>NC_137071.1:49231206-49831206 GCF_951640355.1 Cnephaeus nilssonii
TAAGTTCACTATTGGTGTATAGAAAGGCCATAGATTTCTTGGCGTTAATTTTGTATCCTGCTACATTGCCGAATTCATTTATTAAGTCTATGAGTTTTTTGACGGAGTCTTTCGGATTTTTTATGTACAATATCATGTCGTCTGCAAATAAAGACAGCTTTACTTGTTCTTTTCCAATCTGGATGCCTTTTATTTCTTCTTCTTGTCTAATTGCAATGGCTAATACTTCCAGTACTATGTCAAACAGGAGTGGTGAGAGTGGGCATCCCTGTCTTGTTCCTGTTCTTAGGGGAAATGTCTTTAGTTTTTGTCCATTGAGTATGATGTTTGCTGTGGGTTTATCATATATAGCTTTTATTATGTTGAGGTATGAGCCATCTATTCCCACCTTGTTGAGAGCTTTTATCAAGAAAGGGTGTTGGATTTTGTCAAATGCTTTTTCTGCATCAATTGATATGACTATGTGATTTTTATCTTTCAATTTGTTTATGTGATGTATCACGTTTATTGATTTGCGGATATTGTACCATCCTTGCATTCCTGGGATAAATCCTACTTGGTCATGGTGTATGATCTTTCTGATGTACTGCTGGAGCCGATTTGCTAGAATTTTGTTGAGGATTTTGGCATCTATGTTCATGAGGGATATTGGTCTGTAATTCTCTTTCATTGTGTTGTCTTTATCTGGTTTTGGTATTAGGGTGATGCTGGCTTCATAGAAGGAGCTTGGAAGTGTTCCTTCCACTTGAATTTTTTGGAATAGTCTGAGGAGGATAGGTTTTAGTTCTTCCTTGAATGTTTGGTAAAACTCTCCTGTGAAGCCATCTGGCCCCGGGCTTTTGTTTGCTGGAAGCTTTTTGATGACTGCTTCAATTTCGTCCATAGTTATTGGCCTATTGAGCTGTTTAGATTCTTCTTGATTGATTTTTGGAAGGTTATATTTTTCTAGGAATATGTCCATTTCCTCCAGATTGTCCAGTTTGTTGGAATAGAGTTGTTCGTAGTATTTTGTAACAATCCTTTGTATCTCAGCGGGGTCTGTTGTTATTTCACCTCTTTCATTTCTGATTTTGTTTATTTGGGTCCTCTCTCTTTGCTTCTTGGTGAGCCTGGCTAGAGGTCCATCAATCTTGTTTATCCTTTCAAAGAACCAGCTCTTGGTTTTGTTGATCTTATGTATTGTTTCTTTGGTCTCTATGTCATTTATCTCCGCTCTGATCTTTGTTATTTCCTTCCTTCTGGTTACACTGGGCTTTTCTTGCTGCTCTTTTTCTAGCTCTTTGAGTTGTAGGGTTAAGTAATTTATTACCATTGTTTCTTGTTTTTTGCAATAGGCCTGTAGAGCTATGAACTTCCCTCTCAAGACTGCTTTCGCTGTGTCCCATAGATTTTGGATTGTTGTGTTTTCATTGTCATTTGTTGCCATGATGTTTTTTATTTCTTCCTTGATCTCTCTGGTGACCCAGTCCTTGTTTAATAGCATGCTGTTTAGTCTCCATGTGTTTGATTTCTTTGGATTGTTTTTATTGTAGTTGATTTCCAGTTTTATGCCACTGTGATCTGAGAAGATGCTTGATATAATTTCTATCTTCTTGAATTTGAAGAGACTTTGCCTGTGACCCAGAATATGGTCTATCTTTGAAAATGACCCATGTGCACTTGAGAAGAATGTATATTCTGTGGCTTTGGGGTGAAATGTTCTGAAGATGTCAATTAATTCCATCTGGTCTAGTGAGTCATTTAGGATTGCTGTTTCTTTGCTGATTTTTTGTTTAGAGGATTTGTCCAGTGGTGATAGTGGGGTATTAAAGTCTCCTACTATGATTGTGTTGCTATTAATCTCTCCCTTGATATCCTCCAGGAGTTTTTTTATGTATTTGGGTGCTCCTATATTGGGAGCGTATATGTTTACCAGAATTATTTCTTCTTGTTGGATTTCTCCCTTTAGTATTATGAAGTGGCCTTCCTTATCTCTTGTTATGGCATTTACTTTGAGGTCTATTTTGTCAGATATAAGTATTGCTACCCCAGCTTTTTTTTCATTTCCATTTGCCTGAAAGATATTTTTCCATCCCTTCACTTTCAATCTGTGTGAGTCTCTTGTTCTGAGGTGGGTCTCTTGTAGACAGCATATATATGGGTCGTGTTTTTTTATCCATTCAGCTACTCGATGTCTTTTGATTGGAGCATTTAGTCCGTTTACATTTAAAGTTATTACTGAAAGGTATTTGTTTGCAGTCATATCTATTTTTGTGTCTGTATTCCTTCTTACCTGTTTATTTCTTCTTTTTACAGTATTCCCTTTAGCAATTCTTGCATTGCTGGTTTGGTGGTGATAAACTCCCTGAGGCTTTTTTTGTCTGAAAAGCTCCTGATTTCCCCTTCAATTTTGATTGATAGTCTTGCTGGATATAGTATTCTTGGATTCAGTCCTTTGCTTTGCAACACTTTGTATACCTCCTTCCATTCACTTCTAGCTTGTTGTGTTTCTGATGAGTAATCATTTGACAATCTGATGGGTGTTCCTTTGTAGGTAACTCTCTGTCTCTCTCTTGCCGCCTTTAGGATTCTCTCTTTATCATTTATATTTGCCATTGAAATTATGACATGTCTTGGTGTGGGTCTTTTGGGGTTGATCCTGCTTGGGACTCTCTTTACTTGCGTAACTTTTATCTTTCCCATATCCGGGAAGTTTTCTGTCATTATTTCTTCAAATAGATTTTCTAATCCCTGCTGCTCTTCTTGTCCTTCTGGCAGCCCTATTATACGCATGTTACTTCGTTTCATGTTGTCCCGAAGCTCCCTTAGGCTTTCCTCCTGCTTTTTAATTTTTTTCTCCAATTGCTGTTCAGCTTGAGCTTGTTTCTGTACCTGATCTTCTAACTCACTAATTCGGTCCTCTGCTTCTTGTAATCTACTGTTGAAACTTTCCATGGTGTTTTTGATTGTAGCTATATCACTTTTCATTTCTTCCTGATTCTTGCATAAGTTGTTGATTTTCTCATCCATCCGATGTATAAATTCCATGACCATTACTCTGAACTCCTTTTCGGTCATGTTGCAAGCTTCATTTTCACTAATTTCCTTTCTTGGCGACTCCACATTTTCTTTCCTCTGTGAGTTATTTCGTTTCCCCATTCTGGCTATTACCAGAAAGCTCAAGCTTCTGTTTGCGTGGACCTGGGTCGTGTGCTGTGGGGACTTCGCTCCACCCTAGTTTCACTGAAGTGCTCTGACACTAGGACGTGTGACTGTCTTTGGTTGGTGGGAACCAAACTTGCCCAGGATCAGTGTCCCCAGTGTTCCGTGTGGTCTCGTGTGCACATTTAGAATCAGGGGCCCTGTCTGCACCACACTGTTGGTATGTGCCGAGAATGAGATCCTTAGCATGTGCCAGGAGTCAGAGTTTCCCTGTGTCTGCACCAAGACTCGAGTGTCAAAGTCTCTGTTGCCTTGTGCGGTTTCTCGTTGAGAATCAGGGTCCCCGTGTGTGCACGCACCAACAATTGGGGTCGCTGGCTCTTAGTGTGAATGCGCTGTGAGTCAGGGATCCCAGGCAGCTGTGTCCGGCGTGCCAAATTCCCTGAAGTGGGGCTGCGTCCTGTGTGTGCTCTCTCTACTGAGCCAAACCGGCTAGAGCGCACATTCTTAAAAACCTGAAGGTGAGCCGGCTCAGTGCACTCTCCCAAAGTCCCAGAAGGGGGGCGGAGTCCGTCCTGCGCGCCAAATTCCCCAAAGGGAAGCCCCTCTGTGCACGCTTTTAAGAATCTCCGAAGGGGGAGCTGTGCCCCGCGAGCCAACTTCCCCCAAATTCCCCGAAGGGGAGCCCTCTGTGCGCACTGACAGATTTCCCCGACGGGGAGCTGCTTCTGTCCCGTGCGCGAGCGCGCACCAAATTCCCTAAGAGGGAGCGCGTCCCTGCGCAAAGCTCGGCAGCTTGGGCGAGGGGCGGGTCTATCAGTTACTATGGCGCTGTCTGTGCGCGCGCCTGTGAGCAGCTTGGGCGAGGGGCGCGTCTATCAGTTACTATGGCGCTTTCCGCACGCCTGTGGGCGCTCAGCAGCTTGGGGGAGGGGCGCGTCTATCAGTTACTATGGCGCTATCAGCGCCTGCGAGGAGGGGGATAGGCTCTTTGACTCACGGAAATCTGCCGGGAATTCTGGATTCTTGTTTGTTTGTCTGAAGCTGTGATAGCAGTTCTCTGTCCCCAGTGGCTGCAGGGTCCTGGTTTGTGTTAGAAGCCAGGATCCGAGTCTCGGGCAGCTCTGTTTCCCAAGATGGCGTGGTCTCTGCGTCCACACCAGCCGCCGAAAAGTGTCCGCTTTGTGCGCGGGGCTCCGCCGTCTAGGGCTGCCCTGTTCGGGAGCCCCTTGGAAGACCTGCAGAATCTAACTGACCCTATCTCATACACACACACACACCACACACATCTACACTCTCCTCTATGGGTTCCTCACTCACACTCTCTCTCTCCCTACCTTCCTGCCGGTCGCCATCTTTTCTCCTCTCTTTTCTATATTTTTGCTTGTAGAGTCATAAAAGCTCTTTGAAAGGATAAATAAGAGATCATTGGTTGCTTCCCCATGAAGGGGACTGGATGACCAGAGGACAGGGATAGAAGGGAGAAAGATATTACTTATTTGTTACAGAAGGGACAGTTCATCTGATGAAAGTATTTGGAAGCATGGAGATTGAAATTTGTAGTTTGCAGGGTCATTTAAATTTTTTTAATTTACAAATGTTAGTGAGAGACAGGAAGGGAGGGAGAGAGAGAGAGAAACATCGATCTGTTGTTCCATCCATGAATTCACCACATGACTCCTGCACGTGCCCTGACCAGGGATCAAACCTGCAACCCAACCAGGGCAGTGTAACGCAAGCATGTCAAACTCAAATGCTAACACGGGCCAAATAAACAAGGTTTAAGTTTATGTGGGCTGCAAAAAAACAAAAGCTTCAATTTTCATAGAAACGTAGGTTTATTTTGATAGAGACATGCTGACTACAAAGGGCTGAAATAAATGAGTAAGCTGGTTTGGCTCAATGGATAGAGCGTCGGCCTGCGGACTGAAGGGTCCCAGGTTCGATTCCAGTCAAGGGCACACGCCTGGGTTGTGGGCTCGATCCCCAGTAGGGGGTGTGCAGGAGGCAGCCAATCAATGATTCTCTCTCATCATTGATATTTCTATCCCTCTCTCCCTTCCTCTCTAAAATAAATAAAATATATTAAAAAATAAATGAGTAATTGTTAATATTAGATAATGAAACATTTTAATAAAAATTAATATTTTTCTTGAACATTAACTTACCAGACACTGAATAACTGCACAAGTTAATAAGCGTAACACAAATAAACCTATTTTTCTTGTTCTCTGAAAACGAAATATTTCCTGTTGCTCACACCAAACAAGTCAGTACAAGACTAATGATGTGGCAATCAGCTGCTAAAATATTTGCTGCTAGTATTAGTGGAGAGAAATGGTGCACCGGTGTGTAAAGCGCATAAGGGAAATGAATGCAACATGATTATAGTAATTAGTCATTAGCGAACTTTGTATTTCGTTATTAATAATTATGTATAACAGGATATTGTAAAAATTAAGTTACAAGATTTTTATTAAAATGTTTCTTACATACCATTATATTGACTGGGCTGCAAAAATATTCGTTGTGGGCCACGAGTTCGATATGCTTGGTGTAAGGAGTCATTTAAAAATTAAAGAAACTGCCAAAACCGGTTTGGCTCAGTGGATAGAGCGTCGGCCTGCGGACTGAAAGTTCCCGGGTTCGATTCCGGTCAAGGGCATGTACCTTGGTTGCGGGCACATCCTCAGTAGGGGGTGTGCAGGAGGCAGCTGCTCGATGTTTCTAACTCTCTATCCCTCTCCCTTCTCTCTGTAAAAAATCAATAAAAATATATTAAAAAAATTAAAGAAACTATTCTTTATTGAGCCTTTACTATGATCCAAGAACTTTAATAAAGACATATTTTTCTCTCTTCTCTCTGATATATATATATATATATATATATATATATATATATTGAGAATATATATTCTCATTTAATTCTCACAACCATGTATTAAAAGCATTATTATCTCTCTCTCTCTCTCTCTCTCTCTTTTTTTTTTTGGTTAATCCTCACCCGAGGATATTTTTCCATTGATTTTTTAGAGTGGAAGGGAGGGGGAGAGACAGAGAGAGAGAAACACTGATGTGAGAAAGATACATGGGTTGGTTGCCACCCACATGTGTCCGGACCAGGGGCAGTATCCAGCCTGCAACCGAGATATGTGCCCTTGACCAAAATTGAACCTTTAGTCCTCAGGCCAATGCTTTATCCACTGAGCCAAACCAGCTAGGGCTTTTATTATCATTTTTTTTAATAGATGAGGAAACTGAAGCTAAGGGAAGTTATGTAATTTTTCCTAGGTCATATACCTATCAAGTGTCAGAGCTGGGACTCAAATACAAATCGGACCACAAAGCCTATGATCTTTGGTGTCTAGCAATACTTTCAAGCAAACACTTCCCTCTAATAAATGAATCTTATTTTACCAATGACATCTGTTATAAATTTACAAATGCATTCCCAGCATATATATATATATATATATATATATATATATATATATATAGAATTGCAAACCTTTGTCAAGTATGAAGTTAATTGAGTAGGTTGGAAGAACTGCTTGCAGGCAGTGAAACCAGTTGGATAATTGCTGTGGTCCAGGGGAGAAAGATGAGACACCAGACTAAGTTGGTGTGATAGAAAGAGTGGAGGAAAGAGTAATTGATTTAAGATATATTTCTTTAAAAAATATATATGTAAATATACACTGAGTGGCCAGATTATTATGATCTCTGAACACATAATAATCTGGCCACTCAGTGTATATCCTATATAATAAAAGGCTAATATGCAAATTGTCCCCTCAACCAGGAGTTCAACCAGCAGGCAGGCCGGCCAACCGCCCATGTGCCCTTCCCCTGGCCAGGCTTGCCAGACCCCACCCATGCACGAATTCATGCACCGGGCCTCATATATATATGAGATCATAATAATCTGGCCACTCCGTGTATATTTTTAAAAATATATATATGTAAATATATATTTCTTAGTTCAGGCTGCTATAATAAAGTTCCATGGACTGGGTGTTTTTTAAACAGACATTTATTTCTTACAGTTCTGGAGGCTAAAAGTAAAAGATCAGGGCACCAGCATGGTTGAGTTCTGGTGAAGGCCCTCTGCAGAGAAAGCAAGCTCTGTCATGACTCTTTTTTGTTTGTTTTTTTAGTGTATTTTATTGACTTTTTACAGAGTGGAAGGGAGAGGAATAGAGGGTTAGAAACATCGATGAGAGAGAAACATCAATCAGCTGCATCCTGCACACTCCCCACTGGGGATGTGCCCGCAACTAAGGTACATGCCCTGGATGAGAATCGAACCTGGGACCCTTCAGTTCGCAGGCCGACGCTCTATCCACTGAGCCAAACCGGTTAGGGCTGTCATGACTCTTTTTAAATAAAATATGTTGTTGTTTTTTTTTTAATCCTCAAATAATTTATTTATTTATTTTTTTAAATTTCTTTATTGATTAAGGTGTCACATATTTGTCCTCATCCCCCCATTCCCATCCCACACCCGTCCCCACGGATGCCCCAACCCCCTGTTGAACTTAACCATTGGTTAGGCTCATATGCATGCACACAAGTCCTTTGGTTGATCTCTCCCTCCTCCCCCCACCCTCCCCTATCCTCCCTCTGAGGCCCGATAGTCCGATCAATGCCTCCTTGTTTCTGGTTCTGTTCTTGTTCATCAGTCTATGTTGTTCATCATTTCCCCTAGATGAGCGAGATCATGTGTCACTAGAGATATACTTATAAGAACTGAATGTGAGACGAGCAATAATAGTTATGCTGACAGGCAAATGAATCAGTCTGTAGTGAGTTTCTTTCTGGACCAACAGTTCTTTTGAGACCCAATATCAATGTCCACCAGTTCCTTATGTGTACATGTCGGCACTGACCCCTCAGCTCTGGATGGTGGACAAATGGTGGTAATGCAGGTCCGACTCGCTCTGGTTTGGTCTCGGCCGGACCCAGGGGCACGTGGCCTCACCCGGACCCAGGGGGTGCGTGGCCTCACCTGGACCCAGGTGCGCGCGGCTTCACCCGGACCCAGGACCCAGCCTCACCCGGAACCAGGGGCACACGGGCTCACCTGGACCCGGGATCCAGCTTCACCTGGACCCAGGGGCGCGTGGCCTCACCCGGACCCAGGGGCGCATGGCCTCACCCGGACCTAGGTGTGCGTGGCCTCACCCAGACCCGGGACCCAGCCTCACCCGGATACAGGGGCACACGGCCTCACCCAGGCCCGGAACCCAGCTTCACCCGGATCCAGGGACGCACGGCCTCACCCGGATACAGGGGCACACGGCCTCGCCCGGACCCGGGATCTAGCTTCCCCCGGACCCAGGGGCGCATGGCCTCTCCCAGACCCAGGGTCGCGTGGCCTCACCAGGATCCAGGGGCACACGGCCTCACCCGGACCCGGGATCCAGCTTCACCCGGACCCAGGCGCGTGGCAAAATATGTTTTTATTGATCTCAAAAAAGAAGGGAGAGGGAGATAGAAACATCAATGATGAGAGAGGATCATTGATCGGCTGCCTCCTACATGCCCCCTACTGGGCATCTAGCCCGCAACCCAGGCATGTGCCCTTGACCAGGAATCGAACTCGGGACCTTTCGGGTCCATATGCCGATGCTCTATCTACTGAGCCAAACCAGCTAGAGCTGTCATGTCTCTTATAAGGGCACAAATCCCACTCATGACCTCATCTAGTCCTAATTACCTACCAAAGGCCTTTTCTCCTAATACCATCATAATGGATAGGATTTCAACATATGAATTTTTGGGGGACAACTTCAGTCTATAACAAGATAGTTCCACAGGTAGGAGTGAAAGTAATGTGGCCATGCTGACCTTTTTAAACATGTGGCCATGCTGGTCTTTTAAAAAACTTTTTTAAATTGACAAATTGACTAGATAGATAGATAGATAGAGATCAATTTGTTGTTCCACTTATTTATGTATTTATTGGTTTTCTTGTATGTGCCCTGACCAGGGATTGAACCCCCAGCATTGCTGTACCAGGACAATGCTCTAACCAGTGGTTGGCAAACTCATTAGTCAACAGAGCCAAATATAAACAGTACAACAATTGAAATTTCTTTTGAGAGCCAAATTTTTTAAACTTAAACTTCTTCTAATGCCACTTCTTCAAAATAGACTCGCCCAGGCCATGGTATTTTGTGGAAGAGCCACACTCAAGGGGCCAAAGAGCTGCATGTGGCTCGCGAGCCGCAGTTTGCCGACCACGGCTCTAACCAACTGAGCTACCTGACTAGGATCATCATGCTGGTCTCCTGTGTTCTTTGAACTTAATGCAGCTCACTCCTTCCTCAGTGACTCTGTACTATCTGATACCTCTGCCTGGGGATAGTCTTCCTCCAGAGTTTGAATACTCAGTTTCCTTCTTGTCATCACATCTCAACTCAAATATCACCTCTCATGATAGGAAACCAATTCATTATCTTGAAAATGTATCAATAAAGGGAGAGAATCAAGCATTTATCTTGCATTTCCTAGATGAACTAAGTTACAAAATACTAGGATGATCTATCGTATAAGCATACCAAAGGGATGGAACCCGAGTTTGACCTAGTCTTTGGAATCAGTTGCCAATCTGTAGGAAATGTAGAGGAATTGCATGATAACTGTGCAATTTGCAAAATCCACAGTGAGAAACTGAGTTCTTCCACAAAAAATCACCTCTGAGAGAGGCCTTTTTTTTTTTAAATCCTCATCCGAGGATATGTTTTTTATTTTTAATTTTTAGAGGGAGAGGAAAGAGAGAGAGAGAGAGAAACATGGATGTGAGAGAGAAACATTGATCAGTTGCTTCCTGTATGCACCCTGACCAGGGATTGAACCCCCAAATGAGGTATGTGTCCTGACCAGGAATCAAACCCACAACCTTTTGGTGCACATAACAATGCTCTAACCAACTGAGCCACCTGGTCAGGACTCAGAGAGGCATTTCTTGACCTCGATATCTAAATTGGCACCTACTATCCAAGTTACTATCATATTACCCTGTTTGACTTTTACTATAGCCCATATCAACCGAGTTTTCCCTACATAAGAAGCAATATAGCATTAACAATTAAGAGAACAAACTATAACATCAGGCTGCCCAGGTTCAAATCTTCATTCCTTGGAGAAACCAAGATAGCGGCAAAGGTAAACACCGGAACTTGCTGCCTCGCACAACCACTTCAAAACTACAACTAAAAGACAAAACAGACATCATTCAGAACCACAGGAAGGCTGGCTGAGTGGAAATTCTACAACTAGAAGGAAAGAGAAAAGCACACTGAAACTGAGAGGAGGTGCGGAAGTAAAGTGCGGAGGTACGGAGGCGCGCATGTGTGGAAAGGGGCTGGCAACAGAGGATGCGGTTGTCTTTTTCTTTAAAAATTTTTTTTAATTTAATAAATCTTTATTGTTCAGATTATTACAGTTGTTCCTCTTTTTTCCCCCATAGCTCCCCTCTACCCGGTTCCCACCCCACCCTCTGCCCTTACCCACACCCAATAGTGCACAGAACCCCCAACAAAGTCCTCATCTATACGTGTACGATTTTTTTTAATTTTTACTTTTTATAAATCTTTATTGTTCAGATGATTATTACAGGTGTTCCTCTCCCCCCCATATGTGTACAATTTTTGTCCAGTCTCTTCCCGTACCCCCACACCCCTTTCCCCCCGAGAATTATCAGTCCACTCCCTTTCTATGCCCCTGATTCTATTATATTCACCAGTTTATTCTGTTCATCAAATTTTTTTATTCACTTGATTTTCAGATTCACTTGTTGATAGATTCACTTGTTGATTCATTTGTTGTTCATAATTTTTATCTTTACCTTTTTCTTCTTCTTCCTCTTCTTAAAGAATACCTTTCAGGGTTTCATATAATACTGGTTTAGTGGTGATGAATTCCTTTAGCTTTTTCTTATCTGTGAAGCTCTTTATCTGACCTTCAATTTTGAATGATAGCTTTGCTGGGTAGAGTAATCTTGGTTGTAGGTTCTTGCTATTCATCACATTCAATATTTCTTGCCACTCCCTTCTGGCCTGCATAGTTTCTGTTGAGAAATCAGCTGACAGTCGTATGGGGGCTCCCTTGTAGGTAACTAACTGTTTTTCTCTTGCTGCTTGTAAGATTCTCTCTTTGTCTTTTGCTCTTGGCATTTTAATTATGATGTGTCTTGGTGTGGTCCTCTTCGGATTCCTTTTGTTTGGAGTTCTCTGCACTTCCTGGACTTGTAAGTCTATTTCTTTCACCAGGTAGGGGAAGTTTTCTGTCATTATTTCTTCAAATAGGTTTTCAGTATCTTGCTCTCTCTCTTCTTCTGGCACCCCCATAATTCTGATGTTGGTACGGTTGAAGTTGTCTCAGAGGCTCCTTACACTATCTTCGTATTTTTGGATTCTTTTTTCTTTTTGCTTTTCTGGTTGAGTGGGTTTTTTTTTTTTTTTTGCTTCTTTGTATTTCAAATCTGTGACTTGATTCTTATGATCCTCTAGTGTGCTGTTAGATCTCTCTATATTATTTTTTTTATTTCAGTCAGTGATGCTTAATTTCTAGTTGGTCCCTTTTCATATCCTCGAGGATCTCACTAAATTTATCAGCCTTTTCTAGAAAATTCTTGAAAAACCTTATAACCGTGGTTTTGAACTCTATATACAGTAGTTTGCTTTCCTCCATTTCTTTCATTTGTGATCTGTTTCTTTGTCTATGCATTTTGGCTGCTTCCCTGCGTTGATAGAGTGGCTTTGTGTGCTAGATGTCCTATAGGGCCCAGTGGCTCAGCCTCCCCAGTTACCTGAGGTGGACACTCTTGGTGCACCCCTTTGTGGGCTGTGTGCACAGTCTTGTTGTAGTTAAGCCTTGATTGTTGTTGGTATCACTGGTAGGAATTGACCTCCAGGCCAATTGTCTGTAAGGATCAGCTGTGTCTACGCTGGGAGAACTTCTGTGCTGGAGACACCCTTATGAGACAAGGCTTGCAAAAGCCTCTGTGCTCAGCTTGGATGGGGCGGAGTCTCAGGGTGGAGCAGACAGCATTGGTTTCCCATCAGCCCTGCTCTAATAGGCCCCTGTGTCTCAGTGTCCCGTGGTAATCACTGCAAGCACCTCTGAGAGAAAGCCGCCCTCTAGTTCCGCCCGCTGCCAGATTGTCCAGTTTCTCCCCGAATGAGTCTGGGTCCCCAGAGTCTCACCCTGAACTGGAGTTCAGTGCAGTCGGGAGCTTTTGTCTCCTTCCCGCTTGAGAAAGCCAGCCGCGTACTCAGTTGCTTGCCCTCTTAACACACGTGCCTCGGTACCTCTGCCTTCCGCAGTTCCTCTGAGTCTCAGTGTGCTTTTCTCTTTCCTGACAGTCCAGTTTCAGCCCGTATGAGTCTGGGTCCCCAAAGTCGCGCTCGGAACTGGAGTTTAGTGCAGTAGGGAGCTTTTGTCTCCCTCCTGCTTGAGAAAGGCAGCCATGCACTCAGTTGCCAGTCCTCTCCGCGCACACGTCTCAGTACCTCTGCCTCCTGCAGCTCCTCTGAGTCTCAGTGTGCTTTTCTCTTTCCTTCTAGTTGTAGAATTTCCACTCAGCCAGCCTTCCTGTGGTACTGGATGATGTCTGTTTTGTCTTTTAGTTGTAGTTTTGAAATTGTTGTGCAAGGCAGTTTAGGTATTTACCTATGCCGCCATCTTGGTTTCTCTGCAGTTGTCTTTTTCAGATAGGGAGGGAGACACAAGCTCCCGACTGCTCTGAACTCCAGTCCCGGGTGAGACTCTAGGGACCCAGACTCATACGGGGCTGCGGGGGGTGGGGGGTTGGCGTGGAAATTGGACTATCTGGCATCAGGCCGGAACACGAGGGCAGCTTTCTCTCAGAGGTGCTTGCAGCGATTACCGCAGGACACTGAGACCCCGGGCCTCTTGGGGCAGGGCTGAGGGTCAGCCATTGCTGTTTGCTCCGCCCTGTTGATTCCCTGAGACCCCGCCCCACCCAATTTACAACCCCACCCCAGATGTACTCAGAGGCCTTTGCATATGAATGGCCTGGCCCTTTGCAATCTAAAATTACCTAACAAACTGCTACTGGGTCAGAGAGGCCCAGAATTTCCAAAAGAAGGCCCAAGGCTCCACAGCAGCTTGCATTGCTTCACAGCTGGGCCTCATCTGGGCACCTACAAATCCCAAACAAAGAAGAGGCACCTGTAGATCTCTCCGCAGCTGGGTGTCCTCAGGCAGAGCTAAATTTGCACCTCCTTGGAGATCCAAGAGCCAGTGTACCTAGGGGTCAGAGTGGGACCATCCAGATTACAACTCCTCAGATCCATAAGGGACACACTCAGGGGGCAGACTCAGTGAGCACCAAAGCTCCACTGAAGCAAGTCTTGCCCCAGAAGAGTGTCTCCAGCACAGAAGTTCTCCCATCATAGTGATCTCACCCCCAGCTTTTGGCAAGTGGTACCACCATGTAACCCAATCAGTGTAAGTCTATCCCTATATGCCTCAGTGATTGGTTTAGGCAACCCAGGCCTTAGCCAATAAATGCATACCATTGTCCTGTGAAGAAGATTGTTCAGGAATGGGCCACTGACCCAATTCAAATTCTTGAAATGTTAGAGGGTATTTGTTGAAGTATTTGGAGGAAGAATTTTTGTTTGTTTTAGTTCTTTGCTCCTCTGAGAGACATAACAGAAGACTAGCTTTGTCTCATCTTTTGGCTGATGTGAAGACTTCAAATGCTGCAGTCTTTTTGCTACTGAGAAGGGAGTCAAATTTATCTTGAAGCTTTCACTGTGGAAGGGTGAACTGACAGATGGAAGAAAATTAGGTCTTTGGTTTTATTGTTGATCCATGGAATTAAACCAATTGCAAAGCCTGCTCATACCCTGGAATTTCCCGTTGTACATACCAATAAATCCTCTTTATTGCTTAAGCCTATTGGGTTGGGTTTTCTGTTACTTACCAATAAAAAAGGCATATTTACTTTTTTTTTAAATTTCTTTATTGATTAAGGTGTCACATATTTGTCCTCATCCCTCCATTCCCATCCCACACCCCTCCCCATGGATGCCCCAACCCTCTGTTGAACTTAAGCATTGGTTAGGCTAATATGCATGCACACAAGACCTTTGGTTGATCTCTCCCCCCTCCCCCCACCCTCCCCTCTCCTCCCTCTGAGGCCCGATAGTCCGATCGATGCCTCCTTGTTACTGGTTCTGTTCTTGTTCATCAGTCTATGTTGTTCATCATTTCCCCTAGATGAGCGAGATCATGTGTCACTAGAGATATACTTATAAGAATTGAATGTGCGACGAGCAATAATAGTTATGCTGACAGGCAAATGAATCAGTCTGTAATGAGTTTATTTCTGGACCAACAGTTCTTTTGAGACCCAATATCAATGTCCACCAGTTCCTTATGAGTACATGTCGGCACTAACCCCTCAGCTCTGGATGGTGGACAAATGGTGGTAATGCAGGTCCGACTCCCTCTGGTTTGGTCTCGGCCGGACCCAGGGGCACGGCTTCACCCGGATCCAGGGGCCCACGGCCTCACCCGGACCCGGGACCCAGCCTCACCCGGATCTAGGGGCACACGGCCTCGCCCAGACCCAGGGACGCGTGGCCTCTCCCGGGCCCGAGATCCAGCCTCACCCGGATCCAGGGGCACACAGCCTCGCCCGGACCCGGGCTCCAGCTTCCCCCGGACCCAGGGGCACGTGGCCTCATCTGGACCCAGGGGCGCGTGGCCTCTCCCAGACCCAGGGTCGCGTGGCCTCACCCGGATCCAGGGGCCCACGGCCTCACCCGGACCCGGGACCCAGGCTCACCCGGATCCAGAGGCCCACGGCCTCACCCGGACCCGGGACCCAGGCTCACCCGGATCCAGAGGCCCATGGCCTCACCCAGACCCGGGGCCAGGCTCACCCGGATCCAGGGGCCCACGGCCTCACCGGGATCCGGGACCCAGGCTCACCCGGATCCCGGGGCCCACGGACTCACCCGGAACCGGGACCCAGGCTCACCCGGATCCAGGGGCCCACGGCCTCACCCGGACCCCGGACCCAGGCTCACCCGGATCCAGGGGCCCACGGCCTCAACCGGACCCCGGACCCAGGCTCACCCGGATCCAGGGGCCCACGGCCTCACCCGGACCCGGGACCCAGGCTCACCCGGATCCAGGGGCCCACGGCCTCACCCGGACCCGGGGCCAGGCTCACCCGGATCCAGGGGCCCACGGCCTCACCCGGACCCGGGACCCTGGCTCACCCGGATCCAGGGGCCCACGGCCTCACCCGGACCCGGGACCCAGGCTCACCCGGATCCAGGGTCCCACGGCCTCACCCGGACCCGGGGCCAGGCTCACCCGGATCCAGGGTCCCACGGCCTCACCCGGACCCGGGGCTAGGCTCACCCGGATCCAGGGTCCCACGGCCTCACCCGGACCCGGGGCCAGGCTCACCCGGATCCAGGGGCCCACGGCCTCACCCGGATCCAGGGGGACACGGCCTCGCCCGGAACCGGGATCTAGCTTCCCCCGGACCCAGGGGCACGTGGCCTCACCCGGACCCAGGGGCACGTGGCCTCTCCCAGACCCAGGGTCGCGTGGCCTCACCCGGATATAGGGGCCCACGGTCTCACCCAGACCCGGGACCCAGGCTCACCCGGATCCAGGGGCCCACGGCCTCACCCGGACCCGGGACCCAGCCTCACCCGGATCCAGGGGCACACGGCCTCGCCCAGACCCAGGAATCAGCCTCACCCGGACCCAAGGGCGCATGGCTTCGCCCGGACCCAGAGGCACGTGGCCTCACCCGGACCCGGGGCCCAGCCTCACCCTGACCCAGTTCCCAGCCTCACCCGGACCCAGGGGCACGCGGCTTCACCCGGATCCGGGACCCAGCGGGGTTTCGTCTTCTTGATCCCAATTCCTGTTGGTCAATTCCCTCTCAGCAATTCCTTCGGCCATTTTCTCAGAGTTCCAGGGCAGCCACCGCAGAACTCGTTGGGCGGCGGGCTCGGCGAAGCTCCGGTGTGCCTGGTGCGCGGCGGCGGGCTGGTCCAGGGTGGCTGCGTCGGCCCTTGGGTCTGCAGCGGTGGCCGGTCGCCGAGCGTGCACACCTGGCCGCTTCCGGGGCGTTGAGATTCTTGAGGGACTCGGAGGTCAGCAAGCGCGGAGTCTCCCACCCCATGTCTCCCAGGGGCTCGTCTGTCCGTGCTCGACAGCGAGTGGAGCCTTCCCCTCAGCCGGAGACCGCTGGGGGAACTGCGCCGAGCACGTTCCAGGCCGCCATTGTGTCGCCTGAGCCGTAGTTTTTAAAGTGTGGTCTTTGGGTCACCGGCATCAGCTTCATCCCGCATACCCCTCTCTTTTATTCTAGTTGTAGAGCATCTGCTCAGTCAGCCCTCCGGTGGTTCTGGATGGTGTCTGCTCTGCTCTCCCATCGTATTCTCAAAATTGTTGTGGTAGGCAGCAATCAGGCTTCTGCCCTATGCCTCCATCTTGGTCCTTGTTTGTATAGTTAAGTCTTGATTGTTGTTGGTGTCACTGGGAGTAATTGTCCTCCAGGCCAATTGGCCATGCAGACCCTCTGTGTCTATAAAGGAAGAGTTGCTGTGCGGGAGACACGTTTATGTGCCGGGTCTTGGTGCAGCAAGGCTTTGGCGCTCACTGCGTCTGCCTCTTGAATGTGTCCCTTATGCGAGTGGTTGAAATCTTGTGTCATCTCACACCGACCACTAGATGCCCTCGTTTCTGGGTCTCCAATGGAGTGTGTAGGTCAGCTACTGCCTGTGGCCCCTCAGCAGGAATTACATCATCCCTTATATTCGTGACCTGTTTCGGTGTCTTCCCCTTTTGGCTGCCTCCCTATCGCTCAGCTTCCCCAATCTCCCTAGGTGGTCGCTCTTGATACCCCCCTTTGTGGGCTGAGTGCAAAGTCTTGGTGTTGTTAAGCCTTGATTGCTGTTGGTACACTGGGAGGATTTGACCTCCAGTCCAATTGGCTGTGAGGATCAGCTGTGTCTATGCCGGGAGACAGCCCCATTCAACTAGACTTGCAAAATTGTAAAAGCCTCTGTGTTCAGCTTGGATGGGGCGGAGTTACAGGGCGGAGCCTACCGCTTTGGCTTCCTGTCAGCCCCGCCCTATGAGGTTCCTGTGTCCCTCTGTACTCCCAGCAAACACCTCTGAGAGAAAAGTGCCCTGGAGTTTCGCGCGCTGCCAAACAGTCTAGTCTCTCCCCCAATGAATCTGGATTCCCAGATTCTCGCCCGGAACTGGGTTTCCGTGTAGTCAGAATTGTGGCTCACCGCAGTCTGGCGCTTTTGTCTCCTTCCCTCCAGGGCGACTCAGCGGCACAGTCAACAGCCCATCCTCCGCGCACAATCCCGTGCGCGCCTCTGGTGCTCTGCTCTTCGCCGCCTCTCTGCACCTCTGCCCCACAGCCCAGCTTTCCCCAGTATGAGCCTGGCTTCCCCGGGTCTTTCCCGGAACTGGGGTTCAGTGCAGTTGGAACTGGGGGTTCAGCACAGTCCGGAGCTTTTGTCTCCTTCCTGCTAGGGCAATCCAGCGGCACAGGCAACAGACCCTCCTCTGCGCACATTCCCGTGCGCGGGTCCGGCGCAACTCCTCTGTGTCTCCGCCCCACAGCCCAGACTCCCCCAGCATGAGCCCGGCTTCCCAGGGTTTCGCCCGGAACTGGGGTTCAGTGCAGTCGGAGCTGGGGTTCAGCACAATCTGGCGCTTTTATCTCCTTCCCGCCAGAGAACGCCAGCCAGGCCGTCAGCCGCCCCTTCCTCTCTGGCTCCGTCTTCCCCGCACGCGCGCGGGCTCGTGTCTCCGCCCGTGTCTCCATACCTCAAGCTTTTACGGCTTCTCTGATTTTCCTTGTGGTTTTCTTTTTCCTTCTAATTGTGGGCATTTCAGTCAGCCAGCTTTCCTGTGGTTCTGGATGATGTCCGTTTTGACTTTTAGTTGTGTTTTTGAAATTGTTGTGCCCGGCTGTAGGTTAGGTGTTTAACCTATGCCTCCATCTTGGTTTCTCTCGGCATATTTACTTTTAAAATGTTTTGACAAGCTGCCTTCTAAAAGTTATACTAATCTACAATTCAATAAAATGAGTGTCTGTTTCTCCAGACACTTTAAAAAACAATACATTATCAGACTTTCTGATATTGTCATTTTTATAGGAAAAGAGTGGTATCATATTTTTAGCACAATTTTTCTCATGAATAAGGTTAAGCTTTCTAATATGCTTAATTCATATATATTTCCTGTGTGTGTGTGTGTGTGTGTGTGTGTGTGTGTGTGTCCTGCTCTTGTTCTTTGCCTAGTTTTCAATTTATCTTTTTCTTATTGCTTTGTAAAAGCTTTTTACACTACAAAACCCAGGCTTTTATCATGTCGGTTGAAATATATTTTCTGAGTTTCTTCTTTAACTTTTGACTTTTTTAGAAAAATTTTTATTGATTTCAGGGAGGATGGAAGAAGGAGAGAGAGAAAGAAACATAAATGATGAGAGCAAATCATTGATTAGCTGCCTCCTGCATGCCCAATTCTGGGGATTGAGTCCACAACCCAGGCATATGCCCTGACCGGGAATCAAACTGTGACCTCCCACCTTTTTTTTTCAGCGGCTGTAAAGCTTGGGAGACCCAAGACCCGGCCGGCCAAGGACGACGGATCCATTGTCCTCCCAGCTCTTCGACCCTTCTCTGAAGGCTCTCAATAAAATAGATTGGCCAGAGGAGGAACCAAGATGGCGGCAAAGTTAAACAACTAAACTGCCGCCTCGCACAACAATTTCAAAAATACAACTAAAAAACAAAACGTCTACCACCCAGAACCACAAGAAAGCTGGCTGAGTGGTAGATTTACAACTAAGAAAAGAAGGGAGTGCAAACGCTGGAGAGCTGAGGTACGGAGGCGCGCGCAAAGCAGGCTGGCGGCGGGCGACGGGGCACGCGGCTTTTCTTCAAACCAAAGGGAGACAAACTCCCTATCACTCTGAACTCCAGTTTCTGGGGACACGCGGGGGACCCAGATGCCTACAGGGAGAAGCTGGACTCTCGGCCATCGGTGGGAGAGTGAGAGTGACTTTTCTGCAGAGGTGCACCCAGCAACTAGGGTTTGCTGCGCTGGAGCGCGGGACACGGGGAGTTGGAAACACGGAAAGGCAGAGACGGCTGAAGGCAGCCATGGCCGTTGGTCATGCCCCAGCCTAGTGACGCCCTGAGACCCCGCACATTCTACAAACCTGCCCAGGCTCCACACAGCGGCTTTTACATATAAATGGCCTGTTCTGTGGCAGCTCAACCAAATTAACTGCAGCTCCAGTCAGACTGCTCCAAAACCGCCCAAGCAAAGAGGAGAAAACTGTAGCTCTTGCTGTAGCTCCTGCTGAGAGGCCTCAGACCTACACCCCATTGGAGATACAGACGCTAGGGTATCTAGTGGTTGGTGTGGATGACACCAGATTTCAACCACTCTCATAAGGGACACATTCAAGAGGCAGACTCAGTGAGCACCAAAGCCCTACTGTGTCTCCAGCACAGAAATTCTTCCGTTATAGACACAGCAGGTCCTCACAGCCAATTGGCCTGGAGGTCAATTCCTCCCAGTGTACCAACAACAATCAAGGCTATTAACTACACCAAGTCTTTCCACTCAGCCCACAAAGGGGTGTACCAAGAGCGATCACCTAGAGTGATTGGGGAAGCTGAGCTACCAGCCCCTATAGGTCACTGACCACACAAAGCCACTCCATCAACACAGGGAGGCAGCCAAAATGCGGAGACACCGAAGTATGTCACGAGTAGGAGAGATGGAGGAAAGCAAACTAATGGACGACACAGTGTTCAGAACCACATTTATAAGGTTACTCAAGAATCTTCTAAAAACTGCTGAGAAACTTGAAGAGACCTTCAAGGACCTTAATGAGAATACCAAAAAAATGGAAAAGGACCAGTCAGAAATTATGCTTACACTGTCTGAAATAAAGAATATACAGACACTCAACTGTAGACCACCGTACCCGAAGAGTCAAACCAAAGATCTGGAATATGAGGAAGAAAAAAACACCCAACCAAGAGAGGCGGAAAGAAAGAAGAATCCAAAAGTGTGCGGATAGCGTAAGGAGTTTCTGGGATGGCTTTAAGCGTACCAATATCCGAATTTTTGGGGTGCCAGAAGAATAGAGAGAGCAAGATACTGAAAACCTATTTGAAGAAATAATGACAGAAAACTTCCCCCACCTGGTGAAAGAAATAAACTTACAAGTTCAGGAAGTGCACATAACCCCAAACAAGAGGAATCCAAAGAGGACCACACCAAGACACATCATAATTAAAATGCCAAGGGCAAAAGACAAAGAATCTTACAAGCAGCAAGAGAAAAACAGTTAGTTACCTACAAGGGAGCCCCCATACGACTGTCAGCTGATTTCTCAACAGAAACTATGCAGGCCAGACGGGAATGGCAAGAAATATTCAGAGTGATGAATAGCCAGAACCTACAACCTAGATTACTCTACCCAGCAAAGTTATCATTCAGAATTGAAGGGCAGATAAAGAGCTTCACAGATAAGAAAAAGCTAAAGGAGTTCATCACCACCAAACCAGTATTATATGAAATGCTGAAAGGTATTCTTTAAAAAGAGGAAAAAGAAGAAAAAAGTAAAGATAAAAATTATGAACAACAAATACATATCTATCAACAAGTGATCCAAAAAATCAAGTGAATTAAAAATCTAAGGAACAGAATAAACTGGTGAACATAATAGAATCAGTGGCATAGAATGGGAGTGGATTGATAATTCTCAGGGGGAAAGGCGTGTCTGTGTGGGGGGTACGGGAAGAGACTGCACAAAAATCATACACCTATGGATAAGGACAACGGGGGGGAGGTAAGGGCAGAGGGGGGTGGGAACCGGGTGGTGGGGAGATATGGGGGGAAAAAAGGAGAAACAATTGTAATAATCTGAACAATAAAGATTTATTTAAAAAAATAGATTGGCCAAAACCGGTTTGGTTCAGTGGATAGAGAGTTGGCCTGCGGACTCAAAGGTCCCAGGTTCAATTCCGGTCAAGTGCATGTACCTTGGTTGCGGGCACATCCCCAGTAGGGTGTGTGCAGGAGGCAGCTGATCGATGTTTCTAACTCTCTATTCCTCTCCCTTCCTCTCTGTAAAAAATCAATAAAATATATTAAAAAATAGATTGTTCCTACAAAACAAACAAACAAACAAACAAAAAACCAAAAAAACAAAAACAAAACTGTGACCTCTTGGTTCATAGGTTGATGTTCAACCACTGAGCCTTGCAGGCCAGGTTTTTTTTAATGGAAAAAAATATATAACATAAAATTTACTCCTTTAAATTGTACAATTCAGTGGCATTAAGTACATTAACAGTGTTTGTATAACTATCACCACAATTTATTTCTAGAACTTTTTTTTTATCATCCTAGAGAAACTCTGTACCCATTAAACAATACTTCTTCATTGTCCCTTCCCAACAGGCTCTGGTAACCTCCATTCTTTCTGTCTCTGAATTGCCTTTTCTACATACTGTATATGAGTGGGATTATACAATATTTGGACTTTTATGTCTATCTTATTTCACTTAGCATATTATTTTCAAGATTCATATTTATGTAGCATATATCAGAATTTGATTCCTTTTTTTATGGCTGAATAATATCCCATTGCATGTATATACCATATTTTATTTACTCATTCATCAGTTGATGAACCTGAGTCATTTCTACCTTTTGCCTATTGTGAATAATGCTGTAAACATTGCTATGTAACTATCTGTGTGAGTCCCTGCTTTCAGTATCTTTGGAGTGTAATTGTTGGGTCTTATGGTAATTCTATATTTAGCTTTCTGAGGAACCACCAAACTGTTTTCCACAGTAACTGCAAACATTTTACATTTTCATCATCAATGCACAAAGGTTCTAATTCTTCACATCCTCACCAATACTTGTTATTTTTTGATGTTTTTTGTTGTTGTTAATCCTCACCTGAGGATATTTTTCCATTGATTTTTAGGGAGAGAGGAAGAGAGAGGGATAGACAGAAAGAAACATCAATGAGAGAGAAACACATCAACCAGGGCCTGGGCCAGGGAGGAGCCTGCAACCAAGGTATGTGCCCTTGACCAGAATCGAACCCAGAACCCTTTGGTCTTTAGGCTGATGCTCTATCCGCTGAGCCAAACTGGCTAGGGCTATTTTCCATTTTTTATTCATAGCCATCCTAATTAATATAAAGTATCTTGTGATATTTTTGTTAATCCTCACTTGAGGATATTTATTCCATTGATTTTTCAAAAAGAGTGGAAGGGAGGAGGAAAGGTAGGGACGGAGGGATTGGGGGCATGGAGAGCTGGAGAAACAGCAAGCTGGTACTCTAACCACTTAGCCACACCAGCCAGGGCTCATTGTAATTTTGATTTGTATTTCTCTAATGACTAATGATGTTGAGCACCTTTTCATGTGCTTCTTTGAAGAAATAGCTGTTCAAGTCCTTTGCCAATTTTTTAATTGGGTTGTTTGTGGAGATTTTTTGTTGTTGAGTTGTATAAGTTCTTTATGTATTTTGGATAATAATCTCTTATTAGATATACTAGAGGCCCAGTGCACGAAATTCGTGCACTGGGGAGGGTGTCCCTCAGCCCAGCCTGCACCCTCTCCAATATGGGACCCCTCAGGGGATGTTCAACTGCAGGTTTAGGCCCGAAATTGAGCCTAAACCTGCAGTTGGACATCCCTCTCACAATCCGGGACCCCTGGCTCCTAACCGCTCACCTGCCTGCCTGATTGTCCCCTAAGTGCTCCCTTGCCAGCCTGATTGACACCTAACTGCTCCTCTGCGGGCCTGATTGTCCCCAAATACCCTCCCCTGCTGGTCTGATCACCCCCAAGGCTTTTATTAGTATAGATATGACCCTGCACAGAAAATTTTACTAACCCTGCTTTACAATAAGGGCTTGATAATTGAATCATTAGGACCAGACACCAAGATTTTCTTTCTTTGAATAGTGGATGGAATAATTATCTTGTCTTTAAGTTGCCCGGAAATTAAAATGAGATAATGACTTAGAAAAGTATAAAAGTATAAAAGCACCATATAAAGACAACTGTCTTTTTAATGAAGTGGTAAAATGAAAAACACTATTTTTATTCTCCCCTTCCTTCCTTTACAGCTTTTATTTAAACTTTGAAATTTATAAAAATTTCACTCCAATTTTTATTTCTTTACATTCAATATTATTTTGTATTGGTTTCAGGTTTTACATTAGTTACAGAATAGTGGTTAGACAATCATATACTTTACAAAGTGTTCCCCAATATTTCTAGTACCCACCTGGCATCATACCATCATTACAACAATAGTGACTATATTCCCTATTTAAGTGACAATGGGTTTACAGGTTCCTTTCAGTGTTTCTTTTGTGTTGCTCGTCCTTCCTTTTCTTTCTCACTTCTTCCCTCATTTTCTTTATATAGTATCTCAATTGGCCATCAAAGCTCAGTGAAGGCACTGAGACACGCTTCATCCATTTTACAGACCAGGAAACTGAGGCCAATTCCAGTTGGCTGTGGCACTTGACTCAGCACACAGGAAGCCCTCAGAGCCATGCTCTTTGCGCTTCCTAAGGGGCAGCCGCCCGGCAAACAGAACAAACCTTCCAGTCAGGCTTCCGAGCCTCTTTCTCGAGCACCACTTCATTGCGGATGCTCCACATTTTTCCTCTCCCCGTCCCCTGTCCCCCATTCTTTACTGTCTCCGCTTCTCCGGAGCAGGTGGAAGGCTTCGCACTCACTGCCTAGGCATGCTCTGCCATGGGGCAGGGCACCGTGGGCTTGCTTTTGGGTCAAGGCAGGAGCAGGAGTCACTGCCTCTGAAGTGTGAAGGCCGCCTGAGTGAGGCCCATTAGCACTGGGAGCTTCTCTGAATCACATCAGTCAGTCCAGTACCCTGCAGTGCAGCATCCCTCCACTGAGGTGGCACAACCCCTCAACCCCCGCCTCAGGGGTGAGGGCCCTTGCCTCTCTGCTCGGGAGTCCTTCCATGCCCCTTGATCCCTGGCTGGGCCCACCCATGTCTTGGGGCCACTGCAGAACCTCTGTCTCTCTGCAGATGAGGCAGATCCCTGCCCTCGGTCTCCATGAAGCTATGAATGTCAGCAACCCCATGCCTGCAATGTGCCCAGGGACCCCCGGAGCAGCTAGCGTCCGGCTTCGCCTCCCCTGGGCAGTGATCTTCCCAGGGACCCCAGGGGAGCGGCTAGGCGGGTCTGGCTTCACCTCCCCAGGCGGCGATCTTCCCAGGGACCCCAGGGAGCGGCTTGGCGGTCTGGCTTCACCTCCCCAGGCGGCGATCTTCCCAGGGACCCTTGGGAGCGGCTAGGCAGTCCGGCTTCACCTCCCCTGGGCAGCAATCTTCCCAGGGACCCCCAGGGAGTGGCTTGGCGGGTCCGGCCTCGCCTCCCCTGAGCGGCGATCTTCCCAGGGACCCCCGGGAGTGGCTAGGCAGGCGCTGCCCCTCCTGGGGCCTGTAATGGACCCAGACCCCTCCTGTTCTGTCTGGCGCTGCCCACCCCACCGCCTCCCGGCCATGGATCTGTGGTCGGTGTCTGGCGCTGCCTGCAGGGCCTCCTCCGCCCCATGGACCCATACCCCTGGAAGCAGGCCATGGTGCTGCCCGCCCTGCCTTTGTATACAAATTAACCGCCATCTTTGGTGAGTTAATTTGCATACTCACTCACTCTGATTGGCTGTGGGTATAGCGAAGGTACGGTCAATTTACATATTTGTCTATTATTAGGTAAGATGATTGGAAAATATTTTCTCATTCTGTATGTTGTCTTTTCACTTTCTTCTATTTAGGTCCATTGCCCATTTTTTTATTGGATCATTTATCTTCCTTTCATTAAGTTGTATAAGCTGCCTGTAGATGTTGGAGATTAAACCTTTATCAGTGATACCATTTGCAAATATGTTCTCCCATACAGTGGGCTTTCTTGTTGTTTTGTTGATAGTTTCTTTTGCTATAAAAAAGCTTTTTATTTTGATGTAGTCCCATTTGTTTATTTTCTCTTTAGCTTCCATTGCCCTAGGGGCAGTATCGGTGAAGAAGTTCTTTTGGCATATGTCTGAGATTTTGCTGTCTTTTCACTTTCTTAAAGAGACTTTTTTTTTATTGATTTGAGGGAGTGAAAGAGAAACTCCAAACTGCTGTTCAACCCATTCATGCATTCATTAGTTGACTCCCACACATGCCTGACCAGGGATTGAACCTAAAACCTTGGCCCATGGGGATGATGCTCCAACTAGCTGAGCCACCTGACCCGGGTGTCTTTTCACTTTTTTATTTTTAAAAAATATATTTTTATTGATTTCAGAGAGGAAGGGGGAGAGATAGAAATATCATCAGAAACATCATCGATGAGAGAGAATCATGGATCAGCCGCCTCCTGCACACCCCCTAGTGGGGATTGAGCCTGCAACCCCAGCATGTGATCTTGACCAGGAATCGAACCCTGGACCCTTCGGTCCTCAGACCGACGCTCTATCCACTGAGCCAAACCGGCCAGGGCTGTTTTCACTTTTTAAAAAAATGTATTTTTTATTTATTTCAGAGAAGAAGGGAGAGGGAGAGAGAGATAGAAACATCAATGATGAGAGAGACTCATTGATCGGCTGCATTCTTCCCACTGGGGATTGAGCCCACAACCTGGGCGTATGCCTTGACGGGGAATCAAACCATGATCTCCTGGTTCATATGTCGACACTTAACCACTGAGCCACCATGGCCGGGCTCTTTTCACTTTCTTCTTCTTTTTTTTTTTAATTTTCAAGGGGCTTTTATTTATTTAAAAAATATTTATTGTTTAAAGTATTACATGAGTCTCCTTTTTTCCCCCATTGACCTCTCCCCCTGCCACCCTCTCCCCCAAACACAAGTTCTCAACCCCTCTACTGTCTGTGTCCACTGGTTTTGCTCATATGCATGCATACAAGTCCTTTGGTTGATCTCTTACCCCCTCACTCCCCACCTTCCCTCATAGGTTGTACAGTTCGATGCTTCTATGTCTCTGGTTCTATTTTTATTTATCAGTTTATGTTGTTCATAATGAGTGAGATCATGTGATATTTATCTTTCTCTGACTGGCTTATTTCGCTTAGCATAATACTCTCTAGGTCCATCCATGCTGTTGCAAATGGTAAGAGTTCTTTCTTTTTTACAGCTGCATAGTATTCCATTGTATAGATGTACTATAGCTATTTAATCCTCTTTTCATTTTCTTTTTTTAATTTTTTTAATAAATCTTTATTGTTCAGATTATTACAATTGTTTCTCCTTTTTCCCCCCCATATCTCCCCTCCACCCAGTTCCTACCCCACTTCTCTTTTCATTTTCTTGATAGTATCTTTTGAGGTACAAGAGATTTTAATTTTGATAAATTCCAATTTATCTATTTTTTTAAAATATATTTTATTGATTTTTTTACAGAGAGGAAGAGAGAGGGATAGAGAGTTAGAAACATCGATGAGAGAGAAACATCGATCAACTGCCTCTTGCACACCCCCTACTGGGGATGTGCCCGCAACCAAGGTACATGCCCCTGACCGGAATCGAACCTGGGACCTTGAGTCCACAGGCCGACGCTCCATCCACTGAGCCAAACCGGTTTCGGCTATTTTTTTCTTTTTTTGATTTATCAATTACAGTTGATATTTAATATTATATTAGTTTCAGGTGTACAGCATAGTGGTTATTTACTTAATTTATGAAGTGATCCCCAATAAGTTGAGTATCCACCTGACACCATACATAGTTATTACAATACTAGAGACCCGGTGCACAACATTTGTGCACTGCAGGGGCTGGGAGGAGGGTCCCTCAGCCTGGCCTGCATCCTCTCGCAGTCCGGGACATCCCTCCATGGGGAGTGGACTTAACCTGGCAGGTGGACATCCCCCGAGCAGTCCTTAGCACTGCGCAGAGGTGGGAGAGGCTCCCGCCACCACCGCTGCACTCACCAGCCATGAGCCATGAGCCTGGCTTCTGGCTGGGCAGCACCCCCGCTGTGGGAGCACACTGGCCACCAGGGAGCAGCTCCTGCATTGAGCGTCATAGCGACCAGTCGTTCAGTTGATTTGCATACTAGGGTTTTATTATATAAGATTATTGACTATATTCCCCTTGCTGTACTTTATTTCTTCTTTTGTTACCTGCAGTTTTATTGAAAAGACTGTAAATTCCCCATTGAATCTTCTGGCACCCTTGCTGAAAATCAATTGACTATATATGTAAGGGTTTATTTCTGGACTCTGTATTCTATTCTGTTCGTCTATATGTCTGTCCTTAGGCCAGTAACACACTGTATGGATTATAATTGCTTTGTGTTAAGTTTTTTTTTAATATTCTATATAATAAAAGCCTAATATGCTAAGTGTCCGACCTTTCGTTTGACCATTCAACCAGTCGCTATGATGCACACTGACCACCAGGGGCAGACACTACGACCAGTAGGGTAGCTTGCTGCTGGGATCCGGCTGATTGGGACTGGGTGAGTTGGGCAGGACATGCCCTGGAGACCTCCTATGGTCCTTCCCCAGCCAGCAAACCTCTGGAGGTCCCTCCCTGGCTGGCTGGCCTCGATTGGCCCTGATCAGGACTGGGCGAGATGGCCCTGATAGGGACTGGGCAAGACAGGCTGGATGTGCCCTAGAGCCTTCCCACAGTACCTCCCCAGCCCTGATCATGCACAAGTGGGGTCTCTCAGACTGGCCTGCAGGCATCGGGATGAAACTGGCTCTCTGATATCCCCCAAAGGGTCCTGGATTGCGAGAGGGCACAGGCTAGGCCGAGGGACCCCACTGGTGCACATGCACCGGGCCTCTAGTAAATATTTAAAAGCCTAAGCGACCGTCCGACTGTTCAACTGTTCACCTGGTAGCTATGACATGCAATGACTACCAGGGAGCACATGCTTCGACCAGTAGAGGAATCTGATTCCTCGCAGAATTGGCCATGGGTTAGGTTGCTGCTGGGGCACTGTCGACCCTGAATATGCTTCACCCACACCCCAGAGCCAGAGAGGAGGGAGCCCAATTCCTTTCGGAATTGGCTGTGGGTTAGGTTGCTGCTGGGGCACTGTTGACCCAGAATCTGCTTCACCCACACCCCGGACCCAGAGAGGTCCCACGGCCGGGCCTGCGGGGATCAGGCTGAAACTGGCTCTCCGAAATCCCCTGAGGGGTCCCAGATTGCGAGAGGGTGCAGGCCAGACCAAGGGACCCCACCGGTACACGAATCCATGCACTGCACCTCTAGTATATATACATTTTTTATTGATTTCAGAAGGGAAGGGAGAGGGAGAGAGAGATAGAAACATCAATGATGAGAGAGAATCATTGATCGGATGCTTCCTGCATGCCCCCTACTGGGGATCAAGCCCAGAATCAAGTATGTGCTTTTGACCGGAATCGAATCTGGGACCCTTCAGTCCACAGGCCGACACTCCATCCACTGAGCCAAACTGGCTAGGGTGTTTTGTGTTATGTTTTAAAATCAGAAAGTGCTAGTCCTCCAACTTGGTTCTTTTTCAAGATTGTTTTGGCTATTCAGAGTCCCTTAAGATACCATATGAATTTTAGGATGTATTTTTCAATTTCTGCAAAAAAAAAAAATCTATTGAAATTTTGATTGGGGTTGCATTGAATCTGTACTGTGGATCACTTTGAGGAGTATTTTTATCATAATACTATCAAGTCTTTCAATCCATGAACACAAGATAAATTTCCATTAAAAAATATGTTTTTATTGATTTCAGAGAGGGAGAGAGAGATAGAAACATCAACGATGAGAGAGGGGCAAGGTAGCAGGATACAAAATTAACGCCAAGAAATCTATGGCATTTCTATACACCAAGAGTGAACTTACAGAAAGAGAGATTAAAAAAGCAATCCCATTTACCATCGTACCAAAAAAATTTAAGATACCTAGGAATAAACTTAACTAAAGAGGTAAAAGACCTATATGCATAAAACTACAGAACACTGAAAAAAGAGATAGAGGAAGATATAAACAGATGAAAGAACATACCGTGTTCATGGATTGGTAGAATCAATATCATGAAATTGTCCATACTACCCAAAGCAATCTATAGAGTCAATGCAATCCCCATTAAAATACCAAAAGCATATTTCACAGACCTAGAACGAACTCTCCAAAAATTCATCTGGAATAAAAAAAAGACCCCGAATAGCTGCAGCAATCCTGAGAAAGAAGAACAAAGTAGGTGGGATCTCAATACCAGATATCAAGCTGTATTACAAAGCCACTGTTCTCAAAACAGCCTGGTACTGGCACAAGAACAGACATATAGATCAATGGAATAGAATAGAGAATCCAGATATCGACTCAAACCACTATGCTCAATTAATATTCGACAAAGGAGGCATGAACGTGCAATGGAGTCAAGACAGTCTCTTCAATAAATGGTGTTGGGAAAATTGGACAGATACATGCAGAAAAATGAAGCTAGATCACCAACTTACACCATACACAAAAATAAACTCAAAATGGATAAAGGACTTAAACATAAGATGGGAAACCATAAAAACACTAGAAGAATCCACAGGCAGCAAAATATCAGACATATGCCAAAGGAACTTCTTCACTGATACTGCTCCTAGGGCAATGGAAACTAAAGAGAAAATAAACAAATGGGACTACATCAAAATAAAAAGCTTTTGCACAGCAAAAGAAACCATCAACAAAACAACAAGAAAGACCACTACATGGGAGAACATATTCGCCCATGTTATCACCGATAAAGGTTTAATCACCAACATTTACAGGGAACTCATACAAGAAACATATGAAAACATGCTCAAAGTCACTAATTATCTGAGAGATGCAAATCAAAATGACAATGCGGTACCATCTCACACCTGTCAGAATGGCTATCATCAACAAATCAATAAACGACAAATGTTGGCAAGGATGCGGAGAAAAAGGAACCCTCATGCACTGCTGGTGGGAATGCAGATTGGTGCAGCCACTGTGGAGAACAGTATGGAGTTTCCTCAAAAAACTAAAAATGGAACTCCCATTTGACCCAGTGATCTCACTTCTAGGAATATATCCCAAGAAGCTAGAAACATCAATCAGAAAGGATATATGCACCCCTATGTTCATAGCAGCACAATTTACCATAGCTAAGATTTGGAAACAGCCTAAGTGTCCATCAGCAGATGAGTGGATTAAAAAACTGTGTTACCAAAACAAAACACATGGTGTCAAAACAAGCCAAAGGAAAATCGTTTGGGCAAAAAAATGAAAAAGGATCGCAAGTCAAATTTATAGAGAATATTCCTTTATTAACTTTTGGTCGAGAATATGTTTGTATATTTTCAGAAAACAACTCCAAGACCATGTGGATTCCAGCAACAGAGAGGAATTGACAGGAGTGCTCCAGCCATGAAGTCAGAAGAGAAACAGTCCAGAGATGGAAGACGCTGACCATGCCTTGCCATACTAGCAGTTAGCAGATGTGCATCACTGCAGATTGCCCAGGACCAAACCAGAGAGGGTCGGACCTGCATTACCACCATTTGTCCACCATCCAGAACTGAAATATCGTTGCTGTTATGAACACATAAATAACTGTTGGACATAGAAACTGGGACTCAAAAGAACTGTTGGCCCAGAAAGAAACTCACTATAGACTGATTCATTTGCCTCTCAGCATAACTATTATTGCTTGTCTCATTTTCGGTTCCTATAAGTGTATTACTAGTATCACATGAGCTCACTCATCTAGGGGAAAAGATGAACAACATAGACTGAAGAACAAGAACAGCATTGATCAGACTGTCAGACCTCAGAGGGAAGGTAGGGGAGGGTGGGGACCAGGGAGATAGATCAACCAAAGGACTTGTGTGCTTGCATATGAGCCTAACCAGTGATCACGGACAACAGGGGGAGGGGGGCATGCGTGTGGGGGGGTTTGGGAAGGGAATGGGGGGGTTGATGACAAATATGTGATACCTTAATCAATAAAGTAATTTAAAACAAACAAACAAACAAAAAAAAAAACAACTGTGATACATCTACACAATGGAGTACTATGCTGCACTAAAAAAGAAGGAATTCCTACCATTTGCAGCAGCATGGATGGAGCTGGAGCGCATTATGCTAAGTGAAATAAGCCAGTCAGAGAAAGATAAATATCACATTATCTCACTCATCTATGGGAAATAATGAACAACATAAAGTGATGAACAAAAGCAGATCCAGAGACAGGGAAGCTTTGATCAGACTGTCAAACCTCAGAGGGAAGGTAGGGGAAGGTGGGGGTAAAGGGGAGAAATAAACCAAAGGACTTGTATACATGCATATAAGCCTAACCAGTGTACACAGACACGAGGGGGGTGAGGGCATGAGTGGGGAGGGGTTGGGAAGGTAATGGGGGGATGAGGACACATATGCAATACCTCAATCAATAAAGAAATTAAAATGAAAAAAAATGATGAGAGAGAATAATTGATTGGCTGCATCCTGCATGCTCCCTACTGGGGATTGAGCCCGAAACCCAGGCATGTGCCCTGGCCCAGGAATCCAACCATTGCCTCTTGGTTCATGGGTCAACACTCAACTATTGAGCCACACCAGCCAGGCAATCTTTTCACATCATCTGTGAACAGAAATACTTTTACTTCTTCCTTTCCAACCTGTTTGCCTTTTATTTCTTGTTTCTTGCCTGATTGCTAGTTAGAACTTCCACTACTATATTAAACTAGAGGCCTGATGCATGAAATTCATGCAAGGGTAGGCCCTCTCAGCCCCGGCTGCTGCCTTGGCCCCCACAGCTGCCCCAGCTGCCTCATGGCCCTGCAACTCCACCCCCTGCCCACTGGTCATTCCAGAAGGTTGTTCTGCCATCCAGACTAATTAACATATTAGCTCTTTATTATATAGGATAGACATGGCAAAGGAAGATATTCTTGATCTTGTAGAAAAAGGTTTCAGTCTTTCACCATTGTGTGTAATGTTAGTTGTGGGTTTTTCATATATGTCCTTTATTATGTTGAGAAAGTGTCCTTCTATTCCTAGTTTATTGAGTATTTTTACCATGAAAGAGTTTTGGATTTCTATTTTTTAAATTATATTTTTATTGATTTCAGAGAAGAAGGGAGAGGGGAGAGAGAGATAGAAACATCAATGATGAAAGAGAATCATTGATTGGCTGCCTTCTGCATGCCCCCTACTGGGGATCGAGCTGGCAACCCTGGGCATGTGCCCTTGGCCGGAATCGAACCTGGGACCCTTCAGTCCACAGGCTGACGCTCTATTCACTGAACCAAACCAGCTAGGGCAAGAGTTTTGGATTTCATTAAAAGCTTTTTCTGTGTCTATTGAGATGATCATGTGATTTTTATTCTTTATTATATTAACTAGAGGCCCAGTGCACGAAATTCATGCACTGGTAGTGTCCCTAGTGGTTGCTGGCTGCCGACCGGGTACTCCCTCCTTTCCCCTGGCTGCCTGCCGCTGGCCGGGGCCTCCCTTGCCTGGCTGTCTGCAATCGCTGCCGGCCAGCCGGGGCCTCCCTCCCTTCCCCCGGCTGGCTCCACCCGGCTCCCTGCTTGAACTCCCAGAAGAACTCCAGTGGAGGGGACAATTTGCATACTATACTTTTATGATATAGGATAGGATATGGCATGTTACATTTATTGATTTGCATGTGTTGAACCATCCAAGAGACAAATACTATTTGCTTGTGGTATATGATCCTTTTAATGTGCTGTTGAAATAAGTTTGCTAGTATTTTGTTGAGGATTTTTGCATCCATGTTCATCAGAGATCTTGGCCTGTAGTTTTCTTGTGCTGTCTTTGTCTGGCTTTGGTATTAGGATGATGCTGGCTTCATATAATGAGTTAGGAAGTGTTTCTAAAAGGTAAAAGTTACTAAAAGATAAAACTGTCATTGTTTCTAGTTGATATGAAAATCCAAGAAATCAACTTACAAGTTGATTAAACAAAAAAACACACACAAATATCTATATTGCAAAATGGCCACTTATTAAATACTAGAGGCCCAGCGTGCAAGAACTCCTGCATGAGTAGCTCACCGCTGAGAGCCACCGCGCTGTGCGAACCCTACCATGTTGCGCGAGTCCCGCCTTGCTGTGTGAGCCTCGAGCCCCGCCCCGCTGCCGGGATCTGGAGCGGCTCGTGGGCTGGGGGGTGAGGGACTGAGAGGTGCTCCATGCACCTCCTGGTGACCAGTCGTTTGGTCGCTTCCGCTTGCCTCAGCTGGCCGCCCTGCCCATCGCCACATGTAGTTCATGCCCCGCCCTTTGCGCGCCCCTCCCTGCCCACCCGCTGCGAGAGCTGCTGCTTGTTTGGTCGTTATGGTGTTAGGGCCATGGGCCTTTTATTAATATAGATAATAACAAACTCAATAACTTTCCTAAATATAAGCAATAACTAAGTAGAAAATGTTATAAAAAGAAATTCCAGCTCAACTGGCATGGCTCAGTGGTTCAATTTCCAAAGATCCAACAATTCCACTCCTAGGTATTCCTCAAGAGAAATGAAAACATATGTTCATAAAAATTCTTATATACAAACATTCATAGCAGCTTTATCCATTATGGCCCCAAACTGAAAACAAATTGCTATATATCCTTGCAATTGAATACTACTAAGCAATAAAAAGGAATGAACTGTTATGCACAACAACATGAATAAATCTCAGTAACATTATGATGAGCAAAAGAAGTAGACAGAAAAGAGTGCATGCTATATGAATCTATATGAAATTCTAGAAAGGCATAACTAATCTTTAGTGATAGAAAGCAGAACAGTATCCTCTGGGGCTAGAGGTGGTAGGGATTGACTGCAAAGGGATACAAGGGAACTTTTAGGGGTGATGATAGTAATTACATGGATGCATACATTTTGTCAAAAGCAATTACATGGGTGCATACATTTTGTCAAAAGTCATCAAATTATAAACTTAAAATGAGCTTTTTAAATGTCATGCGTCTATAAATTTGATTTCAAAAGAAAAAATACAATTCTGCAATAAAAAAGGATGAAGTACTGATACATGCTACTACATGGAGGAAACTAAAAAACATTATGCTAAGTTAAAGAAGCCAGATACAAAAAAATGACAGATACAATGTGTGATCCCATTTATGTGAAACAGTCAGGAAGAGAACTTTATAGAGACAACTAGAAGCCCGGTGCACGAAATTCGTGCACGGCTGGGGGTTGTCCCTCAGCCCAGCCTGTACCCTCTCCAATCTGGGACTCCTGGAGGGATGTCCGACTGCCCGACTCCTGGTGGGATCGGGCCGAAACGGGCAGTCGGACATCCCTCTCACAATCCAGGACTGCTGGCTCCCAACTGCTTGCCTGCCTGCCTTCCTGATTGCCCCTAACTGCTTCTGCCTGCCAGCCTGATCACCCCCTAACCACTCTGCTGCCAGCCTGGTTGATGCTTAACTGCTCCCCTGCCAACCTGTTTGCCCCCAACTTCCCTCCTCTGCCAGCCTGGTCACCCCTAACTGCCCTCTCCTGCAGGGTTGATCACCTCCAACTGCCCTCCCTTGCAAGCCTGGTCCCTCTCAACTGCCCTCCCTTGCAGGCCTGGTCCTTCAGAAATGCCCTCCCTTGCAGGCCGGGTGCCTCCCAACTGCCCTCTCCTGCTGGCCATCTTGTGGTGGCCATCTTGTGTCCACATGGGGGCAGGATCTTTGACCACATGGGGGCAGCTATATTGTGTGTTGCAGTGATGATCAATCTGTATATTACTCTTTTATTAGATAGGATAGAGGCCTGGTACAGGGGTGGGGGCCAGCTGGTTTGCCCTGAAGAGTGTCACAGATAAGGGTGGGGGTTCCCTTGGGGTGTGGGGCGGCCTGAGCGAGGGGCCTGTGGTGGTTTGCAGGCCGGCCACGCCCCCTGGCAACCCAAGGGGAGGCCCTGGTATCTGGAATTTATTTTCCTTCTACAATTGAAACTTTGTAGCCTGGAGTGGAGCCAAGCCTGCTGTTCCCTCCAGGGCGGCAGCCATTTCTGTGGCAGTTAATTCACCTTCTACAATCGAAACTTTGTAGCCTTAAGCGGGTGAGCCCGGCCAGGGCGTGCGGAAAGCTTTGCTTCCCCTGTTGCCGGCGGCAACCCTGGCCTGCTCTCTCGAGCTCCATTCTGCCGCCATTTGTTTGAATTTGTTTACCTTCTATAATTGAAACTTTGTAGCTTGAGTGGAGGCTTAGGCCTGCAACAGCTATGGAAAGCTTGGCTTACTCTGTTACCTGGGAAACCTTGCTCTCTGTGGCTGTAGCCATCTTGGATTTGGGTTAATTTGCATACTCGCCCTGATTGGCTGGTGGGCGTGGCTTATGTAGCAGAGTGATTGTTAATTTGCATATTACCATTTTATTAGAGAGGATAAGTAGATTAGTGATTGTCTGGGGGTTGGGAACAGGGAGTGACTACAACTGGGTTTGAGGGATCTTTTTTGGGTGAAATAAATGTTCTAAAATTGGATTGTGATGATAGTAGCACAACATTGTAAAGTTACTAAAAATCATTTCATTGTACATTTAAAATGAGTGAATTCATGGTATATAAATTATATCTCAGTAAAGCTTGTTTTAATATATATATATACATATATATATACATATATATGTGTGTGTGTATGTGTGTGTGTGTGTGTGTGTGTGTGTGTGTATATATATATATATATATATATATATATATATATATATATATATATTTCAGAGAGGAAGGGAGAAGGAGAGAAACATCAATGATGAGAGAATCATTGATACCCCGCACTGGGGATGGAGCCGGCAACCTGTGCATGTGCCCTGACCAGGAATCAAACCATGACTTCCTGGTTCACAGGTCAACCGGGCAAAGCTTGTTTTTTCAAAATATGTTTTTATTTATTTTAGCGAGAGAGAGAGAAACATTTATTGGCTGCCTCCCTCATACCCCACACCACTCCCCCAACCAGGGATCGAGCCCACAACCTGGGCATGTACCCTGACTGGTGACTTCTTGGTGCATGGGATGACACCCAACCGAGCCACACCAGCCAGGGCAATAAAGCTTGTTTTAAAAAGATAATTAAGCCCAGCTGGTGATTGACCATATGGTCCAACAATCACACTCCTTGGTATTTACCCAAAGAGTTGAGAACTTTATGTACACATAAAAGTCTGTGCTTGAATGTTTATAGTGCTTTATTCATAACTGCCCCAACTTGGAAGCAACCAAGCTATCCTTCAGTAGGTGAACAGATAAATAAACTGTGGTACACCCACACAATGATATATTAGTCAGTGCTAAAAAGAAATTAGCTATTAAGCCATGAAAAGACATGGAGAAACCTCAAATTCATATTACCAAGTGAAAGAAATCAATCTGAAAAGGCTACATATCAGATGACATTCTTGAAAAGGCAAAACTGTGGAAATGTTACTGGAATGGGGACCTGGCGCCTGAGTTCTATCTGGTAATTTCACAACATGAGCCTAGGTGACTATGAGGGAACATTTATTAAAGCTGGGGACAGTAAAACAAGAAAGGGCTTAGCATAGAAGAAGCAACAGGAGAGCCTAGATAGGCTAGGCTGCCCTAGCTCTCTGGGAAGTCAGAGAAAAGGGGGCTGTGGTTTCAGGTTCAGGGATTAGCCTGAGACAAGGGGCTGTTGCCCATTGCTCCTCTGGTTGCAAGCCTCATGGGGTCCTTTAGGGCTTAGAAGATGCATACCTGTGGGGGAAGAAGAGGAGAAAGGGAATGGCAGGGGCTGCTCCCCAGAGGGAGAGCACCCACTGGATTATTTTTTCTTGAGGCTTTATCTCTTTCTTGCAGGTGGAAATCTTAGGGGAGGTCTCAGGGGAGGGTTTCAACAGAATATTCATCAGTTTTCTAGGTGTGCTCCTTCAGGGTCGTGATCTCCATTGATTGGTTAGTGTCAGGGCAGGGTTTCATTAGTCATTGCAGCTGGTCCTGGTGTTGCCCACCTGGTTTTGCTGCTTTTCTGGGCCTGGAGCTGAAATACAACTGATACATAGATGTTATTTTTAGGGAGGTGACCTTCTGTATGCTGTAAATTGCTCTGTCATTTTGTTTTCCTATCTATCTTAGTTTCCCTGTTTCACTTGTCCTGGCTTACTGGCTTGTTTCAGAGACAGTAAAAGATCAGTGGTTTCCAGGGATTAGAGAGAAGAGGGAGATGAATAGGCAGACCACAAAAGGTTTTTAGGACAGTGAAACGATTCTGTATGCTATTATAATCCTATCTAATAAAGAGGGAATATGCAAATTGGCTGCGTCCACAGCGGAGGCCGAGTTCCCATAACGAGCCTTAGCCTTAATGAGCAATCAGCAGGGACCTGAGGATGCGTGGTGTTGGGCAGGGGCAGGGGACCTGAGGCTGCGCCCCCCACCTGGTGGGGCTTGACAGGGGACCTCAGGCCACATCCCCTAACACCAGCGCCAGGCTGGGGGACATCAGGCCATGCCCCCTTCCCAGCAGGGCTTGACGGGGGACCTGAGGCCATGCCCCTCGCCCGGGTGCCAGGCCCAGGGACCTGAGGCCACACACCCCGCCATGTGGGGCTTGATGGGGGACCTCAGGCCGTGCCCCCCACCCACGGGGTTTGACGGGGGACCTCAGGCTGTGCCCCCGCCCACGGGGCTTGACAGGGGACCTTAAGGCGTGCTCCCTGCCCTGACCTGGGAAAGGAGACCTCAGGCCGCACACCCTGACCCGGCTCTGGGCCGGGGGAGCTGAGGCCACGCCCCCTACCCAGCGGGGCTTGACAGGGGACTTCAGGCCATGCCCCCTGCCCAGCGGGGCTTGATGGGGGACCTCAAGGCGTGCCCCTTGCCCCAGGCCAGGGGACCTGAGGCCGCACCCCCCACCCAGTGGGGCTTGACGGGGGTGGGGCCAGTCCGGTCTGGATCTAGCCCAATGGGGGTGGGGCCGGCCAGGTCTGGGTCTTGTGCGATTTCAAGGTGCATGTGGGTGGGCAGGGACTTGACTCTGGTTCCCATGGTGTGACCCAGACTTTGACAGGAGGAAGATTTTCATATACATTTTACTAATTTTCTTTCATCTCTGACACTTCTATTATAGAGAAAGGGCAAATAGCAATATTAAAATATTTCCTCTAATGAATTCCCTTTTAATGTGCACGAGTTTCATGCACCGGGCCACTAGTAGTGGATATATTTCATTATATATTTGGCAAAATTCATAGAATGTACAACACCAAGAGTGAACCCTAATGTAAACTGTGATGTATCATTGTAGGTTCATCAGCTGCCACTCTGGTGAATGTTGATCATGGGGGCGGTGTGCATGTGAGGGGTTAGGGAATAGATGGGAATTCTCTGTACTTTTAATTCAAATTTGCCATAAACATAAAACTGCTCTAAAAAATAAGCTCCATTAAAAAAAAAAAAAAAAAAAAAAGAAGAGCCCTGGCTGGGTGGCTCGGTTGGTTGGAGTGTCATCCATATACCAAAAGTTTGCAGGTTTGATTCCTGGTTAGGGCACTTATCCAGGTAGTGGATTTGATCCCCATTTGGGGTACATGCTGGAGGCAACCCATCTATGTTTGTTTCTCTTCTCTTCTCTTCTCTTCTCTTCTCTTCTCTTCTCTTCTCTTCTCTTCTCTTCTCTCTCTCTCTCTCTCTCTCTCTCTCTCTCTCTCTCTTTCTCTCTCTCCTTTCCTCTCTCTTTAAAAATCAATGAAAACATATCATTGGTGAGGGTTAAAAAAGAAGAAGAAATGAATTATCAAGCCATGAAAAGACATGGGGAGGGGGCGGGCAGAGGGTCGAGGAGAGATAAACCAAAGAACTTATATATTTATATGCATAGCTCATGGTGAAGAAGACCTGGGGGTGGATGGGTAGGGGCTGGGAAGAGGGGGGTAAAGCGGGGGAAATGGAAGACATCTGTAATACTGTCAACAATAAAAAAAAGGAAATACATGGAAGAACCTCAAATGTATATTACTAAATGAAAGAAGTCAATCTGAAAAGACTACATATTGTATGATTTCAATTATATAAAATTCTAAAATGGCACAACTATGGAGACAGTAAAAAGATAAGTGGCTGCTCAGGGTATGGGGGGAGGGATGAATAGGCAGACCACAGAGATTTTTATTTTTTTAAATATATTTTTATTGATTTCAGAGAAGAAGGTAGAGGGAGAGATAGAAACATCATTGATGAGAGAGAATCATTGATTGGCTGTCTCCTGCACGCCCCACACTGGGGATGGAGCCCGCAACCCAGGCATGTGCCCTGACCAGGAATCAACCATGACTTCATGGTTCATAGGTCAAGGCTCAACCTCTGAGCCACACTGGCCAGGCAACACAGGATTTTTAGAGCAGGGAAACTATTCTGTATGATACTAATGGGGAATACATTTGTTAAAACTCATAGACTGGGCCATTTTGGTGGCCCGGCGCAGAGGTGATTCCATACTGAAGAGAGCGAGGCGGCCGGCCGGGGTGGCAGTGGCAGTGTTCGTGTGCTCCGGTGTGAATCGCCGAGGGAGGAGGCAGTGGAGGAAGAGGTGGCAGAGGTGGCGGTGGTTGTAGTGGTGGCGGAGGAGGCGGGTACGAATCAGCTGCAGGCGGAGACATGGCCAACATCTCGGGGCAGCGAATCAAGCGGGAGTTCAAGGAGGTGCTGAAGAGCGAGGAGACGCGCAAAAATCAAATTAAAGTAGATCTTGTAGATGAGAATTTTACAGAATTAAGAGGAGAAATAGCAGGACCTCCAGACACACCATATGAAGGAGGAAGATATCAACTAGAGATAAAAATACCAGAAACATATCCATTTAATCCCCCTAAGGTCCGGTTTATCACTAAAATATGGCATCCTAATATTAGTTTTGTCACAGGGGCTATTTGTTTGGATATCCTGAAAGATCAATGGGCAGCAGCAATGACTCTCTGTACGGTATTATTGTCATTGCAAGCACTATTGGCAGCTGCAGAACCAGATGATCCACAGGATGCAGTAGTAGCAAATCAGTACAAGCAAAATCCTGAAATGTTCAAACAGACAGCTCGACTCTGGGCACATGTGTATGCTGGAGCACCAGTTTCTAGTCCAGAATACACCAAAAAAAAAAAAAAAAAAAAAAAAAAGAAAAAAGAAAAAAGAAAACCTATGTGCTATGGGCTTTGATAGGAATGCTGTAATAGTGGCCTTGTCTTCAAAATCATGGGATGTAGAGACTGCAACAGAATTGCTTCTGAGTAACTGAGGCATAATGACAGAGCTGCTGATATAGTCAAGCTTGCCCCTTCTTGAGGAGCCTCAACATCTGTTATTTTTAGGATTCTGCATAGATTTCTTTTAAACTGGCATTCTTGCCTAATGATGTTATCTAGGCACCATTGGAGACTGAAAAAAAACATCCCTGCTCTGTAAATAAAGCTAATTAAACATCTGTGTAAATTTAAAAAGGGGAAATACTTTAATTTTTTTTCTTAATAGTGTAAAAATTCTTTGAGCTAAGCGAAACCATGGAAAAAACATGCTACTTTAGTATTTAGCAGTGTACCAGAATAGCAAGAGTTTGCTTCAGGGTTTTGTTGAATAATTAAGGTAATATTTTGAGTGTGTCAGGACCATTCAAATTGTTGGTGTTGCATCACAGCTACTTTAACTGTTTTTAACATGGATCCTCTGTGCCTGTGAAATTTACTTGCATGCTTGTACTTGACTTCTTAAGATGGGTAGCTGAAAAGACCACCATTTTAAGCATTTGAGAATTCTTAAACGAGATTTATCTAGAATGAAGATGGTGTCCTCTTCAGAGCCTTTTTGTCCTGGTCAGCAGACTGGGACACTATATTTATTTTTCCTCTCTTACCACACACAGCTAATATCCTAATAGTAAATTCTCTGGGAAATGTGCTGAAGGACAGTATCCCTTGCTTCATTTTTTTTAGGTTGTCCATATGGAATGTTATGTCACAGTTCTTTACTCTTAAAAACGTTCCTATGTTAAGTAATAATGTAGAGATGGAGCTGCCAATTTTGTTTCTCTTGCAAAATCAGTAAATACTTGATCTTCCAGTATTCCCAAGATTTAATAATAAAAGAACCCAACTTAGTTTTTCAAGTGAATTTGACATCTATTTTTAAGCTGATGAAGTTTTTCTTTGAGAACTCGAAAAGATGAAATGAACCAACTGCAGTTTTTTAGCCTAAAAAAACCCAACAAACTCATAGACTGTACAACACCAGGAGTGAATCCTAATGTAAACTACGGACTTTGGATGATAATTATTTGTCAATTTAGGTTAATCAATTGTAATGAATATGCCACTATGGTGGTGTGGGCTGTTAAGATAGAAGGGGAAGCTGTGGGCTGGGGGAGAACCAAGATGGCGGCAAAGTTAAACAACTAAACTGCGCCACGCACAACAATTTCAAAAATACAACTAAAAGACAAAGCATCTACCACCCAGAACCACGGGAAAGCTGGCTGAATGGTAGATTTACAACTAAGAAGGAAAAAGAAAGAACAAACGCGGAAGGGCTGAGGTACGGAGGCGCTTGAATTGGGCTGGTGGCGGGCGACGGGACGCACAGCTTTTTTTCCAACCCAAAGGGAGATAAGCTCCCGATCACTCTGAAATCCAGTTTCTGGGGACGCGCGGGGGACCCAGACACCTATGGAGAGAAGCTGGACTCTTGGCCATCGTGTTGGAAAGTGAGAGTGATTTTTCTGCAGAGGTGCGCCCAGCAATCAGTGTTTACTGCGCTGGAGCACGGGACGCAGGGACTTGGAAACGTGGAAAGGCAGAAAAGGCAGACTAGCAGCCATTGCTGTTTGCCACTCCCTAGCCTAGTGACGCCCTGAGACCCTGCCCCGCCCTGAGACCCACCCCGCACATTCTACAAACCCGCCCAGGCTCCAAACAGCAGCTTTTGCATATAAATGGCCTGCCCTGTGGCAGCTTAACCAAATAAACTGCAGCTCCAGTCAGACTGCTCCAAAACCACTCAAGCAAAGAGGAGAAAACTGCAGTTTTTGCTGTAACTCCTGCTGAGTGGCCTCAGACAGTAGCTGACCTGCACCCCATTCGAGACCCAGAAACGAGGGCATCTAGTGGTTGGTGTGAGATGACACCAGATTTCAACCACTCGCATAAGGGACACATTTAAGAGGCAGACTCAGTGAGCGCCAAAGCCCTACTGGAACAAGTCCCGGCCCATAAACGTGTCTCCAGCACAGCAATTCTTCCTTTACAGATACAGCGGGTCCTCACAGCCAATTGGCCTGGAGGTCAATTCCTCCCAGTGACACCAACAACAATCAAGACTTAACTACAACAAGGCTGTACACACAGTCTAAAAAGGGGTGCACCAAGAGCATCCACCTCAGGTAACTGGGAGGCTGACACGTTGAACCAATAGGACACAAAGTTACCCTACCAACTCAGGGAAGCAGCAAAAATGAGGAGGCAAGGAAACAGATCCCAAACAAAAGAAATGGAGGAGAACAAACGACTGGACATAGAGTTCAAAACCACGGTTATAAGGTTTTTCAAGAATTTCATGGAAAAAGCCGATAAATTTAATGAGACCCTCGAGGATATGAAAAAGGTCCAACTAGAAATGAAACATACACTGACTGAAATAAAAAATATTATACATAGACCCAGCAGCAGACTAGAGGAACGCAAGAATCAAGTCAAAGATTTGAAATACAAAGAGGCAAAGGACACGCCTCCAGAAAAGCAAGAAGAGAAGAGAATTCAGAAAGTAGAAGATAGTGTAAGAAGCCTCTGGGACAACTTCAAGCGTACCAGCATCCGAATTTTTGGGGTGCCAGAAGAAGAGAGAGAGCAAGACGTTGAAAACCTATTTGAAGAAATAATGACCGAAAACTTCCCCCACCTGGTAAAAGAAATAGACTTACAAATCCAGGAAGCGCACAGAACCCCAAATAAAAGGAATCCAAAGAGGACCACACCAAGACACATCAGAATTAAAATGCCAAGAGCACGCCAAAACCGGTTTGGCTCAGTGGATAGAGTGTTGGCCTGCGGACTGAAAGGTCCCAGGTTCGATTCTGGTCAAAGGCATGTACCTTGGTTGTGGGCACATTCCCAGTGGGGGGTGTGCAGGAGGCAACTGATTGATGTTTCTCTCTCATCGATGTTTCTAACTCTCTATTCCTCTCCCTTCCTCTCTGTAAAAAATCAACAAAATGTATTAAAATAAATAAATAAATAAATAAAATGCCAAGGGCAAAAGACAAAGAGAGAATCTTACAAGCAGCAAGAGAAAAACAGTTAGTTACTTACAAGGGAGCACCCATACGATTATCAGCTGATTTCTCAACAGAAACTATGCAAGCCAGATGGGAATGGCTAGAAATATTCAAAGTGATGAATAGCAAGAACCTACAACCAAGACTACTCTACCCAGCAAAGTTATCATTCAGAATTGAAGGGCAGATAAAGAGCTTCACAGATAAGAAAAAGCTAAAGGAATTCATCACCACCAAACCAGTATTACATGAAATGCTGAAAGGTATCATTTAAAAGGAGGAAAAAGAAGAAAAAAGTAAAGATAAAAATTATGAACAAATACATACCTATCAACAAATGAATCTAAAAGTCAAATGAATTAAAAATCTGAAGCACAGAATAGACTGATGAACATAATAGAATCAGGGGCATAGAATGGGAGTGGATTGATAATTCTCAGGGGAAGGGGGTGTCTGTGTGGGGGGTACGGGAAGAGACTGGACAATATCATACACCTATGGATAAGGATAGCGAGGGGGGGAGGTAAGGGCAGAGGGAAGGGTGGGAACCGGGAGGAGGGGAAATATGGGGGGGGGGGAGGAGAAACAATTGTAATAATCTGAACAATAAAGATTTATTTAAAAAAAAGCGGGGGAAGCTGTGAATGAGGGGGCGGGGCAGGGACGATATGGGAATTCTCTGTATTTTCTGCTCAATTTTGCTGTGAACCTAAAATTGCTCTGAAAATAAAGTCTATTAAAAATTAACTGAGATGGAAGACGCTGACGTCGCATTGCCATACTAGCAGTCAGCTGCTGTGCGTCACTGCCGGTTGCCCAGGACCAAACCAGAGAGAGTCGGGCCTGCATTACCAACATTTGTCCACCATCCAGAACTGAAATGTCATTGCTGACATGTACACATAAGGAACTGTTTGACATTGAAATTAAGACTCAAAAGAACTGTTGGCCCAGAAATAAACTCACTACAGACTGATTCATTTGCCTTTCAGCATAATCATTATTGCTTGTCTCATTTTCGGTTCTTATAAGTGTATTTCTAATAGCACATGATCTCACTCATCTAGGGGAAATGATGAACAACATAGACTGATGAACAAGAACAGACCCAGAAACAAGGAGGCATGGATCAGACTGTTGGGCCTCAGAGGGAGGGGAGGGGAGGGTGGGGGTAAAGGGGAGAGATCAACCAAAGGACTTATGTGCATGCATATGAGCCTAACCAGTGGTTAAGGACAACAGGGGGGTGGGGGCATGCGTGGGGGGGTGTGGGATGGGAATGGGGGGATGAGGACAAATATGTGATACCTTAATCAATAAAGAAATTTAAACAAAAAATAATAATGTATTGTACAGTAAAAGTAAAATGCATGACAATAGCATAAAGTCCAGAAAGAGAGAAATGGAAGTATATTAACATAAGGTTCTTATACTCTTCATAAAGTGGTACCATTACACTTGAAGGCAGACTGTGAAAAGTTATGGGTATAAAATAAACCTTTAAGCAACCACTAAAACAACAAAACAAATAGGTATAGCTAATAGGCCAACAAAGGAGATAAACTGGAATAAAAATAATATAGATTAATCCAAAAGAAGGTAGAAAAAGAGAACAAAGAAGAGATGGGAAAAATAGTAAACAAATAATATAGTGACACTCTGATGTAATCATATCAGCAATCATGCTAAATGTAGATGGTCAAAATACCTCAATTACAGGGTAGAGATGTCAGATTGAATAAAAAAAAGCAGGATCCTAACATATGCTGCCTGCAAGAAAGGCTCTTTAATTACAAAGACACAAATAGGTTAAAAGTAAAAGTATGGGGGGGGGGGAAGAATATATCATGAAAACACTAGTCAACAGAAAGTTAGAGGGGCTATATTAATATTGGTCAAGGAGGTTTAAAATGGTGGCAGAGCCCTAACCGGTTTTGCTCAGTGGATAGAGCATCGGCCTAGGGACAGAAGGGTCCCAGGTTTGATTTCGGTCAAGGGCATGTACCTTGGTTGCTGGCACATCCCCAGTATGTGAAGGAGGCAGCTGATCAATGTTTCTCTCTCATCGATGCTTCTAATTCTCTATCCCTCTCCCTTCCTCTCTGTAAAAAAAAATCAATAAAATATATATATTTTAAAATAAAATGAAATAAAATGGTGGCAGAGTAGCAGGATGCTGCACGGACATGCTCCCAGGAACAAGCTGGAATTACAACTGAAATACGAAAAGGCTTCCTGAATAATCAATGGAAAATTCACAGGAGAGAACCCTGATACCCAAGGACCAAAGGTGGAGACCGCATAGAGACTGGTAGCAGGGGCAGAGCCGCGAAAGGGCTGGCCGGGCACCCACAGACGGCAACTGAAGTCCTGGAGAGATATCTCAGCTGTGCGGGGGCAGAGGGGGGGTGCCACTGAGAACTCTGGGATCTAATCCCAAAGCTGGGCTCCCCAGCAGAGAGCACCAAACTGATGAGGGTACCCACATAATATCTAGCCGTGAAAAGCAGTAGGATGCTGTCTGCCAGGGAGTGGCAGCTGAAAGTTTAGGCACCCTTTTAAAGGGCTAACACACAAACAGTCCCTGTGAAGCCACCCACCTTGTGCTCTGGCAGAGGGAGGGTGAAATGGACTGGAGTTGTGAGAGAACCCAGGACTGGGGACTTGGGGGATAGAGCTCAGAAGGCAGACACTCCAAGTTTCCTGGGCTGAGTCATTCCCTCACACAGTAGAGGACATCTTTCCCACATAGAATCTGCCTTGTCTGGGGGGAAGACAGTCCATACACCCTATTGGAAAACACCTTGCCCTGAGGCCACTTAAGAGATTAAAAGTAAAAATTATCCCTAACCGGTTTGGCTCAGTGGTTAGAGCATCTGCCTGTGGACTGAAGGGTCCCAGGTTCGATTCTGGTCAAGGGCATGTACCTTGGTTTCGGGCACATCCCCAGTAGGAGGTGTGCAGGAGGCAGCTGATCGATGTTTATCTCTCATTGATGTTTCTAACTCTCTATCCCTCTCCCTTCCTCTCTGTAAAAAATCAATAAAATATATGTTGTTGTTGTTGTTTTTGTTTTTGTTTTTACAAGCCAGAAAACCATTTTATTACTAAAGCTCTGCCATATATCTCTAGCGGGTGCCGATGGTCACCTGCCACACTCGCACCAGGTTGTCTGTGTAGCCAGCAAAGAGAGTCTGGCCATCAGCAGACCAGGCCAGAGAGGTACACTGGGGTGGCTCTGCCTTGCTGCTGGTACTGATAACTTCTTGCTTCAATTCATCTACAATGATGTTGCCTTCCAAGTCCCAGATCTTGATGCTGGGGCCAGTGGCAGCACAGAGCCAGTAGCGATTGGGGCTGAAACACAGGGCGTTGATGATGTCCCCACCATCAAGTGTATACAGATGCTTGCCTTCGTTGAGGTCCCACAGCATGGCCTGGCCATCCTTGCCTCCAGAAGCACAGAGGGATCCATCTGGAGAGACAGTCACAGTGTTCAGGTATCCTGTGTGGCCGATGTGATTGGTCTTCAGCTTGCAGTTTGCCAGGTTCCATACCTTGACCAGCTTGTCCCAGCCACAGGACACGATGATGGGATTGCTGCTGTTGGGCGAGAAACGGACACAAGATACCCACTCTGAGTGGCTCTCATCCTGGACAGTATATTTGCATACACCCAGAGTATTCCATAACTTGATGGTTTTATCTCGGGAGCCAGAGACAATCTGCCGGTTGTCAGAGGAGAAGGCCACACTCAGCACGTCCTTGGTATGGCCCACGAATCGGCGCGTGGTGGTGCCCGTTGTGAGATCCCAGAGGCGAAGGGTTCTGTCCCAGGAGCCAGAGAGGGCAAACTGGCCATCGGAGGAGATGACCACGTCACTAACGAAATGGGAGTGACCCCGAAGAGCACGCTGTGGGATGCCGTAGTTGGTCTCATCCCTGGTCAGCTTCCACATGATGATGGTCTTGTCTCGAGAGGCGGACAGTATCATGTCCGGGAACTGGGGAGTGGTAGCGATCTGGTTCACCCATCCATTATGGCCCTTGAGGGTCAAAAATATATTTTTAAAAAAAGTAACAATTAGCCTCCAGGCAGAAGCAACTGCCCCACCCTGTTGAAAAAACTCTCACCACACCTGAGGACGATTGCCTGGGGGCAATTCAAGTCGGAATCCTATTAGTCTGTAGACAGAGGTGGTCTCTGGAGGCTTTGAGTCTTTGCCTGATCCAATCAGCCAGAAACAGCCTTTAACACTGTCCTGCACTAGAGATTGAGAGGTATAGAGGATCTACCTAAAACATAGTCACAAACCCAAACAGACAACCAAAATGAGGAAACAAAGAAACAACCCCCAAATGAAAGAACTAGCAAATTCTCCAGTATAAGAGATAAATGAAGCAGAGATATGAAAATTATCTGAAACAGAGTTCAGAGTAATGATGTTAAAAATGTTCAACAGTATGAAAAAAAGATATAGTAACTATGAAAAATAAACAGTCCGAGATAAAGAATGACATAACACAAATAAAGAACACATTGTGTGCCGTGCCAGCACAGCCAAGGGTTTGGCGAGCCTGAGAGGGGGTGGTGAAGGATGTAGAAAAGACAGACAAAGAGAATAAGCTGGGTGTAGGTGGATCTTCTGTGCCTGGCTGAGACCATAGAAAAGATCCAGACTGCAAGCTGAGCCTTTATTTTATAGTCAGAGGTAAACAAGGTAATTTATAATGTTCTTGTAAGTTTCACTTGTTTTGGCAGCACTTGCTGCACCTCCCACAGCCCATTAGCTACCCAGGAAGGATCTAGGGAGTGTCATAAGGTCAAGCTTAATTATGCTAAGAGGGATGTGCCCTCTAAGCTGGGACTTGTTTGTGGCTTTGCCAACAGGTCAGTCCGAGGCTTAACCCTATAGCTGCTCCCTACATCTCACCCTTTTTTAATTTTTAAACTACCATAATGAAAGTAAAACTTAAACATTAAGGACAAAGCTCTGACTATTAATAACAAAACAATGCCAATGCAACACAACAATAGAGAAATCAAACTACCGTAACATTTTTCCTCTAAATGAAAGTTTCTTTTGCTGATTTACTCAGAGTCCTAGGACTTGGCTGTGCAAGACTTTGCAGAAGACTGACAGCTAACCAATGGTAGCATAGCCAGAAACATGATTGAGGAAGTAGCTTCCACTTCCTGCTTTTCTACCACCTGCTGGGCCTCAGTTGTTAACTTCTTCAGCTGACCCCATGTTGGCACCTCAGTCTTCGTCATCTTCCTTTTCCGCTTTGCTGTCATCAGGGCAACTCTCCGTCTTTTCAATGAAGGGCAAGGAGCTTCTCTGGGTCCATTGTGGTGACGCACATAATGCTCTGGTATCCAAATTGGCTGCTTTGCTCCTTCTGGAAAGATACAACACACAACCTCTTCCCCACATCATTGCTGGATCTGGTCCAAACCATTGTCCAGTTTGTGCATCTTTCCACCAGGCTAACCTGGCAGAGGCTATTGTACAGGAGGCCCGATGCCTTTCGGCCACTGTACAACTCTCTGCATTGTAATTCAAAAAATGTAACACATAACATCCTTCTCCCCCATTTTTTTTCCCCTGAAGTATCTTCCCCAGCCTGCCTGGCCTCATGCAGAGTCCACTGGAGTAGAGACAAAGGCACCATTCTTTTTTTTCTGCTTGTTTAGGGGGTAAAAAGAGAGGTTTATGAGCAACAGTAAGCTCTCCAAATGTTTGCATCAGACCCTCATCATCCCAAACCCGCCAGCGCTGTTCCCTTTCTTCCTCCAATCCTCGCTCATATTTGGGAGGAAGGACATTGTCCGGAGGGCTCTTAAGGCTGACAACTGATTTCTCATCAGAAACTCTACAGGCCAGAAGGGAATGGCATGAAGTACTCAAGGTAATGGAAAGCAAGGATCTGAGACCACAGGAGCTGTAGCCCCAGGGACTGGAAGAGGCAGCGGAGGCGCCGATGGTACAGGCGGAGTTGGAAGCCTCTGGCAGCCTTCCCCCATCTGTCTTGATTCTCCTGCCACATTCATCCACTCCCTTTCTGGAGCAGGCTCTAGGCAGTCCCGAATCAGGGACCACAGACCGAAAGTAGAGGCAGGCATTTCTTCTGGACCTTCATCTATATAATGATCTCTAAGTTGTTTTCCTACCTTCTCCCATGCCTCTATATTTACCTTTCCTTCCTCAGAAAACCATGGGCAGGTTTTACTCACAAAATCCAACAAATCAAAAAGCTGTTCATACCTCACAGAACAGCCCCGTGCTTGGAGCATAGCCTTAAGCATGGATATGTATACATTCTTTCCATGCGATCCTGAATTTCCCATGTTTTACACCTAGTTATATCACTAAACTTTGCTCCTTACCTTCCTTTTTGCTTTCTGCACGTGCTTCACTGGAGCGCCTTTCACCTGACAACTGCAGTTCCCCCGAACTCAGGCTCGCGTTGGGTGCCACATATGCCGTGCCAGCATAGCCAAGGGTTCGGCGAGCCTGAGAGGGGGCGGCGAAGGATGTAGAAAAGACAGACAAAGAGAATAAGCTGGGTCTAGGTGGATCTTCTGTGCCTGGCTGAGACCACAGAAAAGATCCAGACTGCAAGCTGAGCCTTTATTTTATAGTCAGAGGTAAACAAGGTAATTTACAATGTTCTTGTGAATTTCACTTATTTTTTTTCATTTTTTTATTAAGGAATTATATGTGTACATATCTTACCATTGTCCCCCCCACCCCACTCCCATACATGCCCTCACCCCCCAGAGTTTTGTGTCCATTGGTTATGCTTATATGCTTGCATACAAGTCCTTTGGTTGATCTCTTATCTCCCCCACCTCTCCCTAACCTTCCCGCTGTAATTTGACCTTCTGTTTGATGCTTTACTGTCTCTGTATCTATCTTTTTGTTCAACAGCTTATAATTTTCTTTATTATCCATAGATGAGTGAGGTCATGTGGTATTTTTCTTTCATGGACGGGCTTATTTCACTTAGCATGATGTTCTCCAATTCCATCCAGGTTGCTGCAAATGGTAGGAATTCCTTCTTTTTTATGGCAGCATAGTATTCCATTGTGTAGATGTACCATAGTTTTCTGATCCAGTCATCTGCTGACGGGCACCTAGGCTGTTTCCAAATCTTTGCTATTGTAAATTGTGCTGCTATGGAATTTCACTTATTTTGGCACCACTTCCTGCACCTCCCACAGCCCATTAGCTACCCAGGAAGGATCTAGGGAGTGTCATAAGGTCAAGCTTAATTATGCTAAGAGGGCTGGGCCCTCTAAGCTGGGACTTGTTTGTGGCTTTGCTAACAAGTCAGTCCGAGGCTTAACCCTATAGCCGCTCCCTACAACATTGGAAGGAATACACAGCAGATTAGGGAAAGCTGAGGATTGAATCAGTGAAGTAGAAGACAGAGTTGAGCCCTAACTGGTGTGGCTCAGTGGATAGACCGTCGGCCTGCGGACTGAAGGGTCCCAGGTTCGATTCCGGTCAAGGGCATGTAGCCTGGTTGCGGGCACATCCCCAGTGGGGAGTGTGCAGGAGGCAGCTGATCGATGTTTCTCTCTCATTGATGTTTCTAACTCTCTCTCCCTCTCCCTTCCTCTCTGTAAAAAAAAAAAAAAAAAAAAAAAAAAAGACAGAGTTGAAAATACCACTCAGTTAGAGAACCAAAAAGAAAAAAAAAAAAACAATTGAAAAACAGGAGGACAGCTTAAGGGAGCTGTGGGACAATGTGAAATGCAACAACATTAGAATAGTAGGTGTTACAGAAGAGTCAGAAAGGGAGAAAGGAATAGAGAAGATGTTTGAAGAAATAATGGTAGAAAACTTCCCTAACCTGGTAAAGAAAAAAGTCACACAAGTTCAGAAGGCACAGAGAACCTTAAGCAAGAAGAACCCAAACAAACCCTTGCCCAGACACATCGTAAATAAAATGTCAAAAATTAAAGACAAAGAGAGAATTTTAAAGGCAGCAAGAGAAAAGAAAACTGTTGTCTACAACGCACCTCTCATAAGGCTGACAACTGATTTCTCATCAGAAACTCTATAGGCCAGAAGGGAATGGCATGAAGTACTCAAGGTAATGGAAAGCAAGGATCTGAGACCAAGATTACTATATCCAGCAAGGCTATCATTCAAAATAGACAGTCAAATAAAGAGCTTCCTAGACAAAAAAAAAAAAAAAAAAGGCTAAAGGAGTTCATCACCACCAAGCCAGCATTCAAGAAATGCTAAAGGGTTTGCTGTAAGGGATTGGTGAGAAGAAGAAACAGAGAGAGAAACCTAGACATACAGAATTAAAATGTCTATAAATAAGTACATCTCAATAATAACCTTAAATGTAAATGGATTAAATGTTCCAATCAAAAGGTGTAGGGTAGCTGAATGGATACAAAAACACGACCCAACCATATGCTGTCTTACAAGAGGCCCACCTCAAAACAAAAGATACACACAGGATGAAAGTGAAGGGATGGAAAAAATGTTTCCATGCAAGTGGAAAAGAAAAAAAAAAGCTGGAGTAGCAATACTCATATCCAACAAAATAGACTTTAAAACATCATGCTGAGATTCAATATGGTGACTCGCAAGAAGGTAGGGAGGGAGAGTGTGTGTGAGAGAGAGGGAGTGATAGAGGAGTATGTGGATGTGTGTGGTGTGTGTGAGTGAGAGCTAGGGACAGTTAGATCCTGCAGGTCTTCCAAGGGGCTGCCAAACCGGGCAGTCTTAGATGGCAAAACCCTGCTGTCACCGCAAACACTCCAGGGAGGACACCGGCGGCACAGAGACCACGCCATCTTGAAGAACAGAACTGCTTGAGACTAGGATCCTAGCCTCTCCACCACCCAGTCTGGTCTCAGTAGCGGGACCCTATAGCCACTCTGGTAAAAGACCTGCGACCACAGCTGCAGACCCACAGACACCAAGACACCAGGCACCCGGGCTGCAGATTTCTGTGAGTCACAGAGCCAATCCCCCTCCCCGCCAGCCCCGCAGCACTGGCATAGGAACTGCCAGACCCTCTCTGCACAAACAGGCCTCCTGCCCACACACAGCAGCAGTGGCTCTACCTAAATTTGAGCCTGGGTGTGTGGACACGGGAAGTTTGTCTTCCGCGACCAGATCACATGCCCATGCAGGGAGGCTGCGCTGAATTTGAGCCTGGGTGCGTGAATTCAGGGAGTTTGTTTCCCGCGATCAGACCCCATGCCCACACAGGAGGGCTGCACTGAATTTGAGCCTGGGTGCACAGACACAGGGAGTTTGTTTCTTGCAGTGCACACTCGCATGACCAGACCCTGTGCCCACACAGGGTGACAGTGCCCCCTGACTTTGATTCAGGGCAAGTGCACACGGAAGGCTGTTTACCACAGGGCAGGAGTGGACCTCCTGCCAACACAGTGCAACTGTGCAACTCGGTCCCCCAAGCAGATCAGGGACCCTGATTCCCAGTGCATTCACACTAAGAACCAGTGACTCCAATTCTTGGCGCATGCGCACATAGGGACCCTGATTCTCAGTGCGAGGCCACAACAAGCAACAGACACTCTGATACTCGATCCTCGGCGCGGACACAGGGGGTTTCTGACTCCTGACACGCACTAGGGGACTCTGATTTTTGGCACATGCCAGCGGGGTCTCTGTTTCAGCGTGGCGCAGGCAGGGTCCCTGATTCTAGGTGCGCACAGGAGGCCATACTAAGTGTCTGTAACTCTGATCCTGGGTGAGCGTGGCTCCCACCAACCCAAGGCAGCCACACGTCTTGGTGTCAGAGCTCCTCAGTGACACTGGGGGGTGCGAAGCTCCCACTGCACATGGCCCAGGCCCCCGCAACTCGACATTTGAACCTTCTGGTGATAGTCAGAATGGGGAGACAATGAAACAATCCCCAGGGGAAAGAAAATGAGGAATCGCCAAGACAAGAAATAAGTGAAATGGAAGCATGCAACATGACGGAAAAAGAATTCAGAGTAATGGTCATATAGTTCATATACCAGATGAACAAGAAAATCAACAACCTATGAGAAAATCAGGAAGAAGTCAAAAGTGATACAGCTACAATGAAAAACTTCATGGAAAGTTTCAACAGTAGACTAGAAGAAGCAGATGACTGAATTAGTGAGTTAGAAGATAAGATACAGAAATAAGCCCAATCTGAACAGCAAATGGCGAAAAAAGTTAAAAAGCAGGAGGAGAGTGTAAGGGAGCTTTGGGACAACACGAAATGAAGTAACATACATATAATAGTGCTGCCAGAAGGACAAGAAGGGCAGCAAGGATTAGAAAATCTATTTGAAGAAATAATGACAGAAAACTTTCCTGATATGGGGAAGAAAAAAGTTACACAAGTACAGAGTCCCAAGCAGGATCAATCCCAAAAGACCCACACCAGGACATGTCATAATTACAATGGCAAATGTTAACGACAGAGAGAATCTTAAAGGCTGCAAGAGAGAGACAGAGAGTTAACTACACAGGAGCCCCCATCAGATTATCAAATGATTTCTCAACAGAAACACATCAAGCTAGAAGGGAATGGAAGGAGGTATACAAAGTGATGCAAAGTAAAGGACTGAATCCAAGAATACTCTATCCAGCAAGACTATCAATCAAAATAAAGGGGAAATCAGGAGCTTCACAGACAAAAAAGGCTAAGGGAGTTTATCACTACCAAGCCAGCAATGCAAGAAATGCTAAAGGGAATGCTGTAAAAAGAAGAAATAGAAAGGGAGGAAGGAACACAGGCATAAAATACAGAAATGGCTACAAACAAGTACCTATCAATAATAACATTAAACATAAATGGATTAAATGCTCCAATCAAAAGACATCGAGTGAATGAATGGATAAGAAAACATGACCCATATATATATGCTGTCTACAGGAGACCCACCTAAGAACAAGGGACTCACACAGACTGAAAGTGAAGAGATGGAAAAATATCTATCAGGCAAATGAAAAAAAAAAAAAAAAGCTGGGGTAGCAATACTTATATCTGACAAAATAAACCTCAAAGTGAAGACCATAACAAGAGACAAGAAAGGCCACTAGCCAGGCTCACCAGGAAGCAAAGAGAAAGGACCCAAATAAACAAAATCAGAAATGCAAAAAAGCGTTTGAGAAAACCCAACACTCTTTGTTGATAAAAACTCAGAGCAAAGTGGGAATAGAAGGATTATACCTCAACATAATAACAGCCTTATCTGACAAACCTACAGCTGATATCATACTCAATGGGCAAAAACTAAACTAATTTTCCCTAAGAACAGGAACAAGACAGGGATGCCCAATTTCACCACTGCTGTTCAATATAGTACTGGAAGTGCTAGTCATAGCAATCAGAAAAGAAGAAGAAATAAAAGGCATCCAAATGGGAAAAGAAGTAAAACTTCCTTATTCGCAGATGACATGATATTGTACATAGAAAACACCAAAGACTCCATCAAAAAACTACTAGACTTAATAAATGAATTCAGCAATGTAGCAGGATACAAAACTAACACCCAGAAGTCTATGGCTTTTCTATACACCAATAATGAACTCACAGAAAGAGAAATTTAAAAATCAATCCCATTTACCATTACAACAAAAAAATTATCATACCTAGGAATAAACTTAACCAAGGAGATAAAGGACCTGTACTCAGAAAATTTCAGAACACTGAAAAAAGAGATAGAGGAAGACATGAACAAATGGAAGAATATACCATGTTCATGGATTGGTAGAATCAACATCATTAAAATGCCCATACTACCCAAAGCAATCTATACATTTAATGCAATCCCCATTAAAATACCAACGGCATACTTCAAAGACCTAGAACAAATTCTCTAAAAATTTATCTGGAATAAAAAAAGACCCCGAATAACTGCAGCAATCTTGAGAAAGAAGAACAATGTTGGAGGGATCACAATACCAGATATCAAGCTATACTACAAAGCCATTGTTCTCAAAACGGCCTGGTACTGGCACAAGAACAGACATATAGACCAGTGGAACAGAACAGAGAACCCAGAAATTGACACAAGCCATTATGCTCAATAATATTTGACAAAGGAGGCAAGACCATACAATGGAGTCAAGACAGTCTCTTCAATAAATGGTGTTGGGAAAACTGGACAGATACTTGCAAAAAAAATGATACTAGACCACCAACTTACACCATACACAAAAATAAACTCAAAATGGATAAAGGACTTAAACATGAGATGGGAAACCATAAAAATCTTAGAAGAAGCCACAGGCAGCAAAATAACAGACATTTGTTGTAGCAATACATTTAACAATACAGCTCCTAGGGTAATGGAAACTAAGGAGAAAATAAACAAATGGGACTACATCAAAATACAAAGCTTCTGCACAGCAAAAGAAACCACCAACAAAACAACAAGAAAGCCCACTGCATGGGAGAACATATTTGCCAATGTTATTTCCGATAAGGGTTTAATCTCCAACATTTACAGGGAACTCATACAATTTAACAAAAGTAAGATAAACAACCCAATCAAAAAATGGGCAAATGACCTAAATAGACACTTTTCGAAAGAGGACATTTAGAAAACCAAGAGACATATGAAAACATGCTCAAAGTCACTAATCATCTGAGAGATGCAAATCAAAATAACAGTGAGGTACCACTCACACCTGTCAGAATGACTATCATCAACACATCAACAAATGACAAGTGCTGGCGAGGATGCGGAGAAAAAGGAACCCTCGTGCACTGCTGGTGGGAATGCAGACTGGTGCAGCCACTGTGTAGAACACTATGGCGTTTCCTCAAAAATTTAAAAATGGAACTCCCATTTGCCCCAGTAATACCATTTCTAGGAATATATCCCAAGAAAACAGAAACACCAATCAGAAAGGATATATGCAACTCTATGTTCATAGCAGCACAATTTACAATAGCTAAGATTTTGAAACAGCCTAAATGCCCATCATCAGATGAGTGGATTAGAAAACTGTGGTACATCTACAATGGAATACTATACTGCTATAAAAAAGAAGGAATTCTTACCATTTGCAACAGCATGGATGGAACTGGAGAGCATGATTCTAAGTGAAATAAGCCAGTCAGTGAAAGAAAAATACCACATGACCTCACTCATTTATGGATAACAAAAAACATTATAAACTGATGAACAAAAATAGATACAGAGGCAGAGAAGCATCGAACAGACTGTCAAACTATAGCGGAAAGGATGGGGATGGTTGCGGGGGGGGGGAGGTAAGAGATCAACCGAAGGACTTGTATGCATGCATATAAGCATAACCAATGGACGCAAGACACTGGGAGGGGGGTGAGGGCATGTGCTGGGGGATAGGGGAGGCTGGGGGAAGGTCAATTGGGGGGAAAAAAAGGAGACATATGTACTACTATTTGTAATACTTTAAACAATAAAAAAAAAAAAAGCCCTGGCTGGTTTGACTCCGTGGACAGAGCATCGGCCTATGGCCTGGAGGGTCCCAGGTTCGATTCCAGTCAAGGGCACATGCCTGGGTTGTGGGCTCAATCCCCAGTAGGGGGTGTGCAGAAGACAGCCAATCAATGATTCTCTCTCATCATTGATGTTTCTATCTCTTTCTCCATCTCCCTTCCTCTCTGAAATCAATAAAAATATATTAAAAAATAAAATAAAAGCATCATGCTAAGCGAAATAAGCCAGTTGGAGAAAGATAAATATCGTATGATCTCACTCATTTGTGGAATAAAATGAACAATATAAACTAATGAACAAAAATAGAGCCAGAGGGGGGAAAATATATACTAGAATATAATAGAAGTAATCCTGTTATTTGCAGATTTTTAATATTTCCTACAACTTTTGTGATATCATACTATGTTAGTAGAGTTTTGGTAATATTATTATACTTAAAATCCTTTTATTCTTCAAATATTAATGTTTATTGCATTTGATTATTATATGTAAGATCATTTTTCTTGAATAATTGGTATTTATTGCATGTAACATTTTCATATTTAAAATCTTTTTTCTTGAGATATTAATGTTTATTGCATGTAACATTATTATATTTAAAATCATTTTTCTTGAAATAAAAAAAACTGAAAAAAATATTGGTCCAAGTAGATTTCAGAGTAAAGATAACACTAATAAATAAAGAAGGTGATATAATGATAAAGAGGTGAATTAATGAGAATATAATAATTCTAATTGTTTGTGCACCTAATATAAGAGCTCCAAAATACATGACTCAAAAACTGATAAACTACACAGAGAAATAGACAAATCCACGATGCTTGTCAGAGATTTCAATAATTGATAGAACAAGTAGGCATAAAATCAGCAAGGATATAGTAGAAGTGAACAACACTATCAACCAAATTGACCTGGTTTACATTTATAGAACATTCCACCTAGTAATAGCAAAATACACATTCTTTTCAAGTGCATATGGGGTATTTACCAGGATAAATATTCTAGGCTATAAAACAAGTCTCAATGAATTCAAAAGGATTCAAGTCAAACAATATATGTATATTCTCTGAAAATATGGAATGAAATCATATATCAATAACAGAAAGTAGGCTGGACCGATGGTAGTGGGTTATCAGAAAAACAAAAACAGAAAGTTCTCTGGGAAATCCTCAATTACTTGAAAACTGAATAATCCACTTTTAGATAACACATGGGTCAAAAAATAAGTGAAAAGGGTAATTAGCAAATATTTTGAACTTAATGAAAATGAAAGCACAAATTTATGGCATTCTGCTAAAGCAGTAGTTAGCGGGTAATTTTTAAGCACTAAACAGCTATATTATTAAATCAGCAGAAAGGTCTCAAAACAATGAAGAAGAACAAGTAAAACTTGAAGTATAAGAAGAAAAAATAATGAAGAACAAAGTGGAAGTCAGTGAAATAGGAAAAAAAATAGAGAAGATGAACAAAACCTGATTCTTGTACACTAAGGTTCATTGCAGCATTATTCACAATAGTCAAAAGTTAGAAACAATCCAAATATCCATCAATAAATGAATGGTAGCCAGAAAAGTCAAATTCATCAAGGCAGAAAGTAGATTAAAGATTGGTTTCCAGGAGCCATGGGAAGGAGTGAATGAGTTATTGCTTAATGGGTACAGAATTTCTTTTGGGGTGATGAAAAAGTTTTAGAAATAGACAGTGGTGATGGTTCCACAATATTGTGAGTGTACTTAATGCCACTGAATTTTACACTTAAAAACGGTAAAAACAGCAAATTTTGTTATTCCGTATATTTACCACAGTTTAAAAAAATAATAACATACCAAAACCCATTGAGTTGTACAATTTATTTTTTAATTAAAAATATGTATTTTTTATTTCAGAGAGGGAGAGAGAGATAGAAACATCAATGATGAGAGAGAATCATTGATTGGCTTCCTCCTGCACACCCCACAGGAATCGAACCCGCAAACCCGGGGATGTGCCCTGACCGGGAAACTAACTGTGACCTCCTGGTTCATAGGTCGATATTCAACCACTGAGTCATGCGGCTGGGCTAAATTGTACAATTTAAATGGCGGAGTTGTATGGTATGTGAATTTCTATCTCAATAAAGCTGTTACTAAAAGTGCATACTGGCCCTGGCTGAATTGGTTAAGCGTCTTCCCATGCACAGAGGTTATAGGTTCAATTCTGGTCAGGGCACATGCCCAGGTTGTGGGCTCGATCCCCAGTAGGGGGCGTGCAGGAGGCAGCTGATCCACATTTCTCTTTCAGTCTCCCATTCTCTCTAAAAGATCAATAAAAATTTATTCTTTTAAAAGTGCGAACTGTATGATTTCATTTATAGAAAACTCTAGAAAATGCAAACTAATATATGGTGCAGAGAGCAACCCTAATTAGTTCACTTACCTCATTTTCTTTTATCGCCTCCATTTTTCCTAACACTTTTCTCAGTTCCCTGATTGCCTCTTTATGTTAATATTGATGCTGAGGAAAAACAGGGGCTTGGAGAGGAAGGGGTGAATTCACTTTGCCAAGGGGAAGGTGAGGCCAAGGGACCCTGAAACCAAGAAACTGGTCCTGGGGTCAGGATCTAAGTAATCCTCGATTACCAGGAGGTGTAGTTTAGGATCTTGTGACTTGCAGGCGACGAGGATGGCCCCAGGACTCCACTTCCCAGGAGGCCTCCGATGACGGGATGGGACTTGGTCGCTAGGCTATCCGGATGTGGTGCTAAGTCTGCTGCCGGGTCGGGCGAGAGACGCTGAAGGCTCTGCTGGCAGTGGCGGTTCACCCGCGCAGGACAAGGAGCGCTTTGCCGGGTAATCTGACAACCCCCAGGCGGTGCCCACCTCCGCTCTTTTCTCGAGTTTCCCTGTCCCTGGGTCCTTAGTATATGAGCCACTCATTGGAAGAAAGGGATTTGAGGGTGGCATGGGCTGTATGTGTAACAGAGGAGGGTGAGCCAGCTCTATTTGTGAATCCAATGTAGGGCACCCCTCTGTCCCAGGCTCGAGTCCAGATGAAGTCCCAGAACTCACCACCCTTGGAGAGAGGGATGTGAGGGATGTGCCCAGCGGGCTTGTGGTGGCTACTGATGGGTTCCTGGGATTGTCTCTTGTGAAGTTGCCAGGCGCTGGTTAGTCACTCCTGGCTCCCTGTCGGGGAGTGTTCACAGGGCTTCCTTAGGTCCCAGCTGTCTGAAGTCTTCTTTGCACCTGAACCAAAGAAATCAGTCTTCAATGTGAAAAAACTCCCCCAATTTATAAAATAACTAAGTTGCAGAAAGTAGTTAATAAAAATGGGGGTCTTCTGCTGAATTGTTTTGGTCTCAGAGAGTGATTTCCAGTGGATTAAACTGAGACTTGCTGAAAGGGTGAGACTTGGAGGAGAATGAGCTACAAACAGTAGTACTTTCAGCTGCATTCTTGTCTTCACTGTTATTGGGTCTTCTAAATTATGTGTCCAACCTAGGAGAAAATTGACTGCTGTGCAGACTGTACATGTGAAGAAGGATACTGTCAGATGAGACGGGAAGATTTAGAAGAAACTATAATTCCAAGGTTAGCAGTGAATTACTAACATGGAAGGAAGCCTTCTGGGGTGCTGGTGTCTGCTTCTCCAGGCCTCACCCAATTTCCAATCCTAGAGGCATCCTAAAGATCTTTGAGCTATTCTGATGTCTACTTGACAGTGCTACTACAAGGTTAAAATAAGGGAAGATAGGTTCAAGTACTATACTGGTACACAATGCCTCTAGAAGGCTCTCAAATTTTAGTTTCTCTTTGCTTCCCCATAGCAACTCCCCTGCCCCCAAGCTGTGCATTACTGTGTATTGTTATTTGCCTTTTTATAAGTCCTGCCTTTATCTACAGGAAGGTAAGCTTCTAGCATTCTTTTTCTTTTGTGTACCCTTTTTTGAGTCCCTCCTAGCAGTTCATTGCCCACAGTAGTATTGGGAGTATGGATAGTGGTCGTGATGGGGAGGGGACAGCATTGTGCTGGATCCTGGAACTGAAGTAAACAAGCTTTTCTCATATAGGTGATGAACAGAGTATTTGCCTTTCTGCTTTTCTCTTCTAACTACTAGTCTTCTCTCAGAGTTCCCAACCCTTTAAATAAGTTTTATTTTATTATTTATTTATTTTTTAATCCTTACCCGAGGATATTTTTCCATTGATTTTTAGAGAGAGTGGAAGAGACAGAGAAATATCGATGTGAGAGAAACACATCCACTGGGGCCAGGGCTGGGGAGGAGCCTGCAACCAAGGTATGTGCCCTTGACTGGAATCGAACCTGGGACCCTTTGGTCCCCAGTCCGACACTCTATCCACTGAGAAAAACCAACTAGGGCAGAGCTTGCACTCTTAACCACTTCTCTGTATGTCTGATTCTGACTGACTCACCGTTCATTCCAATAGTAAGTTTTGCTGTTTTTCAGGAACCAAGGTTTCTTTGCTGAATTTATAGCCACAGACCCAAAGTGAGAGCCTTGTTTCTTTTGTTTAAACTTTGGGAATCTTCATCTATACTTTTTAAAAATGTATATATTTTATTGATTTTTTTGCAGAGAGGAAGGGAGAGGGATAGAGAGTTTGAAACATCGATGAGAGAGAAACATCTATCAGCTGCCTCCTGCACACCCCCTACTGGTTACTTGGCCCGCAACCAAGGTACATGCCCTTGACCAGAATCGAACCTGGGACCCTTCAATCTGCAGGCTGATGCTCTATCCACTGAGCCAAAACAGTTAGGGCTACTTTTTAAAAAATTAGTTACCATTTATTGAGCACCTACTATATTTTGGCATGTTTGATACAATATATTCAGATCTTATGACAACAATGTAGCATAAATACCTATGTATATGAATGGTTTTTAATCTTTTTGGATTCACAGCCCTTTTCAAGAGTCTGATAACAGCTTTGGATCTTCTTTCCAAAAAATTTCACTTAGGTACATACATATATGATTGCACACAACTTCAGAGGAGGCTTTTAGGACCTACTGAAGCCTGTCCTCTAGGAGTCCATGGTAAGAACTTGCCGTATACCACCTTTCCCAGCTGATTGTTCTATGGTGTAAAGGGGATGGGCAGTGTGTGTGTGGGGGAAGGTCTCACCTCCTCTTTTTCTCCTCAGAGACAAATATTTATGAACCTTAGGCTCCCTTAATTAACCAAGCATCTGGGAACATTCTTCATTTCTCTCTTATACATAGGACTCCAAAGGGAAGAATGCAGATGATCAAATGTGTGGTTGTGGGAGATGGGGCTGTAGGTAAGACCTGCCTCCTCATCAGTTATACAACAAATGCCTTTCCTGAAGAATATATCCCTACTGTCTTTGACAATTATAGTGCCCAGATATCTGTGGATGTCCAAATCATCTGCCTGTACCTGTGAGACACAGCTAGTCAAGAAGAATATTACCGACTGAGAACGCTCTCCTATCCCCAGACCAATATCTTTGTCTTTTGTTTTTCTATTGACAACCCATCCTCTTATGCCAATGTGAGGCGTAAATGGCACATAGAGGTCTCCCATCATTGTCCCAATGTACCTGTTCTGCTAGTAGGCACCAAGAGGGACTTGTGGAGTAACCTTGAGATAGTGAAGAAGCTGAAGGAACAGAGCCTAGGGCCCATAATTCCTCAGCAAGGCATGTACCTGGCTAAGTAGGTGAAGTATCTGGAATGTTCTGCCCTGATGCAGGATGGGGTACATGAGGTATTTTCAGAAACTGGGCTGTGCTTTACCCTGCCACAAAGAAGAACACCAAGAAGTGTGTCCTCTTATAGTTTTTGGAGTGGTACTTAGGGACTGAATCCAAGGAGAATAAGGGGGATTCTTTTGACATCATTTAACAATGCCAGCAGAGCCACTTGTCTCTTTTCCTGGAAACCCTAGGCTCCAGGTTACTCAGCTTTTGGAGGAATGAGTCCGTACTTGGCTGCTCTGCAGTTTGGTCTTAACCGTTTGGAGGGTTTAAGTATGTGTGTGTCCCATCAAAGTTGTAAGAAACACCACCAACCACTGTTCTTTCCTGTCCTGGCCAGGCCACAACTAAGGAGAAATCAAGTATTGATAAAAGATAAAATATTATGTCAACTCTCTAGTCTTCCTACTTTTCTTCTGGTTTTCCTTTTCACTCACCAGGTACTCAAATGTTGTTTTGTTTTTCCTCCATCATTACCACACCAGATGGGCTAAGTGGCTTTTAAAAATATATCTATTTTTATTGATTTCAGAGATGAAGGGAGAGTGATAGAAACATCAATTATGAGAAACATTCTTGGCTGCCTCCTGCACACCCCCTACTGGGGATCAAGCCTGCAGCTCAGGCATATGCCCTGACTGGGAATTGAACCATGACCTCCTGGTTCATAGGTCGACACTCAACCACTGAGTTACACTCACCGGTCGGCTAAGTAGCTTTTAATTTAATAGTGCCTCCTCTTCTTGCCTGGCAAGTTCCAAAATGTAAGCCTAGGTTTGGTTTGGGCAAACTTGTGTCCTTTAATAAATGGAGGTGTGAGCCACAAGACTGAAAGAGATTTGATGATCCTAAGCATACACTGACATCTTGATTTTTATACTTAAAAAAGAATTTGTATGAAGACTAAACATGCTAGTATCACTTTTAAGTTATTCATAATGGATGGTAATACACTTTTCTGACTTTACTGGGTCTATTGCCCCATTTTGAGTTTTGAGGAGTGCTTTACCGGGTAATCTGACAACCCCCCGGTGGTGGTTGTCAACTTGCAAAGGATAGTATAACTATAATTGCTGTATTGAACACTGTACTTGTGTGTAACTGTACTTCTTTTTCTACATTAGACAGTGTATGGAACTGGCTGCCCTGCTAACATTGATTCTCTAGTTCCTGCCCCTCACCCCCACTCATTTCTAGGATTTAGCTTCATTTTCTGGTTTTCACTGATGACGGAGCAGTTAGTTCACTGTAGGGGATTTTTCTCATTACACTATATTCAATCAACAATTATCAAGCTCCTACTGTGTTACAGGTACTGTACTAGGGTCTGGGATCATAAAATAAGACATATTGTTTAATGTCCTTTGCCTCTCCCAGTTATCTCAGGAAAAGATTCTTCCTGTTTACTATAAAAATTAACTAATCCTGGCTGGTAATTGTACATAGTGCTGGTGCACTATTAAATGTACTAGTAAGGAAGAGTAAAAACTTGTTTTGTTTTGGAAATAGCTTTATTGAGATAACTTACATATCATAAAATTCACCCATTTCAAGAGTACAATTTAATGATTTTTAGTAAATTTATTGAGTCCTGCAACTATCACTAAAGTCCAGTTTTAGAACATTTCAATCACCTCAAAGAGACCCCTCATGCAGTTAATCCCTGTTCTTACCCATCAGCCCTAGGCAACCATTTATCTACTTTGTCTTTTCTGAAGATTTCATATAAATGGAATCAAACAATATGTGGTCATTTGGAACTTGCTTCCTTCATTTGGCATAATGATTTCAAGGTTCATCCATTTTGTAGCATATATTGATACTTCATTTACTTTTATTGCTGAATAATATTACATTTATATGATTTCCCTATTTTATCTACTCATAGTTGAGGGACATAGGATTGTTTCTACTTTTTGGCTACATGTTGTACACCTGAAACTAATATGTTATGTCAATTATATCGCAATGGAAAATAATAAACACAAGAAGGATAAACCAGAAATCAATGTATATGGTTACTTATAGGGAGTGGGTGGGAATGTGTTACAGAGCATAGGCATGGGAGCAAAACTTCTCTGGGAATAGCTTTTTATAGTTTTGACTTTGAACCATGCAAAGGTTTACATACTTTAAAAACAAAATTATATAAAAAGGGTAATAAAAATATCCTAAAGTTGAATACAAACAGCAACAACTCCACAGGGGGGAAAATGATTCAAGTAACTTTTAGTATATTTTCAGCAGGATGTATTTGAAGGATAGAAAATGGAAAAGAATCTACTAAAGTTTATTGGAGTGGTATGGGCCTTGTCATTTTGAAATAATATAGTGGTGTTGGGAACCAGAATTTTCATTGTAAGAAAAGCAAGATATGAATATGAAATAGGGAAAAGTGAGGGAGAACCTTGTGGTATTAGATTTGGAGATATTAGTATAAACTAAGGTGACCAGATTTTAACATTGGTAAAGCGGGACACCATTGACCAGAGGTGGGGGGGGTCTTGATTAAAAATTTGGTCTATATGGAGCAACAAAAATTTTCATAGAACGCAAAAATAGTATTGTAATATATTATTTTAAATTTCAACATAAGTACAATTTACAAATATAATAAATAAAAAATTATGTATAGTATTATTTTATTCTTTGGCATATTTCTCATTTGAGTGAATTTTTTTTAGTAGATTGCTGTCGTTGTTTAAAAGGTCATGAATTTGCCGTAACGTAAGTCGTAAGTGTCAGTGTCACTTTCAAGGCCGGCGCTAGACTTTTTGCCGCCACTATAAAATATAAATAATACGAGTACTGTCTGTTAAATTCAAGAAAATGTATGTATTTATGAAATAAATAAATTACTTACCTAAATTATCTGAATAGCTGATTTGCAATGACATCACTTGTTTAACTAGCCTACTAGCACGCAGTACGATGTGTATCGTCTGAGAGACAGTTACAAAATGTTTTCATCGTTGCCAATCCCAAAAATGCCATTGTTCATTAAGTCCAAACAATGGTGGTCGAATTCTAACAACTGATCAACAATGCGAACTTTGATAAGCAGTTCTCGATAATCAGTTCTCAACAATTATTTGTTATTATTAAAGTTTAACATGATAAAATTAACAAAAATAATATAAAACTCATATCCTGGCTAAATAGCCACATGGCCGCTGAAAACCGTATATTCCCTTCCCGTTCTCCCGCTGTTCCCTAGCTTGTGGTGCATTCTTTCCAAAAATCGGGACTTTTTTAAAACGCTGCGGGACGTGGGACAAATTGTTAAAAATTGGGACTGTCCCGCCAAAAGCGGGACGTCTGGTCACCTTAGTATAAACTCATTATTTTTTAGCTCTGTCTCCAGAGAGGGCATACAAACAATGATACCCCAGTTTCTAAACACCATTTCCCACTAAAAGGAAGCAGGGCTCAATGAAGCATAGTGACCTTCATCTTGTGTAAAAACTGCTGTTTGAAATTTTAACCCTGCTATTCTGGCTTCTGTAAACGTTTGCTTGCTTAAATAATAGGGAAAAATAAGACTACTCCCATTCCAGTGAGGCCATAAACTATGCCCCAGACAGAGTTGTCAGTGCTGGCGCCAGGCCAGGCCTTGAGATATGGTCTCACGGTCCTGTCCCAGCACACAGGACTTTTTCTCAGAAGGTATGTAAGTCTTGTTCCAAATTTGGAAGACAAAGAGCTGAAAAAAGTATAAATAGGGAAGACTTCCACTATGTTGGGGCCCAGAATTTGACAGAGACAACATACTCTGAGCCTGCTAGTGCTATCGTAATAATAAAAGACTCCAAATTAATTTGGCTTATTGATTAAGGCATCTTCTGATTTACAATATAACACTTGGAGAAATAGTTTATTTCAGGTCCTGGGCAGAGAATGTACAAAGTAAGCTTTGAACATCTTGTGCCAAAAAATAAAGAAGTGCTCAAAAACTAGTGGGTTGTGTTGAAAGGGCATAGGAGCCAGAGTGAAGTTCCCATTGGACACATTAGGGAGAGTTTGAGCATCAAAAAGGAAAAGGATGGTGCTAGATTATAACACATTAAAGATGTGAGAAAGGTTATAAAAGGGGTTAGTTCTTTACTCATAAAGTCCAGTTAATAAATGTAAGAATTAGAAAAATCACCCTCTTGCACTCTCCTAATATAATCGATTCAGGCAAAGATCATCAATAGATGCTAAAACTGGGTGCAAGGGCTATGGGAAACAATATTCACACAACCTCAAAGTATCATCCCATAGATTACTTACTGATTACAAAAGAAAAAATGTGCCTTTGCGATGGAAAGACCTTGGTGGTAACCATTTTTTTTTTTATGTGATCAAATTTAGCATCACTCATATTGGTGTCTTCCGGTAGCTGGTAAAACATTTAACCTGAATCAATTTGAAGAAACAATCAGAGGAATTCAGAATATGGAATATTCTCAAGACAACTTGCCTGGATTCTTTTAAAAAAATGTAATGTCATGCAACACAAAAAGACTGGATTAAGACTAAATGGAGATAACCAAGTGCAATGCAGAAACCTTGATTGAATGGATCGAAATGTAAAATGTTCCAATTAGAGGGCAATTGGGGAAATTTAAATATGGACCGGATGTTAAATTATATTGGATTAATGGTGCAATTTTTATGTTTCGTTAATCCTCACCCGAGGACATCTTTTCATTGATTTTTAGAGAGTGGGCAGGGAAGAGACAGAAACATCTATGGGTTGGTTGCCTCCCTCCGGCAACGGGGAGGAGGGGGGCGCGGAGAAAGGCGGGCGGGGGCCGCTGGGGATGAGCCTGCAATCGAGGTACCTGCCCCTGAACAGAACGGAACCTCCGACCCTTTGGTCTGCGGGCCCATGCTCTATCCACTGAGCCAAACCAACTAGGGCAATGATAATTTTTAAAAATGTGATATTGCTTATGTGGTTATGTAAGAAAATGTCGTATTTTTAGGCGTGAAGAATCACGGTATCTGTAGCCCACTTTCAAATGGTTCAGAAAAAAACCCGGCAAAATATTAACAATTGTGAATCTAGGTGAAGGGTCGGCTGCTCATTTTACTCATGCTTTACTTTCACATTTCCCTAAATAAAATGGAGGGAAAAATCCATTTGTGGGGGAAATGTCAAAAACCAACTTACAAAGGTACCTCTGGCACAGTGCAATTTACAGCCGATTTCTTTTTGGGACTGAGCGGTGAAGTGGCGGACAGCACGCGAATACCACCGATTCTCATCCTCACTTCCGAGTACTGTCTAACGTGTGACCTGACGTAGCCACGTGATCCAGGCCACTCCTTCCGATTGGTGGAAGACCCGGTGCAATGAGAATGCTCCTGCGCAGGTAAATATAAGGGGCAGGACCGAACATTTTCCTTGGCCAATCGCTTTCTACATATCCAGCCTCCTGATCGTGTATGGTCGAATCAAAAGCCGTTAGTAAAGTAGTAACACCAATTCTACTTTCTTGTAGGAAAACCGGTCTTTCCGGGCTTCCCCCCCTCCCCCCTTATTCCGTTTCCGGTAGGGGCGGGTAAGGTCAGGGAGCACCTTGAGTCACTTCTGGGCGACTAATGTTCGTATATCCGGTACATGGGTCCAAGCAGGGATTTGCTGGTTCCCGCAGCCTCTGCGGGTACCACGGCCGCCATCATGTCAGACACGGACAGCGATGAAGATTCTACTGGGGGCGGCCCATTTTCTTTAACTGGATTCCTTTTCGGCAACATCAATGGAGCCGGGCAGCTGGAGGGGGAAAGCGTCTTGGACGATGTGAGGGGATTGGTGTGGGCTTAGGTCTGGGAGAGGAAGTGGAGAAGAGCAGAGGGTGCTTAGGGCCGGAGAACGGAGGGCAATGTAGTGTTAGAGGAGAGGGAACGACAAGCAGATACCAGCCTAGTAGAGCGTGCAGTAACCTAGAGTGCGGGGCTCAGTTCTGGGCGAGGGTGGGGAGCAGCGAGAATGGTAGGTAAGCCCTTGTAAGTTCAGGGGTGCTGATGTGGGTGGCTTTGGAAATAACTTTCCTGACCAGGCAGTAGGAAAAAGAGCAGCTCAGCTTCTAGTGAAGTTGCTTTCAAACCGTTGCTATGAGAACCTTCTTGGGGATTCTTGAAATTGCCTGCTTTCTGACATGGCTGCACTGAAGTGGCTCAGCGCTAGAGGACTGAACAGAACCCGCAACAGATCGTGTGGTTCAGGCCCCAGTTCTTAGGACAGCGAATGTTCCAGCCATCTGGGGCAGACCTTTTGTGGCCCCGGTGCACCCCTTGGGTAGTTTTCCCAGTGTTCCCTGACATCCATGAAATTGTTTCACGTGCCCAACTGAAACTCAGTTACTTGTATTTAGGTTCATTTTATCTTGGAGGAAATATTGCCCAATATTCCTCCTTCCCTGCAACACACACACACACGTTAGCAAAAAAAGTTCTTGCCTTGTTTTCTATAATCCAACATGACCTCAGTTGCCTTAGCTTTTATGCATAGAACTACTGTTCCATTAATTTAGTTTTGGTGGTGGTTCTTTAAGTTATCTTTTCTTAGGTTACTTGAAAACATGGTGATGAAATTGGGCGTATGTTAATAAAGGTCTGATCAGCGTGGAGTTTAGTGGAAGGAAGATTTACCTTACAGTCTTAAATGTGACGGATGCTCCTTTTAGCGTGCAGCATAGTCATTTTTCTTGTGTGTTTATAGCTATGCAGACCAGGGAAATAAGCCTTGTGGTGTGGGAAGCTCGAGTTTAGTTGTTGTCTTCCACTCTGGTGCTGTCCTTTTTCAGGAGTGTAAGAAGCACTTGGCAGGCTTGGGGGCTTTGGGTCTGGGCAGCCTGATCACTGAACTCACGGCCAATGAAGAATTGACTGGGAATGACGGTGCTCTGGTAAATGATGAAGGTGAAGTGGGTCATGGGGAGCAAGGCGGGGGAGGAGGCTAGCCACTTACACGTACTTTCCAATGGGGATTACCTAAGGGCGAGAGAGTTACTTGCTCTTTGTTGAGCTGTATCCTCCCGCTTTTATTTATAGGATGGATCAGGAGCACAGAAGATGCTGTGGACTATTCAGACATCAGTGAGGTAGCAGAAGATGAAAGTCGAAGATACCAGCAGACAATGGGGAGCTTGCAGCCCCTTTGCCACTCAGGTGATTCTTCGGTGTCATCATCAGAGCATTCCAGCGCATTTTCTTGCTGTGTAGTCCAATTTGTTTCTATACGTGGTTTCTGTCATTGTTCTTGCCCTCTGTGCTTTTCTGCTTCTCTCCCTTATTGAGCTCAGTTCTGGGGCAGAGTATGTCACCATACTCAGGCTTTTATTTCTCATACTGATTAATCCCAAATTCTTGATGAATGCCAAGTAAGGATGATAATACTTTGCTTTTTATCATCTGGTATTTTAGTCACTAAAGCGTTCATGGCACTGTTTTAGATGCTATTTAAACTCAGTCTTTGTCCTTAAGGAAGGATTAAGGCTACAATGCCATATAAATGAGCGCATGTATTTATTGACTCAACTTCTGTTAATCACTTACTACCTGTATGCTTACCCAATGCACTTAATGCTTACCACATATGTAATGTGCTGCATTATAGAATCATGTCAGAGTTGGAAGGGGTCTTAGTGATTATTTATTCTTAACCTCATCATAGATTAGTAAAACTTGAATATTAGAGAACTTTAATAAAATGTGGAACTTTATCAAAAGTTATACAGTTAGCTAGTGGCAGACCTGGACTAATTCAGCAACTCAGTTTATTAAACTTTGATTGAGCATCTGTCATGTGCTATAAACTGATGGACAGTGCTACAAAGACAATAAAATCCATATTCTGACCTTGAGCTCAGTTCTGTGGTCTAGAACCTAGGTCATATTTCCTCAGCCCCACACTACCTCTTCCTCCTTGGAAATTTTATATGAAGTTGCTCATTGTCCACCTCTTTGAATTAGATTTCAGGCTGCTGAGAAATGTAGATAAAACCTTGGTAAGTACTTGAATGTAGTTTCTTCAGGGCCAGTTAATGGATTTGAATGCTGCTTGTATAAAGAGAAGTAACTGCACCACAGACAGAAGGAGTAACCCAGAAAAATAGAAAATATAGACTTACCTTCAGGGATATTGTTATCATTTGGGGAAGGTGGAATAAATGAGTGCAAAGCAAAGTTATTCATCATAAGAAGACATAAACCAGCTATAAGCTCATGTTTCTGTATAGAGTGTTATATTTAGTTTTGAGGAGCTGCCAAAATAGCTAAGTCAAATAGCATAATTGTTATTTAAAATATATATATCTTTATTGATTTCAGAGAGGAAGGGAGAGGGAGAGAGAGAGAAACATCAATGATGAGAGAGAATCATTGGTCAACTGCCTCCTGTATGCCCCACACTGGGGATCCGGCCCACAACCCAGACATATGCCCTGATTGGGAATTGAACCCGCGACCTCCTAGTTCATAGGTTGATGCTCAACCACTGAGCCACACTGGCTGGGCCATAACTATTATTTTTGAGCATCCTGATTTAGGCTAAGGGAAAGGTGGTAGCAGCTCTGATTTTTAGAGGATGTTGTACTTTTCAGGTGGATTTATTGTCTTGGCTAGGGATGGTAAGGAAGAGGGTAGGTAGGGGTTTCCTAGTTGGATTTTATGAGCTGACCTGGAAAGGATGATGCTGCATTAGGTAGAGTCTTAGTACTCTGACATGTTCTTTTCTAAGTTCATTTGTCCTCTGAGGATGCCTTTATCTATGCTCTTAGCTTCCTCCTTCCCTGGCATTGGCCTCTTCACACAGCTTGATTTCCAAGGGTGTTACTTTGGAATAATTGGAAGTGGGTGGAGGTCATTAGAAAAGGCCTCACGGAGGTGAATTTTAAGTACAATTTTGAAGGACAAGGTTTGATGGAGAGGAAGCAGCGGAGCATATTGGTTTGGAAACATGGCTTGTCTAAAGGTTTGAAAATAGAAATCGTGTGTGTGGGAATTTGACCAGCAGGTTTTCTTGAAAGGGATGGAAAACTGCCAAATAGCAAGAATCAAGGATAGAGCAATTCGATGGCACCTTTTTGTATGTATTACTTGGGAATTGATGCCCTAAAGCAGTGGTCGGCAAACTCATTAGTCAACAGAGCCAAATATGAACAGTATAACGATTGAAATTTCTTTTGAGAGCCAAATTTTTTAAACTTAAACTTCTTCTAACGCCACTTCTTCAAAATAGACTCGCCCAGGCCATGGTATTTTGTGGAAGAGCCACACTCAAGGGGCCAAAGAGCCACATGTGGCTCGCGAGCCGCAGTTTGCCGACCATGGCCCTAAAGGATTGTGAACCAACATAGATTGTTAGGTAAGAGGTAGGGTGGTATAATGAAAAAATGGACTTTGGAGTCAGCATATCATAGGTTCAAATCCCAACTCCATATTTAGTTTACCCTGGGAAAGTTACTTATTCTCTGAGGTTTGGACTTCTCATTTGTAATAATCCCTCAGTTCCTCTGCAATAACGGTGATAATACCTACCTCATTAATAGGGCTCTTGGTGGGGAAATTTAAGATCATTATCAGTGGTGTGAAAGCACCTACATAATACAGTGTCATGATAGATCTCTGTTAATGTTAGTCGCCTTCCTAAGTGAAAATGAAAAGTGATAGTTGATACTTTGGGGATTTGGTTAGAAAAAGGCTATAGGGGCAGAGTTAATTGGAGATTGTTCTTGCAGGCTAGATGTATCAAGGACTAGAGTAGAGTGACAGTATCGGAAAGTGATAGGCAGGTTCAAGCTTGAGAGTTGCTGATAAAGAATCAGTGGGCTTGGTGAATGAGGAAATGTGTTTGAAAGAGTACAGGCTCTGTTGTTAAACCAGACTTGAATTCTGACTTTGTCACTTAAAACCATATGATCCTAAGTTGCTTAACTTCTATATCTCAGAATAATTCTACATTGTTGCATTATTGGGAGGATTATAGATCAAATGGCTACAAATACCTAGCACATTATGGGAGCTCAATAAATGGACATTGCTATAATGACTATTAATGATTGATTAGAAAAGGTGTGTTGGTAAGAGATTGGTGAAGGAGACTAAAATTATAAGCTCGGGAAATGAGGATGGAGGTGGTATTAATAATAACCAAAGGGATTTTAAAAGAGGTGAAGGATATTTCAGTGTGATATGAGATGCAGTTTGAATATCTGGGTGGGAAGGTTCTTTAGGCAGCAGAACATGTGTTGTAATTGTACAAGGGGTATGTCAGGGCAAGACATAGATTTGGGTTAAATCTGGAAAAGGTGATTATTGAGAAAAGGGAATGGAGAGTGTGTAGAGGAATAAAAGTAGAGTGTTCAGGACCAAGTGTTGAGTGATGCCATTGAAGAGAATAATAAACTGCAGAAGGTAGACAGAAAAAAATGTGTCAAAGATTTGGGAGGTGAGAAGAAAGTCCTGGCTTTAAGGAAACCAACAGAGAATGTTAAATTCAATTATGAGATTGATCAGGGTGAAAATAAAAAATAAAATAGGATTTGATCAGGAGCAGGAGCAAAGGTTCCAAGCAATTCTTGTGAGCTCCCTCACCAATATGAGTTATATGTAGTGTTACAGCATTTGGTGATATCACATCATCTCTTTCTGAAGGCAGAAGCTGCATCTTCTATGTGTTTTTAAGGAATTTGCATCGTGCTTCATGTGGTACTTTAAAATCTTGAGTGACAAGGGGGTTCAGGGTTATTTTCTGACATTCTGGATATTGAGATCACCTTGTTTTTAGTAGAATATGATGATGATGATTATGATGCTGATTGTGAAGACATTGATTGCAAGTTGATGCCTCCTCCACCTCCACCCTCAGGACCATTAAAGAAGGATAAGGACCAGGATGCTATTACTGGTGGTAAGCAGAGACAGTCTACTTTTGTCTAAGTAACAAGTTCCATTCCTAAATCCAGGCTTTGGCACACATAGGGGGCTGTTAAAATTAAGCTGCTGGGAAAGGCTATAACTTCCAGAAGTGATTCATACAGTTTTTAAATTTCCATATTAAAGGGAAGTTTTACTTTTAAAACGTTTGACAGCAGTATTTTAGCATGCATTTAAGAAAATGTTTGGGTCAGTGGTTCTCAAATCTGCCTGCCTGTCAGAATCACCGCAGGTCTTTTTAAAAATACAAATTTCTGACTCTCCCCTGGAAAGTGTGATTTAGAAGATCTGGGGTAGACCCTAGGAATTTCAAGGCATTTCCAGAGTAATTTCTGAAGCAACTGATCTGCATAATGGTATTTGGGAACTACTTGTTTAGATGAGTCTCTTGAAAAGAAATAGTTAAATAGAGAAGGCACCCTATAATGTGTATGGATCATATAGAGCTAGTTATCAGGTTCAGAGATTTCAAAGGCAGGATCTTCAGGGATCCTCACCTATTTCTATATCTGCAACAGTAGATTGGGAAGAGCAGTGTGTTTGATCTTCCTGTATTTTGAGGTTTATGTTAACCTAAATTTCTATTAGAGCTTTAAGTCATTTCTTTTTAATCTGCAGGCTAAATAGCATTGGTTAACTTTATGTCATAGATCTTATTTTATGCTAAATAATTTCATTATCTTGTGTACTTAACGTTTTTTTCCAGCTATGGGTCCCTGAACTGGACATGGTAAGGTTTGACTGGTATAAAAGTGTTACATAAGTTTGCTATTGGTTATAATACTTTAACCTGACATACTTACAGAAAGTAGTAAATGTAGTAATAGTGTTTGTTTTCTCTCATCACAACCCTAGGGTACCAGGTACAAGGTGAGTTGGGGATGGTGGGAGATACTGAGTTGGAATGAATTTTCTGGGTTGCATACTGCTAGTAATTTGGGTGCTTGGAACTATATCCCCTGCCACTGAGCCATGCATAGTACCTGGAGTTGGTGTTGGCTGAATTTGAGGAAATATGCTCACAGTTACATGCCAAGGGGGTTTTTCTTCCTTGTTGCAGTGTCTGAAGATGGAGAAGGCATCATCTTGCCCTCCATCATTGCCCCTTCCTCTTTGGCCTCAGAGAAAGTGGACTTCAGTAGTTCCTCTGACTCAGAATCTGAGATGGGACCTCAGGAAGCAACACAGGCAGAATCTGAGGATGGAAAGCTGACCCTACCATTGGCTGGGATTATGCAGCATGATGCCACCAAGCTGTTGCCGAGTGTCACAGAACTTTTCCCAGAATTTCGGCCTGGGAAGGTACTTTCTATGGAGAATATCTACATTGAAAACCACTGACCTCTTCTAAATACTGAATTCTGTTGTTAAAATGCTGAATATAGAATGGATAAGATTAAAGGTTTCCCTATTCAATGACATTGTATCAGGTCTTTTAAAAAAGTTGTATATATTGTAGTACGTGTGATTTATATAGTTCTCACTATAAATTGTCTTTGTTGTCTTAAAAGAATTAGTCCAAATTATTAAGGGACACTTCTTTACTTTTTGGATAGATGTTATAAATCTGAATTCAGCACTCCTTAATCCCTCTCTGACGGTTGAATAGACCCCTCAAGGGAATTTCCAGACCCAGATGCTGCTGTTTTCTATCTGACATGAATCTCTGATACAGTAAAATGTTCTGTGTTCTAGGTGTTACGCTTCCTACGTCTTTTTGGACCAGGAAAGAATGTCCCATCTGTTTGGCGGAGTGCTCGGAGAAAGAGGAAAAAGAAGCACCGTGAGCTGATACAGGAAGAGCAGATTCAGGAGGTGGAGTGCTCAGTAGAATCAGAAGTCAACCAGAAGTCTTTATGGATCTACGACTATGCACCACCACCACCTCCAGAGCAGTGTCTCTCTGATGATGAAGTAGGCAAAATAGACCTGGGATTAAGATTTATGAGGGGACAAAAGAGTTTTCCCTAGCTCATGTCTAAATTGGATATAACATCTTAGCAGGCTGAGTCCTGTGCTGATTATCAATGAGTAATGATGGGTTCAATCCCAGTGGCTGTCCCTTCTCTATTGTAATAGAAAAGTATTGGGGGGAGGCAAATGGTAATATACACATTGGTGAATAAGAAAGTTTAAATGATAGGCAGTGTGCCATGATATACCTTCATTGTTTGTATTCTTAACTCCAGTTCTGTTCAAGAAGTATCCTTATGACTCCTTATGACATCTGTGGTTAGGAAAGCCTCTTCCCCTTCTACTTCATCTGTTGCAGATCACAATGATGGCTCCTGTGGAGTCCAAGTTTTCCCAGTCTACTGGAGATATAGATAAAGTGACAGATACCAAACCAAGAGTAGCTGAGTGGCGTTATGGGCCTGCCCGACTGTGGTATGATATGCTGGGTGTCCCTGAAGATGGCAGTGGGTTTGACTATGGCTTCAAACTGAGAAAGATGGAACATGAACCTGTGATAAAAGGTAGAATGATAGAGGTAAGCAACACTGGTGTGTAAGAAAAGAATCGGTGTGACGAAGGTCCTATCAGTTTTACTTTCACTTTTCAATTGGGAAGATATTGGGGGTTTCTTTGGTGGGAAATTTATGTGTCTAAGCCTTTTGCTTGGTATGGTATATAACCCTGGCAACTAGGCACCATTGTAAGAATTCTGTTTGTGAAATGAGTGCTATATTAGAGTAGGAGTAGGAAGAGGCAGATACTCCTTCATTATCAGGTTTTTCTTTCAAGTCAAGGTCCATATTTGATGTATCTGATGTGGGATTTGGAGTGGGAACTTTGATCCATGACTATTCAGGAATTTGTTGTTCCTTCCCTGCTTCTACAGGACTTTAGGAAATTTGAGGAAAGCAGTGGCACTGATCTTCTGGCTGATGAAAACTTTCTGATGGTGACACAACTGCATTGGGAGGATGATATCATCTGGGATGGGGAGGATGTCAAACACAAAGGGACAAAACCTCAGCGTGCAAGCCTGGCAGGCTGGCTTCCTTCCAGCATGACTAGAAATGCCATGGCTTACAATGTTCAGCAAGGTATGCTTCCTTGCCAGCTGTGTCCAGCACACTGCCCTGCATCTCAATAATCCTAAGTGGGCTTAGCTGTGAGCTTTGCTGCTGCTGAGGTATAGTGAAATGTTTTGGATCTGAACTCTGATTCTGGTCTGTAATAGTTTTTTTACACTAATAAGCTAGGATGGGAATCACCATTAGAAAAATGTGAAAACCACTTTGAAGTTAAAGATCTTTCTGAACTATAATAATTCTTTATCTTTATAGTCTATTTTTGTTTCCAAAGCCCCTTTGTCTTTATCATTCTAGAATTTGCTTTTTCTCTCCTTAAATATGCACAAAAATCATATGCCATGTAGAAAACTTTGAAAATGTAATACAGTATCAAAAATCACTGGTAATCCTATCCAGAGATGATCACCTTTTAACTTTTTGGTGTATTTTGTTTTCGATTTTCTGTCTTCTGTATGTGTATGTAGGTAAACTTATCTCTGTAGGTACAGTTTTGTATGCTGTGCTTTTCTCTTAACATAAATATTCTATGTCATTCAAAGTTCTTCACAAAAATGTTTAATGACATGGGAAGCTCATTTTAAATGGAAAAAATATGAAGTAATATATTGAATATCCTGTTTGTATAAATGAAAAAAACACTATATAAATGTGGAAAGCTGACTAAAAGAATATATACTATGGGGTACATAGTGGTTATTTCTGGTTTGTCATATCACAAACTTCAGTTTTCTTTTTTATACCTTTCTCTATTTTCCAAATTTTTCTTAGTTAACCTGGATTACTTTTATAATTTGGAGGAAAATAAATGTCTTATTTTTAAATCTAAGAAATAGTTTTTTTCTTCTTTCCATTCTGTCTAAATGCTTTATTGGTTGTATGGTATTCTTATATGGATGTTTTGATAATTTACCAAAAATTATTATATTTCCAATTTATTTACTATTATTGTTAGCATATTATTTATTACCATAATTTAACCAGTCCCTTATTTGGTCATTCATATTTTGACTATTACAAAAATAATGCAGTGAACACTTTTTGTCTGCAATATTTTATTAAAATGAGAAATACACTCTATTATGTTTCTTTTCAGTACCATGAGTAACTTTTCAGTCACATGATTAACTTTACTAACATTTGCTCCTTTTCCTTTTGCTAGAATCATGATTGAAAGGAACATAAATGTTTTGTCTGCTATTGAGTGTTCTGTTTTGACTAGGTTTTACAGCCACCCTGGATGATGATAAGCCTTGGTACTCCATTTTTCCCATTGACAATGAAGAGCTGGTGTATGGACGTTGGGAGGACAACATCATTTGGGATGCTCAGGCCATGCCCCGGCTGTTGGAGCCTCCTGTTTTGACACTTGATCCCAATGATGAGAATCTCATTTTGGGTATGATATTGGCAGGGACCAATGTTTCTCTTTCATAATTGACAGCTTGCAGCTAATGTCAAGGAGCAGGAATAAATCAAAAGTTTTGGGAAGGTCAAATCTAGAAGCTTCTAGGTAGCAGTTTGAGAGATCAAAGTTGTGGTCATTTTCTGATTCTTATGTATTGTTTAGGGAAAACACATAAGGTAGAAATGTTGGAAAATAGTACTTTTGATATGTCGGGGTATAGTTTGGTTAGAGTGAATCATGGAGTAGAAATGGTCTGGGGTGGGGTAAGAGATCTGGTTCAGAACTGCAAGGGCATCAGTAGGAAAGGTGAATCTTCAGTGATAGCAACTCCAGAGTGATTTTGTTTCATCCTCAGAAATTCCTGATGAGAAGGAAGAGGCCACATCTAATTCCCCCTCCAAGGAGAGTAAAAAGGAATCATCTCTGAAGAAGAGTCGAATTCTCTTAGGGAAAACAGGAGTCATCAAGGAGGAACCACAGCAGGTCTGTGAAGGGAAAAGGGTGTTAGTGTTTAGAAGAACAAAGAAAGGTAATGGAGAAGGGGAGTCTGACTAAGGTTTATTTGATGTCCTGTCATTAGAACATGTCTCAGCCAGAAGTAAAAGATCCATGGAATCTCTCCAATGATGAATATTACTATCCCAAGCAACAGGGTCTTCGAGGCACTTTTGGAGGAAATATTATCCAGGTAAAAGCATTTTTTCTGTGGATGATGGGAACCACTGCTTTGTTTTGTTGGGGCATATGAGTCAATCTTGCCTAGGCTGGAGTTAGTATTTATAATTTGAATCTTTGTATTTTCTGTCTTAGCACTCAATTCCTGCTGTGGAATTACGGCAGCCCTTCTTTCCCACCCATATGGGGCCCATCAAACTCCGGCAATTCCATCGCCCAGCTCTGAAGAAGTACTCCTTTGGGGCACTGTCTCAGCCAGGTCCCCACTCAGTCCAACCCTTGCTAAAGCACATAAAAAAGAAGGCTAAGGTATGATTGAATCCTAGTTAGAAAAAAAGTTATAAAAGTTAACATTAAAGTATTAATTCGGGAAATGGACTGGCTATTAGATGATATTAGGGAATTATTGTTTATTTTCTCAAATGTGTTAGAATGCTGTCGGTATTTAGGAGAATATCCTTATTCTTAGGAGATGCATGTGAAAATACTTAAGCGTGAAGTGTCATGATGACTGCAACTTTCAAAAATGGTTCAGCAAAATCTGTAGAGAGATAGTTACAGGTAAAACATGGCAGAATATAAACATTTGTATCTAGGATGTGGGATAATAAATGTTCATGTGTTTGAATTTTTTTTTTCAATGAAATTGAAAAGGCAAGGTAAATTGTTCTTGGTGTCATTGTCTTGGAATGAACTATGTCAGTTTGTATTCTATGAGGAGCTGGACTGTATCTCTTTGTTCTGGGCAGATGAGAGAACAAGAGAGGCAAGCTTCAGGTGGTGGAGAGATGTTTTTTATGCGCACACCTCAGGACCTCACAGGCAAAGATGGAGATCTTATTCTAGCAGAATACAGTGAGGAAAATGGACCGTTAATGATGCAGGTTGGCATGGCAACCAAGATAAAAAACTATTATAAGCGGGTGAGTCTCTGCTCAGAAAATATTTATTAATACAGCTGTAGTTAGATATCTAGTGATAATCTGTGAACATATATTTTGTCTTTTTTATACTATAAATTTCTTGAGAGCAAAGAATGGTATCTTTTTGTAGTTCGTAATATTAGTAAAATGCCATGTTCATGAATTATTTTTGCAGGTTTATTGATTATATTCTCTGGTATTGACTGGGTCTGCTGTGTTCCTTATAGAAACCTGGAAAAGATCCCGGGGCTCCAGATTGTAAATATGGAGAAACTGTTTACTGCCATACCTCTCCTTTCCTGGGCTCTCTCCATCCTGGCCAGTTGCTGCAGGTGAGGAATTTTTTCCTGTTATAATTCTTTCTTAAGGAAATTGACAAAATGAGTAGCTAGTAAGCTCAGATAACTACTTTCACACCAAATATGGAGAAGATCATTATAATCCAAATAGTGTTTTGATCTTTTTATTAAAACTGGCTCCTAATTATGATATTCACAAGGTAAATTTAAAATAGTTTTTTGAAAAGACACACTGGATAAGAAGTCCAGAAGCATCTGGGTGGTATAGGCAAATCAACCTTGGATTGATAATTTACTGTAGTTAATTTTGTGTGTCAAATTGGTATGTTTTAATTGTATTAGTTGTCATTTTGAGTATTGAACCACACCTGAACCTTATAGTCCTCAGCCACATAGTGAAGCGGTTTTTTTTACCCCCTCTTTGGCCTGATAGATGTAGAGAGGCCCTCTGGTAACCTAGCTTTTACATATTTTATTAAGGGGAAGTGTCATGTGAGGAAATCTCTAGCACTTTTCTTTTTTTCTCCACTCCATTTTTCTTAGCAATCTTAACACTTGCCTTACTTACTCTTGTACTGAGTTCATTATTATTATTGCTTATTTTTCTTTCTTTTTTAAAAAAATATATTTTATTGATTTATTCACAGAGAGGAAGAGAGAGGGAGAGGGATAGAGAGTCAGAAACATCGATGAGAGAGGAACATTGATCAGCTGCCTCTTGCACACTCCCTGCAGGGGATGTGCCCGCAACCAAGGTACATGCCCTTGACCGGAATCGAACCTGGGACCCTTCAGTCCACAGGCAGATGCTCTATCCACTGAGCCAAACCGGTTAGGGCTATTGCTTATTTTTCTAAAGCCTCTTCAAAGCCTTTTTTTTTTCTTTATCCTTTACAGGTATAGTCCATTTCCCACCATATTTTGAGTATCCTATATAATAAAAGGGTGGTGGTGGGAGCCTCTCCCGCCTCCATAGTAGTGCTAAGGATGTCCGACTAACAGCTCCCGGGCTGCCAGAAGGATGTCTGACTGCCAGCTTAGGCCTGATCCCCTGGGAATTTTCGTGTACCAGGCCTCTAGTCATTTTTATATTGTTCCTGGCATTCTCGCCTTGTAATTTCCTTTTGAGATTTTCAATCAATCCATCCTCTTCATTTGTGGCTTTTGTAGTTTCTTAAAGATACTTTTTTTTATCTTCTATAGTTTTTTTCTCTCTACATTTCACATTTAGAATTTTCTTATCACACCCATATATTGAAGATCTTTCTGTTCATTTTTCTGGTTTTCTGAGAAGTCTTTCCTTAGAATCACAGGCTTTTTGTAACAGGTGATCCCCATCTGGCTGCTACTTAAGCTCAAATGTTTTTGTCTTATGTGTTTAATGTCTTTTCTAGAATACTTTCTACTTCATTAGTTGTTTTTGTTGGTTTTTAAAAAAATTTACTTAATAAATGTTTTGATCTCACCTGTATTATGTCAGGGTCTATGCTGGGGTCTAGGGTAGCTAGCATAGTACTTGTTAGTTTTTAAAGTGATTTTCATATGTAATCTTCATAGCAATCCTGTGAGGTGTTGGGCTTTTTCAATATCTCAGTTTTGTATATGAGGAAAATTAAGCTCAGAGATACTAACTTAATCTGACATCATACAGTGAATAGTAGCAGAGCAGTCCATGTCATTTGAATCCAAATCCTTTAGTTTCCCCACTGTTGATTCTTTTTTTAAAAAAAAATATATTTCTTTATTGATTTCAGAGAGGAAGGGAGAAGGAGAGAGAGATAGAAACATCAATGATGAGAGAGAATCATTGATCGGCTGCCTCCCACACACCCCCTAGTGGGGATCGAGCCCGCAACCCAGGCATGTGCCCTTGGCCGGAATCGAACCCGGGACCCTTCAGTCCGCAGGCCGACGCTCTATCCACTGAGCCAAGCTGGCCAGGGCCACTGTTGATTCTTAAAAATAACCAGTGGGAGGAAATTATCTGTCTAATTCCATTCAATGTTCCATGTTATAATTTGTTTATATTGCTGGGTGGATGGCATAATGGGGATGAGAGCATATTACTGTGGTTTTCCTTTATCATTAGTTGACTAAATTTCCTAGTGTGTATGTGTGTGTGTGTGTGTGTGTATACACTGAGTGGCCAGATTATTATGATCTCTGAACGCATAATAATCTGGCCACTCAGTGTAGACTGACCAGAGTTGGGATTTTAAAATAAGGTTTTTCCATGTATAAGAACTGCATTGTGGGTAGTTAGAAAGAAGCAGAGGACTTACTAGCCAGAGGCTGGGGGTCACTATCTCCTGATCCCTTGGCATATCAAGATTTGCAAGCTTTCCCTTATACATAAGTACACTGAGTGGCCAGATTATTATGCGTTCAGAGATCATAATAATCTGGCCACTCAGTGTATACATATATATATACGTATACATATACATATACATGTACATATATATAACTTTTGTGTTTTTACTTTTGTTAGGCGTTTGAGAACAATCTTTTTCGTGCCCCAATTTATCTTCATAAGATGCCAGAAACTGATTTCCTTATCATTCGGACAAGGCAAGGTTACTACATTCGGGAATTAGTGGATATCTTTGTGGTTGGCCAGCAGTGCCCCTTGTTTGAAGTTCCTGGGCCCAACTCCAAAAGGGCCAATACACATATTCGAGATTTTCTCCAGGTAAGAAGGAGAGAATAAGGAGGGGATCAGGATACACATAAAAGGATATGTGTATTGGGGGCACATCAGGAAAAATCAAAACACGGGTGTAGTAGAGGGAGGGTCCCTGGTAACTTTTATTCTTTATTTTGCCACATAAAATATATTTGGTTTGTTGGGCAGGTTTTTATTTACCGCCTCTTCTGGAAGAGTGCAGATCGGCCACGGCGAATCCGAATGGAAGATATAAAAAAAGCCTTTCCCTCTCATTCAGAAAGCAGTATCCGGAAGAGGCTAAAGCTTTGTGCTGACTTCAAACGCACAGGTCATCAGTTGTGACTGATTATTTGTCCTCTCTGCCTCTTTCCAAAAAAGGAATTAGGGCTTTCAGTTAAAGGATAAGCATACGGTTAATCAAATAGATAGAAATTGATAGTCATCAAAAGGAGGAAGTAGCAGATCTTTTACTTATGGAAGCTGGGATTGCATTTTGATTTTTCCTGTTAGGAAATTCAAAGTGATTGGTGTATATCTTTTTGTTGTTGTTGTTAATCCTCATCCGAGGATGTTTTCTCCATTGATTTTTAGAGAGAGTAGAAGGGAGGGGGAGAGACAGAGAGAAACATTGAAGTGAAAGACACACATCGATTGGTTGCCTCCTGCACGAGCCCCGACGACCAGGGCCGGGGATCGAGCTGGCAACCCAGATATGTGTCCTTGACCAGAATTGAACCCGGGACCCTTCAGTCTGTGGGCCGACACTCCAAACACTGAGCCAAACCAGCTAGGGCAGTGGATGTCTTACATGAGATGTAGGAAACCTAGCAGTAGGGATTTTCTTGATTAATCAGGCTAACTGTGGCTAGGCCTGGTACCTCCTAGGACATTGCCTGGTTCATGGTTCAGTCTTGGTTTGCTGTCCCTGTTGCTGTCAATAAAAGGGCCTTTGGAAGTCAGAACAGTCTTATTCTCTCTGTATCTTTTCTAGGGATGGACTCAAATTGGTGGGTGCTGAAGTCTGATTTTCGTTTACCAACTGAAGAGGAGATCAGAGCTATGGTGTCTCCAGAACAGTGCTGTGCTTATTACAGTATGATAGCTGCAGAGCAGCGACTGAAGGTGAACATCTTCCTTTTGGGCACTGCCTATGCTTGTGGGTGTTTTTTCAGAGAGATGAGGATGAAGACTATTTTCACTGGTTTAGAAATGATGGTTACTAGATTATTACCAGTTATTTGGAAATTCTAGCTGTATGAGGTGTATCAGTTCTGGAGAAAACTACAGTGTAGCTAATATTGGTGGGACGGCTTAATGAGGGACTTAGGGCAGATTGTTTTGCCTTGAAAGTGGTTGCTCATCCATTGGGTGGTAACTTTAAACTTTGTTCTTTACAAGACAGGTATGTAAGCAGGGAAAGTACTTCTCAGTTGTTTTCCACAGCTTTCCAAGTGGGCTGAGATGATGGTGCTATGCATGTGGTTTAAAGAAGCACAGTATTGAAATCGAAATAAATGAATAAAATGGGGAGCGGGGGAAGAAGCACAGTATCCTTACCAGGCCAAAATAGGAAAGATCTAGCTCAGGTGGGATAGTACAACTCAGTCATTCTGAGTTAATGAGTATTTCTATTTAGCTTCCTTTATGTTCTGATAGCCTAAGAATGTAGAATGGTGGTAGATACAGCAAAAACTATACAAAATCTATTCTGTATGCAAACTGGGCTTTGATATTCTGTACTTGGTATTCAGTGAAACTTGTGTTTTTTTTAACTTATTGATTGATTTATGATTTGTCCTCTCTTCCAGGATGCTGGCTATGGTGAGAAGTCCTTTTTTGCTCCAGAAGAAGAAAATGAGGAAGATTTCCAGATGAAGATTGATGATGAGGTATGGCTTTACTCTAATTTTTATTAGCACATCCCATTTATCCTTTTTTAAAAAATATATATTTTTATTGATTTCAGAGAGGAAGGGAGAGGGAGAGAGTTAGAAACATGAGTGATGAGAGGGAATCGTTGATCAGCTGGCTCCTGCATGCCCCCTATTGGGGATCGAGCCCCCAACCTGGGCATGTGCCATTGATCGGAATCGAACCCAGGACTCTTCAGTACACAGGCCGACACTCTAGCCACTCAGCAAGAGCATCTAGGACGTCCATTTATCCTTTCAAAAAACAGCTTTATTGAGATATGATTGACATTGAATAAACAGCACATATTTAAAGTATATTATTTGGTATGTTTTAACGTATGTTTATACCTATGAAATCCTCATCTTAGTGCCCCTTTGAGATCCTTTTCTCTCTTTTCTCCACCCTCCGTATACCCTGTCAACTATTAATCTGCTTTCTGTCACTATAGATTAGTTTTAATTTTCTAGAATTTTAGATAAATGAAATCATATAGTATACATCCTTTTCTTAATTGTGTTAAAATATACGTTATATAAAATTTACGATCTTAATCTAAGTGTATACAGTTCAGTAGTGTTAGTACATTTAGTTGTTGTACAACCAATCTCCAGAACTCTTCATTTTTAAAAAAAGAATAATTTAGATTTTGAGAGAGAGAGGAAGGGGGAGAGAAACATTGATGTGAGAGCACATCAATCAGCTGCCTTCTGCACACTCCCTACCGGGGATCCAGGCCACAACCAGGGCATGTGCCCTTGACCTGGAATGAAACCGGCAACTTCCTGGTACATGGGATAATGCCCAACTAACTGAGCCAAACTGGCCAGGGTGAACTCTTCATCTTGTAAAACTGAAACTCTAGTATTCATTAAACAATAACTTCCCAATCCTCCCTTCTCTAGCCCCTGGCAACCACCATTGTACTTTCTGTCTCTATGAATGTTACTACTTTAGGTACTTCACCTAAGTGGAATCATACAGTTTTGGTTTTTATGTGACTGTATTTTCTGTAGCATAATATCCTCAAGATTTGTCTGTATCAGAATTTTCTTTTTAAGGCTAAATATTTCATTGTATATATTGACATACATGCTACATTTTGTTTCTTTATTCATCCATTGATGGACAGGTGTTTCCATCTCGTGGCTATTGTGAATAGTTCTGCTATGAACATGGGCGTGCAAATATCTGTTCAAAACCTGCTTTCAATTCTTTTGCATATATACCCAGAAGTGGTATTACTGAATCATATGGTAGTTCTATTTTTAGTTTTTTGAGGAACATCCATACTGTTTTTCAAAGCAGCTGCGCCATTTTACATTCCTATCAATGATATGTAAGACTTTCAGTTATTTCACACTTTTGCCAGCACTTGTTACTGTGTTTTTTTTATAGTAGCCATCCTAATGGGTGTGCGATGGTATCTCATTGGTTTTTTAAAAATATATTTTTATTGATTTCAGAGAGGAAGGGAGAGGGAGAGAGAGAAACATCAATGATGAGAGAGAATCATTGATTGGCTGCCTCCTGTACACCCCACATTGGGAATCGAGGACACAACCCGGGCATAAGCCCTGATCTGGGATCAAACCTAGATTTTCTGGTATATAGGTCGATGCTCAACCACTGACCCATGATAGCTGCCTCATTGGGGTTTTGATTTACATTTTTCTAATAAATAGTGATGTTGAGCATCTTTTCATGTGCTTGTTGGCCTTTTGTATGTCTTTCGAGAAGTGTCTATTCACGTCCTTTGCCCATTTCTGAATTGGATTGTTTGTTTTTTGTTGTTGAGTGTAGTTTTTTTTTTTTTAATTGATCTTTAGACAGAGTGCCAGGGTGGAGAGAGAGAGAAAAACATTGATTGGTAGTCTCCCATACCGCCTACACTGGGAGTCAAACTCACAAGCTGGGTATGTGCCCTGATCAGTAATTGAACCGTGACCTTTCGGTGTATGGGGTGACGCTCTCACCAACTGAGCCACACCAGCCAGGACTAGGAGTTCTTTATATGTTCCTGGATATTAACCTTGCATTAGATGTGATACACAAATAATTTCTTTCATTCTGTAGGTTGCCTTTTCACTCTGTTGTGTCCTTTGATGCAGAGATGTTTTTAATTTCGATAGTCAAATTTATCTAATTTTATTTTTATTCAACATCCAAGAAATCATTGCCAAATCCAGTGTCATGAAATATTCTCCCTGTTTTCTTTTTTAAGCTTTATGCTTTTAGTTCTTATGTTTAGGTCTTTGATTCTTTTTGTTTTTAATCCTCACCCAAGGATATTTTTTCATTGATTTTTAGAGAGTGAAAGAAAGAGGGAAAGACAGAAATATCGATGTGAGAGAAACACATGGATTGGTTGCTTCCTGCACGTGCCCTTGACCTGAATTGTACCCGGGACCCTTCAGCCCACAAGCCACTGAGCTAAACTGGCTAGGGCTGGTTCATTTTTTAAAAATGTTCTTATTGATTTCATAGAGGAAGGGGCAGAGGAGAGAGAGAGAGAGAGAGAGAGAGAGAGAGAGAGAGAGAGAGAGAAACGTCAATTATGAGAGAATCATTGATTGGCTGCCTCCTGCGTGCACTCCCCACACTGCGGATCGAGCCCGCAATCCAGGCATGTGCCCCACTGGGAATCGAACTGTGACCTCCTGGTTCATAGGTTGATGTTCAACCACTGAGCCACTCTGGCTGGGTGGATGTACCATACTTTGTTTAATAAACCATGGAAGGACATTTTGGTTGTTCCCAGTTTTTGACTATTATGAATAAGCTGCTTTGATATTCATGTATAAATCTTTGTGTGGATATGTTTCCTTTTTGCTTGTGGAATTGCTGTATCATGGTAATTCTATGTTTAACTTTTGGAAGAACTGCCAAACTATTTTCCAAAGTGGCTGCACCATTTTACATTCCTGCCACCTCTGTATGAGAGTTGCAATTTCTTCACATCTTTGTCAACACTTGTTATTTTCTGTGTGTTTTTTTATGTCCCTCCTAGAAATTATGAAATGGTCTCCCATTGTGGTTTTAATTTGTATTTCTCTAATGGCAAAGGATGGATGTTGAGATTCTTTTCATGTGCTTATTTATCATCTAGATATCTTCTTTGGTCAAATGTTTTTTCATCTCTTTAGCCCATTTTTATTTATTTTTCATTTTTTAATCCTCACCCGAGGATATTTTTTCCATTGATTTTTAGAGAGAATGGAAGGGGGGAGAGACAGAGAGAAACATGGATGTGAGAGAGACACATCCATTGGTTGCCTCCTGCACACGCCCTGACCAGGGCCCAGGCTGGGGAGGAGCCTGCAACCAAGGTACATGCCCTTGACTGGAATTGAACCCGGAACACTTTCGTCCACAGGCTGATGCTCTAACCACTGAGCTAAAACGGCTAGGGCCCATTTTTATTTTTAATTAGTTGCTTGTTTTATTATCATTATTGAGTTTTGAAAGTTCTTTATGTATTCTAGCTCTGAGTCCTTTATCAGGTATGTGAATTACAAAGATTTTCTCCTGGTTTTGGTTCTTCTTTCTCTAAATTTTAAAAAAATTATTGATTTGAGAGCGAGAGAGAGAAACATGGATTTATTTGTCTACTTATTTATGTATTCATTGGTTGATTCTTGTATATGTCCTGACCGGAGATCGAACCCACAACCTTGGTGTATTGGGACAATGCTCTATAACCAACTGAGCTACCTGGAAAGGGCCTGTAGCTCTTTTAATTGTCTTAACAGTGTCTTACGAAGAGCAGAAGTCCAATTTGTCTGTCTTTTCCTCTGTTGCTCATTGGTTTGGTGTTATATCTGAGAAAGATCATATAGATTTTCTTACGTTTTCTTCTAAAAGTTTTATATCTTAATGTTTGAATTAATTTTTGTGTAGGTAGGGTACATGGGATAAATTAAGGTTCTTTTTTGCATGTAAATGCATGTCCAATAAATCTAGCACATTTGTTAAAAAGTTGAATAATCTTTTAAAACAAAAATTTCATCATATTGCTTTCTTGCCCAAAGACATTCTTTGGGGCCTTTTTTCTTTCAGGAAGAAGTCCTTAACATGATTTATAAAGATCTATATGACTTGTGCTGTGTACATAACTCTAAACTCCTCCCATCTCCTGTAATATTACCCATCTTGTACTCTAAGCTGCAAACATACTAAAACTCAATCATTTCCCTAAATTTCTTTCTGTTGGATTCCAGGTTTTTGTAACTGCTATTGCCTCTGTTTAGAATATTTTTCTCTCCACTCTTCTACCATTTGTCGAGTTCGTGCACCAGTGGGGTCCCTCGGCCTGGCCTGCGGGATCGGGCCGAAACCAGCTCTCCGACATCCCCCGAGGGGTTCCGGATTGCAAGAGGGCGCAGGCCAGGCCAAGGGACCCCACGGGTGCACAATTGGGGCCGGGGAGGGGCGCATGAGGTTGGCCAGTCGGGGAGGGACCATGGGCATGTCTGGCCAGTCTCACTCAGTCTGGATTGGCCAGACCCCAGCAGCAAGCTAATCTACCAGTTGGAGCGTCTGCCCCCTGTTGGTCAGTGCATGTCATAGCGACTGGTCGACCCGTTGACTGTCTGCCCCCTGGTGGTCAGTGCACATCGTAGCAAGCAGTTGAGTGGCCTTAGCATAACCATTAGCATATTACACTTTGATTGGTTGAATGGCCGACGGGTCAACTGGATTCTTGGCATATTAGGCTTTTATTATATAGGATAATACTTTTCTTTCCTATCATAGCTCTGATAATGCAATGTTGAATTTGGTTGGTTGACTGTCTCTTCCTCACTAATATGAGGTCCATGAAAAAATACTGCTGGCATGTGGTAGATATTCAATCAATCAATAACTGAGGGAATGATTATAGATGAGGTGATTCAATGAATAAAGAAGCATTGATGTACTATTCCTTTGAGGTTGGAGTGAAAAATGACTGGATGTCTATGAATTTCAGAAATTAAGGATTCTATTGCATGGCCTTCAAGATTGAGTCTTGAATAGAGAATTGGTCACTTTCCAGCTAATCATGTACTCTGACTGACCTCTGTAGATAAGCACATTCTACTTGTCTTAATTCCTCGATTATTTTGTTGGGTTGGTAAACAATATTTAGAGTCCTAGGATAGGACAGGCTTCCTTTTTAAAAATATATTTTTATTGATTTCAGAGAGGAAGGGAGAGGGGGAGAGAGAGAGAAACATCAATGATGAGAGAATCATTGATTGGCTGCCTCCTTCATGCTCCCTACTAGGCATTGAGCCCACAACCAGGGCATGTGCCCTTGACCAGAATTGAATCCGGGACCCTTCAGTCCGTAGTCCGACACTATCCACCGAGCCAAACCAGCTAGGGCAAGGACAGGCCTTTTTGACCAAAACTGGCAGAGGTGGAATGGACGTTGGTTTAGTGGTGCTGGGGTTAGGGCTGGTGCTTTGTAAAGCATGCTTATCATTTGATTATGAGATTATATAGGTCATTCTAAAGCCATTTGAGCAATTGGACAATCAAATAAAATCACCAATCTAACTTACCTCTTTGTACATCACGAAGGGGTGTGGACAACAGTGTCTGAAAACTCTCAGTTAAGCCCAAGACATATGGTGCTAAAGGGTATCACTGTTCCACATATTCCTCCTCACACTATTTGAGATCTTGACCTCTATTTAATAACACAATTTAAGTACCATAGGAAAGAAGAAAAAGCTGAGTACTGGGTAGCTTTATGTAACTATTGTACTTTGTTGACAGTTTAAGAAAGCATCAAATTGTACATTATTGTAATCATTTCAACCATATAAGTATTGGTAGACATAGAGCAGAAGTTCCTGTAGCCTTTAGGACCTTTTTCTATACCTCAGGTTCGCACTGCTCCTTGGAACACCACAAGGGCCTTCATTGCGGCCATGAAGGGCAAGTGTCTCTTGGAGGTTACTGGTGTGGCAGATCCCACAGGGTGTGGTGAAGGATTTTCCTATGTGAAGATTCCAAACAAACCAACACAACAGAAGGTGAGACTTGAATTTCTAGAAGGCGAAAATTGGGGGAGAAAGAAATGGAGGTTAAATAGTGGAGATGAATGGGATGGAGGATCTGGAAAGCAATTATGTTGACAGGATGAACTTGGATCCTATTATAAGGAGTTAAACTTACTGGGATTCTTATGTGTTTTGTTTTGTTTTTGAGGTAGGATGATAAAGAGCCTCAGCCAGTGAAGAAAACAGTGACAGGAACAGATGCAGACCTCCGTCGCCTCTCTTTGAAAAATGCCAAGCAACTTCTACGTAAATTTGGCGTGCCTGAGGAAGAGGTGGGTGTGGAAGAGGAAACTTAAATGCTCCTAGGGGCTTTGTATAAAGAGGGAGAAGCTAGGAGGCAGATGTAAGGAGAACAATCTGAAGAATTTTGTGGGGTAGCTTATAGCTGACTTCATCTTGGATACTTTTTTCAGGAGTTAACTTTCCCAGAACTTTCTGTTTAACCTACTTTGGGTAAATTTTTTTGTCTACCTCTCCCACTGTGCCTTGATTTATTCTTTGAGATCTCTGAATGATTTGTATGTGTATGTGTGTGTGTGTGTATATATCCTGTAGATTAAAAAGTTGTCCCGCTGGGAAGTGATTGATGTGGTACGCACAATGTCAACAGAACAGGCCCGCTCTGGGGAAGGGCCAATGAGTAAATTTGCCCGTGGATCAAGGTTTTCTGTGGCTGAGCATCAAGAACGCTACAAAGAGGAATGTCAACGCATCTTTGACCTACAGAACAAGTATGTTGTTTTAGTGCTGCAGAAAATCCAAGCTGGGAGAGGGGGTGAGGTCCTAGACACTATTTTATAATGAATAGGAGGTCACCTAATAATGTGACTTAGGTAGTCAGGTGTCTGAGATTTCAATGTGGTATCTGTTCATAATACTGCTAGAGTACTTCCTTCAAAACAACTTGGCAAATATTTTGAATAGCAAGACATGCTAGGTTTGAGCTTTGGTTCCATGGCAACTTTTGTGGTCTACTTGGACCTGGCAGGCACCACAATGGTAATAGGGGACAGGTGTGTTTCTGTCTGAAGGCTTACTTGTGAGAGGATGGTAATGCCCTATTAAAAATGGGCAATGTGCTAATTTGTTTCTCAGGCTTTCTCCAGGAATTCTGAATATGAAATGCTGTACTACTACATATTTCAAACTTGCCTTATTGGCAAGTCTAGGAAAAATTTTTTAAATGTTTTTATTGATTTTTAGAGAGAGGAAGGGAGAGGGATAGAGAGACACAACATCAATGAGAGAGAAACATCATCGATTGACTGCCTCCTGCACACCCCCTACTGGAGATTGAGCCCATAACCCCGGGCAATGTGCCCTGACAGGGAATTGAACCAGCGACCTCTTGGTTCATGGGTCAGTGCTCAACTACTGAACCATACTGGCCAGGCTAGGAAAATTTTGTAAAGCTTTTTTGGTAGGGTCCCATGAATTAGTGGATATTGAGTATTCCTTTTTAAAGTTGATTTTCCAATTTCCTACTCTTGCCTAAACCGTGTATGTTCAGCTCTTTCTACACTTTCATATTTTCCCTTGTCTTTAACATTTTTTTCTCTTTTTAGGGTTTTGTCATCAACTGAAGTCTTATCGACTGATACAGATAGCAGCTCAGCTGAAGACAGTGACTTTGAAGAAATGGGAAAGAATATTGAGAACATGTTGCAGAATAAGAAAACCAGCTCTCAGCTGTCACGTGAACGGGAGGAGCAGGAGCGGAAGGAACTACAGAGGATGCTGCTGGGTGAGGGTAGTGGCTTTACAGACAGACAAAAAAGAAGGATTGGAAAAGTATAACTTTAGACTAATAACTGAGGCAAAACCAGAGGCAGAAGTAGCAGGGGATGAGTGTAGAAAAGCCTGTAGATGAGGTAGATAGCACTGAAAATTGGTCTTTAGGTTTGTCTATAGGGCACAAATTGAAGAGATACTGCCAATCTATTAACTGCTTCTGTCTGTGCCAGGCCTGGTCAAGCCAGGGCTATGTCCATCAAGTGAGCTTTCTGGGCATTCATCCTAGAGGGTAAGAGTTTTTAATACAGAAACCATGGGTGAATTTGGGGTGTTGTTCTTGAACCCTCAGAAATTACATGTAAAATCTGTGCAAATGTGCCTTTTCTGAGGAGAGGATCCATGAATTTCATAAGATTCTCAAAGGAGTTATAGATCCTAAAAAGGGTTTAAAATAACCAACCAAAAATTGCAGAAATTGAGGGTGGGGATGATAAAGGCCTGAACTGGTTTGCGATATGGATACTAGAATGAAAAGAGGAGAAAAACCAAGGTGACCTTAAAATTTCACTCTAGGCTTGGTAGAAAGATGGTGGTACCATTGATTAAAGTAGTAAATATCAAAGAAAGAAGTAGTATTAAGGGAAGGTGTAATGTGTGGAATTAGAGATCCCCATGACACTTCCCAGTATGGATTTCAAGTAGGCAGTTGAAAACTTGGATGTAGATACTGAGAGAGGATAAAGGCTGAAGATGTAGTTCATTGAAATCCTTTCAGAACTTTGTACTAAAAAAATGGGAACATTGGCAATGGTAAAATGAAGCCAGGAAAGGACAATTTGGGGGCTGGTAGGAACTTTTATACTTTCTGTAGAACCATAGTTTTGTGGCATGTTGAGCTTGGAGGTTTTCTCTCAACCCCAAGAAAATGGACATTTGAGTGGCAGGGGGAATGTGTGGAAATGTTTTTCTGCCTTGCAGCAGCAGGTTCGGCAGCAGCAGGAAACAATCACAGAGATGATGATACAGCCTCTGTGACTAGCCTTAACTCTTCTGCCACTGGCCGTTGTCTCAAGATTTATCGCACATTTCGAGATGAAGAGGGGAAAGAATATGTTCGCTGTGAGACAGTCCGAAAGCCAGCTGTCATAGATGCCTATGTGCGCATACGGACCACAAAAGATGAGGAGTTCATGTGAGTTTATCTCACCACTTTCCACTGTGATTAAGAATGATAAATGGTGGGGAATAGGAGTGAGGGTGAGTGCTTGAGTTTTAGTGATAGGATTCTGCACTGTTGTCCACTGGAAGTCCACTAATAGGGAACCATCTTTCCTTTTAGATCTTTGGGTTCGAGTAGTGCCAAATCACAGGGAGAATTCCATATTTGCCACAAAACAAAGATATTTTCAGTTCTACCTGAGTCCTTTGCATTTTGGTTAGTTGGTTGGCTGGCAGAAATCTTAGGGATTACTCTCATTCTGAGAGAGGTGCTACTCTGCAACTGAAAGGCTGATGAGTGGGGGAGATGGGAATGCCAGGTGACCTCTTTTATTTTAGTACCAGGGGCCCAGTGCACGAATTTGTGCACCTTAAAAGGAACTGTGGTCCATGAGGCTGCAGTAGGGACAGGGGCGGGTCTTGGCCCATCCCCTGTGCCCCTGCCCAGCCCCTCCCACTGCAGTCCCTGGTCCCCTGCCTGCGGGCAGTGCCGCTCCTGCCACTGGCGCTAATGGTGCTGGCCCCGCTTACACCTGCTGATGGCGTGGAGCGATTGGGGCTGACGCCAGCAGCAGGTGTGAGCAGCAGTGGCTGTTGCCCCGATCGCCCTGCAGGAGCAGGGGTGGTGGAGAAGCCCTCAGGAGCGATCAGGGCCTGCAGCTGGTGCTCGCACCTGCTGATGGTGCTGAGTGATCAGGACCAGTGCCGGTCACTGGCAACGGGTGCGAGTGGTGGCTCTGGAACCGGCAGTGGGTGTGAATGGGGCTGGCGCCAGCAGCGGCTGTGAACGCTGGGCAGGATCATGGCGCGTGGGAGCAAAGAATTTTCAGTAACCACAGAGGCTCACCCCGATGACAGTGACCAGTGACCCACCTTGGTCTGGAACCCTCACTCACCTGCTCCACCATCCTTCTGCGGCCAACGCCCACCATGTTCTGCACACGCCTCTTGGTGATCAGCGCACATCATAGCGACCGGTTGTTCCACCGTTTGGTCTATTTGCATATTAGCCCTTTATTATATAGGATGGATAGATTACTTTAGTTTGGAGATGTTTAGCTATTAGAACAGTCTTCTTGGTTTAGGTTTGCTTATGGTCCTGTGATTTTTTTTTTACACCCTCCTCTCCCTGTTATTTAGTCGAAAATTTGCCCTTTTTGATGAACAGCATCGAGAAGAGATGCGAAAAGAACGGCGGAGGATTCAAGAGCAGCTGAGGCGGCTTAAGCGGAACCAGGAGAAGGAGAAGCTTAAGGGTCCTCCTGAGAAAAAGCCAAAAAAGTTGAAGGAGCGTCCTGACCTAAAAGTAAGTATAATGTGGTATGTTCATAATTAACAAAGTAAAGAAAGAAAGCATACTTTTCCCCCAGCTTTTGGATCCTCCCTTATTGGGGACGAGGGCACTATTGTCAAAAGCTAGTCTGAATTGACATGGCTACTTGGGTGTTTTCAGTACTAGTATGACTGGTACCAATACCACCAGACCTAATCTAGTGCCATTGGGTGTCATTTCATACCTCATCCATTGGAAATATTTTCTAGGAGTTGAAATAGGTTTGGTGGATTTCTTAAAAATATATTTTTATTGATTTCAGAGAGGGAGAGAGAGAAATGTCAATGATGAAAGAGAACCATCAATTGGCTGCCTCCTGCCCAGCCCTACCGGGGATCGAGCCTGCAACCTGGCCATGTGCCCTTGACTGGGAATCGAACCGGGCACTCTTCAGTCTGCAGGCCAACGCTCTATCCACTAAGCCAAACTGGCTAGGGCAAGATTTTTTAACATGTATATTTATGTACATATGAGCATTTACACACACATCTTGTTTTTAAATTGTATGTATTAAAAGAAGCAACAGAAATAAATATAAAATACATGTTGCTTTACATAACTTAGGTAGGATTGCATATATTTCTATGCAGTTTAATTGTAATATTTACCATAAAATGAGGCAACTGTGGTACAGTGGAAAGAACCGTGGACTTAAAACAGAAGATGTAGATTCAAGTCTGGTTGTCATCTAATAGCTCTGTGACCATAACCTTTTCAAACCTGTTTTCTATACAATACCTATCTCACAGTGTTGTTGTAGTAAGTGATATAATACAAGGGAAGCACTTTATAAACTATGAAATTTTCTACAAATTTAAGCTCCTGTTTACATGAGGTCATTAAAGTATTTTAATGTATGTGATCTTATGTAAATATGATAAAAAATTGACCCCATTTCACAGATGAACATGTGGTCAATTGCAAAACAGATGGGAATATGCCCATGCTGGCTGCCTGTGTTGCCAAGTGCAGCCTTGGGCTTCCAACAGCCTTTCTTCTATACATTTACTATTTTCATAGTTTACAACTTAAATTGGGAGTGGAAATCCTCTCTGTTTTCTTTCTTTGAGTTTCATAGAAATGTTCTTTCTCTGTATTTTTTTTAATGTGCCTTTTCCATACATATGCACTTTTGTCCAATGCCTCTGGTTGAAGGTGTTTTAACAGTTCTTTTCAAACCAAAGTTCTGATCCTGCCTTTGTTTCTCTCTTGCCTTGTATTTTTCAGCAGACTTTTGTTGAACTTTATTTTTCTATGCAAAATAATTTTCATAGAAATTAAGTTAATTTTATTCCAGAAAGATCATAGGCTGAACTACCCAAATTGTATATATTTCTTAAAGCTAACATCATGCAGCCTTCTTACCTCTGACATTGGTACTTTTCCTCCTGCAGCTGAAATGTGGGGCTTGTGGAGCCATTGGGCACATGAGGACAAACAAATTCTGCCCCCTCTATTATCAAACAAATGCTCCACCTTCCAATCCTGTTGCCATGACAGAGGAACAGGAAGAGGAGTTGGAAAAGACAGTCATTCATAATGATAATGAAGAACTTATCAAGGTTGAAGGGACCAAGATTGTCTTGGGGAAACAGCTAATTGAGAGGTAAGGGATAGAAAGTGCCACAGAAGAGATCTATTGGAGGTTGGTGATATTGATGGGAAGCAGGTGGATGTGCCAAGGGCATAGGAACTTTGATGGATTTTCCTCTGTAATTGTTCCAGTATGAAAATTACAATCTTTTGTTGCAAAGCACTTACTAAGTTCCACCACTTGCTCTTGGGCATGTACCTACTTTTCTGAGTCTCAGTTTTCTTGTTTACAAAATAAAACCACCCTTCCTACGGTAGTTATGAGATAAAAATGAGAGAGACTATATAAAGCACAGTGCCTGGCATATAGTAGATGCTCTTCATATTTTATTTTCCAGGCACTCAATATTTGTAAGGTCCCTAATCTCGGAATGTTCTAATTATGGACCATCCAAAAAGTTTAAGGAGACAAACTATGCTTATACATACCTGTCCCATGCCCTCAGAGAATTTAATAGAGAAGCGGAGAAGTTTTTAAATTAAAAATTTTCCCCTTTTTAGTTTAAAAATTTCAAACCTATGAAAAATTTAAACACTATTACAGCATGCTATTCCTCTAAATTTACCAGCTGTAAGCATTTGTCCCATTTGTTTCATCTTTATATATTTAAACTTTTGCTCAACTATTTAGAAATAACTTGCAGGCATCATGATATTTCACTTATAAATTCTTTAGCATAGGACATAACAACATGATACATAACAACAAAGAACATAATTACCATTAATTCAGTAGTATCTTGCATCCAGTTCTTACTCAAATGTCCTTAGTTATCTCAAAGTACTTTATTGCCTATCCCCAAATTCAGGATCCAGTTCCAGTTCAAACATTTAAGTATTTTGAGTCTTTCCTAATGTAGAAATGCCTTCCCTACCTTTTTTGGTTTTTATGACATTGACTTTTTTTTTGAAGAGTCCAGGCCAATTGTCTTAAAATATCCCACAATCTGGATTTGTCTGGTTGTTTTCTCATTGATTATATTCAGATTAAATGTCTTTGGCAAGGTTACTACATAGGTGGTATTATGTACTTAATACACCACATCAGGAAGCTCATATTGTCAGGTTTCCATACTATTTTAATCATCTTGTTAAAGTGGTGATCCCCAGATTTCTCTATGATAAAGGCATGTTTTTTCCCTTTGTAATGAATATGTTGGTGAATATCCTGATCCATAACAGGTATTCTCTCAATGGTTTTGGCATCCATTGATGATCCATTATTACATTGGGGAGTCGCAAAACAATGTTGTTGTTTTTTCCCTAATTCTAGCATTCTTTCTACATTAAATGGCATTCTATAAAGAAAAGCTTCCCCTCCTTTTTTGAGTACCATTACGGATTCTGAAGTTTCTTTCCTTTGTAAACTTAACCTCATTATTAATTTTTATTTCCATTATTGTCCCAAATTTTCCCCTTTATACCAGATCCTGTGTCTTTTTTAAATGACCCTATAAATCTTTGATAACTTCTTTGCTTTCTGACACACAATGTTCTAGGATCTCCTTGAAATTTCCCTGTCCCAGACCTAGAATCAGCCATTTCTCTAAAGGAGCCCTGGTTCCATTTATTGGGGAATGCTATTTAGAAACCAGGATCCATCTAGATGCCATTGCTACTAGGCTCTTAGTGGACAGAACTAGGAAGTATACATGTATTGTAAAGCACAATTCATAGAGATTCAAATTGTATCTATAGATTATTCCTCATATCTCCCTACATTTCATATTTGTATCTTTCCTCTGACGTCCAACATCAATATATACATTTGCTTTATCCTAAGATACATACAAAATAGTTTGAGAATTACAATACCAATATTACTACCAACAACAAACCTATAGAATGAAGTACAGTCAGGGTATTCAAAATATATTTGAATTCTTTTTTTTGTTTATTTTTATCTTTTTATTTTTTGTTAATCCTCCTCACCCAAGGATATTTTTTCTATTGATTTTTAGAGAGAGTGGAAAGGAGGGGGAGAGACAGAGAGAAACATCAACGTGAGAGAGACACATTGATTGGTTGCCTCCTGCATGTGCCCCGACAAGGGCCCGGATCGAGCCTGCAAACGAGGTACATGCCCTTGACCAGAATTGAACCCGGGATTCTTTGGTCCACAGGCTGATGCTCTATCCACTGAGCAAACCGGCTAGGGCTAGTTCCCTTATTTTCTAAATAGGAAACTGAGGAGAAATTGTGGCTTGCCTAGTTCTTTATTATCTTGGAGATCCTATGAGGCCTTGCCTGATTTGAGCCTTAGAATGTGGATGTCTGGCCTTTAGTTTGGCTTTTTCCTCCCCAGGCTTATTCTCAGGGACTTTGGACTTTTTCACTATAGTTGCTTTTATCCCTGGGGACTAGAAATAGGGACTGCATGCTATGAAAGTGTTATTGATTGCAGTGCAGATGAGGTTCGAAGAAAATCTCTGGTTCTCAAGTTCCCTAAACAGCAACTCCCTCCTAAGAAGAAACGGCGAGTTGGAACCACTGTTCACTGTGACTATTTGAATGTGAGTATTTGCATTGCTTCTTTCTGACCAGATGAGCTTCTCATTAATTCCCATAGCCCTCTAAGCCATGGTCCTGATATAGATTCTGAATCCCTTTGTCCTTTCCCTGAAAATTATGTGTATTGTTCATTGTAAGACTTCCTAAACATTTGTCTAGCTAGAAAGTATTATTTTTTAATCTATAGAAGCATTCTGATTCCTTGTTTTTCCTTAGAGACCTCATAAGTCCATCCACCGGCGCCGGACAGACCCCATGGTGACTCTGTCATCCATCTTGGAGTCTATCATCAACGACATGAGAGATCTTCCAAATGTGAGTTTGGAAGGGGGGAAAACAATACAGCATTCATGTCTACAGTAGAGACAAAAAGGCTTTTTGTTCTGTCCGTGATTTCAGATAGAGGACAGTATAGTCCTAGATTATGTGGAACTCCTAATTATTTGGGGTATAGTGTTATTTTTTAAATTAATTTTTTTTCTCTGTCTTTTTGTTGTTGTTAATCGTCACCTGAAGATGTTTTTTCCTTTTTTTTTTTTTTTTAGAGAGAGAGGAGGGGTGTGGAGAGAGAGAGAGAGAGAGAGAGAGAGAGAGAGAGAGAGAGAGAGAGAAAGTGAAACATCAGTGTGAGAGAGGCACATTGCTTGGTTGCCTCCTGCACATGCCGCCAACTGGGGCCAGGGATTGAACCTGAAACTCTTGATCAGGAATTGAACCCTCGACCTTTTTGGTGTACGGGACAATGCTCTAATCAACTGAGCTACTTGGCCAGGGCTAAAAATATTTTTAATGATGTTTGGAGAGAGAGAGAGAGAGAGAAACATTAATCAGCTGCCTCCTAAATGCCCTGTACCAGGGATCGAGCCTGCAACCTGGGCATATGCCCTGACCAGGAATCAAACTGGCAAGCTTTTGGTGCATAGGACGATGCCCAACCATTTGAGCCACTCTGGCCAGGGCTAGGTTATAGTTTTTTGCTTCTTTTGTTTTATTATAAAAACAATTGAGTAGAGGAAACAGTCAGACCTGCTCCATCTAGAAAACATACTTTGAGAGTTGATGAACAGGTAGAGAGGTAAGGTGAAAGAATCTTCATGAATTGGCTCTGACAAGTGTTCTTTGCTTATGGATGGTGCTGGCTCTTGTTTACACAGACATACCCTTTCCATACTCCAGTCAATGGAAAGGTTGTAAAGGACTACTACAAAATTATTACTCGGCCAATGGACTTACAGACACTCCGTGAAAATGTGCGTAAACGCCTCTACCCATCTCGGGAAGAGTTCAGAGAGCATTTGGAGCTCATTGTGAAAAATAGTGCAACCTACAATGGTAAGAATCATCTATTCTTTGATTGAAGAAGTCACCTTTCAGGTCCTCATAAGTTCAGACTATATAGGACTGATGAAAAGGTCCTAAAAATGTATTAGTGCATTTTGTAGTTTTGAAAATTCGATATTTCACATTTTAGTCATTTAATATATAGTTCACCCTTGAACAACCTAGGTTTCAAAGGTGTGGGTCCATTTATATATGATTTTAAAAAATATTTTTTTATTGATTTCAGTGAGGGAGGGAGAGGGAGAGAGACATAGAAACATCAGTGATGAGAGGGAATCATTGGCTGCCTCCTGCATGTTGCACCGAGCGCGAAACCCAGGCATGTGCCCTTGACCAGAATTTAATCTGGGACCCTTCAGTCCACTGAGCCAAACCAGCCAGGGCTATATATGATTTTTGAATTGACCTTCACAGTTCAAACCCACATTGTTCAATGGTCAGCTGGTAGTGGAATTCTGAATATACAGAGAGCCAACTTAAATTATACATGGATCTTCTACTATGTGAGTGGTCAGTGCCCTTAACCTCTGCATTGTTCAAGGGTCAACTGTATATTGCTTCTTTTCATTACCACTTTTTAATGTATCCTATGGAGAATTTGGAGTCTGTATCTGTTGAAATGAAACTATTACATGGGGAGTACTAGGAGTTTAAGAAGTGGGCCTAGGTAAAAAGAAGGGAGAAGCATTCAATGTGGATGAAACCTGTGCAGAGTATGTGTGTGTGACATATTTGCTCTGTGTGAATCTTTAATTTGGTCTACAAATCTATTACAGGGGATGTTATATGTCCACTTTGCTTAGAAGTTGGAAAGGCAAGGAGGAAGAAATCTTTCTGAGTCTTTAAAGGGGGGAAAACAATACAGCTTCTGCATGTAAAGAATAAACTTTTTTGGTTTCCATTGTGTCCTTGAGCACAGATTAGTATAGGGGTTAAGAGTATAGGTAGCACTAAAACCTATCCTCCTAAGACTATTCCAAAAAATTCAAGAGGAAGGAATACTTCCAGCCTCATTCTATGAAGCCAGCATCACCTTAATACCCAAACCATATAAAGACAACACAATGAAAGAGAATTATAGGCCAATATCCCTCATGAACATAGATGCCAAAATCCTCAACAAAATTCTAGCAAATCGGATCCAGCAGTACATCAGAGAGATCATACACCATGACCAAGTAGGATTTATCCCGGGGATGCAAGGATGGTACAATATTCGCAAATCAATAAATGTGACACATCACATAAACAAATTGAGAGATAAAAATCACATAGTCATATCAATTGATGCAGAAAAAGCATTTGACAAAATCCAACACCCTTTCTTGATAAAAACTCTCAGCAAGGTGGGAATAGAAGGATCATACCTCAACATAATAAAAACCATATATGACAAACCCACAGTCAACATCATACTCAATGTGCAAAAACTAAAATCATTTTCCCTAAGAATAGGAACAAGACAGGGATGTCCACTCTCACCACTCCTGTTCAACATAGTACTGGAAGTACTAGCCACTGCGATCAGACAAGAAGAAGAAATAAAAGGCATCCAAATTGGAAAAGAAGAAGTAAAACTGTCCTTATTCGCAGATGACATGATACTGTACATGGAAAACCCTAAAGACTCCATCAAAAAATTACTAGACTTAATAAATGAATTCGGCAATGTAGCAGGATACAAAATTAACGCCAGGAAGTCTATGGCATTTCTATACATCAATAATGAACTTACAGAAAGAGAGACTAAAAAAGCAATCCCATTTACCATCGCACCAAAAAAATTAAGATACCTAGGAATATTTCGCAGACCTAGAACGAATTCTCCAAAAATTCATCTGGAATAAAAAAAGACCCCAAATAGCCACAGCAATCCTGAGAAAGAAGAGCAAAGTAGGTGGGATCTCAATACCAGATATCAAGTTGTATTACAAAGCCACTGTTATCAAAACAGCCTGGTACTGGCACAAGAACAGACATATAGACCAATGGAACAACAGAGGACCCAGAAATCAACCCAAGCCACTATGCTCAATTAATATTCGACAACGGAGGCATGAACATACAATGGAGTCAAAACAATCTCTTTAATAAATGGAGTTGGGAAAATTGGACAGATACATGCAAAAAAATGAAACTAAACCACCAACTTACACCATACACAAAAATAAACTCAAAATGGATAAAGGACTTAAACATAAGACAGGAAACCATAAAAATACTAGAGGAATCCACAGGCAGCAAAATATCAGACATATGCCGAAGTAATTACTTCACTGATACTGCTCCTAGGGCAATGGGAGCTAAAGAAAAAAATAAAAAGAGTACAGGTAGCATATGAGTCATGGCTCTTGACTCTTACAAATTGAGTCACCTTAGATAAATTATTTTAACTGCTCATAGCCTTCTCAGTTTTCTCATTTGTAAACATGGGGCAATGGTGTCTTATTTTCCCATTATTCTTATTGAACATGTCATTAAACATTGTTGATGAATAAATGAATGAATGCTAAATGACTTAGTGGTTGAGAAAAGAGCTGAAGTTTAGGCTCTGGGGAACACTTACACGAAAGAATAGACAGGGATAGATAAGAAAAAAACGTACTGAAAGGAAGTAGTCAGAATTATTAGTCTAGATGAAAATATTTTAACTATCCTAGTGAGCTTAAATTAGGGCAGCCATAAGCAGGGAGTGTAGGATATGGTTTCTGAAGCTCTTGTTATGGATATAAGGGAAACTAAAGTAGTATTCCGAGGTGAGATAAGGATTCTTTTATGAGAAAGGCTTTGGATTAGCCATATGTTGGGAGGACATCACAAACCGTGAGTTCTGCAAACAAAAATTACAGTGGCAAATTCTATATGCTAAGTATGGAAAGATTTTAAATCCTGTATTGATCTCCTCAGCCATCCTTAAACATATTGTTGTTCTCCATCCATAGTATCATTTTCAAGGTATTAAAGACAGCAGTATCAACAGTTGTACTACTATGTGTGGATATACACAAATAAGGAAGAGAGTTAAAATTAGTTTGTTCATTTGTTGTTTATCTACTATTTGTTAGGCACTAAAAATGAAGATAAGACTGGTTTATGTGTTTAATCCAGCAGCTAGTCTGGTGCCTGGCACATATTTGGTGCTTAAGTAAATGTGGAGAAGTGTTGGCAGCTCTTACCTCCCATTGAAAAAAAATATATTTTTATTGATTTCAGAGAAGGGATAGGTAGAGAGAGATAGAAACATCAGTGAAGAGAGAGAATCATTGATCGGCTGTCTGCTGCACGACCCCTACTGGGGGTCGAGCCTGCAACCCTGGGCATGTGTCCTGCCTGGAAATCGAACCGTGACCTTCTGGTTCATAGGTCGAGGCTCAACCACTGAGGTACACTGGCTGGGCTTGCCTCCCATTTTTAACAGTTCCATTTCTTCTTGTTGCTCTATAATTTAGGGCCAAAGCACTCATTGACCCAGATCTCTCAATCCATGCTGGATCTCTGTGATGAAAAACTCAAAGAGGTAAGACATTTAAAATGAGAGAAAGGCAGTGGAATTAGAAAGTGATGGGTAGCAGGGTTGAGGAATTAGGGAATGCAACAGAAGAAAGAGTAAAGAAATGTAGAAGTAGCAGATCTTTAGTATGTTAAGAGTCTGGAAGGGACCTTAGAAATTATATAGTCCAATTCCTTTTGTAGATAGAAAAACTGAGGTCCATAGAAGAAAATTACTTGTCCTGGGCATCATGACTTTTAAATAGTAGAGCTAGGATTAAAATCTATAACCCACATGTCTCTTTGGAAAGGGCCAAGGAAAGTGATTTTCCAGGAAGTCATCTGGAGTTAAGAGGCTGTGTTTTGGCAGGGAGGAATTTTAATTTTTAAAAGGAAATCTATCTATGTTCCATCTTCTTACCTAAAAAAATATGGCACCTTATAAGCTTACAAAAACACAATGATGATACAATGATAATGATGTTAATACTGAAGTAGATACTTCATAAAAGGATAATCAAATGGCCAATAAACATGAAAAGATTCTGAACTTGATTGATTATTGGGGAAGTGCAAATTTAAACCATGGTTAGATACCACTACATATCCACCAGAAAGGATAAATTTTTAAAAAGACTTTAAAAAAAAGATTGATAATACTAAGTGTTGGTGAGGATGTGGAATAATTGATACATAAACTTTTTCCCAGTAAAGTATGAAATGAATTTAATTTAGATTTCATTACACAGAAGTCATTAGTCAATGGTAATATGTTCAGTGTTTTTAGCAATAGCTTTACAGCAAAAACAGCGTGATGGTAAAATCTAACTTGGTAAAGGTGTTTCTATTATGGAAGCTAAGGTATTGATGCCCAGGGATATATATTTTTGGTGAATATAGAGTAGAGTACAGAATACCTAAAGGAATGGTTGGTACATCCTGTTTGATCCTTTTACTGGAATGTCATTTATCTTGACTTTTTGCCTGAAACTAATAATCGACAATTCTTAGACTTTTTGCGGCAACAGCAATAGACAACTGAACTTTAAATTATCCTTAATTTTCTGTGATGATCATACCTCAGGGAAACCTTTGCTTTGTTTCATGTCAGAAAGAAGACAAATTGGCTCGTTTAGAGAAAGCTATCAATCCCTTGTTGGATGATGATGACCAAGTGGCATTTTCTTTTATTCTGGATAATATTGTCACCCAGAAAATGATGGCAGTTCCTGATGTAAGTGGTCTCGGTACTAAGTATTGTGAAGATAGTACAGGGGAAAGGAAAGGATAATAGGGTATACATGTGTTGTATGTATGTCGGGGAGTTTGGTGGAGGGTGGTGTTTGTCAATTCAAACTGGCATATAAATGTCAAAACTGACTTTTTTGCTCTATGTGTGCATTGTCTTTGAAATCAAAGAGGCCAGGAATCTGTGGACATAAGAGGTTGTTTCTTCCTATTATTTACATTCAGTACTTGAATGTTCTTGAATAGCCCTGGAGAGAAATTAATATGCCAGCCAACAGAAGCTTTGGAAATAGAGTTGCTTCTTGAAAAATGACAGTTTGATAATTATCCGGTGTTGTCTTTTGTTTCATTTCTTGTCTTTTGCAACTTTATGACAGAGCTACTATGTTAATTCAATGCACCATTTTGTTATAAGGATCCTGCCTAGGTATTCTGATCTAAGTTTCCTTTTGTGTTGTATATGTGTAATGCATTAAAACTTCTGGATGGGTCTAGGGCATTGGTCGGCAAACTCATTAGTCAACAAAGCCAAATATCAACAGTACAACGATTGAAATTTCTTTTGAGAGCCAAATTTTTTAAACTTAAACTTCTTCTAACGCCACTTCTTCAAAATAGACTCGCCCAGGCCATGTTATTTTGTGGAAGAGCCACACAAGGGGCCAAAGAGCCGCATGTGGCTCGTGAGCCTCAGTTTGCTGACCACGGGTCTAGGGAATAAGAAATTTTGAGTATGGAGCAGGGGTTCTTACTCTTTCAGAGCATAGGAACCCTTAAAGGAATACATGAACACCTTAAATTACATACAGAGTTTTGTGTGGTTATGTGTCTTTCTGGGAAAAGGGTCATTAGCTTTGGTCAGTCTTAGGAATATCTGTGTCCCAATGAAGGTTGAGAATCTCTAGTATAAAGAATGGTTTTTATTTAATTTCTCATGCTTTCTTTTTGCTAGTCTTGGCCATTTCATCACCCAGTTAATAAGAAGTTTGTTCCAGATTATTATAAAGTGATTGTCAGTCCAATGGATTTAGAGACCATACGTAAGGTGAGTGATTTGTTCTAATATGTCTTTTTGGAATCAATTAACTTTGTATGTGTATCTAAGTGCCTGATTCTTTTAATCACAGAATATCTCCAAGCACAAGTATCAGAGTCGAGAGAGCTTTCTAGATGATGTCAACCTTATCCTTGCTAACAGTGTTAAGTACAATGGTGGGTATGTCTCCTTGTTTTTCTCTCTCCATCAGTCTGTCCCATCTAACATTAATTAATTAGCATTATTAAAATTTAAGTGCATGAAGAAGTCTTGAGCAGTGATAGTCAGCAGAATCAGTCAGGTATCTTACTCTGTTTTTTGTTTGTTTGTTAATCCTCACTTTGAGGATATTTTTTTCATTGATTTATAGAGAGAATGGAAGGGAAGGAGGAGGGGAGGGAATGAAAGAGAGAGAAACATCGATGGGTTGCTTCCTGCATTGGGCTCTGACCTGGGCTGGGGATCAAACCTACAACTGAGATACGTGCCCTTGACCAGGAATCCAACCCGAGACTCTCTGGTCCACGGGCCAATGCTCTAACCACTGAGCAACTGGCCAGGGTTTACTCTGCTTTTTTAAAGCAGGCACACATGTTTATTTATTTTTAAATAATTTTTTTTGATATTTTAGTGTATGTGTTCTGTAAAGTTTGTTAATAGCTGTTAATGATGGAAAAGCAATGCACATTTATTCTTTTAAACTTTGAAAAGTACAGAAAAATGAGATGAGAATAAAAATGAAGTGGATATTACTTTGGACTTTGAGTCATCACTGCTTTCCATGAGGATGTGAAAACTCACCTATGCTCCAGGCCCTTAGATGGAGCTTAGGGAAATGTGACTCATAGATCAGGGTGAGCTCAGTATATGAACTGATTGAATAATATATACCAGGTTCTGTGCTGCTACTTAATCTATTGATAGTCACTGTTCTCATGTAATTCACAATCCAATTGAAGGGAAAGGTGTTAAAATGCAGCAAGTGCACTAGAGGAAAGGAAGTAGCACCTTCACCTAAAGGTTAGGGAAGGCTTTTTTTTTTAATATCTTTTTTTTAAATTTTATTTCAGAGAAGAAGGGAGAGGGAGAGAGATAGAAACATCAATAATGAGAGAGAATCATTGATTTGGTGCCTCCTGCACGCCCCCTACTGGGGATTGAGCCCTTGAGCTGGGCATGTGCCCTGACCAGGAATCGAATCGTGACCTCCTGGTTCATAGGTTGACACTGAGCCATGCCAGCTGGGCAATAAATTTCAGTTTTGAATGACTCACTTGTTAAGAAAATATTGGTTGAGCATCTAATGTGTGTTGGCACTGGTAGATGCTGCAAATACAAAATCACATTAGATATGGTCCCTGTCCCCAATTTGGTTATAGTTTAGTTGGCAAAACAAAAGAAAAATTATGGAACTTAAATATGCTAGATGCATGCAGTGTGCCAAAGAAACACAGAAAAACAGGGTATCTAAATCAGAGTAGAATTAGAAGAAGCTTTCTGGAAGTTTTCTTAAGCTGAATTCTAAAGGATCAATGGAATTTGCTAGACAGAGAGAAATGTAATTTGTCAAGGCACAGAGGCCTGAAATTGCATTATAAGCTTATAAAACAAGTTGTTGGGGTGTGTTTTAAGTGTGCATGTTGGTAAAAGACTGGTTAGATGTAGAGAGGTACATAGGAGTTAAATCATAGAGCGTCTGTGTGCCATATTACACACTTAATGGAGAGTTTTTACTTTATCCTAAGTGAGAGAACATTGAAGGAATTAAGTAGCAAAATGATGATCCCATATAACTCATTAAGCAAAATAGAAGAGGGAGCTGAGGGCATTTGAGAGAATTGACTAGCATACTGAGATCTCAATTAAAAATTTACATGATTGTAGGGCTTTTCTCCAGCAATACTTAGCAGCTCATGTAGTTTGGCTGTAAGTTTGCCAGATAGAAGGGAAGAGAATTGGAGGGGGTAGGTGAAAGGAGGGACAACCAGAAAGACAGATGAAAAAATGGGCATTCTAGGCAGAGAGAACAGAATGTTCAATATCAGGGAGGAATGAAAGAACAGGGCAAGTTTGGTGAACTGTATTTAACTACTACCTGTATATTTCACCAAGGGAAGTGGTAGAAGATGAACCTTCCATTTTTGTTCCATCTCGGTTGGGTTAAAATAATGTACTTTCTCTCTTGAGATCTCCTTACTGCTTTGGAAATTAGAGGAAATGCCCTTATGTCAGTTACCCATTATTGTCTCCTGAAAACACCTAAACCTAATCAGCCAGAATTCTGGTAATACAGATGTGTTGGTAGGCTCACAGATGTTCAATAATGATTATAACAAATGATAAGTAAGCAGGAGTCTTCAGAAAGGCTACTTGTCCAGGGGATGGCTGGCTTAAGATATGAGGAGCTTATGTAAGGCAGTAAGAAAAACCCAGAAGATGCTAATTGAAACAGAGATACCTTTTTTTTCACCTATTAGATGAGCTCAATTTTAAAAAATATATATTTTAATGGATTTCAGAGAGGAAAGGGGAGGGAGAGAGAGAGAAAAACATCAATGATGAGAGAGAATCATTGATTGGCTACTTTCTGCATGCCCCCCACTGGAGATGAAGCCTGCAACCTGGGCATATGCCCTGACCGGGAATCGAACTATGACCACCTTGTTCATAAGTTGACGCTCAACTACTGAACCATGCCGGCCGGGCTGAGGCTCAATTTTTGAAAATGGAATATTCAATGCTAGTGAGGCAGGTGTTCTCGCATATTGCTGTTGGCAGTATTAAATTGTAAGACATTTCTGGAAAGCTCTTTGGCAGCATTGAGAGACTTAAAAATTGTTAAGTGATCAGACTTTGTAGTCCAGTAGGCTTGAATTTGAAAATTGGCCCCACCACTTAATAGCATTGTGACTTAGGGTAAGTAACTCAGCCTTTGCTTTCCCATATGTATGATGGGAATAATAATAATGCCCTCCTTAGAGGGTTATTTTGAGCATTAAATAAAAAGATGCATGTGGGTGCTTATTAGCACATGCTGATAGGATGATAATCTATCCTAGTCAGAGATGTAGACAATGATGTTTATGATAATATTATATATATATATATATTTTTTTTAAAAAAAATATATTTTTTATTGATTTTTTACAGAGAGGAAGGGAGAGGGATAGAGAGTTAGAAACATCGATGAGAGAGAAACATCGATCAGCTGCCTCCTGCACACCCCCTACTGGGGATGTGCCCGCAACCAAGGTACATGCCCCTGACCGGAATCGAACCCGGGACCCTTCAGTCTGCAGGCTGACGCTCTATCCACTGAGCCAAACTGGTTTCGGCGATAATGTTATTTATATTAATGAGAAATAACCTGAATGGTTAATGTAAAGGGAATGTTTAGTTATTGTGCCATTTGTGTGATGGATTATTATATAAGGATTAAAAGCTCTTTGTAAAACAAACAAACTAACTAATGGCCTGGCCATTGTGGCTTGGTGGTTGAGCATCAACCTATGGACCAGGAGGTCATGGTTTGATTCCTAGTCAGGGCACATACCCAGGTTGCGGGCTTGATCCCCATTAGGGGGGCGTGCAGGAGGCTGCTGATCAATGATTCTCTCTCAGCATTGATGTTTCTCTCTCCCTTTCTCTCTGAAATAAAAAATAAATTTAAAAAAAAATAAGACAAAAATGCTCGCAATGTTGAGTGAGAAAAGCAGAACACAAAACTTGATTTCATCTCAGTTATGCTTTAAAAAAGAAATGTATATATAAAAATTTGGAAGGAAACATGAATAATAGTGGTTATTTCTGAGATAAAAGGTTGGGATAATCTTCACTTTCATGTTTTTCAAGTTTTCTACTGGTAAGGAAAACTGGAAACTATTCCTAGAGGAGGTGACCTTTTTTTAATCCTCACCCGAGGATATGTTCATTAATTTGAGAGAGAGAGAGAGAGAGAGAGAGAGAGAGAGAGAGAGAGAGAGAGAGAGAGAGAGAGAACGAACAACATCATTCGGTTGCCTCCTGTATGCATCCTGACGGGATGGAATCCTCAACCTAGGTATGTGTGCTGACCGGGAATGGGACCCACAACCTTTTTGGTGTATGGATGATGCTCCTACCAACTGAGCCACCCAGCTGGGCTAGAAGAGGTGACCTTTGTGCTAAATTTTAAAGGATGATGATTATAGTAGGTAATCTTTATTGATCACCTACTATCCTAAGCATATAATCAAGTGGAGAAGGGTAGGGAAGACGTTCCAGGCAGACAGAACAAATGCAAAAGTAGATGATTGCCTTGGATAAGGAAGTGAAAAGTAGTTGAGCTGGTCTAGGTTGCAGAGTAGGAGCTAGTTTTGGTGGGAAGAAATGAGTTTTTAAAGGTAGGTGGGCAAATTATGAAAGGCGTAGTATGTATACTAAGTCTTTAAAAGTTAAAGAAGGCTTGGCCAGTGTGGCTTTGGTTGAGCGTCAACCTATGAACCAGGAGGTCATGGTTCGATTCCCGGTCAGGGCACATGCCCGGGTTGCAGGCTCTGTCCCCAGTGTGGGGTGTGTGGGAGGCAGCCGATCAGTGATTCTCTTATCATTGATGTTTCTATCTCTCTCTCTCCCTCTCCCTTCCTCTCTGAAATCAATAAAAATACATATTTAAAAAGTAAAAGGAAAGAGGGCCATCCATATTAGGTATTTTAGTAAGATCATACTGGAAGCTATTTGAAGAATAGATTGAAAGGGAATGAGATATAGAGACTAATAAACTATTGACAATAATCCAAGTTAAAAACACTGAGGGCTTGAACTAAGGTAAGTATCAATAAGAATGGAAATATGGGGACAGATTGTAGAGATACTAAGGAAGGCCTTGGTCAGTGTGGTTCAGTTGGTTGGAGCATCGTCACATACACTTAAAGGTGGTGAGTGTGATTTCCATTCAAGGCACATAATCCAGGTTAGTGGTTCAATCCCTGGTTGGGGTGTTGGTGGGAGGCAGCCAATTGTCTCTCTCTCTTTGTCTGTCTCCCTCCCCCTCCCCCTCCCCTCCCCCCTTCCCTTCCTCTGTAAGATCAATTGGGGGGAAAAAAGGAGGTACTGAGGAAGTAGAATTGATATCTTCATAAATGGTTGAAAGTTGGGGGTATGGATAAAAGACAGAAAATTCAAGATGATGCCAAGTACTCAAATTCTGATGGTGAAAACATAAATTGGTACTAACTTTTTAGATGAGTGTAAGTGTTTATTCCTTTATCTAAGCAATTTTACCTCCAGGGAATACTCCACACAAGTTTTCAGAGGCACATGTATAAATATATATATGTTTATAATTGCAACATTGTTCACAATTGCAAAAACGTGGGAGCATTCTGAATATCCAACAATAGGAAATTGGTTGAATAAATTATGGTGCATCTATATGATGGAATACAGGTTAGCTATCAAAATGGTAGATTAACAAATAAGGTATATTTGTATATGCTGATATCAAAATATATCCTGTGTAGTCCTGGCTGGGTTGCTCAGTTGATTGGAGTGTCGTCCCTTACACCAAAAGGTTGCGGGTTTGATTCCTGGTCAGGGCACATACCTAGGTTGTGGGTTCAATCCCTGGTTGGGGTGTGAATAGGAGGCAAATGATTGATGTTTCTCACATGTTTTTTTCTCTCTCCCTCTCAAATCAAACATCCTCGTGTGAGAATAAAAAAATCAAAGTTACTTTACATATATTTTATATCTATATTTTATATAGATATATAGATACATAGATATATAGATATAGTATATGTATTATTGGAAACTAGATTATGCAACAGTATATACAGAAGGGGTTGTAAGTTCAGATACTATAGAGGCCAGACATAAATGAGTGAAATGGGCTCAATATAGAGACTGATGAACACACAACCCACCTAAAGGGATCAGTCACTGTTTAGCTCAATTGTTGCCGTAGAGTAGGATTACTAAAAGAGATGAGGATAGTTTTTTCTTTATACTTTTTTTGTATATAGGTATTTGAATTATTCAAATTGAGCACACAATACTTTTGTAATTAAAAAACAAGTTTCGACTTTTGGAAGGATGGATAAATCAGATGACATCCAGAATTCTGACCTGGGCAACTGGTGGTGCCATAGACTAACATAGAAAATATAGGAGAAGTGGTTTTGGAGAAGAATTGTTTTGTATTGAGGTAGGACATCTGAGTGAATATTTTTAGGAGATAGCTAGCTACATAACAGGTTCAGAGCTCAAAAGAGAAGTTTGTACTGTAAATATGGATATTTTTTCAAATTATCAGCATATGAAAATATAAGTAGATGAGCTCAAATAGGGAATAGGGTGCATTTCTTGAACACCCTGATGCTGTAATAAAATAGGGCTATATGTTTTTCTGGATAGAAAGACCAAAACTTGATCAGATTATCAAAGCTGTATGTGACCCAAAAAAGTTAAGAGCCACTGTTTAGTTAAGATAGAATGTAGGATGAGAATAGAATAAGAAATTCCAACATCTAAGGGGTCAGGTGGAGACTACTAAGGAGTGGCCAGAATGAAAGAAGGAAAACAAGAAGAGAGCAATGTCCTGGAAACCAACAGAAGAGGAAAATGGCTATAAGAAGAGGTCAAGTGCTATAGAGGAGACCAAAGAGAATGGTCATTAGAAGAACTATTTCAGTAAACTGGTGGAATCAGAAGCCAGACTTGGATATGAATGAATAGGAAGTAAGAAAGTGGAAACTGAAATTTGCCTGTGACAGGAAGAAGGAAGACTGTAATCAATATGTTGGACAGAGGGGAACTTTGTATAGGTGAAAGAGAAGGAAAAATGAAATGAGATAAGGTTCCTGTAGAACTGGCAAGATAGACAAAGAGAAAAGTTTCTGCTTCTCATTTTCTCTCTAGAGTAGCAAACAGGGTCTTACGCTAAGAGTGGGTGGAATGGTGGGAGAGAGAATTTGAAGAGAGATGTAGGTTAGGGGTTGAATTATCTGTTGTAGGAAATTTGAAATGGAGCTGACTTGGGGACATTTTAGAAATGTTGAGCAGCCTTTGAGGGTCCAGCTGAAATTGGAGACTTAATTTTTATAGCAACATCAGTTGGCACAGTTGTGTAATTTTCTTTGTCAGTATTCATCAAACCAAGTTAGGGAACTGAGAAAGCAGATGACATCATTGATTCAGGATTGGGATTTTGCTTTCTGGATGTGAGAAAGATCGAGAATTGAAGGTGTTAACAAGAAGGAAAAGTTTGAACTTCTCAAACTTTGTCACCAAAGAACTCTTTGTAGCAGAATATTGCCACTTGCATAGTCTCTAGTTTGGAAGAGTATCCAAAGCAGCTCTACAAAAGCTTGTAATTTCTTTGGTAATTCATGTTTTATCTTGCAAATTAGTATTAGGCTTCTCTGTTTATATTTTGTCCTGTTTCAAATTTGTTAAGCTATTTTATATCCCCCAACCTCCATCTTCAAGTAAAATCGCTGATGAAGGAAAAAATATTACAATGATCTTATATCTTAACTTTGGCATACTACTGCACATTACCTTACTTTTCAAAGCATAGGGGTTATTTAGGGAAGAAACTAAAACAAGGAGAGGCTTGATAGACTGAGAAACCCAAATTAATGGGCCTGTAAGTGTCCTTGAGGTCAGAGAGAGCGAGCAAAAAGGGTAGACAGATACAAGACTGTGATGGGAAAGAAGGATATCGGAATTGAAACATCAGAGGCAAAGCAGTTTGCAGTAAAGACAACATTCTGGATATAGCCAGGGGTATGTTTGCCTGGGAGTAAAAGGTGCAAACCTTTATCATGAAGATTTGTAAGGATTTTGGATAGGTAGTACATATGAACCTTAGAGTAACCCACCATGACTAGAGGGATTTGGAGCCAAAAGGAAGATTATACTAGGTGCAAAAGTCCTTGGTGAATGTGAGTGGATTGGTAGTGAGTAAAGGTGAAGAGCAGAGATCTCAAACTTAAGTGATCTTTAGGGAGGGGCCAGGCAGGTAATATTATAAATGAGTTGAAGTGGGCCGTAGTAACCTGTAACAGTATATATTCCATTTAAAGTGACATGTACTTCAATCTGATTGTTGTCCTAAGGAAATGACTATCCAGTGTTGTTAGCTCTTAATTTTTCAAGTGAAGCTGGAAATCTGAATTTTTTTGTGACTTTTTTTTCATTCCAATGTTTACACATTTGCTAATAGTTTTTAAAAGTTTTTAGCCAGGCCATTGTGGCTCAGTGGTTGAGCGTCAACTCATGAATCAAGAGGTCATTGGTTTGATTCCTGGTCAGGGTACATACCTGGGTTGCCGGCTCCATTCCCAGTAGGGTCATGCAGGAGGCAGCCTATTGATGTTTCTCTCTCATTGATGTTTCTATCTCTCTATCCCTCTCCCTTCCTCTTTCTCTAAAATAAAATAAAAAAAAAAAACATTAAAAAAAATTTTAAACTCTGTGAGCCAAATAAAAACATCTATCTAGAGGCCAAATCTGGCTCCAAGGAAGCTGGTTATCAACCTCTAGCATAGTAGAAAACGATCCTCAAAGTAGAGATATTCTTTTTCTCCAAGGGAAAGTAAATAATGATTTGGTTGCAGCAGTGGAGAGCCTGTAAGGCTGAAATTGCCCTTCCTTAACCAGTGGATAGGGGTATAAGAAACTTCTGACTGAATAGGGCTGTATTAGTGGTGTCATATGATATGAAATGTGACATCTTTTGTACTGAAGGGACATCCATTGTGGAATTGAACGTGCATATGAGATGTTTCTTAATATTAAGTACTATATACAAAATAATATATAAAAATATTTTTTAAATATCTTTTTTTATAAGCTTTTGAAAAATTGACTTCAGAGAGAGGAAGGGAGAGGGACTGGGAGATAGAAACATCAATGGTGAGAGAGAAGCATCTACAGCACGCCCCCTACTGGGGATCGAGCCACAACCTGGGCATGTGCCCTGACCAGAATCGAAACTATAACCTCCTGGTTCATGGATCAACACTCAACCAATGAGCCATACCGGCCGTGCCGCAAAATAATACTTTTGCTTCAAACTTTATTGATTTGGCCAGATATGAGCCTATCTCTGTTTTTAATTAATAGTAACAAAGTCCATGTAGAGTTTATTCCCAATTTTACTGACCAAAATTAGTGGAATTGTATCTCTAGTTAACATTATTTTGACTCTCATATACTTCATGTATAATATTACAGTATTTCCATAGCATACCTTCATTGACTTACCTATATTATCACATATGTAGCCCATGAAGTATATTATATACTAGTGGCCCGGTGCACGAAATTCGTGAACATTAAAAGGGAATTAATTTGCCAAAATCGGTTTGGCTCAGTGGATGGAGCGTCAGCCTGCGGACTGAAAGGTCCCAGGTTTGATTCTGGTCAGGGGCACGTACCTTGGTTGCGGGCACATCCCCAGTAGGAGGTGTGCAGGAGGCAGCTGATCGATGTTTCTCTCTCATCAGTGTTTCTGGCTCTTGATCCTTCTCCCTTCCTCTCTCTAAAAAATCAATAAAATATATTTTTTAAAAGAAGAATTAATTAGAGGAAATATTTTAATATTGCTATTTGCCCTTTGTAATAGAAGTGTCAGAGATGAAAGAAAATTAGTAAAATGTATATGAAAATCTTACTCCTGTCAGAGTCTGGGGCGCGCTGCAGGACCCAGAGTCAGGTCCCCGCCTACCTGTGCGCACCTCGAAATTGCATGAGACCCAGAACCGGCAGGCCCCACCCCCATTGGGCGAGATCCAGACCTGGCCAGCCCCACCCCCATCAAGCCCTGCCAGGCGGGGGGCACAGCCTGAGGTCCCCTGGCCTGGAGCCAGGGCAGGGGGTGCGGCCTGAGGTCCCCCGGCCCAAGCCTGGGAGGGGGGCACAGCCTCCAGTCCCCCGGCCAGGCGCCATGCAGCCTCAGGTCCCTGCTGATAGCTTGTTACAGGAACCCCGCCTCCGCTGTGGGCACAGCCATCTGGTGTTACAGGAACCCCGCCTCCACTGTGGGAGCAGCCATCTTGTGATGGTGTGAGGGTTAATTTGCATATTACCTCTTTATTATATAGGATAGCCAAGATTCCTAGCATTAAGATTAGGGTCCTTAGGCAACAAGTGGAAGATAAGGAACACTACATATAAAACTTTACCTGGAAGTATGCAGTACATATTAGAGGACTCAGTCTAGTACAGTGATGGCGAACCTATGACACGCGTAGCCATTTCTGATGACACGCGGCCACTGAGGCGGCCGCATGCCGAGGATGAAACATTTGGTGCTCCTGAGGATGAAACATTAGCGAAATAATGTTTTTTCCTCAAAGTGACACACTACCAGAGTTATGCTCAGTTTTTTGGCGAAGTTTGACACACCAAGCTCAAAAGGTTGCCCATCACTGGTCTAGTACTTAAGTGGTGGTGGTGGGACTGCACACTATAATAGAGTTCAAGCCCTTATGCTTTCCAGCTACCACATAGGTACTGAATCAATCTCAGAGCTTCTGTTTATGTTCAAACTAGTGACCTGGTGCATGAAATTCGTGCACATTAAAAGGGAATTAACTAAATGAAATATTTTAATACTGCTATTTGCCCTTTGTCTATAATAGAAGTGTCACAGATGAAAGAAAATTAGTAAAATGTATATGAAAATCTTCCTTTCGGAGTCTGGGATGTGCCACGGGAACCAGAGTCAAGTCCCCTCCCACCCACATGTGCCTCGAAATCATGCGAGACCCAGACCTGGCTGGCCCCACCCCCATTGGGCTAGATCCAGGCCTGGCCGGCCCCACCTCCATCAAGCCCTGCTGGGTGGTGGGCGCAGCCTCAGTTTGCCTGGCCTGGCGCTGGGGCTGGGGGGGGTGCAGCCCGTGGTCCCCTGGGCCGGGGCGCATCTTGAGATCCCCTGGCCCGGGCCAGGGGATGCGGCCTGAGGTCCCCCGTCAAGCCCCGCCAGGTTGGGGGTGCAGCCTCAGGTCCCCCGGCCCAGTTCTGGGGCGGGGGGCATGACCTGAGGTCCCCCAGCCTGGTCTGGGGTGGGGGGCCGTGCCTTGAGGTCCCCCGTCAAGCCCCACGGGCGGGGGGTGCAGCAGCAGGTCCCCTGCCCCAGCCCAGCACCACGCAGCCTCAGGTCCCTGCTGATTGTTCGTTAAGGCTCTTTAGGGGAACTCGGCCTCCGCTGTGGGCACAGCCATCTTGTGTTATGGGATCCCTGCCTCTGCTGTGGGCACAGCCATCTTGTGTTATGGAATCCCTGCCTTGGCTGTGGGCGAAGCCATTTTGTTATGGTGTGATGGTCAATTTGCATATCCCCTCTTTATTAGATAGGATAACGTTTCAAAAGAACATTAATAATCAGGGAAACCCAAAACTTGGGATTGAAGCTATTTGTAATAGTTTCAAAAGGCACACAATACTCCATGTGGGTGAAAGGAGATCATACAGGTAAATAAATTCCTTCTGAAAAACACAACCCAAAATTTTTGCCAGTTTTGACAAAGCCATAGGATTAAGTAGGCAGAGAGAGAGAGACCTTACTAATTAAATGTTTGATTGGATTTTAAATGAACTGCATAGTCTGTACCAGTAAGTGTTGCCAAGCTGTTTATGATGCATGAGTAATGCGTCATGCTACGTTACTAGTTGATAGGAATTTTCATTTCCTTTATAATCTTAATGGGACCACCATCATATATTCAGTCCATCATTGACCAAAATGTTATGCAGCACATGACTATATTAGTTTCTAAGTCTATCCTATGTGACTACTCTCTGTCCATTAATAATAAGATTCTTTTTTTCTGTCAATGTCTTTTCTGAGATTGGGGCCAAGATATAAATATTCTTATATAAAGGTTAAGTCCCATATCATTGAAGAGATATGGTCTATATCTTACTCATTTTTGTGTATAATGCCTGGCCCATAGGAGGTACTCAGAATGTTTTATGAATGGGTAAATAAACAGTTTATTAAAGAATATTATAAAGCGCTCAAGGCAGGGATTAAAAACTCAGATGCCTTCAGGATCCAGACATAAATGAGTTAAGCAGACTTGGTAGGGCAGCTGTTACTCAATTCCAGCCAATTGGTGCCTTGTGGTCATGCTGACCCTGTGTTGCCAGATCTTTTCAGTTTTTAAGAGGAATTAGATATTTGTGTTTTTATTTGAAATCTTTCTATTGTTAAATGTTGCAAATTCAGATTAAAAAAAAACTTTTTAAAAATAATTCTTTATTGTTGATAAACTTTATTGAGGTATAATTTACATACAAAAAGTGTATATATAATGGGTGTATAGATCAACCCATTTTCACAAACTGGACAGTTTTTTTTATGGGCCAAACAAAACTGGATTGACCTGTAAGCCACCAGTTTGCAACTTATGACAAAGGCCATATAGGAAACTGTAATTTAGTTAAGAATCACCTTAATAGCCCTAACTCAGGGGTCCTCAAACTTTTTAAACAGGGGGCCAGTTAACTGTCCTTCAGACCGTTGGAGGGCCGGACTATAGTTTAAAAAAAACTATGAACAAATTCCTGTGCACACTGCACATATCTTATTTTGAAGTAAAAAAAAACAAAACGGCAAAAATACCAGCATGTGGCCCGCGGGCCGTAGTTTGAGGACGCCTGCCCTAACTGGTTTGGCTCAGTGGTAGAGCATCGGCCTGCAGACTGAAGGGTCTCAGGTTTGATTCTAGCTAAGGGCATGTACCTTGGTTGTGGGCTGGATCCTCAGTGGGGATCGTGCAGGAGGCAGCTAATTGATGCTTCTCTCTCATTGATGTTTCTAACTTTCTATCCTCCCTTACTTTTTGTAAAAATCAATAAAAAAATATATTTTTTTTAAAAAAGAATCACCTTATAAGGGCAGGGGCGGACTGGGAGGTTAATGGGGGGAAAAAGGGACATATGTAATACTTTCAACAATAAAGGTTTTTTAAAAATCACCTAATAAGTGTCTTAAAGAGACATCAAACAAATGCAATGTGTGGGCCTTATTTGGATTACGATTCAAAGAAATCAAATATAAGTGAACATTTATTAAATTATGGGAAATTTGAATATTGATTGGCTGTTTAAAAAAGTTAAAGAATTGTTCATTATTTTAGATGTAATATAGTTGGATTTTTTAATTGACTTTATTTTTTTCAAGCAGTTTAGAGCAAAACTGAGCTAAAGGTATAGAGAGTTCCTATATGCTACTTCCTATATGCCATATGTCCCAACACATGCACAGCTTCCCCAATTATCAATGTCCTGCATTAGAGTGGTACATTTGTTATGATCGATGAACCTATATTAATACATCTTTACCACCCAAAGCCCATAGTTTACATCTTGGTGGTGTACATTCTATGGGTTTTGACAGCATTATAGTATCATTCATACTTTCTTTGTTGTTAATCCTCACCCAAGGATATTTTTCCATTAATTTTTAGAGAGAGTGAAAGAAGGGAGGGAGTGGGAGAGAAAGAGAGACATACATTGATGTGAGAGAGACACATCGATTGGTTGCCTCCCACCAGTGCCCCAACTGGGACCAGGAATCTATGCTCTAACCACTGTGAAACACCAGCCAGGGCTATACATACCTATTTTTAAAAAGAGTCCTTAAAGATGCATACTTAACAATTTATGGATGTAATGAAATGATACTGGAATTTGCTTTAAAATAATTTGGGAGGAGTGTGAAAGGTCAGGTTTAAATGAAACAAGATTTACCATGTGTTGATAATCATTGAAGCTTAGTAGTGGGTACATGGTAGTTCATTATATTAGAATCTTTTTTTTAATGTCTATGTATATATTTATTGATTTCAGAGTGGAAGGGAGAGAGAGAGAGAGAAACATCAGTGATGAGAGAGAATCATTGATTGGCTGCCTCCTGCACGCCCCACATTGGGGCTCGAGCCTGTCACCAGGGCATGTGCCCTGACCAGGAATCAAACAGTGACCTCCGGTTCATAGGTTGACATAACCATAGAGCCACGCTGGCAAGCAGAATCTTTGTTTTTTAACACGTTTGAAATTTTCTACCTCCAAAAGTAAAGCAAGAGTCCAAGTTAAGGCTGAAGCATGATATTTGGGGTCTAAGACAGTGGTCGGCAAACTCATTAGTCAACAGAGCCAAATATCAACAGTACAACGATTGAAATTTCTTTTGAGAGCCAAATTTTTTAAACTTAAACTATATAGGTAGGTACATTGTTATTAACTTAATTAAGGTACGTGATATTTTTTGGAAGAGCCACACTCAAGGGGCCAAAGAGCCGCATGTGGCTCGCGAGCCGCGGTTTGCCGACCACTGGTCTAAGATAATGGAATACCAATGTTGGTGAAAGAATGTAAATTTCTGGAACTGAAGTCTATAAAGGTAATGGCATTTTCATTTTTCATTTATAGGGCCTGAAAGTCAGTATACTAAGACTGCTCAGGAGATTGTGAATGTCTGTTACCAGACATTGACTGAGGTAGGTGGTAAAGAGGAGGTCCCCTTGGGATTTAGCTTTATGGAATCCCCCTGTTCCCTTGAGTGAGCAGGCTCTCTGCCTATCCTATTTTAAAATGTAACATCATGCTCCCCCACCCTCACCCCATAGCCCTTATTTCCTTCCCTGCTTTATTTTCCTACCTAGAACTAAATGTTTTTTTTAATAAACTATATATAGGGTGTCCCCAAAAAAATATGTACACACACTTGAAATAATTATAAAGGCAGTGTTTATTAAAATACATTTCATTTTAAAAATTGAGCTATCAGCTATTAAAGTGTGTATACATTTTTTGGGACACCCTATAACTATTTAATTGTCATGTGTCCTACCTCTAGAATAGAAGCTCCATGAAGACAAATTTTTGTCTGCTATAGACAGATTATTGCTGTCTATATCATTCATGCACTTGTCCTATCTATCTTTTACTCTCTCTGTCATTCCAAAACATAGGTTACTAAGGGGCCATGTATAAAGACTCCTTTTGTTTACTTTTGTATCCCTAGTGCCTAAAACATATTTTGAATGAATTCATTTATTTTATTTCTCAGTATGATGAGCATTTGACTCAACTTGAGAAGGATATTTGTACAGCTAAAGAAGCAGCTTTGGAAGAAGCAGAACTAGACAGTTTGGACCCAATGACCCCAGGGCCTTATACACCTCAGGTGAGTCTGAGGACTAGGAACCTCTTTTTTTTTACTTTTAATTTATCTTTATTGTTGAAAATATTACAGATGTCCCCTTTTTTCCTCCCCTTGGCCCCCTCCACCCTGCTCCCGCCCCCTCCCCAGGCCTTCACTGCACTATTGTCTGTGGCCATGGGTTATGCATATAAATTTTTTTGTTTAATCTCTTCCCACCTGCACCTCCTTCCCTCTGAAATACGTCAGTCTATTGCATGCTTCAATGTCTCTGGTTCTGTTTTGTTTATCAGTTTATTTTGTTAATTAGATTCTACATATAAGTGAGATCATGTGATACTTATAGGAACCTCCTCTTATAGTTCTATTGGTTTGGGAAATTGGGAGCATGTTAACAGCTGTATTTACTGAGATACCCTTCTTCTCTGTCCTTCCTCTTCATATGCCTTTCGTGTGCTTTCTTGTCTTCTCAAAGGCTAAGGTGAGTGAGGGCCATGGGTCTTGGTGGCCTTACTGAATTCAGAAGAGGCAGGTGTCAGATGAATGAGTGGGGTGGGTCTTTAGTTGTTTAAGCAGTATTAAGGAATACCAGATTCCTGACTACTGTGGCCAGAGGCCTTCCTCTTGAGTCTCTGGAGCTCCCTTACCTATGAATTGGGGCTTTGGCACGTCCCTAGAGTATAAACTTCTCAATTATAAATGTGGGCCACATTGTTCCTATGCCTTATATATGCCTGATTACTCATTCCTTCAAAAGTATCTTAGTGTAGCTCAGATGTCACCCATTTTCCTGGATTGATTCCCACTCTTCGTAAATGAGACAGGTAATATTTATCATCTTAAATTATAAGCCCAAAGACTAGAGAGTAGGATTAATAAGAAATTTTAGTGATTGTGTTCTTACCCTTGAATATAATGAGTATATTTCATCAATACTATACTCTTAGAGAGATGGCATATTTGAAGAATAGAACTTACCCAGAATATAACTTGCTTACTATATTGGATGCACTAAGGTAAAGTGGAAAGTACATGCAGTTTGGCATAAAGTAGGCCTGGGTTTGAATCTTAGCTCTGCTACTTTTTAGCTTTGTGAACTTGGGAAGTTAACTTAATCTCCTAACTCAGTTTCCTTTTCTCTATAATGTACTTTTCCAGATTATTATAAATATGAAATGAATTAATTTTGGCCTGGCACATTAAGTAAACATTCAGTAAATGTTTATTTTCTTATCTTTACAAAAGTTGTCTACAAAGTTTTCAAAGGCCCTTTCAAATTTAACCAAATTTATTTTTTAAATAATTTTATTGATTTCAGAGAGGAAGGGAAAGGGAGAGATAGATAGAAACATCAATGATGACAGAAAATCATTGATTGGCTACCTCCTGCATGCCCCCCACTGGGGACCAAGCCTGTAACCCAGGCATGTGCCCTGACCAGGAATCGAACTGTTGACCTCCTGGTTCATAGGTCGAAGTTCAACCACTGAGCCACGCTGGCTGGGCTAACCAAATATTTTAATGCAAAATTTTCTCAATTCCCATTGAAAAACTTTTTTTCATTCTACTCAGATTTTGCTAATTACTGATAATGCAACCTAAATGATTTCTGTTGGATTATTGCTGTCTATATCATTCATGCACTTGTCCTATCTATCTTTTACTCTCTCTTTCATTCCAAAACATAGGTTACTGAGGGGCCATGTATAAAGACTTCTAAGATATTTCTTCCAGGCCCAGAACAAGAAAAGGCTTTTGAAGTGTGTTGGGCAGATTGGGTCAAGGGGGCTTGGGTGAGTGAGGTTTCCCAGGAGGGCCTTATTTGCTAATAGGCCTACAGCTTCCACAGGTGCTTTCTGGTAAGTTAAAGCCTGGGTTTTAGCCATCCTTCCCCAGGACATTCTAGCCACAAAGTGGCACATGGTTTGCCTAGTGTATGATAGCATGGGCCTAGTTCTTTGGTGAGTCAGAGCCTTAGACATGAAAGTCTTCCTTTCTTCTCTACCCCTCCCACGCTATCTCAAATGGCTAAAGAAAACCTGGCAACTATTCTCCCTCCTGAGCAGTAGCTGTAGTTTGGTGCAATTAGAGGGTCTTCTATGAAGAATAGGGTATAGATAGTTCCTCTTCATTATTCCAGTTCACCCTCTCATCATTGCCTTTACTCATATATACAAATTTTAAAATAATAAGCCCAGTTCATTACCTCAGGAAGATGCACATGAGTGAGTGTCCTTACTCATTACTATTCTCAAACCCAAGTGTTATTAGAGTGTTGCATAAGTTTAACCTGTCATAATACAATTATGGCTGTAGTAATCATACTTTACTTCCAGCTCTAAATGATGATAGTCAATAATTTATTTTCACTCAGCCATTTCTGCCTAGCTTGTATTGCATCATACATTCAGCTTAATGCTTTATTTAAAACTGCTTACTTTTCATTTCTTGATTTTTTCTTCTGTTCCATAATTAGTTTATCTGCTCTGTAATCCTTTAAATTCTGTTTGGCCTACCTTTCTCCAAAACCCTCTTCTCAGTCAGCCTTGCTTGTTAAAAAAAAAACCACCACAAAGTAACATATTGGTTTGTTAAATAAAATTAACATGTTCATTGGGAAAAAATTAGAAAATATAAAGAATAAGTTCCCTAAAATAAAGTTCACTACTCAGAGCTAACCACTGTGCACATTTGGTGTGTTTCTTTCAAATCTGTGATATGTGTGTGTACATGCACTTGTGTGTGTTTATAGACGACAAACATTTTTTTTAAACCCTCACCTGAGGATATTTTTCCATTGATTTTTAGGGAGAGTGGAAGAGAGGGAAAGGCAGAGAGAACATTGATGTGAGAGAAACACATTGATTGGTTGCCTCCTGCACGTGCCCTGACCAGGGCCTGGGCCTCTAAGGAACCCGCAACCGAGGTACGTGCCCTTGACTGGAATGGAACCCAGGACCCTTCGGTCTGCAGGCCGACACTCTATCCACTGAGCCAAACTGGCTAGGGCTATAGACAACTTTAAAAAAATGTTTTTATTGATTTTAGAGAGGAAGGGAGAGGGATAGAGAGATAGAAACATCGTTGAGAGAGAAACATCGATCAGCTGCCTCCTACACACCCCCTATTTGGGGATCCAGCCCATAAGCTGGACATGTGCCCTGACCATGAATTGAACCGGTGACCTCTTGGTTCATGGATGATACTCAACCACTGAGTATCATTATACCTTTATATATAAAAAAACATGACCCAGCCGAAACCGGTTTGGCTCAGTGGATAGAGCGTCGGCCTGCGGACTCAAGGGTCCCAGGTTCGATTCCGGTCAAGGGCATGTACCTTGGTTGCGGTTATATTATACCTTTATATGATATAGGAGCCCCACCAGGCCTATAGACAAACTTTTAAAATAAAATTGGTCAAGATGGTTTTGGCTTTTGTTGTTTTTACTTCACATTATATTACAAATACATTATTTTATTAACTAGTCTTTGAAAAAATGATTTCTTTAATAGCATAATATTTTTACCCTCAGAGAACTCTTCCCTATTTCTCCAGCCTGTTCATTATTGGTCCTTCCTGCCCTATCGTCACTGAATAAGTCTATTTGCTAAATCCTTGTTCTCTTCAGGAGAGGGAAGAAGGTATCTATAATTTATTGAATACCAGGCATTGGGTAAGGAGCTTATACATATCTCTTAAATCTCCCAACAACCATGTTTTACAATTGAGGAAACCAAGATTTAGAGAGATTGAGTAATTTGTTAAAGTTACTCAGCAAGTGATGGAGCCAGGACTCAAACCCAGGGCAGTTTACTTCAGAGTTCATGATTTTTCATACCATTTTGCCTCATAGCATCCTCTGATGAGCTCTTATTGGTATTGAAATTTCTTAATCCCATTTCCTATTAGATATCTCTAAACTAATCAAAATAGCACTGGTATGAAGCCCTGGCCCTAAAAGCAATAAGGCCAGGCTTAGAAGAAACTAGGTTGTTGATCAGAAAGGCTGTGAGGACATAGAATTGTCCCATAACTTTGATACTTTCTGCTTCAGGCATCTAATGAGCATACACATTAGATTGCCTCTTTACTAGAAAGAGTAACATTTGTAAGATTCCCCAAAACCTGTTGATAAAGTTGTTTCAAGCTGTGTTTTCTCAATAAATGGATTGGTCTGCATGACCTTTTTATTCAGTGAGTGCTCTAAAGGGCAGTTCTCTGTAGTTCTTACTCCCTTTCCTAAATAGAAGCTAAGTTATATGATTTGTGCCACAGCCACCTGATTTATATGATACCAACACATCTCTCAGTATGTCTCGAGATGCCTCTGTATTTCAAGATGAGAGCAGTATGTCTGTCCTGGATATTCCCACTACTACTACAGAAAAGCAGGTGATACAGGTAGGATATTCTTTTTCTCTTTGTGAGATTGGTAGTATAGTTCAGTGTGGAGGAGTGGTGGTGGTGATATATGACATGTGTCAAGGATAATTGAGCTCCTTGGCCCTGGGAATGCAGGTTAAGAATGTGCTTTCAAGGTGGGAAGGTAGTAGGTCGCATGATGCTCCAGGGCTGAGGTAGGCTGGTTGAGGAAGACTCTGATATAGATATTGAAGGGTATAATGTTGATGAGGAGGAGGAGGATGGGAAACCTAAGACTCCAGCCCCAGTGAGTATGCTTACGGAAAGCTATGGTTACATTATACCTTTATATGATATAGGAGCCCCACCAGTACAGGGCAGGCCAAATCCCAAGGCAATATCAGAGAGTATCCATAGTGAGTCCCAGTCTGACTTTAATCCTTCAAACTAGATAAGTAAGTCTATCCACCAAAATTACTCTCTACTGTCTGTCCCCAGGGGACAGACAGCACAACTTCAGGGAAGGCACAAGTGTCAAAAGTATATGGTACATCAGAGCAACCTGACAGGTGACTAAAAAGAGCAGCTGTATTCAGAGACAGAGTTCAAAATAATTGCTCTGCTACTCTACTGTATGTATGCTATAATCTAAATTAAAATTATTTATGAAATTAGATTAAATTTTTAAAATTGGCCATTTCTAGTGGTATCAGAAGATACTTCTTTATTTTTATTAATTTTTAAAAATCTTAACCATGAGGATATTTTTTTCATTGAGATTTAGAGAGAGAGTAGAAGGGAGGGAGGAGGGGGAGAGAAAAAAAAATCAACGTGAGAGACACATTAATTGGTTGCCTCCCGCTTGACCGAGGTCGGGCATAGAACCTTCAACTAAGGTATGTGCCCTTGACCAGGAATCAAACCAGAGACCCTTCGGTCCATGGGCCGACACTATCCACTGAGCAAATGGGCCAGAGCAGAAGATCTGAAGCCAGAAATCCTATCAGCTGATCTCAGTCAGGGTTCTACTGGAGAGTGCAAAACCCAAAAGGATTTTTTTCTATCTCAACGAGTTCAACTCAAGCTAAGGAAAGTTTGGATTAGAATGGAAGAGTCTCCTTTTGATGATATAGTAAGAGTAGACCAAGGACCTTCCTGTTCATTGTTTTTTTTACCCTATCTGTGATTTCCAAAGAATGAATGGGGGGAAATGCATATGTCTTGAGCTGTGTTAACAGCCCCCACTAGCTGTGGGATTGGCTAGGATATCAGGGAGGAGCATCCATCCAGGGTGAGAGCCCTCATTAACTCCTCCTACAGGCACGTCCCTCAATGATGTGCTATTTGTGTTCCTTACTCAGATGCGCCAGGGCCGAGGTAGGCTGGGCGAGGAAGACTCTGATGTAGATATTGAAGGGTATGATGATGATGAGGAGGAGGATGGGAAACCTAAGACTCCAGCCCCAGTGAGTATGCTTACAGAAAGCTGATGGTTATATTATACCTTTATATGGTAGGAGCCCAACCAGTAGAGGGCAGGCCAAATCCCAAGGCAATATCAGAGAGTCTCCATAGTGAGTCTCAGTCTGAATTTAATCCTTGGAACCAGCTAAACAAGTCTAGCTACTAAAATTACTTGATTTCTTGTGAGGCAGCTAGGGGGGCTGATGGCGTCTGGTCTCTTACTTGGATGATTAATTGGATTTTGAACCCCCAACTGGTCCTTTTCAGGAAGGTGAAGATGCAGATGGTGATCTTGCAGATGAAGAGGAAGGAACCGTGCAACAGCCTCAAGCCAGTGTCCTGTATGAGGATTTGCTTATGTCTGAAGGAGAAGATGATGAGGAAGATGCTGGGAGTGATGAAGAAGGAGATAATCCTTTCTCTGGTAAGTCTTGCTCCTTTGCTTTTGTAACTGGGTAGCTCACCATAGCACCCTCAGGACTGGATAGGAAGCTCTTGGCCACATATGCTCTTTTAATGAAGTTCTAATAAACCTCAGAGTACAGAGCACTCAGTTGTAGGCTGATCAAACTCATTAGCCTTAGAGGAAGTGAAGAAATAAAACACAGGAGATACAAAAGATGACAGTGCCTAAGTAGCACCTTTTATTTGAATACTTGATAAAAACAGAAAAGAAGTGTTATATGTAGCAATAGGGAAGGAAAATTAAGAAAAAAGATCCCATTTTGAGATGTTTTGTGGGTCAGTGGCAATGGCAAGAGAAAAGTATAGGAGAAGAAGACAGGAGTAAAACAGATAGATTGAACTGAGATGGAAAAGAGAAAAGGTTATTTGGATTCAGTTTCTAAACTACAGATCTTGCCATTGTTGACCCTAGGTGAGGTGAGAAGTCCAGGCAAGATGCCTATATAGATTTGTGGGGTAACTAGTTTTGGAAGACCAAGCCAAAGATGTTAATTCTGTCAAGCTTATCTCAGAATCTCTTTTCACAGCTATCCAACTGAGTGAAAGTGGAAGTGACTCTGATGTGGGATCTGGTGGGATAATACCCAAACAGCCCCGAATGCTTCAGGAGAACACAAGGATGGGCATGGAAAATGAAGAAAGCATGATGTCCTATGAGGGAGACGGTGGGGAGGCTTCTCATGGTTTGGAGGATAGCAACATCAGGTAATCGACAGCAACATGCTACAGGGCTGTGGCATCAGTGCCCAGCTATGATGTCAAAGGGCCCAGCGTCAGATTACTTTCATCTATCAAACATTTCCTGAGCGCCTACAAGGGCCAGGCACTGTGGTAGGCCCTTGGAAATACACAGAGGAGCAAGATTTATCCTGCCCTTGAGGAGCTCACAGTCTAGTGGAAGAGACTGATACAAACAAAATCATTACAAATACATTGTGATAAGTGCTATAACATAATTTAAGTACAAAGTGTCAAGTCACCCGTGAGGAGGAGGTGTCTCACCCTGCTTGGGAGTAATCAGGGAAAGTTTCACAGACAGGGAACATTTGAACTGGGCCTTACAAGATGAATAATAGTCTACTAAGTAGATAAGTCGCAGCAGGTGAGGAGATCCTTAGCATTGCAATATGTTCAAAGGCACAGAAATGTAACAAAGTATGTTCCAGAGTGAAGGGAGGTTGTTGGGAGATGTGGCTCTAAAAGTAGCAACATTTTATATTGCAGGAGACCTTAAATGGCTTGCTAAAACATTTGGATTTGGTGTAATGGGAATCATTTATAGAAAAGGAAGTAACATCAACTTTGTGTGTTAAATAACTCTATGACAATGATAAGGATCTCAACTGGGATCTGTTACAGACAGGGGAGGAAGGGACATATTCAAGAGCTATTTAGAGGGTAGATGGACTGGATTTAGGAGATCAGGTATATAATGAATGGGTATGTCACTGAGATGGGAAAGAGGAAGAACAGGCATAAGGTGGGGTGGGAAAGGAGGAAAAAATTAATTTGTGTTTGGACATGTTGGATTTAAGATACATATTATACATCTAGTCAGAGGTAGCCAGGAAGCCGGTAGAGTCTTAATTTATTCATTTAGCAAATATTTATCACAAGTACAAAAGTCACTATGATGTGATCCCTTCCTCTGTGGAGTTCATGGGGAACCTAAAACAGGTCAACAGATGACTGACATGAAAAGTGCTGTGATAGGCAACCACAGGATTTTTCTGGGACTTGGGGAGAAGTGGGATAGGGAAGCTGGTTAGAGAAGGAAACTGAGCTGAATCAGAAATAAAAAATTTTGAAAGTATGCATCCATTTTGGCCCCAAAATTTAATGTCTAGGAAATGCTACTGGAATAATAAAACACCATCAGGATGTTTGTACAAGGATGTCTATCACAGCATTGTTTCTAATAGTGGGAAAATTAGAGACAGCTTAAATGTCTTAGTGAGTGACTGTTAAATAAATCCTGTCACAGCCATACAGTGGAATACCTTGCATCTATAAAAATGATTCTGTAGATGTATGTTTATAAAGATGTTCATTATAATCATTAGTGAAAACAGATTCCTAAAGAGTATATAGAGTATTTTAATTTTGTAAATAAAAAATGTTTAAACATTTAAGTGAAGTGCATAGAAAAAAAAATTGGAAGATCATATACCAAAAGATTACCTCTGGGTAGTGGAGTTATTGGTGATTTTTTCTTCTTTTTTTCTGGTTGTGTATTCTAATTTTTTTAAAACCAGTGAACGTGAATTATTTATGTGATTTTTAAAAAAAGTAAAATTAAGAATAAACAAACAAACAAAAAATAAAGCACACTCTGGCAGAAGTGTGATTAAATGAAGGAGAGTAAGACTAGAGGCATAAAGACTGATTTCAGTGGTGGTGGCCAGAGATAACAAAGGATTAAGGCAAGGCATGCAGAGTAGGGATGGGAAGAAGGGGATAAAGACAAGATATATTGAAAAGGTAGACTCTTTAGAACTGTTGATTAATTGGAAATGTATATGAGTGAAGCAATAAGTGGTAGATGAAACTATGAGGCTATCAGAGCATTTATGGTCACATAAGCTGGCAGTGTGTTGTTCAGGCATAGGGGAGTTTCTTTCATTCAGGTTCTTATGTATATGCAGTTGGCAAGTTGACGTTTTTGAACAGGATCACTTTTCTCTTAGGGACAAGTAGAACAGTCCAGAACTAGTCATTTTAGTGTCCATGGGAGGTGAGATGGGCTGATCCCTTGGTAGCACCAAGAACGGGACTGGTCAGCTAGAGGATGATGCCCGAGCTTGAGAGATGACATGTTTCTCTTCTCAGTTATGGGAGCTATGAGGAGCCTGATCCCAAGTCGAACACCCAAGACACAAGCTTCAGCAGCATCGGTGGGTATGAGGTATCAGAGGAGGAAGAAGATGAGGAGGAAGAGCAGCGCTCTGGGCCGAGCGTGCTAAGCCAGGTCCAGCTGTCAGAGGACGAGGAGGACAGTGAGGATTTCCACTCCATTGCTGGGGACAGTGACTTGGACTCTGATGAATGAGGCTTCCTTTGGGCCTCCTTGGTCAGCCTTCCCTGTTCTCCAGCCTAGGTGATTCAATTTGTTTATATTTGTACAGTGTCTGATCCTGAAATCACCAGATTAACACCTTAGCCTTTAAAAAATAGTAAGTAAATAATAATGAACTAATTGCCTCTCCTGATCTTCCTGGGGCAATGTCACCCTTTGAATTAAAATCAAGCAACTCCCTTCCCCCTGATAAAAATAGAGCAATCTCCTCCTCCTTCAGTGCCTGCCTTTAACTTCATTTATTTCTCTTTGTATTATTTTTCCCTGGGGAAGGAGGAGAAATTATAAAAGGACTAATAGCTTTATGTCCTCTTGGTATATTAGAAATTTTCCAAGCATGGTATCATTTCAGTTTTCTAGCAGGCTGGAACAGGTGACAGCCCCCCTGCTGGGACAGGGAATTGGGTTCTTTCTGGTGGTCTCTATGCCACACTGAAAACATAAACCTATTGAACAAACTGCCCATTATTTTATTATTTATTTGATTATGCAATGCCTTATTCTTAAATGGGTTTTGAGGCAAATGATTATAAATCTTTGAAACAGCCTGTATGTCAGAAATGATATGTTGCCATGTAAATGTGTTCTGTCCCCCACCCCCACATGAAATGATAGGAAAATGGTAAGTTCCTTGGGGCAAAGACTGTGTCTTCTGTTTCTTTTCATGCTTAGGATATGGTTCTGTGCATAGTAGGTACTCCGTAAATGTTCCTAGAATCATAAAATTCTCAACAGATTTGTTATTAAACATCTGCTTCATCATAAGCACTCTATCAGATCCTTGGGATGCAAAGCTAAATAAGACACATTCCTTTTACCCAAAGAGCTCACCATCAAGTTGGGGGAAGGGGAGTGAAATTCAAAACATGTTAATAAAGCATTACAGTTCTTCGAGAGAAGTGCAAGAGCTAGATATAAAGTATAGGAGGAAATAGAGGAGTGATCATGTCTGAAAAAGTCAGGGAAGTCTTCCTAGAGGTAATTTATAAGCTGATTGTTGAAGAATTAGTAGGAGCTTGCCAGATGGGAAAGTCCAGGCAGAATGTAACATGAAGTGAAAAGGCTGAAGTCTAGAAATGGCAGAGTGTGTTCCTAGTTTGTTTGTTTGTTTGTTTGTACCTGCCTTGTTCCAGAAAGGATTTAAGGTGGTTTAGTTCCAGTCCTTTAATGCTGGATTGGCTAGAGAGGAGACTAAAAGATGGGCAGTAAGCATATTGAGAGCTTTGATTTTGATGCTAATGAATATGAATTTTATAGGAAATGAGGAGCTCTAGTGGAGTGATATAATCAGGTTTGTGTTTTAGAAATTTTCTGTATATTGAATGAAGAAAGAAATTGAAGAATCATGTAACAAGTGTGATCCCATTTTTGTAAAAGACAAAATCGTGTGTATATTTATATGTGTTTATATATATATTTGTGTGTGCAAAGGAAAGGGTCTAAAAGGATATTTGCTAAAACTGTTCACAGTGATAACCTGGAGAATGAGATTGGAGGTGAGGGGGTATATATGGTTGTATGTATGCTGGGTTGGGTACTGTGCTTTTATTTCTGTATTGTTTGAATTTTTTACAAGTATGTATTATTTTTGTAATAAAAATGTTTTTTAAAAAATGAAGCAGTAGTGTGGAGAGTGGTTTGGAGGGGAGCAAATCTAGTTCAAGTAATGAGTAATGGGGCCCAAACTAAGGCTTTGGCATTAAGATGGGAGGATCAGGATGAATTCGAGAGATCTTTAGGGGGTAAAATCAGTAGAACTTGATGACCAATTAGCACTGGGGGTGGAAGAAGACAAGGAATGTAAGGTGGTTTTTAGAATTTTGGTTTGGGAGAGTGAGTAGGTTCAGGGTATTCATACATTCAACATTTATCAACCCACCTATTTTTATCAAGCAATCTGCTAGATGCTGATACAGAAGTAAAATATAGTTTCTAATTGCAGATAACTTATGTCTAGAATAAGAGGTAGATATGTAAATAAGTAATAAAAAGTGATCATTGCGATACATATTTACAAGGTTCTGTGGTGAGGGGAAGTAATTACCAACTGCGTACGGAGTAAGAATGGGAAGTCTTCAAAAGGAGACCTTTGAGATGGATTATGAAGAATAGGAAGGAGGGAAGGGAAGAGGGCATTCCAGACAGAGGGAAGAGTGCTTAGGGGCAAGAAACTACATGGTCTGTTCATGGGACAAGTAGTTTTGGATGTGGAATATAGAGAACATATGTAGCATAGTGATTACAAGGCTCAGGATCAAATCCTCATTTTAGAGAGATTACTCTGGCAGCAGTGTGAAAATGGGTGGACTGGGGAGGAGTGATGCTGGAGGAGAGATAACAGAAACTTAAACTGGCTGAGGCATTGGCAGTAGGGGGAATGAGAAGTATATCTTGGTGACTGATTGGATAATGGAAAGTAAACAGAATCTAAGTTTCTGACTTAGGCGACTAGGTAAATGGTGGTGCCATTCTCTGAGCAGGGTGAGGGTGGAAGGTGGAGAAATAGTTAAGCCTGATTCAATGCATGTAGGTTTAAAGTATCCTATATAATAAAATACCAATATGCAAGTCTACCGAACAGCGGAACGACCTATTGCTATGATGCGCACTGACCACCAGGGGGCAGACCCTAAACACAGGAGCTGCCTCCTGGTGGTCAGTGCGCTCCCACAGGGGGTGCACCACACAGCGAGAAGCCCTGAGCCGGCTCACGGCTGACGAGCACAGCGGCAGTGGCAGGAGCCTCTCCCACCTCTGCTGCAGGCAGGTGTAAGAAGAGGGGTCCGGGACTGCGAGAGCGATGTCTAACTGCCAGCTTAGGCCCGATCCCCGGACATCTCCCCGAGGGCTCCGAGGGCTCCCGGACTGCGAGAGGGTGCAGGCTGGGCTGAGGGACCACTCCCTTCCCCCGAGTACACGAATCTCGTGCACCAGGCCTCTAGTGATAGGTATAAAATTTAGAGTTTGTGCAACCTTGGGAGTAGGTGAGATCACCCAGGATGCATGTGTAGAGTCAGAAGAGCATGGAGGACAGAATCCTGTAGAAGACCAATATTTATGGGTGGTGAGAAATGGAAGGAAAACCTGAAGAGTGCTCTCTCTCAACCCAAGAAAGGAGTTTTAAAGCATAAGAAAGATAACATATTCCACAGAGAGGTGAAATACAATGAATCCTGAGAGACAGCCTTTGGGTTTTGGTAACTAGGAAGTCCCTGGTGAGCTTAGTTAGCAAAAGCAGCTGTAGAGTCGTAGTGACTGGAATCAACCAGAAGCAGGGTGAGGAACAGGTGGAAGATGAAATGACAACAGAGATTATACTCTACTCTTTCAAGAAGCTAGGCTGTGAAGAATAAAAGAGGGAGAGTTTTAAGATGGAAGATAAATAAGCCTGCTTACATCGGCTTAGGATTTAACACAATAGAGAAAAGGTTAGAAAAAAGCAAGAGAGGACAATTGTGGGAAAGACCTTTGTGAAAACAGGAGGGCATGTTAGTTACTGTTCCTTCCTGTAGGAGAAGAGATCTTTCCCTGAGATAGAGGAAAGGATGGAAGTAGTTATAATTCAGTGTGTAGCTAAGGGAGATAGGAAGTCAAAGAAGTTCATAGTTCATAGCTTCAGTTTCCTGTGTGAAATAGATAAGATCATCCTTGTGAGAAAAGTGAAAGTGGGATGGCAGCTTGAATAATGAGGAAGATAAAAAAAAACTGGAAACCAGCTAAATGTCCCTCAGTAGCAGAGATGTTGAATTATGGTACATCCATTCAGTAAAAAAAAAAAAAAAAAGTGCAGTTGTTATAAATCGTGAGGAAAATCTATATGAGCTAAAAGAGGGAGATATTTTTTTAAATAAATCTTTATTGTTCAGATTATTACAATTGTTTCTCTTCCCCCCCCATATCTCCCCACCACCCGGTTCCCACCCCCCTCTGCCCTTACCTCCCCCCCGTTGTCCTTATCCATAGGTGTATGATTTTTGTCCAGTCTCTTCCCATACCCCCCCCCCCACAGACATCCCTTTCCCCCTGAGAATTATCAATCCACTCCCATTCTATGCCTCTGATTCTATTATGTTCACCAGTTTATTCTGTTCCTCAGATTTTGAATTCACTTGATTTTTAGGATCACTTGTTGATAGATATGTATTTGTTGTTCATAATTTTTATCTTTACATTTTTCTTCTTTTTCCTCTTTTTAAAGAATACCTTTCAGCATTTCATATAATACTGGTTTGGTGGTGATGAACTCCTTTAGCTTTTTCTTATCTGTGAAGCTCTTTATCTGCCCTTCAATTCTGAATGATAACTTTGCTGGGTAGAGTAGTCTTGGTTGTAGGTTCTTGCTATTCATCACTTTGAATATTTCTTGCCATTCCCGTCTGGCCTGCATAGTTTCCGTTGAGAAATCAGCTGACAGTCGTATGGGTGCTCCCTTGTAGGTAACTAACTGTTTTTCTCTTGCTGCTTGTAAGATTCTCTCTTTGTCTTTTGCCCTTGGCATTTTAATTATGATGTGTCTTGGTGTGGTCCTCTTTGGATTCCTCTTGTTTGGGGTTCTGTGCGCTTCGTGAACTTGTAAGTCTATTTTTTTCACCAGGTGGGGGAAGTTTTTGGTCATTATTTCTTCAAATAGGTTTTCAGTATCTTGCTCTCTCTCTTCTTCTGGCACTCCAAAAATTCGGATATTGGTACGCTTAAAGCCATCCCAGAGGCTTCTTACGCTATCCTCACACTTTTGGATTCTTCTTTCCTTCCGCCTCTCTGGTTGGGTGTTTTTTCTTTTCTTTTTTAAAAAATATATATTTTATTGATTCTTTTTACAGAGAGGAAGGGAGAGGGATAGAGAGTTAGAAACATTGATGAGAGAGAAACATGGATCAGCTGCCTCCTGCACACCCCCTACTGGGGATGTGCCCGCAACCAAGGTACATGCCCTTGACCGGAATCGAGCCTGGGACCCTTCAGTCCGCAGGCCGACGCTCTATCCACTGAGCCAAACCGGTTTCGGTGGGTGTTTTTTTCTTCCTCATATTCCAGATCTTTGGTTTGACTCTTCGGGTACGGTGGTCTACAGTTGAGTGCCTGTATATTCTTTATTTCAGACAGTGTATGCATAATTTCTGAGTGGTCCTTTTCCATTTTTTTGGTATTCTCATTAAGGTCCTTGAAGGTCTCTTCAAGTTTCTCAGCGTTTTTTAGAAGATTCTTGAGTAACCTTATAAATGTGGTTCTGAACACTGTGTCGTCCATTAGTTTGCTTTCCCCCATCTCTCCTACTCGTGACATACTTCGGTGTCTGCATTTTGGCTGGCTTCCTGTGTTGATGGAGTGGCTTTGTGTGGTCAGTGACCTATAGGGGCCGGTAGCTCAGCTTTCCCAATCACTCTAGGTGGTCGCTCTTGGTACACCCCTTTGTGGGCTGAGTGGAAAGTCTTGGTGTAGTTAAAAGCCTTGATTGCTGTTAGTACACTGGGAGGAATTGACCTCCAGGCCAATTGGCTGTGAGGACCTGCTGTGTCTATAACGGAAGAATTTCTGTGCTGGAGACACAGTAGGGCTTTGGTGCTCACTGAGTCTGCCTCTTGAATGTGTCCCTTATGAGAGTGGTTGAAATCTGGTGTTTTCCACACCGACCACTAGATACCCTAGTGTCTGGGTCTCCAATGGGGTGCAGGTCTGAGGCCTCCCAGCAGGAGCTACAGCAAGAGCTACAGTTTTCTCCTCTTTGCTTGGGTGGTTTTGGAGCAGTCTGACTGGAGCTGCAGTTAATTTGGTTGAGCTGCCACAGAACAGGCCATTTATATGTAAAAGCCACTGTGTTGGGCCTGGGCGGGTTTGTAGAATGTGCGGGGTCTCAGGGCGGGGCGGGGTCTCAGGGCGTCACTAGGCTGGGGCGTGGCCAACGGCCATGGCTGCCTTCAGCCGTCTCTGCCTTTCCGCGTTTCCAAGTCCCTGTGTCCCGCGCTCCAGCGCAGCAAACCCTGATTGCTGGGCGCACCTCTGCAGAAAAGTCACTCTCACTCTCCGAGCGATGGCTGAGAGTCCAGCTTCTCCCTGTAGGCGTCTGGGTCCCCCGCGTGTCCCCAGAAACTGGAGTTCAGAGTGATCGGGAGTTTGTCTCCCTTCGGTTTGAAGAAAAGCCACGCACCCCGTCGCCAGCCCGCTTCGCGCGCGCCTCCGTACCTCAGCTCTCCAGCGTTTGCGCTCCCTTCTCTTCTTAATTGTAAATCTACCAGTCAGCCAGCTTTCCCGTGGTTCTGGATGGTAGACGTTTTGTTTTTTAGTTGTATTTTTGAAATTATTGTGCGCAGCGGCAGTTTAGTTGTTTAACTCTGCCGCCATCTTGGTTCCTCCGGAGATATTTTTTTTATTATATAGTTCCTGTTGTACAATGTGATCACCCTCAAAAGTAGTTACTATCCATCTCCATGCAATTGACCCCCTTAACCCCTTTGGCCTACCCTTAAGCCTAACTCACTTCACCTCTGGTAACCACCGATCTGATCTTTGTACTAGTATTTATGAGGTTTTTTTGTTTGTTTGTTTTTAAAACATTTTTTATTGATTTTTTACAGAGAGGAAGAGAGAGGGATAGAGAGTCAGAAATATCGATGAGAGAGAAACATCGATCAGCTGCCTCCTGCACACCCCCCACTGGGGATGTGCCCGCAACCAAGGTACATGCCCTTGACCAGAATCGAACCCGGGACCTTTCAGTCTGCAGGCTGACACTCTATCCACTGAGCCAAACCGGTTTTGGCTGTTTTTGTTTTGTTTGTTCATTTTTTTTAGAGTCCTCATATAAGTGAAATCATATATTATTTCTTTCTCTTTCTGACTTAATTCACTTAGCATTGTACCCTCAAAGATATTCTTGAAAAACTAAGTGATAGAATGGTAGGCAGCATTTAATTTTATTTCTTTGGGGGACAAAGATATAAATCCATGTTTGTATATTCACAAAAAAGATTTGCCAAGATGCAGTTCAAACTGTTAACACCTGTGAGGTAGAGTAGGTGGAGGGCTTGTTCTTTTCACTATAAACCCTTCTATTAACGTTTACGTGTTTCTTTTTTTTTAAATGGTCACTGAGGGAAATGGGAACTGGAGCTGATTAAGGATCTATAAAAGGATTGCTGGGTCTTGAATGCACCAATGAGGTTAGAGACCGTTAATTTAAAATGGTACCAATGTACTTTATTACATGATTTTCTCCAAACTTTGCAGTTGTCAGAGTGTAGAAACAGAAAAAGGTCATGCAGTTTGGGGTGAAGACCTGGATAAAAGAGACAGATTGGTTAATTTCCTTTCAATAACCATTTCTTTTTTAAAAATAATTCTTTATTGTTGAAAGTATTTTATTGATTGATTTTGAGAGAGAGGGAGAGAGAGGGAGGGAGGGAGAGAGGGAGGGAGGAACACTAATTTGATGTTCCACTTATTTATGCATTCATTGGTTGATTCTTGTTTGTGCCCTGACTGGGGATCAAAGCCACAGCCTTGGCATATTGGGATGATGCTCTAACCAACTGAGCTACCCGGCCAGGGCTGCTAGGAGTTTTTTTTTTATTACTGCCTCTATTTTATCAGTTGTTATTGGCCTATTTCAGGTTTTATGATTCTTCCTGATTCAGTTTTGATAGATTGTATTTTTCTAGGAATTTGTCCATATCATCCACATTATCCAATCCTTTGTATTTCTGTGGTGTCAGTGGTTACTTCTCCACTTTTGTTTCTGATTTTATTTATCTGGGTCCTCTATCTTTTGTTTCTTCATGAGTCTGGCTAATGGTTCATAAATTTTGTTTATCCTTTCAAAGAACCTGTTCTTGGTTTCATTGATGTGTGTGTGTGTGTGTGTGTGTGTGTGTGTGTTTGTTATTTATTTATTTCTGGTCTAATCTTTATTATTTCCTTCCTTCTACTTATTCTGGGCTTTTCTTTTTTTTTTTTTTTTAAATATATTTTATTGATTTTTTTACAGAGAGGAAGGGAGAGGGATAGAGTTAGAAACATTGATGAGAGAGAAACATCGATCAGCTGCCTCTTGCACACCCCCTACTGGAATGTGCCCGCAACCAAGGTACATGCCCTTGACCGGAATCGAACCTGGGACCCTTGAGTCCGCAGGCCGACGCTCTATCCACTGAGCCAAACCGGTTTTGGCGGGCTTTTCTTGTTGTTCTCTTTCTAGTTCTTTAAGTTGTATGGTTAAATAGTTTATTGTTGATTTTTTTCACTTTTTTGTGGTAGGCCTGTAGTGCTGTGAACTTCCCTCTTAGGACTGCTTTAACTGTGTCCAAGAGATATTGGGTTGTTGTGTGTTCATTTTCATTTGTTTCCAGGAAGTTTTTTATTTCTTGTTCTCGTTGTTAACCCATTCATTGTTTAATAACATGGTATTTAGCCTCCATTTGTTTAATGTTTTTGGGTGTATTTACTGTAGTTGATTTCTTTTTTTTAATTTCTTTATTGATTAAGGTATTACATATGTGTCCTCATTCCCCCATTACCCCTCACCTCCCATTCATGCCCCCACCCTCCTGTTGTCTGTGTCCATTGATTAGGCTTATATGCATGCATATAAGTCCTTTGGTTGATCTCTCCCCCTTACCTGCACTGTCCCCTACCTTCCCTGAGGTTTGACATTCTAATTGATGTTTCTCTGTCTCTGGATCTATTTTTGTTCATCAGTTTATGTTGTTCATTATATTCCACAAATGAGTGAGATCATGCGATACTTATCTTTCTCTGCCTGGCTTATTTCACTTTGCATAATGCTCTCCATCTCCATCCATGTTGTTCAAATGGTAAGAACTCCTTTTTTTACCGCAGCATAGTATTCCATTGTGTAGATGTAGTTGATTTCTAATTTCATTCCACTGTGATCTGAGAAGATGCTTGATATGATTTCAGTCTTCTTGAACTTTTAGAGACTTGTTTAGTGGACTAACATGTGGTCTATCTTTGTGAATGATCCATGTGCACTTGAGAAGAATGTGTTGTCAGTGGGGTGAAATGTTCAGTAAATGTAAATTAAATACATCTGATACACTATGTCCTTTAGAGTCACTATTTCCTTGTTAAGTTTTTGTCTGGTAGATCTATCCAGTGAAGTCAGTGTGGTGTTAAAGTCTCCTACTATGACTATATTGTTGTCAATCTCTCCATTAAAGTCCTCTAGAAGTTTTTTTAAAATATATTTAGGTGCTTCTATATTGGGTACATATATGTTTACCAGGGTTATATCCTCATGTTGAATTGATCCCTTAATATTATTCGGTGACATTTGTTGTCTATTGTGATGGCCTTCATTTTGAAGTCTATTTTTTCAGATAGGAGTATTGCTACTCCAGCATTCTTTTATTTTCCATTTGCATGGAAAAATTTTTCCCATCTCTTCACTCTCATCCTGTGTGTATCTTTTGTTCTGAGGTGAGTCTTTTGTAGACAGCATATAGTTGGGTCATGTTTTTGTATCCATTCAGCTACCCTTATGTCTTTTTTTTTTTTCAATTTTTTTATTAAGGTATTATATGTGTACATATCTTACCATTGCCCCCCCCCACACCCCACTCCCATATATGCCCCCACCCCCCAGAGTTTTGCATCAATTGGTTATGCTTATATGCATGCATACAAGGCCTTTGATTGATCTCTTATCTCCCCCACCTCTCCCTAACCTTCCCCTTGTAATTTGACAGTCTGTTTGATGCTTTACTGTCTCTGTATCTATCTTTTTGATCAAGTTTATAATGTTCTTTATTATCCATAAATGAGTGAGATCATGTGGTATTTTTTTTTCATTGACTGACTTATTTCACTTAACATAATGTTCTCCAATTCCTCCCAGGTTGCTTCAAATGATGAGAATTCCTTCTTTTTTATGGCAGCATAGTATTCCATTGTGTAGATGTACCACAGTTTTCTGATCCAGTCATCTGCTGATGGGCACCTAGGCTGTTTCCAAATCTTAGCTATGGTGAATTGTGCTGCTATGAACATAAGGGTGCATATATCCTTTCTAATTGGTGTTTCTAGTTTCTTCGGATATATTCCCAGGAGTGGGATTACTGGGTCAGATGGGAGTTCCATTTTCAGTTTTTTGAGGAAACTCCATACTTTTCTCCACAGTGGCTGCACCAGTCTGCATTCCCACCAGCAGTGCACGAGGGTTCCTTTTTCTCCGCATCCTCGTCAACACTTGTCGTTTGTTGATTTGTTGATGATAGCCATTCTGACAGGTGTGAGATGGTACCGCATTGTTGTTTTGATTTGCATCTCTCGGATAATTAGTGACGTTGAGCATGTTTTCATGTGTCTCTTGGCCTTCCTTCTGTCTTCTTTTGAAAAGATTCTATTTAGGTCTGTTGCCCATTTTTTTATTGGATCATTTATCTTCCTTTTACTAAGTTGTATAAGCTGCCTGTAGATGTTGGAGATTAAACCTTTATCAGTGATGCCATTTGCAAATATGTTCTCCCATGCAGTGGGCCTTCTTGTTGTTTTGTTGATGGTTTCTTTTGCTGTATAAAAGCTTTTTATTTTTATGTAGTCCCATTTGTTAATTTTCTCTTTAGCTTCCATTGCCCTAGGGGCAGTGTCAGTGAAGAATTTCTTTTGGCATATGTCTGACATTTTGCTGCCTGTGGATTGCTCTAGTATTTTTATGGTTTCCCGTCTTATGTTTAAGTCCTGTATCCATTTTGAGTTTATTTTTGTGTATGGCGTAAGTTGGTGATCAAGCTTCATTTTTTTGCATGTATCTGACCAATTTTCCCAACACCATTTATTGAAGAGACTGTCTTTATTCCATTGTATGTTCATGCCTCCTTTGTCAAATATTAATTGAGCATAGTGGTTTGGGTCACTATCTGGATTCTCTATTCTGTTCCATTGATCTATATGTCTGTTCTTGTGCCAGTACCAGGCTGTTTTGAGAACAGTGGCTTTGTAATACAGCTTGAAATCTGGTATTGAGATCCCTCCTACTTTATTCTTCTTTCTCAGGATTGCTGTGGCTATTCGGGGTCTTTTTTTATTCCAGATGAATTTTTGGAGAGTTCTTTCAAGGTCTGTGAAATATGCCGTTGGTATTTTAATGGGGAGTGCATTGAATCTATAGATTTCTTTGGGTAGTATGGACATTTTAATGATGTTGATTCTACCAATCCATGAACATGGTATGTTCTTCCATCTGTTTACGTCTTCCTCTACCTCTTTTTTCAGTGTCCTGTAGTTTTCCATGTATAGGTCTTTTACCTCCTTAGTTAAGTTTATTCCTAGGTATCTTAATTTCTTTGGTGCGATGGTAAATGGGATTGCCTTTTTAGTCTCTCTGTCTGTAAGTTCACTATTGGAGTATAGAAAGGCCATAGATTTCTTGGCGTTAATTTTGTATCCTGCTACATTGCCAAATTCATTTATTAAGTCTATTAGTTTTTTGACGGAGTCTTTCGGATTTTTTATGTACAATATCATGTCGTCTGCAAATAAAGACAGCTTTACTTGTTCTTTTCCAATTTGGATGCCTTTTATTTCTTCTTCTTGTCTAATTGCAATGGCTAATACTTCCAGTACTATGTCAAACAGGAGTGGTGAGAGTGGGCATCCCTGTCTTGTTCCTGTTCTTAGGGGAAATGTTTTTAGTTTTTGTCCATTGAGTATGATGTTTGCTGTGGGTTTATCATATATAGCTTTTATTATGTTGAGGTATGAGCCATCTATTCCCACCTTGTTGAGAGTTTTTATCAAGAAAGGGTGTTGGATTTTGTCAAATGCTTTTTCTGCATCAATTGATATGACTATGTGATTTTTATCTTTCAATTTGTTTATGTGATGTATCACGTTTATTGATTTGCGGATATTGTACCATCCTTGCATTCCTGGGATAAATCCTACTTGGTCATGGTGTATGATCTTTCTGATGTACTGCTGGAGCCGATTTGCTAGAATTTTGTTGAGGATTTTGGCATCTATGTTCATGAGGGATATTGGTCTGTAATTCTCTTTCATTGTGTTGTCTTTATCTGGTTTTGGTATTAGGGTGATGCTGGCTTCATAGAAGGAGCTTGGAAGTGTTCCTTCCACTTGAATTTTTTGGAATAGTCTGAGGAGGATAGGTTTTAGTTCTTCCTTGAATGTTTGGTAAAACTCTCCTGTGAAGCCATCAGGCCCCGGGCTTTTGTTTGCCGGAAGCTTTTTGATGACTGCTTCAATTTCGTCCATAGTTATTGGCCTATTGAGCTGTTTAGATTCTTCTTGATTGATTTTTGGAAGGTTATATTTTTCTAGGAATATGTCCATTTCCTCCAGGTTGTCCAGTTTGTTGGAATAGAGTTGTTCGTAGTATTTTGTAACAATCCTTTGTATCTCAGCGGGGTCTGTTGTTATTTCACCTCTTTCATTTCTGATTTTGTTTATTTGGGTCCTCTCTCTTTGCTTCTTGGTGAGCCTGGCTAGAGGTCCATCAATCTTGTTTATCCTTTCAAAGAACCAGCTCTTGGTTTTGTTGATCTTATGTATTGTTTCTTTGGTCTCTATGTCATTTATCTCCGCTCTGATCATTGTTATTTCCTTCCTTCTGGTTACACTGGGCTTTTCTTGCTGCTCTTTTTCTAGCTCTTTGAGTTGTAGGGTTAAGTAATTTATTACCATTGTTTCTTGTTTTTTGCAATAGGCTTGTAGAGCTATGAACTTCCCCCTCAGGACTGCTTTCGCTGTGTCCCATAGATTTTGGATTGTTGTGTTTTCATTGTCATTTGTTGCCATGATGTTTTTTATTTCTTCCTTGATCTCTCTGGTGACCCAGTCCTTGTTTAATAGCATGCTGTTTAGTCTCCATGTGTTTGATTTCTTTGGATTGTATTTATTGTAGTTGATTTCCAGTTTTATGCCACTGTGATCTGAGAAGATGCTTGATATAATTTCTATCTTCTTGAATTTGAAGAGACTTTGCCTGTGACCCAGCATATGGTCTATCTTTGAAAATGACCCATGTGCACTTGAGAAGAATGTATATTCTGTGGCTTTGGGGTGAAATGTTCTGAAGATGTCAATTAATTCCATCTGGTCTAGTGAGTCATTTAGGATTGCTGTTTCTTTGCTGATTTTTTGTTTAGAGGATTTGTCCAGTGGTGATAGTGGGGTATTAAAGTCTCCTACTATGATTGTATTGCTATTAATCTCTCCCTTGATATCCTCCAGGAGTTTTTTTATGTATTTGGGTGCTCCTATATTGGGAGCGTATATGTTTACCAGAATTATTTCTTCTTGTTGGATTTCTCCCTTTAGTATTATGAAGTGGCCTTCCTTATCTCTTGTTATGGCATTTACTTTGAGGTCTCTTTTGTCAGATATAAGTATTGCTACCCCAGCTTTTTTTCATTTCCATTTGCCTGAAAGATATTTTTCCATCCCTTCACTTTCAATCTGTGTGAGTCTCTTGTTCTGAGGTGGGTCTCTTGTAGACAGCATATATATGGGTCGTGTTTTTTTATCCATTCAGCTACTCGATGTCTTTTGATTGGAGCATTTAGTCCATTTACATTTAAAGTTATTACTGAAAGGTATTTGTTTGTAGTCATATCTATTTTTGTGTCTGTATTCCTTCTTACCTGTTTATTTCTTCTTTTTACAGTATTCCCTTTAGCAATTCTTGCATTGCTGGTTTGGTGGTGATAAACTCCCTGAGGCTTTTTTTGTCTGCAAAGCTCCTGATTTCCCCTTCAATTTTGATTGATAGTCTTGCTGGATATAGTATTCTTGGATTCAGTCCTTTGCTTTGCAACACTTTGTATACCTCCTTCCATTTACTTCTAGCTTGTTGTGTTTCTGTTGAGTAATCATTTGACAATCTGATGGGTGTTCCTTTGTAGGTAACTCTCTGTCTCTCTCTTGCCGCCTTTAGGATTCTCTCTTTATCATTTATATTTGCCATTGAAATTATGACATGTCTTGGTGTGGGTCTTTTGGGGTTGATCCTGCTTGGGACTCTGTGTACTTGCGTAACTTTTATCTTTCCCATATCCGGGAAGTTTTCTGTCATTATTTCTTCAAATAGATTTTCTAATCCTTGCTGCTCTTCTTGTCCTTCTGGCAGCCCTATTATACGCATGTTACTTCATTTCATGTTGTCCCGAAGCTCCCTTAGGCTTTCCTCCTGCTTTTTAATTTTTTTCTCCAATTGCTGTTCAGATTGAGCTTGTTTCTGTACCTGATCTTCTAACTCACTAATTCGGTCCTCTGCTTCTTATAGTCTACTGTTGAAACTTTCCATGGTGTTTTTGATTGTAGCTATATCACTTTTCATTTCTTCCTGATTCTTGCATAAGTTGTTGATTTTCTCATCCATCCGATGTATAAATTCCATGACCATTACTCTGAACTCCTTTTCGGTCATGTTGCAAGCTTCAGTTTCACTAATTTCCTTTCTTGGCGACTCCACATTTTCTTTCCTCTGTGAGTTATTTCGTTTCCCCATTCTGTCTATTACCAGAAAGCTCAAGCTTCCGTTTGCGTGGACCTGGGCCGTGTGCTGTGGGGACTTCGCTCCACCCGAGTTTCACTGAAGTGCTCTGACACTAGGACGTGTGGCTGCCTTTGGTTGGTGGGAACCAGACTTGCCCAGGATCAGTGTCCCCAGTGTTCCGTGTGGTCTCGTGTGCACATTTAGAATCAGGGGCCTTGTCTGCACCACACTGTTGGTATGTGCCGAGAATGAGATCCTTAGCATGTGCCAGGAGTCAGAGTTTCCCTGTGTCTGCACCAAGACTCGAGTGTCAAAGTCTCTGTTGCCTTGTGCGGTTTCTCGTTGAGAATCAGGGTCCCTGTGTGTGCACGCACCAACAATTGGGGTCGCTGGCTCTTAGTGTGAATGCGCTGTGAGTCAGGGATCCCAGGCAGCTGTGTCCGGCGTGCCAAATTCCCTGAAGTGGAGCTGCGTCCTGTGTGTGCTCTCTCTACTGAGCCAAACCGGCTAGAGTGCACATTCTTAAAATCCTGAAGGTGAGCTGGCTCAGTGCACTCTCCCAGAGTCCCGGAAGGGGGGCGGAGTCCGTCCTGTGCGCCAAATTCCCTAAAGGGAAGCCCCTCTGTGCACGCTCTAAGAATCCCCGAAGGGGGAGCTGTGACCCGCGAGCCAAATTCCCCCAAATTCCCCGAAGGGGAGCCCTCTGTGCGCACTGACAGATTTCCCCGAAGGGGAGCTGCTTCTGTCCCGCGCGCGCGTGCGCGCGCGCGCCAAATTCCCTAATTGGGAGCTTGTTCCTGCGCAAAGCTCGGCAGCTTGGGCGAGGGGCGGGTCTATCAGTTACTATGGCGCTTTCCACGCGCCTGTGGGCGCTCAGCAGCTTGGGGGAGGGGCGGGTCTATCAGTTACTATGGCGCTATCCGCGTGCCTGCGAGGAGGGGGATAGGCTCTTTGACTCATGGAAATCTGTGGGGAAGTCTGGATTCTTGTTGTTTGTTGGTCTGAAGCTGTGATAGCAGTTCTCTGTCCCCAGTGGCTGCAGGGTCCTGGTTTGTGTCAGAAGCCAGGATCCGAGTCTCAGGCAGCTCTGTTTCTCAAGATGGCGTGGTCTCTGCATCCGCACCAGCCGCCGAGAAGTGTCCGCTTTGTGCGCGGGGCTCCGCTGTCTAGGGCTGCCCTGTTAGGGAGCCCCTTGGAAGACCTGCAGAATCTAACTGACCCTATCTCATACACACACACACACCACACACATCTACACTCTCCTCTATGGGTTCCTCACTCACACTCTCTCTCTCCCTACCTTCCTGCCGGTTGCCATCTTTTCATCCTACCCTTATGTCTTTTAATGGAAGCATTTCATCCATTTACATTTAAGGTTATTATTGATAGGTATTTATTGCCATTTTAATTCTGTATGCCTTGGTTTCTCTCTCGGTTTCTTCTTTTTATTCCAGCAGTTCCTTTAACATTTCTTATAATGCTGGCTGGTGGTGGTACCCTCCTGTAGCCTTTTTTTTTTTTTTTTTTTTTTTTTTGTCCGCGAAGCTCTTTATTTGACCATCTATTTTGAATTATAGTTTTGCTGGATATAGTCTCCTGTTTTCAGATCCTTGCTTTCATTCATTACCTTGAGTACTTCTTGCCATTCCCTTCTGGCCTGTAGGGTTTGATGAGAAATTAGGTGTCAGCCTTATGGGAGCTCCTTTGTAGGTAACAATTTGATTTTCTCTTGCTATCTTTAAGATTCTCTTTGTCTTTAATTCTTAGCATTTTAATTATGATGTGTCTGGGCGTGGGCCTGTTTGGGTTATTCTTGCTTGGGGTTCTCTGTGTCTCCTGGACTTGTGTGACTTTTTTCTTTACCAGATTACAGAAGTTTTCTGCCATTATTTCTTCAAACACGATTTCTATCCCTTTGTCCCTTTCTGCCTTTCTGGCACACCTGCTCTTCGAATATTATGTTTCACATTGTCCCACAGCTCCCTTAAGCTGTCCTCCTGTTTTTTATTTTTATTTTTTTTTTGGTTCTCTGATTGAGTGATTTTCAACCCTGTCTTCTAATTCACTGATTCAGTCTTCAGCTTCCCCTTATCTGCTGTGTATTCCTTCCATTGTGTTCTTTATTTGTGCTATGTCATTCTTTATTTCTGTTTTCATAGTTACTATATCTTTTCTCATGCTGTTGAACATCTTTACCATCATTATTACTCTAAACTCTGTTTTGGATAAATTTTTTATCTCCATTTCATTTATCTCTTCTGCAGAATTCTCTTCTTTCATTTGGGGGTTGTATCTTTGTCTCATTTTGGCTGCCTGTTTGGGTTTATTGCCATGTATTAGGGAGATCCAGTATGCCTCTCAATCTCTAGTGCAGGACAGTGTCAAACTCTGTTTGTAATTACATCAGGCAAAGACTCAAATCCTCCAGATACCACCTCTGCCTCCTGACTAATAGGATTCTGTCTTAAATTCTCCAGGCTATCGTCCTCAGGTGTGGTAAGAGGTTTTTTTTTCTTCAACAGGGTGGTATAGTTGCTTCTGTCTGGAGGCTAATTGTTATTTTTAGTCTCTTAAGTGGCCTAGTAACTCTCCACCATGGGGCAAGGTGTTTTCCAATAGGGTGGATCAGCTGTCTTCCCCCCAGGTAAGGTTGCCTGCATAGCAAATGTGTGTGTGGGAATGATGTCCTCAACTGCGTGAGAGAATGACTCAGCACAGGAAACCAGGGGTGTCTGCTTTCTAAGCTCTAACCCTAGAACCCCCAATCCTGGCTTCTGCTCATACAACTTCATTCCAATCTGCCCTACCTCCTGGAGCACAAGGTGGGTGGCTCCACAGGGAATTTTGTATGTGGGCCCTTTAAGAGGGTGCCTGAATATCCAGCCATCTCTCCCTGGCTGACAGCAACCCTGCTGGTTTTTTGTTTTTTTATTATTATTGATTTCAGAGGGAGGAAGGAAGAGGGAGAAAGGGATAGAAACATCAATAATGAGAGAGAGTCATTGATCGGCTGCCTTCTGCACGCCCCCTACTGGGGATGGAGCCTGCAACCCAGGCATGTCCCCTAACTGGGAATCGAACCATGACTTCCTGGTTCATAGTTTGATGCTTAGCCACTGAGCCATGCTGACCAGGCACCCTGCTGCTTTTCACAGCCTTATGTTATGTGGGTAACCTCAGTTCTGGTGCTCTCTGCTGGGGGGCTCAGCTTGGGGATTAGACCCCAGAATTCTCAGTGGCAACCCCCCACAGCTGAGCTATCTCTCTTAAACTTCGGAGCCTGACCAACCCTTTTGTGCCTGTGCCCCTTCTACCAGTCTCTAGGCGGTCTCCACTTTCGGGCCTTGGTTATCAGGGTTCTCTTCAGTGAGTCTTCTGTTGATTATTCAGGAAGTGTTTCTATATTTTAGTTGTAATTCTAGTTTGTTCTTGGGAGCGTGTCTGTGCAGCATCCACTTACTCTGCTGCCATTTTTAAAAAATATATATTTTATTGATTTTTTACAGAGAGGAAGGGAGAGGGAGAGAGAGTTAGAAACATCGATGACAGAGAAACATCAATCAGCTGCCTCCTGCACGCCCCCCACTGGGGATGTGCCTGCAACCAAGGTACATGCCCTTGACCGGAATCGAACCTGGGACCCTTGAGTCCGCAGACCGACGCTCTATCCACTGAGCCAAAGCAGTTAGGGCTCTGCTGCCATTTTTTAATCTCTCCTCAATAACCATTTCGTGACTACTCTGTACCAAGCACACTGATGGGTGCTGTGAATACAGTGTTGGAGATGGACAAGTCCACACGAGTGCGATAAGTGAAATGGTAAATGCAATTTCCTGTAAAGGTACAGAGGAGGGCATGTACCCCCAAGTCTGGAACTACCAGAGACAGAACTTCTCAGAGATGACTAGTGTGAGTTAATCAGACAAAGAAGGCATTAGTGGTAGGCAATGGGCATCATTCCAGGCAGAGAAAAGAGCATGTGACTAAATAGTTAGGGATGGTTAGAGCGTGGTGCACTTGGAAGGGGCTGGTGAGAGCTGAAACTAGGATTAATCAGGGTCCAGATCATGGAGAGCTTGGCAATCTTTGCTAAAGAATTTGGACTTAATCCTAAAGGTTATAGGGATCTGTTGAAGGACTTGGGTGACTTTAGCAGCAGTTTGGAATATGGATTGTAGGCGAATAGGACTGGAGATGGTGTGGCAGTCATTTAGGCAAGGTGAGTCATTTTTAAGGCAAGAACAATAGACAGAGATTTGAGAGAATTTAGGAGGTAGACTCAACAAGTGATGGATCAAATGTGGGAGATATTTAAGTCAGTTATTCAATAAATATTGATTGAGCCTAGTGGGTACCAGGCATTATTCTAGGTGCTCTGAATATAGCAGTGAATAAAACATAACCCCTTCCCTCAAAGAGCTAAGAATTTTAGTGGGGGAGGTTGACAGTAATCAGGTAAATAAGAGTGACAAGTACTGTGAAGAAAAAACAGTGACGTGAGAGGGTACGGGGTGAGGGTGCTAATGTAATGGTCTAGGAAGCCTTTACTGAGTGGCTGTCACTGGCATAGAAATCATGCATGTATTACTTTGATAAATTTAAAACATTTTTTAGAAATTTGAAAAGGTAAGCAATGAAAGAAACACAAAAATTAATATTTTTAAATATATTTTTGTTGATTTCAGAGAGGAAGGGAGAGAGAGATAGAAACATCAATGATAAGAGAGAATTATTGATCGGCTTCCTCCTGCACACCCCACACTGGGGATTGAGCCTGCAACCGGGGCATGTGCCCTGACCGGGAATCAAGCCATGACCTCCTGGTTCACAGGTCAATGCTCAACCACTGAGCCACGCCAGCCAGGCCACAAATGGTACTTTAAAAGACTAGTCAGAGAAGTATGAGGAAATCAAGATACACTGTGTTTAGGGATGCCAAAGGAGAATTCCAAAGGAGGGAGTGATCAGCAAGTACCAATACTTGCAGAAAGGTCAGTCAGATAAGGGTTGAAATTTGTCATTTGCACTTGGCAATTGGTGAGCCAAACTATTTTCTTTGGAACAGTGGGTGCAGAAACCAGATGACAAGTGGGTTGAAGAATTGAATGTAAGGAAATAGAAACAGCTTGATTTGATAACGAATAGCTATCGTTCACTATGTCGGCCTCTGCGGAGAGCTCTTCCAGCTGACCTCATTTAATCTTGAACCATCTGTGATAGGTATTATTATTCCCATTTTACAGATGAGGAAATTTGTGCAGGGGCACAAAGAGAGGGATTATTAGCCTTGGAGTAGAGAAAGGCCAACTTTAAATTAAGACCAAAAAGATGGGTATTGGATATATATAAGCAGTAGGAAGGGGGCAAACCATGCTTCTGGACACTATAGATCCTAATGAGGAGTTTTGTCTTTATCCTAAAAGTAGTAGGAAACTTTCCTGGGAGTGGGACAGAGCTTGAGAAGGTAATCTCAGGTTTGTGTTTTCAAAATGTTGGCTTTTTTCCACATCAATGTAAAAATAGCCATATTTTCCCCATTGTTAGTTTAAGCTTCTTTTGCAGTTCCAGGTTCTTGGGCATTATAGTACAACTAGAGGCCCAATGCATGAAATTCATGCAAGGGGCTTGGCCCTAGCAGCCGCTGCGGCTGCCTCGGCTTCGTCTAGAAAGACGTTTGGAAGGTTGTTCGGCTGTCCAGTCTAATTAGCATATTAGGCTTTTGTTATTATAGACTAGAGACTCGGTGCATGAATTCGTGCTCAGGTGGGGTCCCTCAGCCTGGCCAGCGATCATGGTCTATCAGGGGGTCAGCTGGCCAGGGGGAGGGACCCCAGGAGGTTGGCCAGCTGGCCTCCCAATTGGGGCCTATTGGAGGGGGGCCAGCCAGCAGCAGGGGTGAGAGATTGTGGGAGGTTGGCAGGTGGGGGGGAGGGACCGCGGGAGTTTGGCCTGCCAGCCCCCCCCCCATTGGGGCCTGAGGGGAGGGACTATGGGAGGTTGGCTGGCTGGCAAGGGGGGAAGGGCTGTGGGAGGTTGGCCAGCTTGGGGAAGGGGCCGTGGGAGGTTGGCTGTGGGAGCGCACTGACCACCAGGGGGCAGCTCCTGCATTGAGCGTCTGCCCCCTGGTGGTCAGTGCGTGTCATAGTGACTGGTCGACCGGTCATTCCGGTCATTGGTCCTAATGGTCGCTTAGGCTTTTATATATATAGATATTTGCCTAAATATAATAATTTAACTTGTTTTCTCCGACTCTGAAGGCAAACAGCTGGTGTGCTTGTTAAAAAATACTGCTTCCTAGGCCCCAGTTCAGCCCTCAGAACATCTAAGGAAGAAGACTGGTGGTCTACTTCACAGATGGCCAAAATGATTCTTATTTGAGAAGTTTAGGAAACTGATCAAGCAACATTTCCAAATTAATGTTATCCTCAGCTGTTCTTATACATCAAAATGGGAGTAGAGGTTGCCTATTACAAACTTAAATTTCTGGGCTTGGAATGTGCATTTTTAATAGGCACACCTATAATTCTGATGATAGTCATTAAAGTAATAATAGCAACAATATTAATAATCCTTTGGTAAGCCAAGTTCTTTAGAAGAAATACAAAATTACAATTTTCTATTGTCTTTACAATGAGAGGAAGAGAGAGGGAGAGAGAAAAAAAGAGAAACAGAGATTGGTTGACTCCTACACGTGCCCCAACTGAGGATTGAACCCGCAATCTGGGTTATGTGCCTGGCCTAGAATCAAACCTGCAACACTTCAGGATGACACTCCAACCAACTGACGCACACCAGCCAGGGCCAAAATTACAATTTTTAAATTATCAGGTGTATATAATAATGCAAATTTATCCTTGGCTTTTTGGTTCATAATAACTTAATAGTCAAGGATTTTAAAAATATTACCTTTAATATTATGTATTTCACTTACTAATAAATATCATACATAAACCGTGACAACATATAAATTATAAATTCAGCAAATTGGTTTAAATAGATGTAAGACTTCCAAAATAATTTCTTTTAAATATTGCCTGTGTAGGTTGGGATTTTCCACATTTTGGGGACTTGGAATCCAATATTTTCAATCAATTCCATATTACAACTTTTAGAAATATCCATTCATCCTGATGTACAATAAAATAAAAATGTGCTTATAGCCTGTGTTTCTTTCTCACTTAGTCCAAGTAAGACTTTATATCAACCAAAAATTTCACTCAGCTATCTATAATACAGGGTAGGGCAAAAGTAGGTTTACAGTTGTTTGTATAGAAAACAATACAATAATTAGTAAATAACAGTACAAGAATAAACTGTTTTACATATAAATGTAAACCTACTTTTGCCCCACTCTGTATATGTAAACAGTGGTCAAATAACAAAGTAAGTAAAATTAAATTACATTTTAGCCCTAGCTAGTGTGGCTCAGTTGGTTGGAGCATTGTCTTATACACCAAAAGGTCATGGGTTCGATTCCTGAATAGGGTACATACCCTGGTTGCGGGTTTGATCCCTGGTCAGGGTGCATGCAGGAGGCAGCCAATCTATGTTTTTCTCTCACATCGATGTTTCTCTCTCTCCCTCTCTCTTTAAAATAAATAAAAACATAGCTTCAGGTGAGGATTAAAAAAATTACATTTTAGTAGATGGAGGGTATGTCATATCAATGATCACAAAAATTATTCACTCTTCCTGTGTTTTTTTCTTCTTATGAAATCAGGAATATTTTAAGGGGGGGGAAAGCTAAGAGCAAATAAATGCTCACAACTAGAGAAATGATTAAATTCTTAGGAAGGAAAATGAATTTGTAAATGAGAAATTAAAATTGCTAGGGTGGGTGCCAGATATATTTTGCTTCACTGTTACCAACTGTGTAAATACATCAGAAGAAAGTATATCAGTAGTAAGTATATTAGAGGCTGTTTATTTTAGACAATTTACTCCCTAAATTTCTTTATTATAAATTTTGACATCCTACCTATTTTTAAAATAATGTCAGCATAGTGCACATACTATGACCATGAAGGCAAGAGTTTAAACCAGTCTTTTTGTTTCTTTGTTTCTTCCCCCCAAACAAAGTTTCTAAATTTTCAAGGGGGTACCTTGTAGATGTGGTGGGGAAGCTCATCAGAGTTTGGGAGGAGGATTAACTTGAAGTTTCTCCAATATTGAAGCAATTCTTAGGTCTCAATACTTAAATTCAAAACCAATTAATTCCTTATCAATAAGGAATTTTCAACCTTTTATCTTTGTTTTGCTTTATTAAACAGCTTACAATCTAACGAAACAATGGTTAAAATAATAGATCTTAACCTGTTTAAGGGGTATGGACAATTTTGAAAACATGGTAAAAGCTGTGAATTCTCCCTCCAGAAAAAAAATATAAATACATAAAAAGTGTTGTTTATAATATCAAGTGTTTCTTGGACTCGTTAAACACATTTTAAAAGAGAGGTTTAAAGTAACTCTCTCTTGAAAGGTGTCTAAGTCTCAAATAATACAGCATAATTTTATTTTATTTTATTGATTTGAGAGACGTCAATTTGTTGTTCTATTTATTTATGCATTCATTGTTTGATTTTTTTTTTAAATTTCTTTATTGATTAAGGTGTCACATATTTGTCCTCATCCCCCCATTCCCATCCCACACCCCTCCCCACAGATGCACCAACCCCCTGTTGAACTTAACCATTGGTTAGGCTCATATGCATGCACACAAGACCTTTGGTTGATCTCTCCCCCCTCCCCCAACCCTCCCCTATCCTCCCTCTGAGGCCCGATAGTCCGATCGATGCCTCCTTGTTTCTGGTTCTGTTGTTGTTCATCAGTCTATGTTGTTCATCATTTCCCCTAGATGAGCGAAATCATGTGTCACTAGAGATATACTTATAAGAACTGAATGTGAGACGAGCAATAATAGTTATGCTGACAGGCAAATGAATCAGTCTGTAGTGAGTTTCTTTCTGGACCAACAGTTCTTTTGAGACCCAATATCAATGTCCACCAGTTCCTTATGAGTACATGTCGGCACTGACCCCTCAGCTCTGGATGGTGGACAAATGGTGGTAATGCAGGTCCGACTCCCTCTGGTTTGGCCTCGGCCGGACCCAGGAGCACGGCTTCACCCGGACCCAGGGTCGCGTGGCTTCACCCGGATCCAGGGGCCCACGGCCTCACCCGGACCCAGGACCCAGCATCACCTGGATCCAGGGGCACACGGCCTGCCCAGACCCAGGATTCAGCTTCACCTGGACCCAGGGGCGCATGGCCTCACCCGGGCCCAGGGGTGCGTGGCCTCTCCCGGATCCAGGACCCAGCCTCACCCGGATCCAGGGGCACAAGGCCTCGCCCAGACCCAGGATTCAGCTTCACCTGGACCCAGGGGCGCATGGCCTCACCCGGACCCAGGGGCGCGTGGCCTCTCCCGGGCCTGGGACCCAGCCTCACCCGGATCCAGGGGCACACGGCCTCGCCCAGACCCAGGATTCAGCTTCACCTGGACCCAGGGGCGAATGGCCTCACCCGGACCCAGGGGCGCGTGGCCTCTCCCGGGCCTGGGACCCAGCCTCACCCGGATCCAGGGGCACACGGCCTCGCCCAGACCCAGGATTCAGCTTCACCTGGACCCAGGGGCGCATGGCCTCACCCGGACCCAGGGGCGCGTGGCCTCTCCCGGGCCTGGGACCCAGCCTCACCCGGATCCAGGGGCACACGGCCTCGCCCGGACCCGGGATCTAGCTTCCCCCTGACCCAGGGGCGTGTGGCCTCTCCCAGACCCAGGGTCGCGTGGCCTCACCCGGATCCAGGGGCCCACGGCCTCACCCAGACCCAGGACCCAGCCTCACCCGGATCCAGAGGCACACGGCCTCGCCCAGACCCAGGATTCAGCTTCACCTGGACCCAGGGGCGCCTGGCCTCACCCGGACCCAGGGGCGCATGGCCTCTCCTGGGCCTGGGACCCAGCCTCACCCGAATCCAGGGGCACACGGCCTCGCCCGGACCCGGGATCTAGCTTCCCCCGGACCCAGGGGCACGTGGCCTCACCCGGACCCAGGGGCGCGGGGCCTCTCCCAGACCCAGGGTCACGTGGCCTCACCCGGATCCAGGGGCCCACGGCCTCACCCGGACCCAGGACCCAGCCTCACCCGGATCCAGGGGCACACGGCCTCGCCCAGACCCAGGATTCAGCTTCACCTGGACCCAGGGGCGCATGGCCTCACCCGGACCCAGGGGCGCGTGGCCTCTCCCGGGCCTGGGACCCAGCCTCACCCGGATCCAGGGGTACACGGCCTCGCCCGGACCAGGGATCTAGCTTCCCCCGGAACCACGGGCACGTGGCCTCACCCAGACCCAGGGGCGCGGGGCCTCTCCCAGACCCAGGTCGCGTGGCCTCACCCGGATCCAGGGGCCCACGGCCTCACCCGGACCCGGGACCCAGGCTCACCCAGATCCAGGGGCACATGGCCTCACCCGGACCCGGGATTGTGCTTCACCCGGACCCAGGGGCGCGTGGCCTCACCCGGGCCCGGGACCCAGCCTCACCCGGACCCAGGGGCGCGGGGCCTCTCCCAGACCCAGGGTCACGTGGCCTCACCCGGATCCAGGGGCCCACGGCCTCACCCGGACCCAGGACCCAGCCTCACCCGGATCCAGGGGCACACGGCCTCGCCCAGACCCAGGATTCAGCTTCACCTGGACCCAGGGGCGCCTGGCCTCACCCGGACCCAGGGGCGCATGGCCTCTCCCGGGCCTGGGACCCAGCCTCACCCGAATCCAGGGGCATACGGCCTCACCCGGACCCAGGATACAGCTTCACCCGGACCCAGGGGCGCGTGGCCTCTTCCAGACCCAGGGTCGCGTGGCCTCACCCGGGTCCAGGGTAGCACGGCTCCACCCGGACGCAGGTACCAGCCTCACCCCGACCTAGGGGCGCATAGCCTCACCTGGACCCAGGGGGGCGGCCCCACCCGGTCCCGGGACCCAGCCTCACCCGGACCCAGGGGCGTGCGGCCTTACCCGGATCCAGGGGCATGTGGCCTCACCCGGACCCGGGACCCAGCCTCACCCTGACCCAGTTCCCAGCCTCACCCGGACCCAGGGGCACGCAGCTTCACCCGGATCCGGGACCCAGCGGGGTTTCGTCTTCTTGATCCCAATTCCTGTTGGTCAATTCCCTCTCAGCAATTCCTTCGGCCATTTTCTCAGAGCTCCAGGGCAGCCACCGCAGAACTCGTTGGGCGGCGGGCTCGGCGAAGCTCCGGTGTGCCCGGTGCGCGGCGGCGGGCTGGTCCAGGGTGGCTGCGTCGGCCCTTGGGTCTGCAGCGGTGGCCGGTCGCCGAGCGTGCGCACCTGGCCGCTTCCGGGGCGTTGAGATTCTTGAAGGACTCGGAGGTCAGCAAGCGCGGAGTCTCCCACCCCATGTCTCCCAGGGGCTCGTCTGTCCGTGCTCGGCAGCGAGTGGAGTCTTCCCCTCCGCCGGAGACCGCCGGGGGAACTGCGCTGAGCACGTTCCAGGCCGCCATTGTGTCGCCTGAGCCGTAGTTCTTAAAGTGTGGTCTTTGGGTCACCGGCATCAGCTTCATCCCGCGTACCCCTCTCTTTTATTCTAGTTGTAGAGCATCTGCTCAGCCAGCCCTCCGGTGGTTCTGGATGGTGTCTGCTCTGCTCTCCCGTCGTAGTCTCAAAATTGTTGTGGTAGGCAACAATCAGGCTTCTGCCCTATGCCTCCATCTGGGTCCTTCTTTGTATAGTTAAGTCTTGATTGTTGTTGGTGTCACTGGGAGGAATTGTCCTCCAGGCCAATTGGCTGTGCGGACCCTCTGTGTCTATAAAGGAAGAGTTGCTGTGCGGGAGACACGTTTATGGGCCGGGTCTTGGTGCAGCAAGGCTTTGGCGCTCACTGAGTCTGCCTCTTGAATGTGTCCCTTATGCAAGTGGTTGAAATCTGGTGTCATCTCACACTGACCACTAGATGCCCTCGTTTCTGGGTCTCCAATGGAGTGTAGGGCAGCTACTGCCTGAGGCCACTCAGCAGGAATTACAGCATCCCTTATATTCGTGACCTGTTTCGGTGTCTTCCCCTTTTGGCTGCCTCCCTATCGCTCAGCTTCCCCAATCTCCCTAGGTGGTTGCTCTTGATATCCCCCTTTGTGGGCTGAGTGCAAAGTCTTGGTGTTGTTAAGCCTTGATTGCTGTTGGTACACTGGGAGGATGTCACCTCCAGTCCAATTGGCTGTGAGGATCCGCTGTGTCTATGCCGGGAGACAGCCCCATTCAACTAGACTTGCAAAATTGTAAAAGCCTCTGTGCTCAGCTTGGATGGGGCGGAGTTACAGGGCGGAGCCTACAGCCTTGGCTTCCCGTCAGCCCCGCCCTATGAGGTTCCTGTGTCTCAGTGTCCCTCTGTACTCCCAGCAAACACCTCTGAGAGAAAAGCGCCCTGGAGTTTCGCCGGCTGCCAAACAGTCTAGTCTCTCCCCCAATGAATCTGGATTCCCAGATTCTCGCCCGGAACTGGGTTTCCGTGTAGTCGGAACTGGGGCTCACCGCAGTCTGGCGCTTTTGTCTCCTTCCCACCAGAGCAAGCCAGCGGCACAGTCAACAGACCATCCCCTGCGCACAATCTCATGCGCGCCTCCGGTGCTCTGCCCTTCGCCGCTTCTCTGCACTTCTGCCCCACAGCCCAGCTTTCCCCAGTATGAGCCTGGCTTCCCCAGATCTTTCCCAGAACTGGGGTTCAATGCAGTTGGAACTGGGGTTCAGCATGGTCTGGAGCTTTTGTCTCCTTCCCGCTAGGGCAATCCAGCGGCACAGGCAACAGTCCCTCCTCTGCGCACATTCCCGTGCGCGGCTCCGGCACAACTCCTCTGTGCCTCCGCCCCACAGCCCAGACTCCCCCAGCATGAGCCTGGCTTCCCAGGGTTTTGCCCGGAACTGGGGTTCAGTGCAGTCGGAGCTGGGGTTCAGCACCATCTGGAGCTTTTATCTCCTTCCCGCCAGAGAACACCAGCCAGGCCGTCAGCCTCCCCTTCCTCTCCGGCTCAGTCCTCCCCGCACACGCGCGGGCTCGTGTCTCCGCCCGTGTCTCCGCCCGTGTCTCCATACCTCAGGCTTTTACGGCTTCTCTGATTTTCCTTGTGGTTTTATCTTTCCTTCTAGTTGTGGGCATTTCAGTCAGCCAGCTTTCCTGTGGTTCTGGATGATGTCCGTTTTGACTTTTAGTTGTATTTTTGAAATTGTTGTGCCAGGCTGTAGGTTAGGTGTTTAACCTATGCCGCCATCTTGGTTTTCCTCCATTGGTTGATTTTTGTATGTGCCCTGACCAGGGATTGAACTCACAAGTTTGGCTTATGGGGATGATGCTCTAACCAACTGAGTACCTGACCAGGGCACAATAGAGCCCAATTTAAATACTTCTAAATCTTAAGAAAAAAATCATAAGCAAGTTACAGGTGGGATTGTCTGTTTCCAGTAGAAAAGTTGGGGTAGCACATTTTCACTCTTTTGTGGTGAATTTACATTCATTCCACTTACTCCAACCTTCTAAATGCCAGTTGTAACTCCCAGATTACAGTAGAATCTCTTTGTGGAGGAAAAAACCATTTAAACAAAAGCTCACATTTCAGATCCAAGTGTTTTAAGAAAGTAGTGTGGTGGTTTCAAATACAGGCGTGAGTGTCATACTGTGGCTTCCACAACTTAGTATGAGACCTTGAGCAGTTAACTAAGGTTCTGTTTTCTCAGCTATCTGACAGGGTTGTAATGAGAATAAAGGAAATTTACCATATGAATTGCTTAGCACAGTACCTAACACCCAGTAAATGTTAGCTATTCTGAATAAACAGTAGTTAATAGTTCAGACCAATTTAAGTTGTTCTAACTCCTGGAAGTGAAACCTTAATGTTAAATTCCAAATACCAGTTAGTCTTTTTGCATTCCTGACTCAGTAGAAATCCTCAAGATAGGAGGGTTTGTCAGAATTACCTGAGAAACTTTTTGAACTCCCATTATCCTCATTAATCTTCTTCCCCGAATTCAGATTTCCTTCTACTACCACCCAGTGTTATATTATCCCCTTGGCTGAAAGCCAGTGCCCTGGTTGGGGGGGGGGGGGGTGTGGCACTGCTACAGGTGAAAATATGGAAAGGGAGGGGGAAAGCTTCAGAACCACACGTTGACTTCATCTCCCATCCTGGGATGACTAGAAAACAGAACCTTTCAGTTTACTTGGCACTCCTTTATTTAAAATAAACTTTATGACACAAATAAAAGTAAAACAAATACTTGAAGGCTCTAGACAGCTCCGTGTATGATTTACAGCTCCAAATACTATAATACAAACTGTATTGCAGATGTGAAAAAGCCATAAGAATTTGTTTAGCACTAAGTTTTGTAATTTAAATATTTCAGCGTTTGTTCCAAGTTTCTTGATGTGTTTCCAAAATTCAAGTTTAGAATACAAATTTTGGGTTTTAAAAGGTTTGCTTCTCATATTTTCATTGTAAGATTTCTTTTTTCTTTTTTTAAAATTAAATTATAAGTTATCAGATTTAACTCTTAGATCACCAAATAAGTATGGCTTCTAACTTTGAGCAATAAATATCAAACTGGGCAGAATTTGTTTACCAGAAAATATAATGTAAATTCTTAAAAAGGAAAGATGAAATTTCTTACAATAAAACCAGAAGTTTCTCTTTGACTCCATCCTAGCATGATGACTTTTTAAATCATTATTTAGAAGTTATTACATAGTAATACATCCATTCAATTAATACACATTTTATATCTCAGTTTAGTTAATTGACCTCTAGTTTCAAGGGCTCCTCATTTTATAACATAAATTCGATGTCTTTTTTTCATTCAAACTTCTAATAAAATTTTAAGCACTTAAGCTGTTTTTTATGTCAGTAGGAGCTGTGTAAAGAGGACTGCCTGGAGCTTCCCCTAGGTGTCAAATCTTACTATAGACAGGGTCCCAAGACTTGGAAGATAGTCTCTCAACATATAGGTCAAAAAGGCTATGCTGCTCAGTTCTCATCCCTCCAGTACTCATTACAAAATAATAACTGAATTTCCATGAACTCCTTTGTTCTCCAACATTTGCTATCTTTGAGCATTTTTCCAGGGACATGCTTACCACCAGTCTGTAATACGGTGCTTCGGAGTCTAGATACAGTTCAGAAATGCTCATGTGCATGATTTACAAAATAGACTTCTGACATTGTTTTCAAATTAAAATAATATGTCATAGTGCCTAAGAATTATGGATTTGAAGCCAAACTCCTATGCTCAACTGGCTCTTTAGGCAAGTCGCCTGGGCCTTAGTCTCCTCATTTGTAAATATAGGATAGTAGGATCATCATAAAAATTAAATGAAATATATTGTGAAGTGTTTAGAATAATATCTGGCACGTAGTAAGCACTCAGTAAAGGGGAGGTGTTCTAATTCCACAGTTCTCCAGTTCCTAAATCACAGTCTGTCAGTGTTATACTTCAAGTAGAAAAGTAAGCATGCTGCTAAATCAGTGAATGCAAAACTATTAGAAGTAAGTATGTCCACTCCGGGAAGACCAGTTGACCACCTAGTTAGTTGACCTTCATCCCAACCATGGTCTCAGTCTCAACAATCAGTTGTGTCCATACCTTAAATCAAACTGAAATGAACAATTACTAATTTATTGATCAACAATGAGAAATTTAACAAGTAGGCAAGTACTTATATTTGCTCATTAGTGCATTCTCTACTAGTTGACAGATCTACATGAGAAGTCATTGTAATCAGAATGTTGCTCAGTCAGGGAGGAGAAAATTAGAACCAGGACAGTAAACTAGATTTTTACTTTTAACTTTTTACTATGGAAAATTTCAAACATGCTTAAAAGTAGCCCTCGCTGGTTTGGCTCAGTGGATAGAGCGTCAGCCTGTGGGCTGAAGGGTCTCAGGTTCGATTCTGGTCAAGGGCACAGACTCAAGTTTTGGGCTCGATCCACAGTAGGGGGCGTGCAGGAAGCAGCCAATCAATGATTCTCATCATGTTTTAAAAAAACATGCTTAAAAGTAAAGAACCCCTCAGCTGGTTTTAACAATGATCAACATTTTGTCAGTCCTTTCACCTGTCCTATCCCCTTTCTTGTGGGGGAGGTGAGAGGGGCTGTAGTATTTAAACAAATCCCAGCCCTGGCTGGTTTGGCTCAGTGGATAGAGCGTCAGCCTCTGGACTGAAGGGTCCCGGGTCCATTTCCAGTCAGGGACACATGCCCAGGTTGCGGGCTCAATCCCCATAGGGGGCGTGCAGGAGGCAGCCTATCAATGATTCTCATCATTGATGTTTCTAGCTCTCGCTCTCCCTTCCTTTCTGAAATCAATAAAAAAAAATTTAAAATAATAATAATAAAGTAAAATTGTTTTAAAAAACAACAAAACAAATCCCAGACATCACATTTTACCAGTAAATTCTTCAGTGTGTAACTATTATGGATAAAACCCAAATATAAATAACTCCTCTACCTTTATCATATATTTGAAGCCTCTTGAAGTTTTTCTTCAAGAGATTATTTCTTCTCATTTCTTCTAAGTGTTGGGAATTTCCATAAGGATGCCATTCATTTCTATTATTCCGCTTTCATAATAATTTAAATAGTTACCATTTATTGACCATGTAATATGACAGATATCATGTTTTATGTATTAGATTGAACCATATGAAAACATTTTTGTACATCAGATGAGCCCGGCCAGTGTTGCTCAGTGGTTGAGCATCGACCCATGAACCAGAAGGTCATGGTTTGATTCCCAGTCAGGGCACATGCCCGGGTTGTGGGCTTGAATCCCCAGTGTGGGGAGTGAATGCAGGAGGCAGCCAATCAATGACTCTCATCGCTGATGTTTCTATCTCTCTCTCCCTCTCCCTTCCTCTCTGAACTCAATAAAAATATATTTTTTAAAAATGAGATTGAATATAGGCAATTTCATATGGTTCAGCTTAATACATTATCTTCTTTAATCTCTCAATAACCCTGAGGGTAGGTGGTAGTATGCCCATATTTTTTTTTAAATATATTTTTATTGATTTCAGAGAGGAAAGGAGAGGGAGAGAGAGATAGAAACATCAGTGATGAGAGAGAATCATTGATAGGCTGCCTCCTGCACAGCCCCCACCAGGGACCAAGCCCACAACTCAGGCATGTGCCCCTGACCAGAATCGAAACCAGGACACTTCAGTCCCCAGGCCAACGCTCTGTCCACTGAGCCAAACTGGCCAGGGCTTTATACCCATTTTTACAGATGAGAATAATTGACTTTCCTAAATTCACATTTATAAATGGTAAAACCAGGATTTGGATACAGGTCTATCTGTTTCTAAAACCTATGTGTTTTAACACAATACTGCTTTTATTTTAAATCATTTTTTTCCATTACAGTTGATACACATTATTATATTAGTTTCAGGTGTACACCCCAGTGATTAGGCATTACATAACTTACTAAATGATCATCCCAATGAATCTCGTACATATCTGACACCATACATAGTTATTAGAATACTAGAGGCCCGGTGCATGAAATAGTGCACTGGGGGTGGGGGTAGGTCCCTCAGCCCGGCCTGTGCCCTCTTGCAGTCCAGGACCGCTTGCTCCTTACTGTCCACCTGCTTGCTGCTCCCTACCTCTTGGCTCACTGCTCCTTAGTGTTGCTGCGGAGGCTCCTGCCACTGCTGCTGCACTCACCAGCCCTGAGCCTGGCTTCTGGCTGAGCGGCTCTCCCCCTGTGGGAGTGCACTGACCACCAGGGGGCAGCTCTTATGTTGAGCATCTGCCCCCTGGTGGTCAGTTCATAGCGACCAGTCATTCCACCCTGTGCATGACATTTATGTAGGGGGAGGGGTGGGAAGTGGGGGGGGTGGGTTTTCAGCCTGGCCTGCGCCCTCTCGCAGTCTGGGACCCCTCAGGGGATGTCCACCTGCTGGCTTAGGCCTGCTTCTCCGTTTAGGAGCCCTTAGCGCTGCTGCAGAGGTGGGAGAGGCTCCCACCACCGCCACTGCCGCTGTGCTCACCAGCTGTGAGCCCGATTCTTGCTGAGCGGAGCTCCCCCTATGGGAGCGCACTGACCACCAGGGGGCAGCTCCTGCATCATAGCGACCTGTTGTTCCACCATTTGGTCGATTTGCATATTACCCTTTTATTATATAGGATTATTATGTAGGATTACTGACTATATTCCCTCTGTTGTACTATACATTCCTATGACTGTTCTGTAACAACCAATTTGTACTTTTTTTAAAAAAATATTTTTTTATTGATTTCAGAGGAGAAGGGAGAGGAAGAGAGAGGGGGAAACATTAATGATGAGAGAATCATTGATGGGCTGCCTCCTGCAGGCCCCATACTTGGGACCTAGTCCACAACCTGGGCATATGCCCTGACAGGGAATTGAACCATGACCTCCTGGTTCATAGGTCGAAGCTCAACCATGGAGCCACACCAGCCAGGCCAATTTGTACTTCTTAATCCCTTCACCGTTTTTACCCATCCATCCAACTCCCATCCCATCTGGCAAACGTCAAAATGTTCTCTGGATCTGTCTCTTTCTGTTCCGCTTGTCTGTAGATTTTTAAAATGTTTTTATTGATTTTTAGAGAAACAAGAAGGGAAAGGGAGAAGGGAGAGATAGATGGAAACATCAATGCGAGAGAAACATTGATTGGCTGCCTCCTGCAGGCTCACTACTGGGGATTGAGCCCACAATCCAGGCTAGTGCCCTGAATAGGAATCAAACCAGTGACCTCTTGTTGCATGGGCCAACACTCAACCACTGAGCCCCACCGGCCCCACCATTTATTTTGTTTTTTTAGATTCAATTTTTGATAGATATGTATTTATTTCCATTTAATTCTTCATATTTTTAATCTTTCTTTCCCCTTTTCTTAAAGAAGACCCTTCAATCAGTTAACTGCCATGCGTCCAAAATGGAAACCATCCCCGTTTCTTCCATATGTGCTGGAATATTTACGAACTTAAGTTACCATAATTTTCTTTACAAACCCAGAGATGTCACTAACAAGTCTGATTTTAAAATTGGGCGACCAGAGTTGATATGCGAGGTTTGCGGCTATAGACACACGTGTGTGGGTAAGGTCTGCTGCTTGTGTCTATAGACGCTTATGGCGTACAAAGGGTTAACATTTCATGTAATAGTGGTTTGGTAGTGATGAACTCTTTTAGCCTTTTTTGTCTGGGAAACTATATATATAGTCTTTTTTTTAAAAAAATGTATTTACTTAGAAGCATTCAGAATGTCAACAAAACAGCTGCAACTTTTTTTTTTTTTTTTGCAATTAGAGAGTGGTATTCAGTTAACAGAACAACAATTATTTTGTATAAGCTGCATCAGAGACAACTGAAGATGAAAAAACTACCATCCCCATATATAACTAATTTGTGCTGTGCACCAACAAGAACCTGCTTTAAATTTCCATGCCAATTTACAACCCCCATACTGTACCAGGCAAGGTTAGTGGCTATTGAAAATACCACCAGGACAGGGCTATCTAAAGACACATTCGGTAGTGGGTCAACTATACAAAAAAAGACACTGTACAGTTTAAAAACAAATCTTACACAGCCTTACATTTCAATTTTTTTCTTTAAAAGGAGTGAGTTGTGTACAGGGGGGGTTAAATGCTTTATAGACAAGAAAAAAAAACTGCGCTAGAATCAACTTATTCATCATCATCTTCTTCTTCATCTTCTTCCTCCTCCTCATCTTCCTCATCTTCTTCCTCTTCCTTCTTTTTCTTGCTTTTTTCAGCCTTGACAACTCCCTTTTTGGCAGCATCAGGCTTTCCTTTAGCTCGGTAGGCAGCAATATCCTTTTCATATTTCTCCTTCAGCTTAGCAGCCTTCTTTTCATAAGGCTGCTTGTCATCTGCAGCAGTGTTATTCCACATCTGTCCCAGCTTCTTTGCAACGTCACCAATGGATAGGCCAGGATGCTCTCCTTTGATTTTTGGGCGATACTCAGAACAAAACAAGAAAAAGGCCGAAGGAGGCCTCTTGGGTGCATTGGGATCCTTGAATTTCTTTTTTGTTTCCCCTTTAGGAGGAATATAAGTTTTCATTTCTCTCTCATAACGAGCCTTGTCCGCCTTTGCCATGTCTTCAAATTTCCCTTTCTCCTTAGCAGACATGGTCTTCCACCTCTCTGAGCACTTCTTAGAAAACTCAGAAGTTGAATGAAGCATCTGGGTGCTTTTTGTGTTCCTCCTGGCAAGTTTGCACAAAGAAAGCATACGATGACATTTTGCCTCTCGGCTTCTTAGGATCTCCTTTGCCCATGTTTAATTACTTTCCCTCAGTGAGCACACATTCACCCAGTGCCCGGCCAGCTCACACTTGCCCCGGCGCTGTCTCTATGGAGCTCATTGTACTGCAATGGCTGTGAGAGCGGGAGCCAGACGCAGCCTCCTCACTCTCTCCGCTCTGTAACCTCTCTATATATAGTCTTTAGATTCTAAATGATAGCTTTGCTGGATTAAGTAATCTTGGTTGTAGGTCCTTGCTTTTCATCACTTTGAGTATTTCTTGCCACTCCCTTCTGGCCTCAAAGTTTCTGTTGAAAAATCAGCTGACAGTCGTGTGGGTGCTCCTTTTTAGGTAACTAACTGCTTGTCTTTTGCTGCTTTTAAGATTCTCTGTCTTTAAACTTTTGCATTGTAATTATGATGTGTCTTGGTGTGGTCCTCTTGGGTTCATCTTGTTTGAGACTCTGCGCTTTTGGACTTTTATGTCTATTTCCTTTACCAAGTTAGGGAAGTTTTCTGTAATTTTTTTCAAATAGATTTTCAATTTATTGTTCTCTTTCTTCTCCTTCTGGCACCCTCAGAGGCTCCTTATACTACCCTCATTTTGGATTCTTTTTGTTGTTCTGATTGGGTCCTTTTTACTGCCTTATATTCCAAATCGCTGATTTGATTCTTGGCTTCATCTACTCTACTGTTGATTCCCTGTTAATTATCCTTCATTTTAGTTAGTGTAGCCTTCATTTCTGACTGGTCCTTTTTCATGCTGTTGAGGTTCTCACTAAGTTCATTGAGCATCCTTATAATCATTGTTTAGAACTCTGCATCTAGTAAATTGCTTGTCTCCATTTTGTAATTTTTTTTCTTGTGCTTTCTTCTCTTTCATTTGGAACATATTTCTTTGTCTCCACATTTTGTCAGCCTCTCTGTATTTTTTTTCTATGTATTAGGTACAGCTGCTACATCTTCCAGCCTTGGTAGAGTGGCCTAATGTAGTAGATGTTCTGTGAGGGTTCAGTGGCACAGTCTCCCCAATCACCCAAGCTGGGCACTTAAAGTGCACCTGTGCCCCCCAAACCCCTTGTGTGGGCTGTGTACACCTTCCTCTTGTAGTTGAGCCTTGATTACTGTTGGCAAGTCAATGGGAGAGATTTACCCCCAGGCCAATCAGCTGCAAGGACCACCAACCTCTGACCACTGTGGAGGATCAGCTGTGAAGGACCCACCCCACAGAACAGGACTTACTTCATTGGGGCGCTGGTGCCCACTGAGTCTGCCCTTTGGGCGTGTTGCTTGTGGAGGTAGTTAGGTGGTGGTGCTTCGACATGGTCTTAAGCTGTCCACTGAGTATGCTGGTTCTGGGGCTTCCTGGGAGGTGCAGGCCAAGGTCAACTACCACCTGCGTTCTGTCCAGGGCCACCCAGCATGCACTACAAAACGATTTGCAGATGGCTGCTACTTGCACTAGACTTGGAGGTGCCTAGATGAGGCCAAGCTGGGAACCAAGGCTGGCTGGCTGCTGCTAGTGCTGGGCCTGGGACCACTTATCGAGAGGTATGAGGCATGCTGAGGCCAGATGCTGCTTGTTTGAGAGATTTTAGGAAAACCTGAAGCCTGAGCCAAGACAGGCCATTTGTATGGGAAAGCCACTGGAAACAGCTTGGGTTGGCCCAAAATTTGGGTGGGGCTGGGCCTCAGGGATCATCAGGGTGGGGCAAACAGTGTGAACCAGGTTGATGGAGTGTCATATATGGCACCCACCTGCTGGCTCTGTTGGGGGGAGTCTCATCAAAGGAATAATGGCCTCTGCCAGCACTTCTGTCTAGGAGGAAGCTGCCCCTCCAGCTCTCGCCCTGCTGCCAAACAATCCAGTTCCTCCCTGTCTGTCTCTGGTGCCCTTGAGGCTGCTGCCCCATCACTGGAATTCAGAGAGAGTGAGTCTGAGTAAGTCCCGAGTATGTCCTGTGCATGGGCCATGTAAGAGAAACTGCCTGGGACTCCAGAAGCCCTCCATCTCCCTCAGCTTCAATACAGCCAGAAGCTATGGGGACTTTTCTTCCTGGCACTGGAACCCTATACTGGGAAGCCTGGTATGGGGCTGGGACTCCTCATTCCTCAGGGGGGACCTCTGTATCTGAGATGTCCGTCTGATTTTTATCTGCCACATGTGGGTGTGGGGCCAGCCCGCTCTGTGTGTCCGCCCCTCCTACCAGTCTCCATATGGCTTCTTTTTTTTCTTTAAATATATTTTTATTGATTTCAGAGAGGAAGGAAGAGGGAGAGAGAGATAGAAACATCAATGATGAAAGAGAATCATTGATTGGCTGCCTTCTGCACGCTCCCCACTGGGAATCAAGCCCGCAACCTGGGCATGTGCCCTTGACTAGGAATTTAACCCGGGACCCTTCAGTCCACAGGCCTACGCTCTATCCAGGGAGCCAGACCAGCTAGGACTGGATTCTTCTTTAATTCCCTAGTTGTAGGACTTTCATTCATCTAGATTTCAGGTGGTTCTGCATGATGATTATTCTATAGTGTGGTTTTGATGTGGTTGTGGGAAGAGGTGAGTATTGCATTTACCTATGCCACCATCTTGAATAGAAGTCTCCAACACAATACTGATTTTAAAAAATGTCGTGATGAGGATGTGATAAAGCAGGCACTGATTGACACACTGTGTGTGGGAGTGTAACTTAGTATGACTTTGATGAAAGGTATTTGACCCTGTGCATCAAGAGCATTAAGAATTTTCATCTTGCCCTAACCGGTTTGGCTCAGTGGATAGAGCGTTGGCCTGCACTCAAGGGTCCCAGGTTTGATTCTGGTCAAGGGCATGTACCTTGGTTGCGGGCACATACCCAGTGGGGAGTGTGCAGGAGGCAGCTGATCGATGTTTCTAACTCTCTATCCCTCTTCCTTCCTCTCTGTAAAAAATCAATGAAATATATTTTTTTAAAAAAGAATTTTCATCTTGCCCCAGCTGGTTTGGCTCAGTGGATGAAGAGTCCTAGGTTCGATCCCAGCTAAGGGCACATGCCTGGGTTTCGGGTTTGATCCCCAGTGGGGGTTGTGCAGGAAGCAGCCAGTCAGTGATTCTCATCATTGATGTTTCTATCTCTTTCTCCCTCTCCCTTCCTCTCTGAAATCAATAAAAATATATTTTTTAAAAAAAGAAATTTTCATCTTAAGTAACTTCATTTCTATAAAAACATTCTAAGGAAATAATATATGCTCATCAAAGTACTCTATTTTTAGTATTAAAAATTGGAAACAATAAGTCTTCAACAATAAAAGATTAAATTACAATAAAGAATTACGGTACAGCCACAAGATGGACATGGAAAAATGCTCAAATGATACAATGTCAAGTGAAACAAGCAGTATACAGAATTAAGGATGACCATGTTTTTTGTTTAAAAAAATATAGCCCTAGCTGGTTTTGCTCAGTGGATGGAGCATTGGCCTGTGGACTGAAGGGTCCCAGGTTCGATTCCAGTCAAGGGCATGTACCTAGGTTGCAAGGTCAATCCCTGGCCCTGGTCAGGGTGCGTATGGGAGGCAACCAATTGATGTGTCTCTCTCACATAACTGTTTCTCTCTGTCTAACCCCCTCCTTTTCTCTCTCTCTCTCTCTCTTTCTCTCTCTCTCTCTCTCTCAAAAAAAAGTGGAAATATATCCTCTGGTGAGGATTTAAAAAATTAAATAAATATAGAAAAAGTCTAGGAGGAAGGAAACTTATAATAGTAGTTGTATCTTCACAATGGGATGAAGGTGGTTTTCATTTTATAAATTTTTCTGTGGAGAATTTTCTATAAAAAACATACTTTTATCATAAAAATACTGAAAATAAATTTTGGTAAAAGAAAAAGTCAGTTATAATCCCACTACTCTAACACAATAACTGTTTCTTTTTTAAGAGGGCGTCAAATTAATTTTGTTTCTCCTTCTGAAACTTTTTTCTTTAAAAGGTATGCATTGCTCAAAAATGTTTTTTAAGAACTTGCTTTAAAGGGAAGAAATAAACTCATTCCTATGGGTCAAGGTTCTGTGTCCACAGGAGGCCTCTTCTCCAGCTTTTAGAATTGCTCACAGAGAAACTTCATGGGGTGCTCAGGCTTGGAGATGCATAATGCAGTTCTTGAGTACCTGCTGAACACCGTGCTTCTGGATGTACAGCTCGCACCCCTTCAGACTCTCATTCTCCTCCAGCGGGTGGGTCAGTGGTGAGGCCACGGTGCTCACATCCTGCATCCTGGATAGGTGGTGCCAGAGGGCTAGAGCAGGGACTAGAGGATGCGGGGAGGGCAAGTGGGTCCCTGCACTTCAGCGTCACTGCCTTCCCCCTGCCTCCCCTCACATACAACAACCATTTTTATATTTTCATATTACCTCCAAGTCTTTTTCTCTCTCACAATTGCATAATTTCACCTGATAGTAGTCATGTTGTACAAAGTATATGTTTTTTTTAATTTAAAAATTAGTATTGTTCAAGTGTTATTGCTCATTGTAGAAAATTATAAATAAGCAAAAAGGTGGTATAAACCTGTAATCCCACCACCAGAGAAAATCATTGTTAACTTGTTACAATGCTATGGCATTAGCTCAGGTGAGAAGTGATGAGGACTTTAAGTAAAGCAATGATACTTGGGTTGAAGAAGATGGGATATATTTGGGAGATATGTAGGCAGTACACTCAACCATGCTTGGTGACTTAATTGTTGTAGGAGGCAAGAAATAAGGAGGCATATAGGATTCAGTCATGCAGTCAATAAATATTTATAGTGTGCCTACCAAGTGCCAGGCACTGGGACATAGCAGTGACAAACATGGCTAAAAATTTTTCTTCTCATGGAGTTTCTACCCTAGTGGAAAAGAGACATACAGTAAACAAATAAACATAGCCCTGGCTGGGTGGCTCAATTGGTCAGAGCGTTGTACCGTGCATCACAAAGTTGTGGGTTTGATTTCTGGTTAGGGCACATACCTAGGTTGCAGGTTTGATTCCCCGTTAGGGAGTGTATGTGAGGCAACCATTTGAAGTTCCTCACATTAATGTTTCTCTCCCCCCGCCCCCTTCCGCTCTCTAAAACAAACAATAAGACATGTCCTCCAGTGAGGATTAAAAAAACAACAGCAAACTGCCCCACTGGCGTGGCTCAGTGGTTGAGCGTTGACCTTTGAACCAGGAGGTCATGGTTCGATTCCTGGTCAGGGTACATGCCCGGGTTGTGGGCTCCATCCCCAGTGTGAGGGGCGTGCAGGAGGCAACCAACCAATAATTCTCTCTAATCATTGATGTTTCTATCTCTCCCTCTCCCTTCCTCTCTGAAATAAATAAAAATATATTTTATAAAAACACACAACAAACAACACAAACTATATTAAAAATAAAAGAAGGTGAGCCCTAGCCGGTTTGGCTCAGTGGATAGAACGTCGGACTGCGGAATGAAGGGTCCCAGGTTTGATTCTGGTCAAGGGCACATGCCCGGGTTTCGGGCTTGATCCCCAGTAGGAGGCGTGCAGGAGATAGCCAATCAATGATTCTCCCTCAAGACTGATGTTTCTATCTCTCTCCCTCTCCCTCTCTGAAATAAAAAATATATATATTAAAAATAAAAGAAGGTGATATATTAGTAGTTGTAGCTGGTTTCGGGTGGGGATGGTCCTGTTTTATTTATTTATTTTTAATTTCTTTATTAATTAAGGTATTACATGTGTCCTTATTCACCCTTTACCCTCCCCCACCCCCCCATTCATGCCCTTACCCCCCTTGTTGTCTGTGTCCATTGGTTAGGCTTATATGCATGCATACAAGTCCTTTGGTTGATCTCTCCCCCTTACCCCCATCCTCCCCTACCTTGCCTTAGGTTTGACGTTCTGATCGATGTTTCTCTGTCTCTGATCTGTTTTTGTTCATCAGTTTATGTTGTTCATTATATTCCATAAATGAGTGAGATCATGTGTTATTTATCTTTCTCTGCCTGGCTTATTTCACTTAGCATAATGCTCTCCAGCTCCATCCATGTTGTTGCAAATGGTAAGAACTCCTTCTTTTTTACCAAAGCGTAGTATTTACCACCATTTTTTAATCCACTCATCTGCTGATGGGCACTTAGGCTGTTTCCAAATCTTAGCTATGGTGAATTGTGCTGCCATGAACATAGGGGTGCATATATCCTTTCTGATTGGTGTTTCTAGTTTTTTGGGATATATTCCTAGAAGTGGGATCACTGGGTCAAATGGGAGTTCCATTTTTAGTTTTTTGAGGAAACTCCATACTGTTCTCCACAGTGGCTGCACCAGTCTGCATTCCCACCAGCAGTGCTCGAGGGTTCCTTTTTCTCTGCATCCTCGCCAGCACTTGTCATTTGTTGGTTTGTTGATGACAGCCATTCTGACAGGTGTGAGATGGTACCACATTGTTGTTTTGGGGATGGTCCTGTTTTAGATAGGATATACAGGAAGGTCTCTAATGAGGTGGTAGCATCTTAGCTAAGACTTGAAAATGAGAAAGAGCCAGCCTTTTATCGAGCCAAAGGAAGGTCGTTCTAGGCCAGTGATGGCGAACCTATGACACGCGTGTCAGCACTGACACGCGTAGCCATTTCTGATGACATGCGGCCGCTGAAGCAGCTGCATGCCGAGGATGAAACATTTGCTGCTCCTGAGGATGAAACATTTGCGAAATAATGTTTTTTCCTCAAAGTGACACACTACCCGAGTTATGCTCAGTTTTTTGGCGAAGTTTGACACACCAAGCTCAAAAGGTTGCCCATCACTGTTCTAGGCAAAGGGAAACAGCAAAATCAAAGACTCGGGCAGAAAAGAGGTTGGTGTGTTGGAAAAACTGGAGCTAGAGTACCTCAGAGTGTACTGACCAGAAGCCAGTGGTGGAAGAGAATGTGAGGAATGAAGGAATAATCAGTATTTAAAATGCAACAGAGAAGTCAAGTAAGAACTGAAAAGTATCCATTGAATTTGGCAATTGGGAGATCAATGGAGTGGTAGGAATAGGAAATAGATAAATTCTGAATAGATTAAGGACTTCGATATGCTAAGCAAAATTTTTTTACTTTGTTTTTTTGTTAATCCTCACCTGAGGATATTTTTCCATTGATTTTTAGGGAGAGTGGAAGAGAGAGGGAAAGACAGAGAGAAACATCAATGTGAGAGAAACACACATCAATTGGTTGTCTCCTGCACGAGCTCTGACCAGGCCTGGTCCAGGGAGGAGCCTGCAACCAAGGTATGTGCCTTTGACCGGAATGGAACCCGGGACCCTTTGGTCTGTAGCCCGACGCTCTATTCACTGAGCCAAACTTGCTAGGGCAAATTTTTTTTTTTTTACTTTTTAGACAAAAATATGAGAGCATATTTCTGTAACCCCAGTTTAGGGAAGGATTTCTTAGACAAAACCTTAAAAGCACAAACCATAAAAGAAAGTTTGATATATTTGACGGTGTTAAAAAACCAACTTCTGTTAGAAGACATCATTGATCAATAAATATATATTTTAAAAAAAGACAAACAGGCTGCATGGTCTGGCAAAAGGTATTTGCAATTCATATAACTGATAAAGGATAACTATCCTGAATATATATATATATATATATATATATATATATATATATATTCAGGATATATATAAACTATTGTACATCAATAAGAAAAAGACAAGCCACCCAATAGAAAGTTGACCAAAAGACATATATATATAGGCATTTCACAGAAGAGGAAACAGGAATGACCAATGAACAATGAAAAGATGAGCGATCTCATCAGTAATCAGGGAAATGCAAAGTCCAACCACAATGAGATCATTTATACTTATCAGACTGACAAATATTACAAAGTCTGGTAACACCAGTGTTGTTGAGGTTGTGCAATAGAAATCCTTTTTTTAATAAATCTTTATTGTTCAGATTATTACAATTGTTTCTCCTTTTTCCCCCCATATCTCCCCATCACCCGGTTCCCTCCCCCCCCCCCCCGTTGTCCTTATCCATAGGTGTATGATTTTTGTCCAGTATCTTCCCATACCCCCCACACAGACACCCCTTTCCCCCTGAGAATTATCAATCCACTCCCATTCTATGCCTCTGATTCTATTATGTTCACCAGTTTATTCTGTTCCTCAGATTTTGAATTCACTTGATTTTTAGAATCACTTGTTGATAGATATTTGTTGTTCATAATTTTTATCTTTACTTTTTTCTTCTTTTTCCTCTTTTTAAAGAATACCTTTCAGCATTTCATATAATACTGGTTTGGTGGTGATGAACTCCTTTAGCTTTTTCTTATCTGTGAAGCTCTTTATCTGCCCTTCAATTCTGAATGATAACTTTGCTGGGTAGAGTAGTCTTGGTTGTAGGTTCTTGCTATTCATCACTTTGAATATTTCTTGCCATTCCCGTCTGGCCTGCATAGTTTCCATTGAGAAATCAGCTGACAGTCGTATGGGTGCTCCCTTGTACGTAACTAACTGTTTTTCTCTTGCTGCTTGTAAGATTCTCTCTTTGTCTTTTGCCCTTGGCATTTTAATTATGATGTGTCTTGGTGTGGTCCTCTTTGGATTCCTCTTGTTTGGGGTTCTGTGCGCTTCCTGAACTTTTAAGTCTATTTCTTTCACCAGGTGGGGGAAGTTTTCTGTCATTATTTCTTCAAATAGGTTTTCAGTATCTTGCTCTCTCTCTTCTGGCACCCCAAAAATTCGGATATTGGTACGCTTAAAGCCATCCCGGAGGCTCCTTATGCTATCCTCACACTTTTGGATTCTTCTTTCTTTCCACCTCTCTGGTTGGGTGTTTTTTTCTTCCTCATATTCCAGATCTTTGGTTTGACTCTTCGGGTGCGGTGGTCTACTCTGTATATTCTTTATTTCAGACAGTGTATGCATAATTTCTGACTGGTCCTTTTCCATTTTTTTGGTATTCTCATTAAGGTCCTTGAAGGTCTCTTCAAGTTTCTCAGCGGTTTTTAGAAGATTCTTGAGTAACCTTATAAATATGGTTCTGAACACTGTGTCGTCCATTAGTTTCCTTTCATCTATCTCTCCTACTTGTGACATACTTAGATGTCTCCACATTTTGGCTGCCTCCCTGTGTTGATGGAGTGGCTTTGTGTGGTCGGTGACCTATAGGGGCCGGTAGCTCAGCTTCCCCAATCACCCTAGGTGGTCACTCTTGGTACTCCCCCTTGTGGGCTGAGTGGAAAGTCTTGGTGTAGTTAAAAGCCCTGATTGCTGTTGGTACACTGGGAGGAATTGACCTCCGGTCCAATTGGTTGTGAGGACCTGCTGTGTCTATAACGGAAGAATTGCTGTGCTGGAGACACAGTAGCGCTTTGGTGCTCACTGAGTCTGCCTCTTGAATGTGTCCCTTATGAGAGTGGTTGAAATCTGGTGTCATCCACACCCACAGAAAAGTCACTCTCACTCTCCGACCAATGGCCGAGAGTCCCGTAGGCGTCTGGGTCCCCCGCGTGTCCCCCGAAACTGGAGTTCAGAGTGGTTGGGATTGTTGGTGTCACTGGCGGGAGTTGATCTCCAAGCCAGTTGGCTGTGAGGATCAGCAGTGTCTCTGCTGGGAGAGCTTCTGTGCTCAGCTTGGATGGGGCGGAGTCTCAGGGTGGTGCAGACAAGCTTTGGTTTCCCGTCTGCTCCGCCCTAAGAGGGGCGGGTTCTCCGTGCCCGAATTAATGGCTGCGCGCCTCTGAGAGAAGGCAGCTTTCGAGCCTCTCCCGCTGCCTAACAGACCAGTTTCTCCCCAGCTGGGTCTGGATTTCAGTGCAGACCAGAGGTTTTGTTTTTCTCCCAAACGAGAAATCCAGTCACTGGGAGGGCTGTGCTCAGCTTGGATGGGGCGGAGTCTCAGGGTGGCGCAGACAAGCTTTGGTTTCCCGTCTGCTCCGCCCTAAGAGGGGCGGGTTCTCCGTGCCCGAATTAATGGCTGCGCGCCTCTGAGAGAAGGCAGCTTTCGAGCCTCGCCCACTGCCAAATAGACCAGTTTCTCCCCGACCGCAGCTGGATTTCAGTGTAGTCGGGAGGTTTTGTTTTTCTCCCAAACGAGAAAGCTAGCCACGCAGCGTCTGCTGCCCTCCCTCTCCGCACGCTGTGAGCAATCCTGCCGTGTATTCAGCCGCCCGCCCTTTCTGCGCTCACGGATCTCCGCACCTCCAAAGCTCCTGAGGCTCAGCGTCCCCCTCTCTTTTTTTCTCTAGTTGTAGGTTTTCCACTCTGCCAGTTTTCCGGTGGTTCTGGACGGTGTTCGCTCTGTTTTCCAGTTGTAGTTTCAAAATTGTTGTGGTAGGCAACAGTTAGGTGTTTACCTTATGCCGCCATCTTGGTTTCCCCGTGCAATAGAAATCTTGCTACAGAAGTGTACCATCACTTTGGATACATTTTGACATGTAGTAAGTCTGAACATGGTTACAGGCATACCTAGTTTTTGTTTGTTTGAAATATATTTTTATTAATTTTAGAGAGGAAGGGAGAGGGATAAAAAGATAGAAACATCAATGATGAGAGAGAATCATTGATCGGCTACCTCATGCACACCCTACACTGGAGATCGAGCCCACAACCTGGGCATATGCCCTGACCAGGCTCATAGGTCGACACTCAACCACTGAGCCATGCCATTCAGGCCAATTTTATCTTTCTGAGGCTAGCTTTTAAGCTTTTTTAAAAATCCAGAATCAAAGCAGCCTTTTAGTCTCAGGCTAACTTTGTTCCACTACTGAGGCAAAGCCCTTCTCAGTATTCCACCCAGTGTCTTGTGAATTATGTAAATTTTCTCACTTGGACTGGTGGGAACACAAGCCATCTAGTGTCTGTGTGAGCTTTGAGTATTTTTCTCTCTAATACTTTCAGGTGGTTCTTTCTCCAACTTTAGGTAGTTTCTTTACTTTCATTCGCTACTCAATACTCAAGGGGAATCCTCTGCAAATCTCCAGAGCTTTCTCTTTGTACATCTCTCTGCTCTCCATTAGTCTGTCCTGTGAACTTGAGCTGCCTTTCCCTCCCTGGACTCCCAACTATGTCCTCTCAACTCAGAGAGACTGCTGGGCTCCACTTGGGTTTCACTTATCTCTCCTGTGGCTTAGAATCTATCTCCAGATAGTATGCTAGGACAATCATATGACCTATCTTGTTTGTTTCTCCTCTTTCTGTGACCATTATTATGTGCTGCCTGATGTGGAATGTCTGAAAACTATTGTTTCATATACTTTGCCCATTTGTTGTTGTTTTAGGTAGGAGGATAAATTAGTCAATCTTGGCCATAATTGAAAGTCTTCTCTGGCTTTTTGTGAGATGGGGGTTTAAAATTTTAGATGTCATATTTTTCTGGGCAATGAAGTCCAGGATGTGGCTCCGAGAGTGGAGGCTGAAATGGAATGGAAAACAAAGTTCCTGGAGTAAAGGCAGAGTAGGAAATGGAAAGTTAGATTGTTAAATGCATCATTCATATTTCTACTCAACACACAAATTAAGTGGGGGTGGAAACTCTCATTACAGGGGCATGAGAATGATAAAAGGCTTGGAGGAATAAATTAGCAGTGGTTTTGGAGAACTGTGAAGTATTTTCTATAGCTGGAATATACAGTACCTAAGAAGCCATGTCAGGAAATAAAGTAGACTGGTGACTATATTTGAAGGATGCTGTCTGTCATACTAAGGAATTTGGATATTTTCTTGATGGCAATTGAAAAAGTTAAGAAATTGGGAAGCTAGGACTCAGATGGTCACCTAGATTAATTCTGGAGTCTTAGCTGATGACAGGACACAGGGCAGAAAGGAAAACTGAAAGCTAGATTTAAAAATTCTTCCTGAATAAGGAGGTTGGGATGATAGTTTTAAAGTTGTGTAGGCAGTTACGAAGCCAGGTACCATGAGCCTCAAAGGAACAAAAATTATTTACCCATGAGTGATGGACTTGGCAACAAGGAGCGAGGAGAAAGCTTTCCTCATCTGTCCATCCCCACTGCCGTCTTTGTAGTAGTCAGTGTGAGAGAAGAAGCAATCTCCTGGAGGAGATGCAGGAAAGCAGGAGCTTCAGGAGAGGACCCCAGTTCAGTTAAAACAAGGGATGGAAGGTAAAGTTCAATGGAGAAAATCAGGGTGTAGGATAGTTTGTTTCCCATGGAACAGGAGCTCCAGAGAGTGTAGTGTAAAGGGCTCTGAGAAAAGCAAACAGTGAGAAAAACAAGTTGAGGGTGTTTGTGGAGGAAAAAGAACATCTTGGACTCTAATAGTAGTTTTCACTTCTTTTCCAATCTTGTGAAGGTGGCAACACCTTCTCTATAGTAGTCTTCCCTTATCCATAGCTTCACTTTTTGTGGTTTCAGTTACCTGCGACCAGCCATGGTTTGAAAATATTAAATGGAAAATTCCAGAAATAAGCAATTCACAATTTTTAAATTGTTTGCTGTTCTGAGTAGAGTGATGAAATCTTAAGCCATCTCACTCTGTCCCACCCAGGACATGCATTATCCCTTTGTACAGCATAAATACGCTGTATACTCTCTCAGCCTATTAACATGTAGTAGCCCTCTCCATTATAAGATCGATGATCAAAGGGAGAGAGAGGCCACATTTACATAACTTTTGTTACAGTATATTGTTATAACTATTCCATTTTCTTATTAGTTATTGTTAATCTTTTGCTGTGCCTAATTTATAAATTTAACTTTATCATAGGCATGTATGTATAGGAAAAAACATAGTATACAGGGTGGGGCAAAAGTAGGTTTACAGTTGTTTATATGGAAAATAATACAATAATTAATAATAATACAAGAATAAATTGTGTTTTACTCACAATTATCAACCTACTTTTGCCTCACCCTGAATATAAAGTTCAGTACTATCTGCAGTTTCAGGTATCCTCTGTGGGTCTTGGAACATACCCCCTCAGATAATGGGGGACTACTGTATTGTCACTCTTTCTTTAATGCCATTCTATTTATTTATTTATTTTAATTGACTAAAATTTTTTTTTGTTAATCCTCACCTGAGGATATTTTTTCCATTGATTTTTTAGAGTGGAAGGGTATGAGAGAAGCAGAGAGAGGGAGGGAAGAAACTTTGACGTGAAAGAGACACATAGATTGGTTGCCTCCCGCATGCGCTCTACCCAGGGCCGGGGATCAAACCCACAACCCAGGTACATGCCCTTGACTGGTGTGCTGGCCAACACTCCAACTACTGAGTCACACAGGCCAGGGCTTAATTGATGGTTTTTGTTGTGTTATGTTTTGTTTTTTTTTTGAGAGAGAAACATCAATTTGTTGTTCCACTTATTTATGCATTTTATTGGTTGCTTCTTGTATGTACCTTGACCCAAACCCACAACCATGGCGTACCAGGATGATGCTCTAATCAACTGAGCTACTGACCCGGGCTTTAATGCCATTCTTGTTTTGTGTGTGTGTGTGTGTGTGTGTGTGTGTGTGTGTGTGTGTGTGTGTGTGTTTTAATGATGTTTTACTATAGTGACGTTTTCTTTTTAAAAATATATATATTTTATTGATTTTAGAGAGGAAGGGAGAGGGAGAGAGAGATAGAAACATCAATGATGAGAGAGAATCACCGATTGGCTGCCTCTTCCACGTCCCCCACTGGGGATCAAGCCTGCAACCCAGTCATGTGCCCTTGGCCGGAATCGAACCTGGGACCTTTCAGTCCGAAGACCGACGCTCTATCCATTGAGCCAAACCAGCTAGGGCTTTAATGCCATTCTTTTTTTTTAAATATATTTTATTGATTTTTTACAGAGAGGAAGAGAGAGGGATAGAGAGTTAGAAACATCGATGAGAGAGAAACATCGATCAGCTGCCTCTTGCACACCTCCTAGTGGGGATGTGCCCGCAACCAAGGTACATGCCCTTGACTGGAATCGAACCTGGGACCCTTGAGTCCGCAGGCCGACGCTCTATCCACAGAGCCAAACTGGTTTCGGCTTTAATGCCATTCTTAATGTGCTCTATTACAATCAATTTTAGTTTCACTTGAACATATTTCTAACTCTTACTTTGTTTTCTGTCTAAAATCCATATAATCAGATTAGAATGTCTCTAAGTAAATAATCTCTCTAGCCCTTTTGAATTGTGCTCTCTCTGTAACAGAAAAACCCTCTCATTCTAATATCTTAGGAGGCTAAATTGTTTTCTCTGACACTATCAAATAGCTCTGCATTCACTACTGCTCATATCCTCCCTGCTCTCCCAGAACCCCTGCTTTCAGTTGGAGGAGAAAATGGAAATGCCCTCATATGCTCCCTAGTTTTCAACTTTTGTCCAGGCATCATTCCATAGAAGTGCTTTGCAACTTACTTGTAGAAGTGCTATTCAATCGTGTATGAGGCACTTGGAGCAGATAGAGGTCAGAAAGTTTGGTTGATTCTATAACATCCTGCAGATTCACAGTATTTACAGCAACCTCATCCCCTTTTAACATTATATAGACTATTTAATTTTTATATACATAATGTATAGTACAAAAAAATAAAATCTACAGAAAGGTATGTGGTAAAGAGTAAGTTTTCCTCCCCTTTCTATCCCTCAATTCACTTCCTCTCCCTGTAGGCAACCACAGTTATCAGTTTGTAATATTCTTCCAGAAATATTCAATTCATTTATCAACATATATTTATATATTCCTTAAAAAAAACCCACAAATTGTAGCATTATATGCCCACTGTTTTGCACCTTGCTTTTTTTTTTTCATTGATTTTTAGAGAGGAAGGGAGATGGAGCAAGAGAGAGAAACATCTATCAGTTGCCTCCCACATGCCCCCCACCAGGTATCAACCTGGACATGGAATTTTACCGGTGACCTTTTGGTGCATGGGTTGACACTCAACCAACTGAGCCACACTGGCCAGGGCAGCACCTTGCTTTTTTTCACTTAACAGCATGCGCTGGAGCTCTTCCCAAGTAAGTCCATATAGAGTTGCTCATCATTTTTGTGACTGCATAGTATTACACTGCTAGCTGTACCATGGTTTATTTAATCAATTTCTTACTGGTAGACTTTTAGGTTACTTCCAACTTTTAGCTCTTGCAAACAATTGTTTTAGTGAATACTTTTTGTACATGTGTCATTTCAAACATGTATTTATAGGCTATATATAGAATAATATATAGATTATAAAGAAATTAAATATAGAATACATCCCTTGAAGTGGAATTCTAGATCAAAGACTATAGCACGATGACTTTTTAAAATTAAAAAAATTTTTCAATTACAGTTTACATTCAATATTATTTTGTATTAGTTTCAGGTGTACAGCATAGTGGCACTATGACTTTTGATTGGCCATGAGGAGGCTCTGTCCAGTGATTATTGAACACCGTGGCAGCAAGTCATCCACTTCCACATCCACTTCTGCTACTGCTGCCAAGGGCAACTGTTTCCACTTCTTTTTGTTTTACTTACAGAATCCTTCCTCTTCTGCAGAGTATGTGATAAAACATTTTGTCTAGTGGTTCTGTATAATACCTTTATGGAGAATGCTTATGCTTCATATCTGTGGTGTAATGTGTCTGGTTCAACTTGTTATTCTTTTACTTATCATCATAACCTTGGTTATGGAAACCCTCTGCTAACTTTCTAGCATCTTCCCTCTCCTTTTTCCTAAACCCCTTTTTACTACACCTCTTTCTACCCCTCCCCCTTCTTATTTTCCTTTCCCTATCCCCTCTTCCTCCTCCTACTTTGTGATGTTATTTTGATATGTCAGTTTGGCTAGGCTATAGTTATTTTTTTATTGTTAGATATTTACAATAAAACTTTTGAAACTTCACTCAGTCCTCAGTTATTGAATCAAACTAATTTTCATGTGCAGGTAGGTATTTTGTCAATGTGATTAAAATCCATAACCAGTTGACTTTAAGTAAGGGAGATGATTCTAGATAATCTGGGTGGGCCTGATCCAATCAGTTGAAAGGCCTTAAGAGCAGAGCTGAGGCTTCCCTGATGAAGAAGAAATTCCTGCTGTGAACAGTAAGTAGCTTTGGTCTGTGTTTAAGAGTTCCAGCCTGCCCTTTTTGAGAGACTGCGCTATGAATTTTGGACTTGGTTAGCCAGTCCCCACAACTATGTAAGCCTATTTCTTACAATAAAATCTCTCTTTTTCTAAAAGAACTTCATTTTTCAATTACAGTTTACATTCAATATTATTTTGTATTAGTTTCAGGTTAGATAATCATACTTTACCAAGTGTTTCCCCCTATATTTCTAGTACCCACTTGGCACCATACATAGTTATTGCAATATTATTGACTCTCTACCCTATGCTTTACTTTAGATCCCCATAACTGTTTTGTAACTACCAGTTTATACTTCTTAATCCTTTCACTTTTTTCACCTAGTCCCCCAACCATCTCCCCTTTGGCAACAATCAATCTGTTTTCTGTCTGTGAGTCTGTTTCAATTTTGTTTGTTATTTTCATCTTTTAGATTTCATTTAGCCTAATTAACACCCTCTAAATCCATCAGTGCTATTGCAAATGGTAAGATTTCATTCTTGTTATGGCTGCATAATATTCCATTGTATGTATGTACTACCACATTTTTATGCACTCATCTATTGATGAACACCCCGGCTGCTTCCATATCTTATATATTGTAAATAATGGTGTAATGAACATAGGGGTGTATCTATTCTTTCAAATTAGTGTTTCGGGTTTCTTTGGATATATGCCCAGAAGTGGAATCATCATTGGGGTATAAGACAGTTCCATGCTTAATTTTTTGAGGACCCTCCATATTGTGTTCCACAGTGGCTGCACTAGTGTGTATTCCCACCAACAGTGCACGAGGGTTCCCTGTTCTCCACATCCTCACCAACACTTATTGTGTGTGGATTTATTGATGATAGCCATTCTGACAGGTGTGAGGTGAAATCTCTTTTTTTAAATTGAATTTATTGGAGTGACAAGGGTTAATAAAATTATATAGGTTTCAGGTGTACAATTCTATAATACATCATCTGTATATTGTATTGTGTTTCACCACCCCAAGTCAAGTCTCCTTCCATCACCATTTATCCGACTTTTACCCTCTCCTACCTTTCCCATCCCCCTCTGTCTATGAGTTGTTGTTTTTTAATCCTCACCCAAGGGTATGTTTTTTATTTATTTTAGATAGGAAAGGAGACGAGAGGGAGAGAGAGAAACACTAATGCCAGAAATATTAATTGGTTGCCTCCTGTATGTACCCCAAACAGGGATTGAACCCACAACCTGGGTATGGGCCTTGACGGGGAACTGAACCCACAACCCTTCCGTGCACAGGATGATACTCAAACCAACTGAGCCACACTGACCAGGGCTATGAGCTGTTTGTTTTGTGTGTTTTTTGCTTAATCACTTCACCTTTTTCATCCAGTGCCCACTCTCCCCCCGCCTCCCCCCACCAACAGCTGTCAGTCTGTTCTCTGTATCCATGAGTCTATCTCCACTTTGTTTGCTGGTTTATTTTGTTCATTAGATTCCACATATAAGTAAAAACATTTAGTACTTGTCCTTCTTTGACTGGCTTATTTCACTTAGCATAATACTCTCCAGGTCCATCCATACTGTTGCAAAGGATATGATTTACTTCTTTTTTTTTTTCAATCCTTACCCAAGGATAGATATGTTTAGTGATTTGATAGGTAGAGAGAGAGATAGAGAGAAACATTGATTGGTTGCCTCTCAGACATACCCCAAGATTGCTATGGCTCTTTGGGGTCTTTTGTGGTTCCATATAGATTTTTGGAATATTTGCCCCAATCGAGGACCTAGATATATGCCCCGACTGGGAATCAAGCTGGTAACCTTTCGGTGTATAGGATGATGCTCCAACCAATTGAGCCAGAGAGAGAAACATCAATTTGTGGTTCCACTCATTTATGCATTCATTAGTTAATTCTTGTATGTGCCCTGACTGGTGATCAAACCCGAAACCTTAGCACATTGGGATAATGCTCTAACTAACTGACTACCTGGCCAAGGCTGTACCACAGCTTTTTTATCCACTCATCTACTGATGGACATTTGGGCTGCCTCTTAATCGTGGCTATTGTAAATAATGCTGCAATGAACATAGGGGTTCATATATTCCTTTGAATTGGTGTTTCACATTTCTTTGTATATATTCACATGGCAGTTCAACTTTTAAATTTTTCTAGATAACTCCATATTGATTTCCACAGTGGCTACACCAATCTGCATTCCCACCAACAGTGCACAATGGGTTCCCTTTTCTCCACATCCTCACCAACATTTATTTGTTGATTAATTGATGATAGCCATTCTGACAGGTGTGGGGTGATACCTCGTTGTGGTTTTAATTTACATTTTTTCTGCTGATTACTGACATTGAACATCTTTTCACATGTTTTTTGGCCATCTGTATGTCCTCTTTGAAGAAGTATCTATTCAGGATCCTTGCCCATTTTTAATTGGATTGTTTGATTTTTGGTGTTGAGTTTTATATTTTTTTTATAAATTGTGGATATTACCCCTTATCAGATGTATTATTGGCGAATATGTTCTCCCTTTCAGTGGGTTGTCTTTTCATTTGTTGATGGTTTTCTTTGCTGTGCAAAAACTTTTTAGTTTGGTGTAATCCCATTTGTTTATTTTTTCTTTGTTTCCCTTACCCAAGGAGATATATTAGAAAAAATATTGCTATAAGAAATGTTGGAGATTTTACTGCCTCTTTTCTTCCATGATTTTCAGAGTTTCGAGTTTAACATTTAAGTCCTTAATTCATTTTGAGTTGTCTATGGTGTAAGCAGGTGGTCTAGTTTAATTTCTCTGCAAGTGTCTGTCCAATTTTCCCAACATCATTTACTGAATAGACAATCTTTAGCCCATTGTATGTTCTTGCCTCCTTCATCAAATAATTATTGACTGTAAAGGTTTGAGCTTATTTCTGGGCTTTCTCTTCTGTTCCATTATTCTATATGTCTGTTTTTCTTGCCAGTACAATGCTGTTTTGATTACTGTGGCCTTGTAATATAGTTTGATATCAGGTAGTGTGATTCCTCCAATTTTGTTCTTCCTTTTTAAGATTGCTATGGCTCTACGGGGTCTTTTGTGGTTCCATATAGATTTTTGGAATATTTGTTCCTGTTCTGTGAATATGCTACTGGTACCTTGATAGGAATTGTGTTGAATCTAGATTGGTTTGAGTAGTATGGACATTTTAATTATATTAATTCTTCCTGTTCATGAACACAATATATGCTTTTTTGTATCTTCTTCAATATCTTTCTTCAGTGTCTTATAATTTTTGAGTACAGGTCTTTTACATTCTTGGTTAAACTTATTCCTAGGTATTTTATTTATTTACTAGAGTGTAGGAAGCGGTTATAGGGTTAAGCCTCGGACTGACCTGTGGCAGGGTCACAAACAAGTTCGTTTAGAGGGCAGACCCCTCCCAGCATAATTAAGCCTGATCCTGTAACTGATCCCTAGATCCTTCCTGGGTAGCTAGTGGGCTGTGGGAGGGGCAGCAAGTGCTGCCAAAACAAGTGAAACATACAAGAACATTGTTAATTGCCTTGTTTGTCCCTGATTATAAATAAAGCCTCAGCTTTGCAGTCTGGATCTATTCTGTGGCCTCAGCCAGGCACAGAAAGATCCACCCAGCTCCCAGCTTCATGAATCTATTTCTGCATCTTGTTTTCTTTATTTCTAATATTTCTCAATCCCTGGCCGCCTCCATTTAGAACCGGTTCGTTCATCTCTCTTTCTGCGCAGGACGTGGAAAAGGGAGATCCCCGCCATGTCTGGCCCCCGCCGCATCAGGCCCCCGCACTAGAGGCCTGGTGCATGAAAATTCATGCACTGGAGGGGGGGTCCCTCAGCCCATACTGCCCCCTCTCACAGTCCGGGAGCCCTCAGGGGCGGGAGGCGACCCGACGATCAGGGGAAGGTGACACCCCATCACACCTCTGCTGCTGCCACTGCCAGCAGCACAAGCCTCAGCCGGCGCTGGTTACCTGAACCTCGGGCAGCCCTGGGCAGCTGGGCAGCAACCATCTGAGGATTGCCTGCAACTCAGGCTTGCCCTGGGTGGCTGGGGGGCTGAGAGGACTCTGGAGGCAGGCGCGCAGAGCGGCTGGGCCTGCCTGGGGGTGGACCCAGCCTTGCCACGTGCCTATTGCCCCGTTGGGGCTGAGGGGATTGGGCACCACCATCTTGTGGCTGTGGGCGCCACCATCTTTGAGGGCATGGCAGTCAATTAGCATATTCCCGCCTTATTGGCTGTGGGCGCCACCATCTTTGAGGGCGTGGCAGTCAATTAGCATATTCCCTCCTTATTGGCTGTGGGCGCCACCATCTTTGAGGGCAGGGCAGTCAATTAGCATATACCCTCCTTACTGGCTGTGGGCGCCGCCATCTTTGCAATGGTGTGAGGGTCAATTAGCATATTCCCTCTTTATATTTTTTTTATTAAGGTATTATATGTGTACATATCTTAACATTGCCCCCACCCCACCCCACTCCCATACATGCCCTCACCCCTCAGTGTTTTGTGTCCATTGGTTATACTTATATGCATGCATACAAGTCCTTCGGTTGATCTCTTATCTCCCCCACCTATCCCTAACCTTCCCGCTGTAATTTGACAGTCTGTATGATGCTTTACTGCCTCTGTATCTATCTTTTTGTTCATCCGTTTATAATGTTCTTTATTATCCACAAATGAGTGAGATCATGTGGAATTTTTCTTTCATTGACTGGCTTATTTCACTTAGCATGATGTTCTCCAGTTCCATCCAGGTTGCTGCAAATAGTAAGAATTCCTTCTTTTTTATGGCAGCACTAGAAGCCCGGTGCACGAAATTCGTGCACGGCAGGGGGTTGTCCCTCAGCCCAGCCTGTACCCTCTCCAATCTGGGACTCCTGGAGGGATGTCCGACTGCCCGTTTAGGCCCGATCCTGGTGGGATCGGGCCTAAACGGGCAGTCGGACATCCCTCTCACAATCCAGGACTGCTGGCTCCCAACTGCTTGCCTGCCTGCCTTCCTGATTGCCCCTAACCGCTTCTGCCTGCCAGCCTGATCACCCCCTAACCACTCCGCTGCCAGCCTGGTTGATGCTTAACTGCTCCCCTGCCAGCCTGTTTGCCCCCAACTTCCCTCCTCTGCCAGCCTGGTCACCCCTAACTGCCCTCTCCTGCAGGGTTGATCACCTCCAACTGCCCTCCCTTGCAAGCCTGGTCCCTCGCAACTGCCCTCCCTTGCAGGCCTGGTCCCTCACAACTGCCCTCCCTTGCAGGCCGGGTGCCTCCCAACTGCCCTCTCCTGCTGGCCATCTTGTGGTGGCCATCTTGTGTCCACATGGGGGCAGGATCTTTGACCACATGGGGGCAGCTATATTGTGTGTTGCAGTGATGATCAATCTGTATATTATTCTTTTATTAGATAGGATAGAGGCCTGGTGCACAGGTGGGGGCCAGCTGGTTTGCCCTGAAGGGTGTCACAGATAAAGGTGGGGTTCCCTTGGGGTGTGGGGCGGCCTGAGCGAGGGGCCTGTGGTGGTTTGCAGGCTGGCCACGCCCCCTGGCAACCCAAGGGGAGGCCCTGGTATCTGGAATTTATTTTCCTTCTACAATTGAAACTTTGTAGCCTGGAGCGGAGCCAAGCCTGGGGCTCCAGCAGCCATTTCTGTGGCAGTTAATTCACCTTCTACAATTGAAACTTTGTTGCCTTAAGCGGGTGGGCCTGGCCAGGGTGTGCGGAAAGCTTTGCTTCCCCTGTTGCCGCCGGCAACCCTGGCCTGCTCTCTCAAGCTCCATTCTGCCACCATTTGTTTGAATTTGTTTACCTTCTATAATTGAAACTTTGTAGCTTGAGTGGAGGCTTAGGCCTGCAACGGCTATGGAAAGCTTGGCTTCCTCTGTTACCTGGGGAACCTTGCTCTCTGTGGCTGTAGCCATCTTGGATTGGGGTTAATTTGCATACTCGCCCTGATTGGCTGGTGGGCGTGGCTTGGCTGGTGGGTGTGGCTTATGTAGCAGAGTGATGGTTAATTTGCATATTACCATTTTATTAGAGAGGATAGTATTCCATTGTGTAGATGTACCATAGTTTTCTGATCCAGTCATCTGCTCATGGGCATTTAGGCTGTTTCCAAATCTTAGCTATTGTAAATTGTGCTGCTATGAACATAGGGGTGCATATATCCTTTCTGATTGGTGTTTCTAGTTTCTTGGGATATATTCCTAGAAGTGGGATCACTGGGTCAAATGGGAGTACCATTTTTAACTTTTTCAGGAAACTCCATACTATTCTCCACAGTGGCTGCACCAGTCTGCATTCCCACCAGCAGTGCACAAGGGATCCTTTTTCTCCACATCCTCACCAGCACTTGTCATTTGTTGATTTGTTGATGAAGCCATTCTGGCAGGTGTGAGATGATATCTCGTTGTTTTGATTTGCATCTCTTGGATGATTAGTGACTATGAGCATGTTTTCGTATGTCTCTGGGCTTTCTGAATGTCCTCTTTTGAAAAGTGTCTATTTAGATCCTTTGCCCATTTTTTGATTGGATCGTTTCTCTTCCTTTTATTAAGTTGTATGAGTTCTCTGTAAATGTTGGAGATTAACCCTTATCAGAAATATCATTGGCAAATATGTTCTCCCATACAGTGGACTTTCTTATTGTTTTGTTGGTGGTTTCTTTTGCTGTGCAGAAGCTTTTTATTTTGATGTAGTCCCATTTGTTTATTTTCTCCTTAGTCTCCATTGCCGTAGGAGCTGTGTCTGTAAAGATACTGCTACGACATATGTCTGCTATTTTGCTGTCTATGGAGTCTTGTAGGATTTTTATGGCTTCCCATCTTACATTTAAGTCCTTTAGCCATTTTGAGTTTGTTTTTGTGTATGGTGTAAGTTGGTGATTTAGTTTCATTTTTTTGCATGTATCTGACCAAATTTCCCAGCACCATTTATTGAAGAGACTGTCTTGACTCCATTGTATGCTCTTGCCTCCTTGTCAAATATTAATTGAGCATAATGGCTTGTGTCAATTTCTGGGTTCTCTGTTCTGTTCCATTGGTCTATATGTCTGTTCTTGTGCCAGTACCAGGCAGTTTTGAGAACCATGGCTTGGTAATATAGCTTAATATCTGATATTGTGATCCCTCCAACTTTGTCCTTCTTTCTTAGGATTGCTGTGGCTGTTTGGGGTCTTTTTTTATTCCAGATGAATTTTTGGAGAGTTTGTTCTAGATCTTTGAAATATGCCGTTGGTATTTTAATGGGTATTGCATTGAATATGTAGATTGCTTTGAGTAGTATGGACATTTTAATGATGTTGATTCTGCCAATCCATGAACATGGTATGTTCTTCCATTTGTTTATGTCTTCCTCTATCTCTTTTTTCTATGTCTTATAGTTTTCCGACTACAGGTCTTTTACGTCCTTAGTTAGGTTTATTGCTAGGTACCTTAACTTTTTTGGTGTAATGGTAAATAGGATTGTTTTTTTCGCTTCTCTTTCTGTGAGTTCATTATTAGTGTATAAAAAGGCCATAGATTTCTGGGTGTTAATTTTGTATCCTGGTACATTGCCAAATACATTTATTAGGTCCAGTAGTTTTTTGATGGAGTCTTTGGGGTTTTCTATGTATATTATCATGTCATCTGCGAACAAGGACAGTTTTACTTCTTCTTTTCCAATTTGGATGCTTTTTATTTCTTCATCTTGTCTGATCCCTATGGCTAGCACTTCCAGTACTATATTGAACAGGAGTGGTGAAAGTGGGCATCCCTGTCTTGTTCCCGTTCTTAGGGGAAATGATTTTAGTTTATGTTGTGTTATGATCCCTGTATTCCCACTTTGCTGAGAGTTTTTATTAAGAAAGGGTGTTAGATTTTGTCAAATGCTTTTTCAGCATCGATTGATATGATTATGTGATTTTTATCTCTCAGTTTGTTTATGTGGTGTATCACATTTATTGATTTGCGGATATTTTACCATCCTTATATTCCCGGAATAAATCCCACTTGGTCATAGTGTACGATCTTTCTAATGTAATGCTAAATCCAATTTGCTCGAATTTTGTTGACGATTTTAGCATCTATGTTCATCAAGGATATTGGCCTGTAGTTCTCTTTTTTTGTGGTGTCTTTATCTGGTTTTGGAATTAGGGTAATGCTGGCTTCATAGAAAGAGCTTGGAAGTGTGCCTTCCTCTTGAATTTTTGGGAATAGTTGAGGAGGATAGGTTTTAGTTCTTCTTTGAATGCTTGGTATAACTCCTCTGTAAAGCTTTCCGGACAAGGGCTTTTGTTTGCTGGAAGTTTTTTTAAAATTTCTTTATTGATTAAGGTGTTACATATTTGTCCTCATCCCCCGATTACCTTCCCAAACTCCCCCCACTCATGCCCTCACCCCCCTGTTGTCTGTGTCCAATGGTTAGGCTTATATGCATGCATACAAGTCCTTTGGTTGATCTCTTCCCCTTACCCCCACCCTCCCCTACCTTCCTTCTGAGGTTTGACAGTCTGATAGATGCATCCCTGTCTCTGGATCTGTTTTTGTTCATCAGTTTATGTTGTTCATTATATTCCACAAATGAGTGAGATCATGTGATATTTATCTTTCTCTGACTGACTTATTTCACTTAGCATAATGCTCTCCAGTTCCATCCATGTTGTTGCAAATGGTAGGAATTCCTTTTTTTTTAGCACAGCATAGTATTCGCTTGTGTAGATGTACCACAGTTTTTTAATCCACTCATCTGCTGATGGGCACTTAGGCTGTTTCCAAATCTTAGCTATGGTAAATTGTGCTGCTATGAACATAGGGGCGCATATATCCTTTCTGATTGATGTTTCTAGATTCTTGGGATATATTCCTAGAAGTGGGATCACTGGGTCAAATGGGAGTTCCATTTTTAGTTTTTTGAGGAAACTCCATACTGTTCTCCACAGTGGCTGCACCAATCTGCATTCCCACCAGCAGTGTACGGGGGTTCTTTTTTCTCTGCATCCTCACCAACACTTTTCGTTTATTGATTTGTTGATGATAGCCATTCTGACAGGTGTGAGATGGTACAGCATTGTCGTTTAGATTTGCATCTCTCGGATAATTGGTGACTTTGAGCATGTTTTCATATATTTCTTGGCCTTCCTTCTGTCTTCTTTCAAAAAGTTTCTATTTAGGTCCATTGCCCATTTTTTGATTGGATTATCTTCTTTTTTTTAACCTTTTGCACTCGGATGTTGAGTGTGACTCGACACGGTTAGCATCGGTAGCAGCTCTTTTTATACTCTTTGAATGTATCAATAATTTAAAATATTAAAAAATCCAAATAAATAAGTTTGTATGAAAAGAAACTCCAGTTTTTTATTTAACTGCCGTGCTTTGTAAAATCTGGGGTATTTAAAAAATTAAATCCCGAGTAGAATAAAGGAATCAAGAAAAAAGCAAGCGAGTGTAAAGGGTTAAGTTGTATGAGTTCCCTGTAGATGTTGAAGATTAAACCCTTATCGGTGATAACATTGGCAAATATGTTCTCCCATATAGTAGGCTTTCTTGTTGTTGTTTTTTTTTTAAGTTTCTTTTTTTTCCAATTTTTTTATTAAGGTATTATATGTGTACATATCTTACCATTGCCCTCCCCACCCCCCCTCCAATATATGCCCCCACCCCCCCAGAGTTTTGCATCCATTGGTTATGCTTATATGCATGCATACAAGTCCTTTGATTGATCTCTTATCTCCCCCACCTCTCCCTAACCTTCCCCTTGTAATTTGACAGTCTGTTTGATGCTTTACTGTCTCTGTATCTATCTTTTTGTTCAAGTTTATAATGTTCTTTATTATCCATAAATGAGTGAGATCATGTGGTATTTTTCTTTCATTGACTGACTTATTTCACTTAACATAATGTTCTCCAATTCCTCCCAGGTTGCTGCAAATGATGAGAATTCCTTCTTTTTTATGGCTGCATAGTATTCCATTGTGTAGATGTACCACAGTTTTCTGATCCAGTCATCTGCTGACGGGCACCTAGGCTGTTTCCAAATCTTAGCTATGGTGAATTGTGCTGCTATGAACATAGGGGTGCATATATCCTTTCTAATTGGTGTTTCTAGTTTCTTCGGATATATTCCCAGGAGTGGGATTACTGGGTCAAATGGGAGTTCCATTTTCAGTTTTTTGAGGAAACTCCATACTGTTCTCCACAGTGGCTGCACCAGTCTGCATTCCCACCAGCAGTGCACGAGGGTTCCTTTTTCTCCGCAACCTCGCCAACACTTGTCGTTTGTTGATTTGTTGATGATAGCCATTCTGACACGTGTGAGATGGTACCGCATTGTTGTTTTGATTTGCATCTCTCGGATAATTAGTGACGTTGAGCATGTTTTCATGTGTCTCTTGGCCTTCCTTCTGTCTTCCTTTGAAAAGATTCTATTTAGGTCTGTTGCCCATTTTTTTATTGGATCATTTATCTTCCTTTTATTAAGTTGTATAAGCTGCCTGTAGATGTTGGAGATTAAACCTTTATCAGTGATGCCATTTGCAAATATGTTCTCCCATGCAGTGGGCCTTCTTGTTGTTTTGTTGATGGTTTCTTTTGCTGTGAAAAAGCTTTTTATTTTTATGTAGTCCCATTTGTTAATTTTCTCTTTAGCTTCCATTGCCCTAGGGGCAGTGTCAGTGAAGAATTTCTTTTGGCATATGTCTGACATTTTGCTGCCTGTGGATTGCTCTAGTATTTTTATGGTTTCCCGTCTTATGTTTAAGTCCTGTATCCATTTTGAGTTTTTTTTTTGTGTATGGCATAAGTTGGTGATCAAGCTTCATTTTTTTGCATGTATCTGTCCAATTTTCCCAACACCATTTATTGAAGAGACTGTCTTTATTCCATTGTATGTTCATGCCTCCTTTGTCAAATATTAATTGAGCATAGTGGTTTGGGTCAATATTTGGATTCTCTATTCTGTTCCATTGATCTATATGTCTGTTCTTGTGCCAGTACCAGGCTGTTTTGAGAACAGTGGCTTTGTAATACAGCTTGAAATCTGGTATTGAGATCCCTCCTACTTTATTCTTCTTTCTCAGGATTGCTGTGGCTATTCGGGGTCTTTTTTTATTCCAGATGATTTTTTGGAGAGTTCTTTCAAGGTCTGTGAAATATGCCGTTGGTATTTTAATGGGGAGTGCATTGAATCTATAGATTGCTTTGGGTAGTATGGACATTTTAATGATGTTGATTCTACCAATCCATGAACATGGTATGCTCTTCCATCTGTTTACATCTTCCTCTATCTCTTTTTTCATTGTCCTGTAGTTTTCCGTGTATAGGTCTTTTACCTCCTTAGTTAAGTTTATTCCTAGGTATCTTGATTTTTTTGGTGTGATGGTAAATGGGATTGCCTTTTTAGTCTCTCTGTCTGTAAGTTCACTATTGGTGTATAGAAAGGCCATAGATTTCTTGGCGTTAATTTTGTATCCTGCTACATTGCCGAATTCATTTATTAAGTCTATTAGTTTTTTGACGGAGTCTTTCGGATTTTTTATGTACAATATCATGTCGTCTGCAAATAAAGACAGCTTTACTTCTTCTTTTCCAATTTGGATGCCTTTTATTTCTTCTTCTTGTCTAATTGCAATGGCTAATACTTCCAGTACTATGTCAAACAGGAGTGGTGAGAGTGGGCATCCCTGTCTTGTTCCTGTTCTTAGGGGAAATGTTTTTAGTTTTTGTCCATTGAGTATGATGTTTGCTGTGGGTTTTTCATATATAGCTTTTATTATGTTGAGGTATGAGCCATCTATTCCCACCTCGTTGAGAGTTTTTATCAAGAAAGGGTGTTGGATTTTGTCAAATGCTTTTTCTGCATCAATTGATATGACTATGTGATTTTTATCTTTCAATTTGTTTATGTGATGTATCACATTTATTGATTTGCGGATATTGTACCATCCTTGCATTCCTGGGATAAATCCTACTTGGTCATGGTGTATGATCTTTCTGATGTACTGCTGGAGCCGATTTGCTAGAATTTTGTTGAGGATTTTGGCATCTATGTTCATGAGGGATATTGGTCTGTAATTCTCTTTCATTGTGTTGTCTTTATCTGGTTTTGGTATTAGGGTGATGCTGGCTTCATAGAAGGAGCTTGGAAGTGTTCCTTCCACTTGAATTTTTTGGAATAGTCTGAGGAGGATAGGTTTTAGTTCTTCCTTGAATGTTTGGTAAAACTCTCCTGTGAAGCCATCAGGCCCCGGGCTTTTGTTTGCCGGAAGCTTTTTGATGACTTCTTCAATTTCGTCCATAGTTATTGGCCTATTGAGCTGTTTAGATTCTTCTTGATTGATTTTTGGAAGGTTATGTTTTTCTAGGAATATGTCCATTTCCTCCAGGTTGTCCAGTTTGTTGGAATAGAGTTGTTCGTAGTATTTTGTAACAATCCTTTGTATCTCAGCGGGGTCTGTTGTTTTTTTTTGTTTGTTTTTTTGGTTTTTTTTTTTTTGTGCTCTCTTTTTTTTTTTTTTTTATTGAGGTATTATATGTGTACATATCTTACCATTACCCCCCCCACCCCACACCCACATATGCCCTCACCCCCCAGAGTTTTGCGTCCATTGTTTATGCTTATATGCATGCATACAAGTCCTTCGTTTGATTTCTTATCTACCCCCCCTCTCCCAAACTTTCCCCCTGTAATTTGAAAGTCTATTTGTTGCTTTAATGTCTCTGTAACTATCTTTTTGTTCATCAGTTTATAATGTTCTTTATTATCCATAAATGAGTGAGATCATGTGGTATTTTTCTTTCATTGACTGGCTTATTTCACTTAGTATAATATTCTCCAATTCCATCCAGGTTGCTGCAAATGATGAGAATTCCTTCTTTTTTATGGCAGCATAGTATTCCATTGTGTAGATGTACCACAGTTTTCTGATCCAGTCATCTGCTGACGGGCACCTAGGCTGTTTCCAAATCTTAGCTATTGTAAATTGTGCTGCTATGAACATGGGGGTGCATATATCTTTTCTGATTTGTGTTTCTAGTTTCTTTGGATATATTCCCAGGAGTGGGATTACTGGGTCAAATGGGAGTTCCATTTTCAGTTTTTTGAGGAAACTCCATACTGTTCTCCACAGTGGCTGCACCAGTCTGCATTCCCACCAGCAGTGCACGAGGGTTCCTTTTTCTCCGCATCCTCGCCAACACTTGTTGTTTGTTGATTTGTTGATGATAGCCATTCTGACAGGTGTGAGATGGTACCTCATTGTTGTTTTGATTTGCATCTCTCGGATAATAAGTGACTTTGAGCATGTTTTCATGTGTCTCTTGGCCTTCCTTCTGTCTTCTTTTGAAAATATTCTGTTTAGGTCCGTTGCCCATTTTTTTATTGGATCATTTATCTTCCTTTTATTAAGTTGCATAAGCTGCCTGTAGATGTTGGAGATTAAACCTTTATCAGTGCTAGCATTTGCAAATATGTTCTCCCATGCAGTGGGCTTTCTTGTTGTTTTGTTGATGGTTTCTTTTGCTGTAGAAAAGCTTTTTATTTTGATGTAGTCCCATTTGTTAATTTTCTCTTTAGCTTCCATTGCCCTAGGGGCAGTGTCAGTGAAAAAGTTCTTTTGGCATATGTCTGAGATTTTGTTGCCTGTGGATTCCTCTAGTATTTTTATGGTTTCCCGTCTTATGTTTAAGTCCTGTATCCATTTTGAGTTTATTTTTGTGTATGGTGTAAGTTGGTGATCTAGTTTCATTTTTTTGCATGTGTGTGTCCAATTTTCCCAACACCATTTATTGAAGAGACTGTCTTGATTCCATTGTATGTTCATGCCTCCTTTGTCAAATATTAATTGAGCGTAGTGGTTTGGGTCGATATCTGGATTCTCTATTATGTTCCATTGATCTATATGTCTGTTCTTGTGCCAGTACCAGGCAGTTTTGAGAACAGTGGCTTTGTAATACAGCTTGAAATCTGGTATTGAGATCCCTCCTACTTTATTCTTCTTTCTAAGGATTGCTGCGGCTATTCGGGGTCTTTTTTTATTCCAGATGAATTTTTGGAGAGTTCTTTCTAGGTCTGTGAAATATGCTGTTGGTATTTTGATGGGGAGTGCATTGAATCTGTAGATTGCTTTGGGTAGTATGGACATTTTAATGATGTTGATTCTACCAATCCATGAACATGGTATGTTCTTCCATCTGTTTACATCTTCCTCTATCTCTTTTTTCAGTGTCCTGTAGTTTTCCGCGTATAGGTCTTTTACCTCCTTAGTTAAGTTTATTCCTAGGTATCTTAATTTTTTTGGTGCGATGGTAAATGGGATTTCTTTTTTAGTCTCTTTTTCTTTAAGTTCACTATTGGTGTATAGAAATGCCATAGATTTCTTGGCGTTAATTTTGTATCCCGCTACATTGCCGAATTCATTTATTAAGTCTATTAGTTTTTTGATGGAATCTTTTGGGTTTTTTACGTACAATATCATGTCATCTGCAAATAAGGACAGCTTCACTTCTTCTTTTCCAATTTGGATGCCTCTTATTTCTTCTTCTTGCCTAATTGCGGTAGCTAATACTTCCAGTACTATGTCAAACAGGAGTGGTGAGAGTGGGCATCCCTTTCTTGTTCCTGTTCTTAGGGGAAATGGTTTTAGTTTTTGCCCATTGAGTATGATGTTTGCTGTGGGTTTTTCATATATAGCTTTTATTATGTTGAGGTATGAGCCATCTATTCCCACCTCGTTGAGAGTTTTTATCAAGAAAGGGTGTTGGATTTTGTCAAATGCTTTTTCTGCATCAATTGATATGACTATGTGATTTTTATCTTTCAATTTGTTTATGTGATGTATCACATTTATTGATTTGCGGATATTGTACCATCCTTGCATTCCTGGGATAAATCCTACTTGGTCATGGTGTATGATCTTTCTGATGTACTGCTGGAGCCGATTTGCTAGAATTTTGTTGAGGATTTTGGCATCTATGTTCATGAGGGATATTGGTCTGTAATTCTCTTTCATTGTGTTGTCTTTATCTGGTTTTGGTATTAGGGTGATGCTGGCTTCATAGAAGGAGCTTGGAAGTGTTCCTTCCACTTGAATTTTTTGGAATAGTCTGAGGAGGATAGGTTTTAGTTCTTCCTTGAATGTTTGGTAAAACTCTCCTGTGAAGCCATCAGGCCCCGGGCTTTTGTTTGCCGGAAGCTTTTTGATGACTTCTTCAATTTCGTCCATAGTTATTGGCCTATTGAGCTGTTTAGATTCTTCTTGATTGATTTTTGGAAGGTTATGTTTTTCTAGGAATATGTCCATTTCCTCCAGGTTGTCCAGTTTGTTGGAATAGAGTTGTTCGTAGTATTTTGTAACAATCCTTTGTATCTCAGCGGGGTCTGTTGTTATTTCACCTCTTTCATTTCTGATTTTGTTTATTTGGGTCCTCTCTCTTTGCTTCTTGGTGAGCCTGGCTAGAGGTCCATCAATCTTGTTTATCCTTTCAAAGAACCAGCTCTTGGTTTTGTTGATCTTATGTATTGTTTCTTTGGTCTCTATGTCATTTATCTCCGCTCTGATCTTTGTTATTTCCTTCCTTCTGGTTACACTGGGCTTTTCTTGCTGCTCTTTTTCTAGCTCTTTGAGTTGTAGGGTTAAGTAATTTATTACCATTGTTTCTTGTTTTTGGCAATAGGCCTGTAGAGCTATGAACTTCCCTCTCAAGACTGCTTTCGCTGTGTCCCATAGATTTTGGATTGTTGTGTTTTCATTGTCATTTGTTGCCATGATGTTTTTTATTTCTTCCTTGATCTCTCTGGTGACCCAGTCCTTGTTTAATACCATGCTGTTTAGTTTCCATGTGTTTGATTTCTTTGGATTATATTTATTGTAGTTGATTTCCAGTTTTATGCCACTGTGATCTGAGAAGATGCTTGATATAATTTCTATCTTCTTGAATTTGAAGAGACTTTGCCTGTGACCCAGCATATGGTCTATCTTTGAAAATGACCCATGTGCACTTGAGAAGAATGTATATTCTGTGGCTTTGGGGTGAAATGTTCTGAAGATGTCAATTAATTCCATCTGGTCTAGTGAGTCATTTAGGATTGCTGTTTCTTTGCTGATTTTTTGTTTAGAGGATTTTTCCGGTGGTGATAGTGGGGTATTAAAGTCTCCTACTATGATTGTGTTGCTATTAATCTCTCCCTTGATATCCTCCAGGAGTTTTTTTATGTATTTGGGTGCTCCTATATTGGGAGCGTATATGTTTACCAGAATTATTTCTTCTTGTTGGATTTCTCCCTTTAGTATTATGAAGTGGCCTTCCTTATCTCTTGTTATGGCATTCACTTTGAGGTCTATTTTGTCAGATATAAGTATTGCTACCCCAGCTTTTTTTTCATTTCCATTTGCCTGAAAGATATTTTTCCATCCCTTCACTTTCAATCTGTGTGAGTCTCTTGTTCTGAGGTGGGTCTCTTGTAGACAGCATATATATTGGTCGTGTTTTTTTATCCATTCAGCTACTCGATGTCTTTTGATTGGAGCATTTAGTCCGTTTACATTTAAAGTTATTATTGAAAGGTATTTGTTTGTAGTCATATCTATTTTTGTGTCTGTATTCCTTCTTACCTGTTTATTTCTTCTTTTTACAGTATTCCCTTTAGCAATTCTTGCATTGCTGGTTTGGTGGTGATAAACTCCCTGAGGCTTTTTTTGTCTGCAAAGCTCCTGATTTCCCCTTCAATTTTGATTGATAGTCTTGCTGGATATAGTATTCTTGGATTCAGTCCTTTGCTTTGCAACACTTTGTATACCTCCTTCCATTCACTTCTAGCTTGTTGTGTTTCTGTTGAGTAATCATTTGACAATCTGATGGGTGTTCCTTTGTAGGTAACTCTCTGTCTCTCTCTTGCCGCCTTTAGGATTCTCTCTTTATCATTTATATTTGCCATTGAAATTATGACATGTCTTGGTGTGGGTCTTTTGGGGTTGATCCTGCTTGGGACTCTGTGTACTTGCGTAACTTTTATCTTTCCCATATCCGGGAAGTTTTCTGTCATTATTTCTTCAAATAGATTTTCTAATCCCTGCGGCTCTTCTTGTCCTTCTGGCAGCCCTATTATACGCATGTTACTTTGTTTCAGGTTGTCCCGAAGCTCCCTTAGGCTTTCCTCCTGCTTTTTAATTTTTTTCTCCAATTGCTGTTCAGATTGAGCTTGTTTCTGTACCTGATCTTCTAACTCACTAATTCGGTCCTCTGCTTCTTGTAGTCTACTGTTGAAACTTTCCATGGTGTTTTTGATTGTAGCTATATCACTTTTCATTTCTTCCTGATTCTTGCATAAGTTGTTGATTTTCTCATCCATCCGATGTATAAATTCCATGACCATTACTCTGAACTCCTTTTCGGTCATGTTGCAAGCTTCAGTTTCACTAATTTCCTTTCTTGGCGACTCCACATTATCTTTCCTCTGTGAGTTATTTCGTTTCCCCATTCTGGCTATTACCAGAAAGCTCAAGCTTCCGTTTGCGTGGACCTGGGCCGTGTTCTGTGGGGACTTCGCTCCACCCTAGTTTCACTGAAGTGCTCTGACACTAGGACGTGTGGCTGTCTTTGGTTGGTGGGAACCAGACTTGCCCAGGATCAGTGTCCCCAGTGTTCCGTGTGGTCTCGTGTGCACATTTAGAATCAGGGGCCTTGTCTGCACCACACTGTTGGTATGTGCCGAGAATGAGATCCTTAGCATGTGCCAGGAGTCAGAGTTTCCCTGTGTCTGCACCAAGACTCGAGTGTCAAAGTCTCTGTTGCCTTGTGCGGTTTCTCGTTGAGAATCAGGGTCTCTGTGTGTGCACGCACCAACAATTGGGGTCGCTGGCTCTTAGTGTGAATGCGCTGTGAGTCAGGGATCCCAGGCAGCTGTGTCCGGCGTGCCAAATTCCCTGAAGTGGAGCTGCGTCCTGTGTGTGCTCTCTCTACTGAGCCAAACCGGCTAGAGCACACATTCTTAAAATCATGAAGGTGAGCCGGCTCAGTGCACTCTCCCAAAGTCCCGGAAGGGGGGCGGAGTCCGTCCTGCGCGCCAAATTCCCCAAAGGGAAGCCCCTCTGTGTACGCTCTTAAGAATCCCCGAAGGGGGAGCTGTGACCCGCGAGCCAAATTCCCCCAAATTCCCCGAAGGGGAGCCCTCTGTGTGCACTGACAGATTTCCCCGAGCGCGCGCCAAATTCCCTAAGAGGGAGCGCGTCCCAGCGCAAAGCTCGGCAGCTTGGGCCAGGGGCGGGTCTATCAGTTACTATGGCGCTGTCTGTGTGCGCGCCTGTGAGCAGCTTGGGCGAGAGGCGGGTCTATCAGTTACTATGTCGCTTTCCGCGCCCCCGTGGGCGCTCAGCAGCTTGGGGGAGGGGCGGGTCTATCAGTTACTATGGCGCTATCAGCGCGCCTGCGAGGAGGGGGGTAGGCTCTTTGACTCATGGAAATCTGCCAGGAAGTCTAGATTCTTGTTTGTTGGTCTGAAGCTGTGATAGCAGTTCTCTGTCCCCAGTGGCTGCAGGGTCCTGGTTTGTGTCAGACCCAGGATCCGAGTCTCAGGCAGCTCTGTTTCTCAAGATGGCGTGGTCTCCGCGTCCACACCAGCCGCCGAGAAGTGTCCGCTTTGTGCGCGGGGCTCCGCCGTCTGGGGCTGCCCTGTTCGGGAGCCCCTTGGAAGACCTGCAGAATGTAACTGACCCTATCTCATACACACACACACACCACACACATCTACACTCTCCTCTATGGGTTCCTCACTCACACTCTCTCTCTCCCTACCTTCCTGCCGGTCGCCATCTTTTTTTTTCTTTCTTTCTTGTTGTTTTGTTGATAGTTTCTTTTGCTCTGAAAACGCTTTTTATTTTGATGTAGTCCCATTTGTTTATTTTCCATTGCCCTAGGAGCAGTATCAGTGAAGAAGTTCCTTCGGCATATGTCTGAGATTTTGCCGCCTGTGGATTCCTCTAGTACTTTAATGTTTTTCCATCTTATGTTTAAGTCCTTTATCTATTTTGAGTTTATTTTTGTGTATGGTGTAAGTTGGTGGTCTATTTTCATTTTTTTGCATGTATCTGTCCAATTTTCCCAACACCATTTGTTGAAGAGACTGTCTTGACTCCATTGTATGTTCATGCCTCCTTTGTCAAATATTAATTGGGCATAGTGGTTTGGGTCTATATCTGGGTTCTCTACTCTATTCCACTGATCTATATGTCTGTTCTTGTGCCAGTACCAGGCTGTTTTGACAACAGTGGCTTTGTAATACAGCTTGAAATCTGGTACTGAGATCCCACCTACTTTGTTCTTTCTCAGGATTGCTGAAGCTATTTCGGGGTCTTTTTTTAATCCAGATGAATTTTTGGAGAGTTTTTTTTCTAGGTCTGTGAAATATGCCATTGGTATTTTAATGGGAGTGCATTGAATCTATTGATTGATTTGGTTAGTATGGACATTGTGATGATGTTGATTATACCAATCCATGAATGTGGTATGTTCTTCCATCTGTTTATGTCTTCCTCTATCTCTTTTTTCAGTGTCCTGTAATTTTTTGCATATAGGTCTTTTACCTCCTTAGTTAAGTTTATTCCTAGATATCTTAATTTTTTTGGTGCAATGGTAAATGGGATTGCTTTTGTAGTCTCTATTTCTGTAAGTTCACTATTGGTGTATAAGAATGCCATAGATTTCTTGGCATTAATTTTGTATCCTGCTACATTGCTGAATTCATTTATTAAGTCTAATAATTTTTTGATGGAGTCCTTAGGGCAGTGATGGGCAACCTTTTGAGCTTGGTGTGTCAAACTTCGCCAAAAAACTGAGCATAACTCGGGTAGTGTGTCACTTTGAGGAAAAACCTAACTCCAAGACTCTAGTTGCATATCTTTCATCCTCAGGAGCAGCAAATGTTTCATCCTCGGCATGCGGCCCTGTGTCATCAGAAATGGCTACACGTGTCAGTGCTGACATGCGTGTCATAGGTTCGCCATCACTGCCTTAGGGTTTTCTATGTACAATATCATGTAATCTGCAAATAAGGACAGTTTTACTTCTTCTTTTCCAATTTGGATGCCTTTCATTTCTTCTTGTCTGATCGCAATGGCCTGTACTTCCAGCACTATGTTGAACAGGAGTGGTGAGAGTGGGCATCCCTGTCTTTTTTTTTTTTAATTTCTTTATTGATTAAGGTGTCACATATTTGTCCTCATCCCCCCATTCCCATCCCACACCCCTCCCCATGGTTGCCCCCACCCTCTGTTGAACTTAAGCATTGGTTAGGCTCATATGCATGCACACAAGACCTTTGGTTGATCTCTCCCCCCTCCCCCCCACCCTCCCCTATCCTCCCTCTGAGGCCCGATAGTCCGATCGATGCCTCCTTGTTTCTGGTTCTGTTCTTGTTCATCAGTCTATGTTGTTCATCATTTCCCCTAGATGAGCGAAATCATGTGTCACTAGAGATATACTTATAAGAATTGAATGTACGACGAGCAATAATAGTTATGCTGACAGGCAAATGAATCAGTCTGTAGTGAGTTTCTTTCTGGACCAACAGTTCTTTTGAGACCCAATATCAATGTCCACCAGTTCCCTATGAGTAAATGTCGGCACTGACCCCTCATTTCTGGATGGTGGACAAATGGTGGTAATGCAGGTCCGACTCCCTCTGGTTTGGTCTTGGCCGAACCCAGGGGCACGGCTTCACCCGGATCCAGGGGCCCACGGCCTCACCCGGACCCGGGTCCAGGCTCACCCGGATCCAGGGGCCCGCGGCCTCACCCGGACCCGGGACCCAGGCTCACCCGGATCCAGGGGCCCGCGGCCTCACCCGGACCCGGGACCCAGGCTCACCCGGATCCAGGGGCCCGCGGCCTCACCCGGACCCGGGACCCAGGCTCACCCGGATCCAGGGGCCCGCGGCCTCACCCGGACCCGAGACCCAGGCTCACCCGGATCCAGGGGCCCGCGGCCTCACCCGGACCCGGGACCCAGGCTCACCCGGATCCAGGGGCCCGCGGCCTCACCCGGACCCGGGACCCAGGCTCACCCGGATCCAGGGGCCCGCGGCCTCACCCGGACCCGGGGCCAGGCTCACCCGGATCCAGGGGCCCGCGGCCTCACCCGGACCCGGGACCAAGGCTCACCCGGATCCAGGGGCCCACGGCCTCACCCGGACCCGGGACCCCGGCTCACCCGGATCCAGGGGCCCACGGCCTCACCCGGACCCGGGACCCCGGCTCACCCGGATCCAGGGGCCCACGGCCTCACCCGGACCCGGGACCCCGGCTCACCCGGATCCAGGGGCCCACGGCCTCACCCGGACCCGGGACCCCGGCTCACCCGGATCCAGGGGCCCACGGCCTCGCCCGGACCCGGGGCCAGGCTCACCCGGATCCAGGGGCGTATGGCCTCGCCCAGACCCAGGATTCAGCCTCACCCGGACCCAGGGGCGTATGGCCTCGCCCGGACCCAGGGGCACGTGGCCTCACCCGGACCCTGGGCCCAGCCTCACCCTGACCCAGTTCCCATCCTCACCCGGACCCAGGGGCACGCGGCTTCACCTGGATCCGGGACCAAGCGGGGTTTCGTCTTCTTGATCCCAATTCCTGTTGGTCAATTCCCTCTCAGCAATTCCTTCGGCCATTTTCTCAGAGTTCCAGGGCAGCCACCGCAGAACTCGTTGGGCGGCGGGCTCGGCGAAGCTCCGGTGTGCCCGGTGCGCGTCGGCGGGCTGGTCCTGGGTGGCTGCGTCAGCCCTTGGGTCTGCAGCGGTGGCCGGTCGCTGAGCGTGCGCACCTGGCCGCTTCCGGGGCGTTGAGATTATTGAAGGACTCGGAGGTCAGCAAGCACGTAGTCTCCCACCCCATGTCTCCCAGGGGCTCGTCTGTCCGTGCTCGGCAGCGAGTGAAGCCTTCCCCTCAGCCGGAGACCACTGGGGGAACTGCGCCGAGCACGTTCCAGGCCGCCATTGTGTCGCCTGAGCCGTAGTTTGTAAAGTGTGGTCTTTGGGTCACCGGCATCAGCTTCATCCCGTGTACCCCTCTCTTTTATTCTAGTTGTATAGCATCTGCTCAGTTAGCCCTCCGGTCGTTCTGGATGGTGTCTGCTCTGCTCTCCCGTTGTAGTCTCAAAATTGTTGTGGTAGGCAACAATCAGGCTTCTGCCCTATGCCTCCATCTTGGTCCTTGTTTGTATAGTTAAGACCTGATTGTTGTTGGTGTCACTGGGAGGAATTGTCCTCCAGGCCTATTGGCTGTGCGGACCCTCTGTGTCTATAAAGGAAGAGTTGCTGTGCGGGAGACACGTTTATGTGCCGGGTCTTGGTGCAGCAAGGCTTTGGCGCTCACTGTGTCTGCCTCTTGAATGTGTCCCTTATGGGAGTGGTTGAAATCTGGTGTCATCTCACACTGACCACTAGATGCCCTCGTTTCTGGGTCTCCAATGGAGTGTAGGTCAGCTACTGCCTGTGGCCCCTCAGCAGGAATTACAGCATCCCTTATATTCGTGACCTGTTTCGGTGTCTTCCCCTTTTGGCTGCCTCCCTATCGCTCAGCTTCCCCAATCTCCCTAGGTGGTCGCTCTTGATACCCCCCTTTGTGGGCTGAGTGCAAAGTCTTGGTGTTGTTAAGCCTTGATTGCTGTTGGTACACTGGGAGGCTGTGACCTCCAGTCCAATTGGCTGTGAGGATCAGCTGTGTCTATGCTGGGAGACAGCCCCATTCAACTAGACTTGCAAAATTGTAAAAGCCTCTGTGTTCAGCTTGGATGGGGCGGAGTTACAGGGCGGAGCCTACCGCCTTGGCTTCCCGTCAGCCCCGCCCTATGAGGTTCCTGTGTCCCTCTGTACTCCCAGCAAACACCTCTGAGAGAAAAGTGCCCTGGAGTTTCGCGCGCTGCCAAACAGTCTAGTCTCTCCCCCAATGAATCTGGATTCCCAGATTCTCGCCCGGAACTGGGTTTCCGTGTAGTCAGAATTGGGGCTCACCTCAGTCTGGCGCTTTTGTCTCCTTCCCTCCAGGGCGACTCAGCGGCACTGTCAACAGCCCATCCTCCGCGCACAATCCTGTGCGCGCCTCCGGTGCTCTGCTCTTCGCCGCCTCTCTGCACCTCTGCCCCACAGCCCAGCTTTCCCCAGTATGAGCCTGGCTTCCCCGGGTCTTTCCCGGAACTGGGGTTCAGTGCAGTTGGAACTGGGGGTTCAGCACAGTCCGGAGCTTTTGTCTCCTTCCCGCTAGGGCAATCCAGAGGCACAGGCAACAGACCCTCCTCTGCGCACATTCCCGTGCGCGGCTCCGGCGCAACTCCTCTGTGTCTCCGTCCCACAGCCCAGACTCCCCCAGCATGAGCCCGGCTTCCCAGGGTTTCGCCCGGAACTGGGGTTCAGTGCAGTCGGAGCTGGGGTTCAGCACAATCTGGCGCTTTTATCTCCTTCCCGCCAGAGAACGCCAGCCAGGCCGTCAGCCGCCCCTTCCTCTCCGGCTCCGTCTTCCCCGCACGCGCGCGGGCTCGTGTCTCCGCCCATGTCTCCATACCTCAAGCTTTTACGGCTTCTCTGCTTTTCCTTGTGGTTTTCTTTTTCCTTCTAATTGTGGGCATTTCAGTCAGCCAGCTTTCCTGTGGTTCTGGATGATGTCCGTTTTGACTTTTAGTTGTGTTTTTGAAATTGTTGTGCCTGGCTGTAGGTTAGGTGTTTAACCTATGCCGCCATCTTGGTTTCCTCTCGGGCATCCCTGTCTTGTTCCTGTTCTTAGGGAAAATGGTTTTAGTTTTTGTCCATTGAGTGTGATGTTGGCTGTGGGTTTACCATATATGGCTTTTATTATGTTGAGGTATGATCCTTTATATTCCCACCTTGCTGAGAATTTTTATCAAGAAAGGGTGTTGGATTTTGTCAAATGCTTTTTCTGCATCAATTGATATGACTATGTGATTTTTATCCTTCAAATTGTTTATGTGATGTATCACGTTTATTGATTTGCGGATATTGTACCATCCTTGCATCCCTGAGATCAATCCTACTTGGTCATGGTGTATGATCTTTCTGATGTACTGTTGGATCCGATTTGCTAGAATTTTGTTGAGGATTTTGGCATCTATTTTCATGAGGGATATTGGCCTATAATTCTCTTTCTTTGTGTTGTCTTTATCTGGTTTTGGTATTAGGGTGATGCTGGCTTCATAGAAGGAGCTTGGAAGTGTTCTTTCCTCTTGAATTATTTGGAATAGTCTGAGGAGGATAGGTTTTACTTCTTCCTTGAATGTTTGGTATAACTCTCCTGTGAAGCCGTCTGGCCCCAGGGCTTTTGTTTGCTGGAAGCTTTTTGATGACTGCTTCAATTTCTTCCATAGTTATCGGCCTATTGAGATTTTAGAATCTTCCTGATTGAGTTTTGGAAGGTTGTATTTTTCTAGGAATATGTCCATTTCCTCCAGGTTGTCTAGTTTGTTGGAATAGAGTTGTTCATAGTATTTTTTAACAATCCTTTGTATTTCGCCTCTATCATTTCTGATTTTGTGTATTTGGGTCCTCTCTCTTTGCTTCTTGGTGAACCTGGCTAGAGGTTCATCAATCTTGTTTATCCTTTCAAAGAACAAGCTCTTGGTTTCATTGATCTTTTGTATTTTTTTTTGTCTCTATGCCATTTATTTCTGCTCTAATCTTTATTATCTCCTTCCTTCTGGTCACTCTGGTCTTTTCTTGTTGCTCTCTTTCTAATTCTTTGAGTTGTAGAGTTAGATGATTCACTACCATTTTTTTCTTGTCTTTTGAGGTAGGCCTGTAGAGCTATAAACTTCCCTCTCAGGACTGCTTTCAGTGTGTCCCATAGGTTTGGATTGTTTTGTTTTTATTGTCATTAGTTTCCAGGATGTTTTCAATTTCTTCTTTGATCTTATTGGTAACCCAATCAATATTCAATAACATGCTATTCACCTTCCAAGTGTTTGAGTGTTTTGGATTGTTTTTATTGTAGTTTATTTCTAATATTATGCCATTGTTGTCTGAGAAGATGCTTGGTATGATTTCACTCTTCTTGAATTTTGGGAGACTTTGCTTGTGACCCAATATGTGGTCTATTTTTTAAAATGTCCATGTGCACTTGAGAAGAATGTATATTCTGTGGCTTTGGGGTGAAATGTTCTGAAGATGTCAATTAAGTCCATCTGATCTAGTGAGTCATTTAGGATTGCTGTTTCTTTGCTGATTTTTTGTCTGGAGGATTTATCCAGTGAAGTCAGTGGTGTATTAAAGTCCCCTACTATGATTGTATTGTTGTCGATCTCTCCCTTAATATCTTCCAGGAGTTGTTTTTTTTTGTTTGTTTGTTTGTTTGTTTTATGTATTTGGGTGCTCCTGCATTGGGTGCATATATGTTTGTCAGGGTTATATCCTCTTGTTGTTTCTATCCCTTTAGTGTTATGTAGTGGCCTTCCATATCTCCTGTTATGGCCTTCACTTTGAGGTCTATTTTGTCTGATAATAAGTATTGCTACCCCAGCTCTTTTTTTTCATCTCCATTTGCCTGAAAGATATGTTTCCATTCCTTCACTTTCAGTCTGTGTGAGTCCCTTGTTCTGAGGTGGGTCTTTTGTAGACAGCGTATATATGGGTCATCTTTTTTTTTATCCATTCAACCACTCAATGTCTTTTGGTTGGAGCATTTAGTCCATTTGCATTTAAAGTTATTATTGAAATATACTTGTTTGTAGCCATTTTTATTTTTTGAGCCTGTGTTCTTTATTACCTTTTTATTTATTCTTTTTACAGCATTCCCTCTAGCATTTCTTGCATTGCTGGCTTGGTAGTGATAAACTCCCTTAGCCTTTTTTGTCTTCAAAGTCCCTGATTTCCCCTTCAATTTTGATTGATAGTCTTGCTGGATAGAGTATGCTTGGATTCAGTCCCTTACTTTGCATTACTTTGTATATCTCCTTCCATTCCCTTCTAGCTTGATGTGTTTCTCTTGGGAAATCATTTGATAATTGTAGAGGGCCCCCTGGGAAGACACATGGACATACTTTAGATTGCTGAGCCCAAGATATTTGACAGAGTCATGTCAGTTGCACCCCGCCCCAGGAGTACGAAGGTGTTGTCATTTCCTGGCTTACCTTTGTCTAGGTTCCGGAAGAGGGCTTTGAGATGTGGAACCAGTCTAGCACCAGAAAAGAGGAAATGAAATAGACCTGGGCCCTCCCAAGCTCCTTTAATCTTAAGTTTTCCAGTGAACCCCCCTTGTATATGGGAGTATAAATAAATGTGCTGCGTGGCTCAGGGAGTCGTCTGTCTCTCCAGCAGAAGAGGTCAGTGACCCACCCGGGACCCAGCTTGCATCTACTTCTGTGTCTCTTTATTTCTTTATTTCTCAATCCCTGGACGCCTCTATCAAGAACCAGTTTCATCTCTCTCCGTGCTGGCCACGGGAAAGGGAGATCCCCGCCGCATCAGGCCCCCGCAGATAATCTGATGTGGGATCCTTTGTAGGTAACTCTCTGTCTCTCTCTTGCAGCCTTTAAGATTCTCTCTTTGTCGTTAACATTTGCCATTGTAATTATGGTGTGTCTTGGTGTGGGTCTTTTGGGACTCATCTTGCTTGGGACTCTGTGTAACTTGTGTAACTTTTTTCTTCCCCATATCAGGGAAGTTTTCTGTCAGTATTTCTTCAAATAAATTTTATAACCCTTGCTGCTGTTCTTGGCCTTCTGGCAACCCTATTATATGTATTTTATTTCGTTTTGCATTGTCCCAAAGCTCCCTTAGGCTCTCCTCCAGCTTTTTATTTTTTTCTCTAGTTGCTGTTCAGATTGGGCTTGTTTCTGTACTTTATCTTCTAATTCACTAAATCGGTTCTCTGCTTCTTCTAGTCTACTGTTGAAGCCTTCCATGGTGTTTTGATTGTAGCTATATCATTTTTCATTTCTTCCTGATTTTTGTATAGGTTGCTGATTTTCTTGTCCATCTGGTGTATGAACTGTATGACCATTACTCTGAATTATTTTTCTGTGATGTTGCATGCTTCTGTTTCACTTATTTCCTTTCTTGGCGATTCCTCCTTTTCTTTCCTCTGGGGATTGTTTCGTTGTTTTCTCCATTCTGACTATCACCAGAAAGTTCAAATATTGAGTTGCAGGGCCCTGGGCCGTGTGCAGTGGGAATTTTGCACCCCCCCCCAAGTGTCACTGAAGAGCTCTGACACCAAGACGTGCGGCTGCTGTGGGTTGATGGGAGCCACACTCGCCCTGGGTCAGAGTCACAGGCGCTCAGTGTGGCCTTGTGTGTGCACCTAGAATCAGGGGCCCTGGCTGCGTCATGTTGAAACAGAGAACCTGCTGGGGTCTGGCAAAAATCAAAGTTCTCTAGTGCGTGTCAGGAGTCAGAGGCTCCCTGTGTCTGCGCTGAGAATCGAATATCAGAGTCTCTGTTGCTTGGTGCTACCTCGCACCGAGAATCAGGGTCTCTGTGTGCACATGTGCAAGAATTGGGGTCGCTGGCTCTTAGTGTGAATGTACTAGGAATCAGGGATCCCAGGCGCACACGATGAGAAACAGTCTAGTCACTGGTGCTCATTGCTGCCTCTTGCATGGAGATTCAGAATCCCCGATCTGCTTGGGAGACCGGGTTGCACAGTCACACTGTGTTGGCATGAGTTCCACTCCTGCCCTGCGGAAAACAGCCTTCTGTGTGCACTTGCCCTGAATCAAAGTCAGGTGGCACTGCCGCTCAGTGTGGATGTGGGGTCTAGTCATGCGGGTGTGCACTGCGGGAAACAACTCTCCGTGTCCATGCACCCAGGCTCAAATTCAGCGCTGCCCCCCTGTGTGGGCACAGGCTCTGGTTGTGGGGAACAAACTCCCCGGGTTCGCACGTTCAGGTTCAAATTCAGCGCAGTCTTCCTGCTTGGGTGCAGGGTCTGGTCTTGGGAAACAAACTCCCCAGGTTCGTGCCCCCCAGGCTCAAATTCAGTGCTGTCTCCCTGCCCTGTGTGGGCGTGGGATCTGGTCGCAGAAAACAGTCTCCCCAAGGATGCACACCTAGGGTCAAATTCAGCACAGTCTCCTGCCTGTGCGCAGAGCCTAGTCGCAGGAAACAAATTCCCTGAGTTTGCACGTCCAGGCTCAAATTCAGTGCTGTCTCCCTGTCCTGCGTGGGCACGGGATCTGGTCGCAGAAAACAATCTCACCAATGATGCACACTTAGGCTCAAATTCAGCACAGTCTCCCTGCCTGGGCGCAGAGGCTGGTCACAGGAAACAAACTTCCCGTGTCTGACACCAAGGCTCAAAATCAGGTAGAGCTGCCGCTCCTGTATGTGTGCAGAACGCTCTATTGTGCGGCCGGGGTCTGGCGGTTCCTATGCCGCTGCTGCGGGGGCGGTGGGGGAGGGGGGTTGGCTTTGTGACTCACAGAAATCTGCAGCCAGGTGCCTGGAGTCTTGGTGTCCCTGGGTCTGCAGCTGTGGTCGCAGGTATTCTACCAGAGCTGCTGTAGGGTCCTGGTTTGCTACAGAGACCAGACTGGGTGGTGGCGAGGTAGGATCCTAGTCTCAAGCAGTTCTGTTCTTCAAGATGGTGTGGTCTCTGTGTTTGCTGGAAGATTTTTTATTGCTGCTTCAATTTTTTCGGTAGTTATCGGCCTATTCAGGTTTTCTGATTCTTCTTGATTGAGTTTTGGGAGCTTGTATTTTTCTAAGAATATGTCCATTTCACCTAGGTTGTCCATTTTGTTGTAATAGAGTTGTTCATAGTAATTTTTCATAATCGTTAGTATTTCTGTGGGATCAGTTGTTACTTTGCCTCCTTCATTTCTGATTTTGTTTATTTGTGTCCTTTCTCTTTGCTTCTTGGTGAGACTGACTAGAGGTTCATCAATCTTGTTTATCCTTTCAAAGAACCAGCTCTTGGTTTTGTTGATCTTTTGTATTGTTTTGTTTTGTTTGTTTTTTTGTCTATATGTCATTTATCTCTGCTCAGATCTTTATTATTTCCTTCTGGGCTTTTGAAAATTTTATGGGCTTTTCTTGTAGCTCTCTTTCTAATTCTTTGAGTTGTAGGGTTAGATAATTTATTACCATCTTTTCTTTTTTTTTTTTGAGATAGGCCTGCAGAGCTATGAACTTCCCTCTCAAGACCGCTTTCACTATGTCCCATAGATTTTGGATTGTTGTGTTTTCATTGTCATTTGTTGCCCTGATGCTTTTTACTTCTTCTTTGATCTCTTTGGTAACCCAATCATTGTTTAATAGCATGCTATTTAGCCTACAGGTGTTTGATTTTTTTTATTGTTTTTATTGTAGTTGATTTCCAGTTTTATGCCACTGTGATCTGAGAAGATGCTTGATACGATTTCTATCTTCTTGAATTTGAAGAGACTTTGCCTGTGCCCCAATATGTGGTCTATCTTTGAAAATGACCCATGTGCACTTGAGAAGAAGGTATATTCTGTGACTTTGGGGTGAAATGTTCTGAAGATGTCAATTAATTCCATCTGATCTAGTGAGTCATTTAGGATTGATGTTTCTTTGCTGAATTTTTGTTTAGAGGATTTGTCCCGTGGTGTTAGTGGGGTATTAAAGTCCCCTACTATGACTGTATTGCTGTCAATCGCTCCCTTGATATCCTCCAGAAGCTTTTTTATGTGTTTGTGTGCTCCTGTATTGGGTGCATATATGTTTACCAGAGTTATATCTTCTTGTTGAATTGCTCCCTTTATTATTATGAAGTGGCCTTCCTTATCTCTTGTTATGCCCTTCACTTTGAGGTCTAATTTGCCAGATATAAGTATTGCTACCCCAGCTTTTTTTTTTTCATTTCCATTTGCCTGAAAAACCTTTTTTATCCCTTCACCATCAGTCTGTGTGAGTCCTTTGTTCTAAGGTGGGTTTCTTGTAGACAGCAGATATATGGGTCATGGTTTTTAAAAAATATATTTTATTGATTTTTTTACAGGTAGGAAGGGAGAGGGATAGAGAGTTAGAAACATCAATGAGAGAGAGAAACATCCATCAGCTGCCTCCTGCACACTCCCTTCTGGGTATGTGTCCGCAACCAAAGTACATACCCTTTACTGGAAATAAACCTGGGACCCTTGAGTCCTTTTTTGTCTGTGAAGCTCCTAATATCACCCTTAATTTTGATTGATAGCCTTGCTGGGTACAGTGTTCTTGGATTCAGACCCTTGCTTTCCATGACTTTGTATATTTCATTGCATTCCATTCCCTTCTAGCCTGATGTGTTTCTGTTGAAAAATCAGTCAATAGTCTGATGGGGGAATCCTTTGTAGGTAACTTTCTGTCTCTCTCTGGCATCCTTTAAGATTCTTACTTTGGCCAAAACCGGTTTGGCTCAGTGGGTAGAGCATCGGCCTGCGGACTCAAGGGTCCCAGGTTCAATTCCGGTCAAGGGCATGTACCTTGGTTGCGGGCACATCCCCAGTAGGGGGTGTGCAAGAGGCAGCTGATCGATGTTTCTCTCTCATCAATGTTTCTAACTGTCTATCCCTCTCCCTCTCTTTAAAAAATCAATAAAATATATTAAAAATAAATAAATAAAAATAAAATATTTCTTCCAATTATTAAAAAAAAAAAAGATTCTTACTTTGTCATTGGTGTTTGCCAATTTAATTATCCGGTGTCTTGGTGTCGACCTTTTGGGGTTCATTTGTTTGGGACTCTGTGAGCTTCTTGGACTTGTGTGAGTTTTTTTCTTCCTGATATCAGGGAAGTTTTCTGTCATTATTTCTTCAAACAGGTGTTCTATCCCTTGCTCAGTTTCCTCTCCTTCTGGTACCCCTATTATGCGGATGTTCTTTCCTTTCGTTTTGTCCCAAAGTTCCCTTAGGCTGTCCTCCTGTTTTTTAAGGTTTTTTTTCTAGATGCTTCTCTGCTTGGGTATTTTTTTCTACCTTGTCTTCTAGTTCACTGATGTGGTCCTCTGCTTCTTGTAGTCTACTGTTGATGCTTTCTATTTAGTTCTTTTTTGGAGCAATGTCATTTTTCATTTCTTCCTGGTTCTTCATCTCCTCTTGGTTCTTACACATATTGTTGAATTTGTCTTCCATCCTTTTCAGCGGCCTTATGACCATTGCACTGAATTCTTTCTCTGACATATTGCTTGCCTCCATTTCATTTACTTCCTTTTCTGGTGATGCCTCCTTTTCATTTGTATGCGGGCTGTTTCTTTGTCTCCCCATGATCATTCCTCTCCGGATGTCTGGTTATTTAGCTCTCTCTCTTCGGTGTTGACTTTAAGGCACAAAATACAAAACAACAAGGCACTGAACACAAATGTATTCACAATATTAATAACCCCAAATAAAGGTGACCACCAGAGAAAAGAGAATTAGGGGATTTTATTTTAAAAAGAGTCCAAAAATGATATTGAGAAAAGCAAAAAAAAAAAAAAAAAATTAAGAGAAAAGAAAGAGATTTAAAAAAGAAGGGGGGAACAAAACTATTTATATGGGTAGAAAGCTCCAGTAGAACAGCAACTAATCCCAAAAAATGCAAACAACAAACACCCAGAGATGAATGCAAACTACAAACAATAGCTAATAACAAGTGAGGAGAGGACAAACAAAAGAAAAAAAAAAGAGAATCACACAAACAAACAAAAAAACAAACAAACCAACAATCAAACAACAACAATAGGACAGAGACACAGACCCTCACCCCCCCCCCCAACATTGCAGGGGCCTGAACCCTAGCCCCTTCTGAGGGAGGTCTCCTGCCCCTATGGCTGCTTCGTGCTTCCCATGCCCAGTCCAGATGAGGACTCAGGTGACCGACAGAGACTTGGTCAACAGCAGATGCTCTCTCTTTCCAACAAGAATTGTTTGCGTTGTCTTGTACCTATGGTGTGGGGAAGTGGGTTCATGATATCTAAATCCAGCCTACCACCAGGAATGCTCAGGACCTACTCAAGAAGGCAAATAATCCTTTCCATTAATATTTACAAGGTAAAATAAGATTGTTGTCAGAGTAATAAATTTGACGGTAAAATAGTAGTCAAGTTTTCAGGCAAATTTTAATTGGCTAATTGAAACAAGTGAATATCCTAGAAAAATTAATTGTACTGCACAAAGAGGTGTTCCTAAAGTGTTAACTAAAATTTTTATTGGTACTTCATCTCATGATAAAAATGCGTACCATGTAATGAACCTAAAACAGTAATATTATAGTGCTAAAAATTAAAATTTAAAAGCCATCAAGACTACATTATAAAATTTTCAAAAGCATCCTAATATTTAAATCAAAAAGGGGGGGGTAGTAGAAGAATATCATGTAAGGAAAAATATCCTGTAAGTAATTACATCTACAAAATTAATACTTTAGAAAATTAATTGTAAAGCTAAAAGCAAGACACCCATGAAAAACACACAAGGTGTCAAAACAAGTCAAAGGAAAATCATTTGGGCAAAAAATGAAATAGGATCCCAAGTCAAATTTATAGAAAATATTCCTTTATTAACTTTTGGTCGAGAATATGTTTGTATATTTTCAGAAAACAACTCCAAGACCATGTGGATTCCAGCAACAGAGAGGAATCGACAGGACTACTCCAGCCATCAAGACAGAAGAGAAGCAGTCCAGAGATGGAAGACGCTGACGTCGCCTTGCCATTACTAGCAGTTAACAGCTGTGCGTCACTACAGGTTGCCCAGGACCAAACCAGAGAGGGTCAGACCAGCATTACCACCATTTGTCCACCATCCAGAACTGAAATGTCATGGCTGATATGTACACATAAGGAACTGTGTGACATTGAAATTGGGTCTCAAAAGAACTGTTGGCCCAGAAAGAAACTCACTACAGACTGATTCATTTGCCTGTCACCATAACCATTATTGCTTGTCTCATTTTCGGTTCTTATAAGTGATTTCTAATAGCACATGATCTCACTCATCTAGGGAAAATAATGAACAACATAGACTGATAAACAAGAACAGACCCAGAAACAAGGAGGCATGGATCAGACTGTCAGGCCTCAGAGGGAGGGCAGGGGAGGGTGGGGATAAGGGGAGAGATCAACCAAAGGACTTGTGTGCAAGCATATGAGCCTAACCAGCAGTTAAGGACAACAGAGTGGTGGGGGCATGTGTGGGGAGGGGTGTGGGCTGGGAATGGGGGGATGAGGACAAATTTGTGATACCTTAATCAATAAAGAAATTAAAAAAAAACAATAGGACAGAGAGAAAGAAGGGCAAAATAAAACAACATAAAACAAAAATAAAAAAAGGGAAGAGAAATAAATTGGATAGTGAAGAAAGAGAAGAGAGAAGTGTGTATGTACTTCAGTAGGGGAGTGGAAATTAGATATATAAGTAGGATGAATTTTTAACGGGGTAAAAAGAAAGAATAGGAAAAATCTAAAACAGGAATAGGGTAAGAGAAACAGGACAACAAAAGGGGAAAAGTGAGGAAGAGAGTGTTGGCATAAAGGTAAAGTTGAGATAGAGTTAAATGATGCTAAAGGATAAATGAAAATAGAATGTAGGTCATTAATCCCAAAATAAAATAAAGAGAAAATAAAATGAAACTTTAAAAAAAGGTAAAATAATAGTAGTAATAATAGTAATTAAAATAAAAATATAATAATTAAAAAGGTAAAATCAAGTTAGAAAAAAAATTTAGTTTCTTTTTTAATTAATTAATTAATTAATATATTTTTTAAATTTAATAAATCTTTATTTTTTTATTGAGGTATTATATGTGTACACATATAAAATTTAATAAATCTTTATTCAGATTATTTCAATTGTTTCTCCTTTTTCCCCCCATATCTCCCCTCCACCCAGTTCCCACCCCCCTTTCTGCCCTTACCTCCCCCACGCTGTCCTTATCCCTAGGTGTATGATTTTTGCCCAGTCTCTTCCCGTACCCCCCCGCACAGACACCCCTTTCCCCCTGAGAATTATCTATCCACTCTGATTCTATACCCCTGCTTTTATTATGTTCACCAGTTTATTCTGTTCCTCAGATTTTTAATTCACTTGACTTTTAGATTCACTTGTTGATAGATATATATTTGTTGTTCATAATTTTTATCTTTACTTTTTCTCCTTTTTCCTCTTTTTAAAGAATACCTTTCAGCATTTCATATATCACTAGTTTGGTGGTGATGAACTCCTTTAGCTTTTTCTTATCTGTGAAGCTCTTTATCTGCCCTTCAATTCTGAATGATAACTTTGCTGGGTAGAGTAGTCTTGGTTGTAGGTTCTTGCTATTCATCACTTTGAATATTTCTTGCCATTCCCATCTGGCTTGCATAGTTTCTGTTGAGAAATCAGCTGATAATCGTATGGGTGCTCCCTTGTAAGTAACTAACTGTTTTTCTCTTGCTGCTTGTAAGATTCTCTCTTTGTCTTTGCCCTTGGCATTTTAATTATGATGTGTCTTGGTGTGGTCCTCTTTGGATTCCTTTTGTTTGGGGTTCTGTGTGCTTCCTGGACTTGTAAGTCTATTTCTTTCACCAGGTGGGGGGAGTTTTCTGTCATTATTTCTTCAAATAGGTTTTCAGCGTCTTGCTCTCTCTCTTCTTCTGGCACCCCCATAATTCTGATGTTGGTACGCTTGAAGTTGTTCCAGAAGCTTCTTACACTATCTTCAACTTTCTGGATTCTCTTCTCTTCTTGCTTCTCCGGAGGAGTGTCCTTTGCCTCTTTGTATTCCAAATCTTTGACTTGATTCTTGCGTTCCTCTCGTCTGCAGTTGGGTCTCTGTATAATATTTTTTATTTCAGTCAGTGTATGTTTTATTTCTAGTTGGTCCTTTTTCATATCCTTGAGGGTCTCTTTCATATCCTCGAGGGTCTCGTTAAATTTATCGGCCTTTTCCATGAAATTCTTGAAAAACCTTATAACCGTAGTTTTGAACTCTATGTCCATTCATTTGTTCTCCATTTCTTTCGTTTGTGATCTGTTTCCTTGCCTCCTCATTTTCACTGCTTCCCTGAGTTGGTAGGGTAGCTTTGTGTAGTAGGTGTCCTATTGGTTCAACGGGTCAGCCTCTCAGTTACCTGAAGTGGACACTCGTGGTGCATCCCTTTGTGGACTGTGTGTACAGCCTTGTTGTAGTTAAGTCTTGATTGTTGTTGGTGTCACTGGGAGGAATTGACCTCCAGGCCAATTGGCTGTGAGGGCCCGCTGTGTCTATAACAGAAGAATTGCTGTGCTGGAGACACGTTTATGGGGCAGGACTTGTTCCAGTAGGGCTTTGGTGCTCACTGAATCTGCCTCTTGAATGTGTCCCTTATGAGAGTGGTTGAAATCTGGTGTTGTCTCACACCAACCACTAGATGCCCTCGTTTCTGGATCTCCAATGGGGTGCAGGTCAGCTACTGTCTGAGGCAGGAGCTACAGCAAGAACTAGAGTTTTCTCCTCTTTGCTTGGGATTTGGTGGTTTTGTAGCAGTCTGACTGGAGTTGCAGTTTATTTGGTTAAGCTTCCACAGAACAGGCCATTTATATGCAAAAGCCGCCGTGTGGAGCCTGGGCGGGTTTGTAGAATGTGCAGGGCAGGGTCTCAGGGTGTCACTAGGCTAGGGCGTGGCAAACGGAGATGGCTGCCGTCAGCAGTCTCTGCCTTTCCGCGTTTCCAAGTCCCCGTGTCCCGCGCTCCAGTGCAGTAAACACTGATTGCTGGGCGCACCTCTGCAGAAACGTCACTCTCACTTTCCGACCCGATGGCTGAGAGTCCAGCTTCTCCTAGTAGGTGTCTGGGTCCCACGCGTGTTCCCAGAAACTGGATTTCAGAGTGATCAGGAGCTTTTCTCCCTTCAGGTTGAAGAAAAGTCGCGCGCCCAGTCGCCTGCCACCAGCCCGATTCGAGCGCCTCCGTACCTCAGCTTTTCAGCATTGGTGCTCCTTTCTCTTTCCTTCTTAGTTGTAAATCTTCCACTCAGCCAGCTTTCCCGTGGTTCTGGGTGGTAGACGTTTTGTCTTTTAGTTGTAGTTTTGAAATTGTTGTGCGAGGCGGCAGTTTAGTTGTTTACCTTTGCCGCCATCTTGGTCGCTGTCAAAATTTAGTTTCTTAAGTAAAAGATAAAAAATAAATAATGTCTAGCAGTGAAGGTCATTCACTTCCTCTACTGTTCTGTTTGGCATGCCTGTTTTCTGTCAGGTAGTCAGGACAGTATTGAAGTTCCCTGCGTTCCACTGCTCCTCTGTGTCATAAGCCACAATCCTATTTTCAAGCACGCGGTATTTATTTGTTTCTCAGCCTGCCTTTAGTTGTATTTACACAAGAGTCAATTTGTGATTCACCCCCTGGGTGGCAGTGTTTCTGTATTGACATCCAGTGCTATAAGTCCTCTCTATCCAGTATTAAGTTGTTGTTTTTTTCCTGCGGCACTTAATACTGGGTTGGGGGAATGGTTTTCTGATCGTTTCTCCCGCTCTGATCCCCAGGTTCCACAAAAACAACTTTCCCCTGCAGTCTCTGAGAGTGTTTTTAATTAGGAGATCCTATGTACTGGGCTTAGTAATCAAAAGCAAGGATTTAAAGAGAAAAAAAAAGCCAGAGTAAGCACACAGACTTGCTACTTTTCCCCACAGCACTGCGCTCATCTCTGCGCATGTCTTTTTCCCTTGGCACTGTGCAGCCGGTTTACTGGTAGAACTTCAGGCTGCCTTTCTGTGCCCAGCCCAGCTATGGGTTGATTTCTAGAGTTCCCTTCTGCCAGCAGTCCTGTGGACTCTCTTCCACATTCACAGGCTACGCTGACCCCAACGGCTGCAGATTTTGTGGAGCGCAGACTTCCTTTGAACCTCCACATCCTGCTGTGCGCGTTTCTCCCTTCAGCTTGGATCACAGACCTCACCTTTCTCTAGGCAATGTTGGACCTTTCCATGAGAAGGTGCAGGGCTCATCTGCGTCCGCGTATTCGCGCTGCTTGAGACCCAATGTTCGTAGGTTTTCAGGTGGTCCCTGGTTCCATGTGCACTTTTAAAGAATGTATATTTTGCTGATTTGGGGTAAAATGCTCTGAAGATATCTATTAAATTCATCTGATCTAGTGTATCATTTAAGGCCACTGTTTCCTTGTTGATTTTCTGTCTGCAGGGTCTGTCCATTGATATCAATGGGTTGTGGACATCCCCTACTATGACTCTTTCATTGTCAACCTCTTCTTTTATATCCATCAAGATTTACTTTATATATTTTGATGCTCCTATGTTGGATGCATAAATGTTTACAAGGGTCATATTTATCTCTTGTTGTATTGCTCCCTTTATCATTATGTAGTGTCCTCTTTGTCTCTTACTATATAACCTTTGTTTTAAAGTCTATTTTGTTTGACATAAGTATTGCTACTCCACCTTCTTTTCATTTCCATTTGCAAGAAATGTTTTGTTTTGTTTTTCATCCCTTTACTTTTAGTCTGTGTATATCTTTTGTTCTGAGGTGGGTCTCTTGTAGACAGCATATATGGATTTTGTTTTCTTATCCATTCAGCTACCCTATCTTCTGATTGGAGCATTTATACCATTTACATTTAAAATGATTATTGATAGGTACATATTTATTTCCATTTTATTCTTTTAACTATGTCCCTCTCTGTTTCTCCTTCTTTCTCCTCCTCCTCCTTCCTCCTCCTCCTCCTCCCCCTCCTCCTCCTCCTCTTTTCTTCTCCACCTCCTTCTCCCTTCTCCCTTTTCCCTTACTTCCTGCAAGCCCTTAACCATTTCTTATAATTCTGGTTTTGTGGTAATAAAACCCTTTAGCTTTTTATTGTCTGGGCAGCTTTTTATTGCTCTTTCATTTTTAAACACTAACCTTGTGGAGAACCAAGATGGAGGCATAGATAAATGCTGGTACTCACTGCCTCCTGCAACCACATCAAAATTACAACTAAAATACAGAACAGCCATCATTCACAATTGTCTGAAATATGGCTGAATGGAAATCCTACAACTAGGGAAGCAAAGAAGAAAGCACATCCAGACTGGTAGAAGGGGTGGAGGTGCAGAATGGGCTGGTCTGATACCTACATGCGGCGTTTTTTTTAAATCAGGAGGGATATCTCAGTTGCGGAGACCTCCTGTGAGGAGCAAGGGGACCCAGCCCCACAATAGACCCCCAGCCCAGGGTTCTAGAGCTGGGGAGAGAAGTCCCCATACCTTTGGACTGTAAAAACCAGAAGGTATTGTGGCTGAGTGACACAGAGGTTGCTGTAGGCCCAGGCAGTTCCTCTTAAAGGGCTGGTGCAGGAACTTGCATGAACTTACATGGACTTTCTCTCTCTGAACTCTAGTGCTGGGGCTGTGGCTTGGGAAGATCCAGGGACCTACAAGGAGGAACTGGATTGTCCGGCATTAGAGCAAAAACTTAGGGGCAGCTTTCTCCAAGACAAGGGTGCTCACAGGAGTCATTGTTCCTATGCTAAGTCCTTCCCCATTGCAGAGCTGACTGGCAGCCATATCTGAGTTTCCATCACCCTGGTCATACTGTTCGTTCTGCCTTGGTGATTCCCTGAGACCCCACCCCATCCAATCTGCAGCCTTACCCAAGCTGTTTGCAGTGGATTTTCCATCCTGGCTCAGGCTTAAGACTTTCCTAAAATCTCTCGAAAAAGCAGCAGCAGCAGCTAGAGTCAGCATTCCCCATGCCTATAAATAAGAGGCTCAAGACCTGGCACAAGCAGCAGCCTGCCTTGCTTCACAGTTTGACCTTGCCTGGGCACTTCCAAGCCCAACACAAGCAGCAGCCATCTGAAAATGGTTCTATAGTTCCTGCTGGGTGGCCCCAGGCAGTGGCTAATATTGCACCTCCTGGGAGGTCCTACAGCCAGTGCAACCAGTGACAGCTTCAGACCATACCAGGTTACAACTCTACACATCCATGAGGGACACATTCAAGGGGCAGACTCAGTGAGCACCATACCCCACTGAAGCCAGTTCTGCTCCATAAGGGTATCTCTTGCATAGCAGCTCTCCCACTGTAGTTGCAACTGGTCCTCAGCCAATTGGCATAGAAGTCAATTCCTTCCAGTGATGCCAACTGCAATCAAGGCTTAACTACAACAAGATAGTGCACACATCCCACACAGGGTCACACCTAGAGTGCCCAGCTAAGGTGACTGGGGAGGCTGAACCACTGGTCCCTACAGGACACCTACTACACAAGGCCATTCTACCAATTCCAGGAGACTTAGCAGCTCTACCTAATACATAGAAACAAACACAGGGAAGCAGCCAAAATGCAGAAAGAAACATGTCACAAATGAAAGAACTGAAGAAATCTCCAGAAACAGAACTAGATGAAATGGAAGCAAATCAACACTAGATACAGAGTTCAAAACAATGGTTATAATGATGTTCAAGGACCTTAATGAGAGCTTCAAGAGACTTAGTGAGAATTTCCAGGATATTAGCAAGAATTTCAAACACATGAAAAAGAACCATTCAGAAATTAAGCATACACTAACTGAAATAAAGAATAATTTACAGGGACTCAACAGTATAGTAGAGGATTCCAAGAACCAAATCAATGATTTGGAATGTGAGGAAGCAAAATATCACCCAATCAATCAATCAATCAATCAATACACCCAATCAGAAGAGCAAAAAGAAAAAAGAATCCAAAAATATGAAGATAGGGTAAGGAGCCTCTGGGACAACTTCCAGTGTACCAACATTTGCATTATGGGGGTGCCAGAATGAGGAGAGAGCAGGATATTGAAAACCTACTTGAAGAAATAATGACAGAAAACTTTCCCTACCTGGTGAAAGAAATACACTTACAAGTCCAGGAAGCACAGAGAGTCCCAAGCAAGAGGAACCCAAAGATGCCCACACCAAGACATATCATAATTAAAATGCTAAGGGATTAAAGACAAAGAGAGAATCTTAAAAGCAGCAAGAGAAAAACAGTTACCTAAAAGGGGGCACCCATACAACTGTCAGCTGATTTCTCAATAGAAACTTTGCAGGTCAGAAGTGAGTGGCAAGATATATTCAAGGTGATGAATAGCAAGGACATACAATCAAGATTACTCTATGCAGAAAAGCTATCGTTTAGAATTGAAGGTCAGATAAAGAGCTCCCCAGACAAGAAAAGCTAAAGGAATTCATCACCACCAAGCCAGTATTACAATGAAATGTTGAAGGGTATTCTTTAGGAAGAGGAGGAAGAGGAGGAGGAGGAGGAGGGGGAGGGGGAGGAATATGAACAATAAGATGGCAATAAACACATATCTATTAACAATTGAATCTAAAAATAAAAATAAACAAGGAATCTAATGAACAAAATAAACTGATGAATAAAACAGAACCAGAGGCATGGAAACATGGAACAGACTGTTGAATCTCAGAGGGAAGGGGGAGGACGGGGCAGGAAGAGATTAACCAAAGAACTTATATGCATTACCTATTTCACAGACCTAGAAAGAACTCTCCAAAAATTCATCTGGAATAAAAAAAGACCCCAAATAGCCACAGCAATCCTGAGAAAGAAGAATAAAGTAGGAGGGATCTCAATACCAGATTTCAAGCTGTATTACAAAGCCACTGTTCTCAAAACAGCCTGGTACTGGCACAAGAACAGACATATAGATCAATGGAACAGAATAGAGAATCCAGATATCAACCCAAACCACTATGCTCAATTAATATTTGACAAAGGAGGCATGAACATACAATGGAGTCAAGACAGTCTCTTCAATAAATGGTGTTGGGAAAATTGGACAGATACATGCAAAAAAATGAAACTAGATCACCAACTTACACCATACACAAAAATAAACTCAAAATGGATACAGGACTTAAACATAAGACGGGATACCATAAAAACACTAGAGGAATCCACAGGCAGCAAAATCTCAGACATATGCTAAAAGAACTTCTTCACTGACACTGCCCCTAGGGCAATGGAAGCTAAAGAGAACATTAACAAATGGGACTACATCAAAATAAAAAGCTTTTATACAGCAAAAGAAACCATCAACAAAACAACAAGAAAGCCCACTCTATGGGAGAACATATTTGCAAATGCTATCACTGATAAAGGTTTAATCTCCAACATCTACAGGCAGCTTATGCAACTTAATAAAAGGAAGATAAATGATCCAATAAAAAAATGGGCAATGGACCTAAACAGAATATTTTCAAAAGAAGACAGAAGGAAGGCCAAGAAACACATGAAAACATGCTCAAAGTCACTTATTATCCGAGAGATGCAAATCAAAACAACAATGCGGTACCATCTCACACCTGTCAGAATGGCTATCATCAACAAATCAACATACGACAAGTGTTGGTGAGGATGGGGAGAAAAAGGAACCCTCGTGCACTGCTGGTGGGAATGCAGACTGGTGCAGCCACTGTGGAGAACAGTATGGAGTTTCCTCAAAAAACTGAAAATGGAACTCCCATTTGACCCAGTAATCCCACTCCTGGGAATATATCCGAAGAAACTAGAAACACCAATCAGAAAGGATATATGCACCCCTATGTTCATAGCAACACAATTTACAATAGCTAAGATTTGGAAACAGCCTAGGTGCCCGTCAGCAGATGACTGGATCAGAAAACTGTGGTACATCTACACAATGGAATACTATGCTGCCATAAAAAAGAAGGAATTCTCTTCATTTGCAGCAACCTGGGAGGAATTGGAGAACATTATGCTAAGTGAAATAAGCCAGTCAATGAAAGAAAAATACCACATGATCGCACTCATTTATGGATAATAAAGAACATTATAAACTGATGAACAAAAAGATAGATACAGAGACAGTAAAGCATCAAACAGACTGTCAAATTACAAGGGGAAGGTTAGGGAGAGGTGGGGGAGATAAGAAATCAAACGAAGGACTTGTATGCATGCATATAAGCATAACCAATGGATGTAAAACTTTGGGGGGTGAGGGCATATATGGGTGTGGGGTGGGGGGGCAATGGTAAGATATGTACACATATAATACCTCAATAAAAAAAAAGAACTTACATGCATTCCCTATGGACAATAAGGTGGTGAAGACCTGGGGTGGTGCAGAAACAGGGTGGAGGGGGCCAATGCCAGGGAAAAGGGGAACATCTTTAATACTCTCAATAATAAATATTTTTTTAAAAAAGAATAGCCTTGCTGGGTAAAGTAGTCTTGGTTGTAGATCTTTGCTTTTCATCACACCTGTCTTTCTCTTACTGCTTTTAAACTTCTCTCTTTGTCTTTAACCTTTGCCATTTTAATTATGATGTGTCTTTGTGTGGGCCTTGTTGGGGTCATCTTGTTTGGGACTCTCTGTGCTTCCTGGACTTGTGTATCTTTTTCCTTCACCAGGTTAGGGAAGTTTTCAGTCATTATTTCTTCTCAAATAAGTTCTCAATCCCTTGTTCTTTCTATTCTCCTTTTGTTACCCTTGTGATGCAGATATTGTTACACTTTATGGTGTCACAGGGTTCCTTAAAGTATCCTCAATTCTTTTTTTTTTTTTTTTTTTTTTGCTGCTGCTGCTCTGATTGGGTGTTTTCTTATACCTTGTCTTCGAAATTGCTGAATTGAACCTCTGCTTCATCCAGTCTACTGGTCTACTGTTTTTTCCTTTTGGTGTATTCTTTTTTTAATTATTGATTTCAGAGTGGAAGGGAGAGAGATAGAAACATCAATGATGAGAGAGAATCACTGATCGGCTGCCTCCTGCATGCCCTCCACTGGGGACCGAGCCCGCAAATCGGGCATGTGCCCTTGACTGGAATTGAACCTGGGACCCTTTAGTCCGCAGGCTGACGCTCTATCCACTGAGCCAAACCAGCTAGGGCCTTCTGGTGTATTCTTCATTTCACATATTGTATTCTTCATTTCTGACTTGTTCTTTTTTATGCCTTCTATTTTTTTTAAGCTTACTATCTCTTTGTTCAACCTCTGAGTTCACCCATTCTTCCCCCAAAGTTCCTTGAGCATTCTTATAACCATTGTTTTGAGCTCTATATCTGCTAAATTGCTTTCCTCCATTTCATTTAGCTCTATTTATGGGTTCTTTCATTTGGGGCATGTTTCTTAGTCTCCCCATTTTGTCTGTCTGTGTTTCTTTCTATGTATTAGGTAGATCTGTACCCAGTCTTGGTAGGATGGCCTACTGTATGTAGTAGGTGTCCTGTGGGACCCAGTGGAACAGTTTCCTTGATCACCTGCACTGGGTACTCCTGAAATGGCCCTTGTGTGGATTATGTGAGCCCTCCTGTTATAATTGAATCTTGATTACTATTGGCCTGTTTGTGTGTATGGTTGACCCTCAGCTGTCTAACTGTGAGGGTCAACTCCCACCACAGTGTACTAGCTTCTGTGCAGGTGCTAATTATACAGAGTGGAATTCACCGCAGCAGAGTCTGGTACCTGCTGATATCTCCCTTTGGATATGCTATTTGGGAAGGTAATTGGATCCTGCTCTGGTGTTGTTTGAAGCTGGTCACTGGGTGTGTTGGTTCTTGAACTGCTTGGGAAGGACTCAGGTGCAGGACAATGTCAGATACTGCCCATGACTGCCCCTAGGTAACCTGTTTAGAACTACAGTGACCCATATTTTTGGCTGCCTCTGCTGGATCTGGTTGTTCATGGGAAGCATCAAGCTGCAAGCCAAGGTTGATTTTTTCCAGCACCAGGCCTGGGGATAGATCAGCAAAATTCCCTAGGAAGTCTGAGGTTCACCTCTGCCTGCTTCTGCCTGCTGGCTGCTTGTTAGGCTCAGTCACTAAAAGAGCCTCTGGCTGTACTCGAGTTGCATGAGGTAGGTTCTCAGTGAATCATCAATTAGGAGCGAGTGCTGTTCACCAGATCTATATAGGTTCAAACTTGGTGCCAGTGCTGAGTCTGAGGCCACTCAGCAATGTTCCCAGGGTATTCAAAGTCTAGCTGCCACCCTCTTGGTGCTCGCACACCTTTGTTGTGGGGAGGAGTCTCAGGGAGTTGTCAGGGTGAGGCCAGCAGAGTTTATCAGGCCCAAACACACCAATATTTGGCCTTGTGTAGGGAAAGCTCTGCACTGTTTGGGCTTGAGAGAGAAAAATTCCCCCTGTCCTAGAGCCACACAACTCGGTCTGTCTTAGATACTGCCAGGAGCCCCATCTCAGCAGGGTGGGACCCTTCAGGCTTGGGGAACTTGGGGGAATGGCCCCCACCCCAATGCCACACAATTCAGTTTGTCCTAGATTCTGCCCAGATCTCAGCAGGGTGGAGCCACCAAGATGAAGGGTGGGGCCTCAGGAGCCTGGAGAGAGGGGTTAGGGAATCTCTGGTGAGGAGAAGGCACCAGTCAGGTTCATGGGAAAGTGCTGAGGCATGGCCCCCACTTCAAAACCATACAACTCAGTAACTGATACCCCCTAATCTGCCCAGACCTGTACACCCTGGCCCAGGCAGCTTTACTCCTCAGCAGGGCGCAAGTTCCACAGAATGGGTTCAACAGGGAGACCAGAGGGTAGGGTTATTGCATTCTCAGGCTGATGCTGTATGCAGGGGCATGTTCCATCCAAGAAATATGGTGTCTGCGGTGTAGTAGTGTGACTCAGCCCAGGGCGTCCTTGCAATTGTCCCCTCGGCTCTCTTTCTAAAGCCATAAACTCACATGACTCTAACCCGCTCCACTCGCCCTCCACCGGAGTCCAGGGTGAGTGGCTGCATAGGAGATTTTGTGTGTTGGCCCTTTAAGAGAGGGTGCTTGTGTTTCACTGCACCCCTACACCCATCCTGCTTCAGTGAGGCTCATCCCTGAAGTCAGTTATACCCTGTGCTCCCCCCACTCTCACTTCACACACCTCCAGGTTGAACAGCAACAACCACACAACAAAGTTAGAGTATTTTCTTTTTCATTTCAAATCAGGGTCTTCCACTTCCTCCTCTTAGATGGGACAACAACTGTTAAGAACATCCTTTCTCTGCTCATTTTGCTAACCTCTCCACAGAGCACCCCGCCCCTGCCATTGCTCCTCAGTCTTTCCAAATTTCGAAAACAACCAAAAAGTGAAAGTGTTTTTATAGCCTGCGTAACAAAATATTTATGTATAGGTGTGTGTAGGCAATTAATTATTAAAGAGACTTTGTTCTCCCTGTCAGAGAAGTTTAATATTTAGTTTGAGGCATGAAGAAGAAAAGGACTCCCATTCTCTAGCCATGAGCTTTTGTGTCAGACATAAGTTTGAGAAAAATGAAGGAAAAGTTATGCCATTTTTTGTTTTGTGAGCATATCAGTGCTTTGCCTTTGGCCACAACTGTGGCTCTCTTGCCATTTTCAAACTTGGGAGACTAGGTGGCTATTGCAATTGCAGATCCTATGAGAATGTGAAACTGGATAATATATGAAATGCAAAGTAAAAAAACAAATCACCCAAAGAAAGAAAATTTATAAACAATTCACACACTTCAATAGCAACACCCAAAAAAATACATTTAAAAATGGGCAGAGGATCTGAATAGTTGTTTTTCTAATAAAGATATACAGATGGCCAACAAGTATATAAAACATGCTCAACATCACTAATCATCAGGGAAATGCAAATCAAAACCATAATGTGATATCACCTCACACCTGTTAGAATAGCTATTATAAAAAAGACAAGAAATAATACGTGTTGGTGAGGATGTGGAGAAAAGGGAATGCTTGCCCACTATTGGTGGGAAAATAAATTGGTACAGCTACTATGCAAATCAAAATAGAGGGTTTTTAAAAAAAGAGAGGGTGCTTGTGTCTCTAGCAGAATCATCTCTCCCTAGCATACAGAAACCCCACTGATTTTCTTTTTTTTCCAAAAATTTTTAAATTAAGGTATTATATGTGTACATATCTTACCATTGCCCCCCCACCCCACTCCCATATATGCCCTCACCCCCCAGAGTTTTGCGTCCATTGGTTATGCTTATATGCATGCATACAAGTCCTTTGATGGATCTCTTATCTTCCCCATCTCTCCCTAACCTTCCTGCTGTAATTTGACAGACTGTATGATGCTTTACTGCCTCTGTATCTATCTTTTTGTTCACTGATTGATTTTCACAGCCAGATGTTATGTGGATGCCTCTTCTCAGCTCTGGTACTTTGGACTGGGGAGCCCCGCTTGGGTTTGAGACCCCGCGCTTCTTAGGGGGAACCTTTGAAGTTAAGATATACCTCCAGAATCTCAGCTGCCACCCATGGGAGCAGGCCAGCCCATTTTGTGTTCCCATACTTCCTACCAGTCTCAATGTAATTTCTGTAAATCCTTGGTTATAAGACTTCTATTCAGCTAGTCTTCAGTTGGTTATTCAGGTTGATTGCTCCATATTTTAGTTGTACTTCCAGTTTACTAGTAGTCCAGGATGGAGATGAGTGTAACTTCCCCATACTCCTCCGCCATCTTCCAGTCTTTCTGAGGTGAGATCTCATTGCTGTTTTAATTCGTATTTCTCTAAAGATTAGTGACATTGAGCATCTTTTCATAGGTCTGTTGGCCATCTGTATGTCCTCTTTGGAAAAGTGTCAATTCAGGCCCTCTGCCCTTGTTTTCATTGGATTGTTTGGGGTTTTTTTTTGGTCTTGAGTAGTATGAATTCATTATAAATTTTGGATATTAACCCCTTATCAGATGTATTATTGGCAATTATGTTTTCCCATTCAGTACATTGCCTTTTCATTTTGTTGATGATTTTCTTTGCTGTACAAAAACATTTTAGTTGGATGTAGTATCATTTGTTTATTTTTTCTTTTGTTTCCCTTGCCTGAAGAGATAGATATATCAGAAAAAATATTGCTAAGAGAAATGTCAGAGATTTTACTGCCTGTGTTTTCTTCTAGGAGTTTTATGGTTTTAAGTCTTACATTTATATCTTTAATACATTTTTATTTTATTCTTGTATATGGTATAAGAATGTCCCTACAATAAATCTCTTAATATATCTTCTACTAGTTCTGTTTCTTTGGTTGAACTCAAAGTATTTTCTTCATCTAGTATGGGAAATTCTTGTTTCATTGACAAATGTATGGAGGTACTCTCAAACCCTTTTTCTGTACCTGAAGGGGAAAGATCAATTTCACTTGCCTCTGATTGGAAGAAAAACATTCTTCAGGTCCCAGGAAAGATCCCTTAGTGTCAGGAACAATGTGCTAATTGTCAAGTGAACCACACTATTATTGGTTGGTTGGGTGATGCCAGACTGCTGTTAAATGCATTAAAAAAGAAAGTATAAATGAGCATAAAAATGAGAGTGGGTAAAGTACAAAATAAATGTATATGAATCCATACTGATATAATAGTGATCTATAGAATAAATAGATAAATAAATGGAAGAGGCAAATCTCTCATGCAGTCCAAATAATTTATTTAGTACTCTGTCCTCAAGGAGGTAGAGAATTATTCTATTTCTCTTTTAATGTTATTTTTATTATTTTATTTTTTTAACATATTTATATGATTTCAGAGAGGAAGGGAGAGGGAGAGAGAGATAAAAACATCAATGAGAGAGAATCATTGATTGGCTGCCTCCTGCACGCCCCCTACTGGGGATCGAGCCCGCAACCCAGGCGTGTGCCCTTGACCAGAATTGAACCTTCAGTCCACAGGCCGACACTCCAACCACTGAGCCAAAACAGCTAGGGCTTCTCTTTTTTTAAGTAAGAAAGAAGGGAGCTCACCCTGCTAGTGTGGTTCAATGGTTGACCATCGACCCAGGATCCAAGAGGTTGCTGGTTTGATTCCAGGTCAGGGCATATGCCCGGATTGCAGGTTCAATCCCCAGTAGGGGTGCATGCAGGAGGCAGCCGATCTATGATGTTCCTCTCTCATCGATGTTTCTATCTCTCTATCCCTCTCCCTTCCTCTCTCTCTAACAATCAATAAGAACATTAAAAAAGAAAGAAAGAAAGAAAGGAGCTTATTTAACGATTTTAGGAGTTCAGGAATGGACCCCAGGGGCAAAAGTTAGCCCATGGTAAGGTAAGTTCTAGAGGAGGCCTGGCCTGCCCTAGAACAGCCCCAGGGCTCAGAAAAGTGGCTGAGCCTGGAATGATTTGTTACTGGACAGCAGGTTGAGTCAACTTAGGAATGTAAAAGAGTGAGTCCATGCCACTTCAGCCATCCCCGAGTTGGGTGTGCACAGTAACTTCCTTCCAAAGACTACAGTTTGGATGGCGGGGTGGGGGTGGGGGGCAGAGAATAACTTTATAGTGAAGAAATCTGACTAACACTACCTCAGTCAGGTGATCAAGAGCAACATGAACAGTGAAAAGTCATGTTGATAATATATATCATAGCTAGGATGCAGTGAAAATGCCGTTGTATTTTTGTGGTCTTCTACCCTAAAACCTATAACTCCAGTCTAATCATGAGAAAAACACAGAAAAATCCCAATTGAGGGACATACAGAATGCCTGACCAGCACTCCTCAGAACTATACTAGTAAATGTAATTAAAAACAAGGGAAATCTGAGAAACCATCAAAACCAAGAAGAGCCTAAGGAGAGATGATGCCTAATTGTAATGTGGTGTTCTGGATGGGATTCTGGACCAGAAAAAAAGACATTAGGTAAAAACTAAAGAAGTCTGAGTAAAGTATGGACTTTGGTTAATAATGATGCATCAATATTGGTTCACTAATTATAACAAATGTGTACCATACAATGTAAGATGTTAATAATAGGGAAACTGGGTATTGGGTATATGGGAACTCTTTGTACTATCTGCTTAGTTTTTCTGTAAATATCAAACTGCTCTAAAAAGAAAGCTTATTTATTGACACAATAAAAAGATCAGTGGTTGACAGAGGTTCAGGGGATGCCAGGGGAGGTTGAACAGGTGAGTCACAGTTTTTTTTTTTTAGGGCAATGAAGCTATACTGTATGATACTGTAATGGTGGATACATGTCATTGTCAAGGCCCATAGAATGTGCAGCACAAATATTGAAACCTGATGTAAACTATAAACTATTAGATTGTAACAGTGTTTTAATATTGGTTCATTAATTGTAACAAATGTACCACACTATTGTAAGATGTCCATAATTGAGAAAACTGCATGTGGAGGTAAATGTGAGTGGGGGTGGAGAGGGTGGCTTGGGTATATAGAACTTTATGTAATACTCGATTATTCTGTAAATCTCAAATGGTACTTAAAAAAATAAATCTACTAAAATCAACGAGCAAAGGACTTGAATAGACATTTCTACAAAGATGATATACAAACGGCCAACAAACACCTGAAAAGATGCTCAACATCACTAGTCATTAGGGAAATGCAAATCAAATCCACAATGAGATACAACTTTGCACCCATTAGTATGGCTATATTATTTTTTAAGAAGGAAAATACATGTTGGTGAGGATATGGGGAAATTGGAACCCTTGTGCATTACTGGTGGGAAGGTAAAATGGAGCAGCCATATAGAAGACAATTTGACAGTTCCACATATATTTTTTAAAAATTGAATTACTATAAGATCCAGTCATACCACTTCTAGGTATATACCCAAAAAGAAATGAAAACAGATATTCAACCCAAAACTTGTACACAAATGTTCACAGCAGCACTGTTCACAACAGCCAAAAAGTGGAAACAACCCAAATATTCATCAATGGATGAATGGATAAATAAATTGTGTTATATGTATGCAATGAAATTTTACTCAAACATGAAAAGGGATTAAGTACTGATACATGGTATAACATGGATGAACCTTGAAAACATGTTATGTGAAGAAAAGACTAAAGGTCACATATTGTATTATTTCTTTTTTATTAAATTTCCAAAATAAAATTAATCGATACAGAAAGCAGATTAGTGGTTGCCAGGGACTGTGGGAGGGGAGGAATGGGAATTGAGTTCTTAATGTATATGTGGCTTCCCATTGGGATGATGAAAAGGTTTTGGAACCAGATAGAGGTGATGGTTACACAATATTGTGAATATACTACATGCTACTGAATTGTATATTTTAAAATGATAATTTTCTGTTATGTGACTTTTACCTCAGTTTTATTTATTTGTTTGTTTGTTTGTTTATTTATTTAGTTAGTTTTAATATAGAACACTTCACGAATTTGTGTGTCATCCTTGCGCAGGGGCCATGTTAATCTTCTCTGTATTGTTCCAATTTTAGTATATGTGCTGCCAAAGTGAGCACTACCTCAGTTTTAAAAAGAGTAATTTACAAAGTATGTAGAGGAAGGAACCACGAACTGCTTCAGGAGAGGTCCAGAAGATGGCAGGATGGGAAGGCTTAAAGAAATTTTAATAGAAATGGTGTTTGAAATGAGTTGAGCCAACTCATTTATGAATCAACTAGAGGACCAGTGCATAAAATTTGTGCATGGGTGTGTGTGTGTCCCTCAGCCCAGCCTGCATCCTCTCCAATCTGGGACCCCTCGAGGGGTGTCCGACTGCCCATTTAGGCCCGATCCCGGGCAGTTGGACATCCCTCTCACAATCCAGGACTGCTGGCTCCCAACCACTTGCCTGCCTGCCTGCCTGCCTGATTGCCTCTAACCGCTTCTGCCTGCCAGTCTGATCACTCCCTAACCACTCCCCTGCCAGCCTGATTGACGCCTAACTTCTCTCCTGTCGGCCCAGTTGCCCCTAACTGCCCTCCCCTGCTGGCCTGGTCGCCCCCAACTGCCCTCCCCTGCTGGCCCGGTCACCCCTAACTTTCCTCCCTTGCCAGCCTGGTTGCCCCTAACTGCCCTCCCCTGCAGGCCTGGTTCCCCCCAACTGCCCCCCCCCTGTAGGCCTGAGCCCCCCCAACTGTCCTCCCTTGCAGGCCTGGTCCCCCCAACTGCCCTCCCCTGCAGGCCTGGGTCCCCCCAACTGCCCTCCCCTGCAGGCCTGGGTCCCCCCAACTGTCCTCCCTTGCAAGCCTGGCTCCCCTCAACTGTCCTTGCCTGCTGGCTTGATTCCCCCTAACTGCCCTCTGCTGCAGGCCTGATTGCCCCCAACTGCCCTCCCTTGTAGGCCTGGTCACCCCCAACTGCCCTTCCCTGCAGGCCTGATTGCCCTCAACTGCCTTCCCCTGCAGGCCTGATTGCCCCCAACTGCCCTCCTCTGCTGGCCCGGTCACCCCTAACTGCCCTCCCCTGTAGGCCTGATTGCCCCCAACTGCCCTCCCTTGCAGGCCTGGTCCCTCCCAACTGCCCTCCCCTGCCGGCCATCTTGTGGTGGCCATCTTGTGTCCACATGGGGGTGGCCATCTTGTGTGTTGGAGTGATGGTCAATTTGCATAGTACCTCTTTATTATATAGGATTATCAAACATTTATTGTGTGCATACTAAGTGCCATGCACTAAGGTAGGCATTGAGGAGAATATATATTCAGATTTCATTTGCCTTCTCAGAGAGCTCACAATGCTTGTGGTTAGTGCAGTGATAGATGTATGTACAAGGTATTATGGAAATAAGGAGCTACATAGAAGAGTCACCCATCACAGCCTGTGGGTGTTTGAAAAAAGTATGCAGGAAGTTGCCAAGTGAAGAGGGGGAAGGATGGTCATTTCAAATAGGAAGTGGCAAGTAATGAGGTTTAAAGCAAATGAATGAGATAGTCAGGCTTACGTTATAGATAAGTCCCTCTTATAACAATGTGGAGGCTAGGATTGGAAGGGGATAAGACTGGAGGCAGGGAGACTAGGAGGCTGTTGCAGTAGTCGAAATGAAAAAAATTATCAGTGCCTGAACCAGGAAAGTAGTAATTTGGGATAAAGTGGAAGGGCGAGAATAAAAAAATGCTTAGGCCCTGCCGGTGTTGCTCAGTGGTTGAGCATCAGCCCTTGAACCAGGAGGTCATGATTTGATTCCCCATCAGGGTACATGTCTGGGTTGCTAGCTTGATCCCCAATGGGGGGTGTGCAGGAGGCAGCCGATCAATGATTCTCTCTCACCATTAATGTTTCTATCTCTCCCTCTCCCATACTCTCTGAAATCAATAAAAGTATATTTAAAAAAAATAAATGCTGCCGAAACCGGTTTGGCTCAGTGGATAGAGCATCAGCATGCGGACTGAAAGGTCCCAGGTTCGATTCCGGTCAAGGGCATGTACCATGGTTGCGGGCACATCCCCAGTTGGGGGGTGTGCAGGAGGCGGCTGATCGATGTTTCTCTCTCATCGATGTTTCTAACTCTCTATCTCTCTCCCTTCCTCTCTGTAAAAAATCAATAAAATATATTTTTAAAAAATAAATAAATGCTTAGGAGCCTTGGCCTGTGTGGCTCAGTTGATTTGGCATCATCCTGTGCACTGAAAGGTTGCCGGTTTGATTCCCTGCAGGATGAAGGGGATTGATGTTTCACTCTTGCATCAATGTTTCTCTCTCTCTCTCCCTTTCCCTCTCTCTAAATAAATAAATAAATAAATAAATAAATAAATATTTTTTGAAAACCAAAATATTTTTTCAAAAGAAATGCGTAAGAGATAAAATTAACAGGACTGGAGAATTGATTAGATGTTTATGGTTAGGGAGAGTCAAGGATGACTCCAGGTTCTTGTCTTGTGTGATGGGGGTGTGTATTTGTGAAATATATTAATTGATAGCAATAGCTGACTCTAGCTGAGATGAAAAGGCATTTTTTTCAAAGGATATTGAGGAGCTTCTACAACTGTTTAGGAGGGCTGGAGAACTAGGTTGGAGACAAAGCTTCCAGGAACAATGCCCCAAACCATTGAAGAAGTAGCCAGGTGATAAAAAAAAACACTCCCATCCAGAATACAAGAAAAAACTATTAGTGCTGCTGCTACTGCAAGAAGTGAACCTTGAAAACACTGGAAATTCCCTGATAGCAAAAAAATGGAAGCTTCACATAGAGCTGGTTTCCTCATTGTTGCTCAGTTCTGAGTCTGAGTCTCATGCAAGTGTTTCTGATTGAAAGAATCTAAGTACCTTGACTGTGTTCTGACTACAAGGGAGGCTGGGAAATAGTTCTGACTCTTACACAAGGAAGGTAGAGCTCATAATGTGGAAATTCTTCCATATAGAGAAAGGCTGTTCAAATAATGACAGCCACAAGTATGACACAGACGATGCTGCTATCAACTAATGTAGACAATACAACAGTTTGGAGGCAGTGATAAAGAGTTCCATTTTGAACACATGGAGTTTGAGGCATTTGTAGAATATTCAGGTAGTGGGGTGTTTGAAATTTTTAGCAGACAAGTAGCATTTAAAACAACAAGAGTGGGTGGAATGGTCCAGGAGAGCATGTAGAGTAAGATGAGAAGAAGACAAAGGAGAGAAGCCTGGCGTGGGAAATAAAACTTCACTGGATTTCTCAGTGGCCTGTAAAAAGCCCCAGCCAACTGAGACACAAGAATGTGTGCAATATAAAAACAGAGAATGTTTGCTTTCACTTCCTCTAGATGCATTTCACTTTTTACATACCAGCGAGGATGCTGTCTTTAGCCATTTGTCTGGTTAACTGCTCTGATCCAAAGGGATAATAAAACATCTTCCCAAGAGATCCAAATGGAGCCAGGAAAACTGCAGCATTATATCTCTAGGTGTTAACGCTTAAAAAAGGGATGAAGCTCAGACCTTGGAAACATCTCTCTGGGCTGTAAAAGCTGGAGACACAGCTTATCTGGCCATTAGAAAGACATGTTAACATTGCAAAGGCTAGTAGTAAAGGAACCAAGATCCTTTTCATTCTGTCTCCAAAGAGCAAAGGGATTTCTCCTTTCGGAAGGGAGCAGGTTGGCTGTCTCTCTCCCATATATAAATAGAGAAAATCCATTGCTCTCTACCCTCTTCTATGGGTTGGAACCTGCCACTCACATAGAAAGTTTCCATCAGTTTTCATCCTGTCACCTGTGGGTCTGGGTCTAGGGGGCCGATGCAGCAGTGTTACTCTAGTTGTTGATCTGGTTGTAAGTATTAATAAAGAAAAACCTCCTGTCTCTCACCCAAGTGCCTTGTGTTTCTTTCGTATTCATACATATAAAGTACATAACTGTGTAAGTGAGGTTACGTCTCAGAACTTTCACGGTTCTTGACAAAACATTGGGGAACATTAAAATTTAAGTGCTGAAAAGGGGAAGAGATTAAAAAAGAGAGAACAGCCCAGCTCGTGTGGCTAAGTTGTTGAGCAACGACTCATGCACCAAGAGGTTCCCAGTTCGATTCCCAGTCAGGGCACATGCCCGGGTTGCAGGCTTGATCCCCAGTCAGGGATGTGCAGGAGGCAGCCATCAATGTTTCTCTCTCATCAATGTTTCTATCTCTCTTTTCCTTTCTCTATGAAATCAATAAAAACATATTTAAAATAGATGATTCTCATCACTGATTTTTCTATCTCTCTCCCCCTCTCCCTCTCTTTTAAAAAATCAATAAAAATTTTTTTTAAAAAAAGAGCGAGAACAAACAGGAATGGCCAGAGAAGTACAGAATAACCAGAAAACTGAATTAATTCAACGTGATGGAAACCTAGGAACAAGAACATTTTAAGGGAGAGGTAATTATCAGCAGTGTCAAATCCATAGAGAAGTCAATAGCATCAAAACTGAAATGTGGTCCCGGGTCCGGGTGAGGCCGCGCGCACCTGGGTCCAGGTGAGGCCACGCGCCCCTGGGTCCGGGTGAGGCCGTGTGCCCCTGGATCCGGGTGAGGCCGGGTCCTGGTGAGGACACGCGCCCCCTGGGTCCGGGTGAGGCCACGCGCCCCTGAGTCCGGGTGAAGCCGTGCCCCTGGGTCTGGACGAGACCAAACCAGAGGGAGTCGGACCTGCATTGCCACCATTTGTCCACCATCCAGAGCTGAGGGGTCAGTGCCGACAGGTACACATAAGGAACTGGTGGACATTGATATTGGGTCTCAAAAGAACTGTTGGTCCAGAAAGAAACTCACTACAGACTGATTCATTTGCCTGTCAGCATAACCATTATTGCTCGTCTCACATTCAGTTCTTATAAGTATATCTCTAGTGACACATGATCTCGCTCATCTAGGGGAAATGATGAACAACATAGACTGATGAACAAGAACAGAACCAGAAACAAGGAGGCATCGATCGGACTATCGGGCCTCAGAGGAAGGGTAGGGGAGGGGAGGGGGAGGGGGGAGAGATGAACCAAAGGACTTGTGTGCATGCATACGAGCCTAACCAATGGTTAAGGTCAACAGGGGGTTGGGGCATCCGTGAGGTGGGGTGTGGGATGGGAATGGGGGGATGAGGACAAATATGTGACACCTTAATCAATAAAGAAATTTAAAAAAAAATAAAAAAAATAAAAACGTATCTAAGTGGAAAAAACAAAAAACAAAACTGAAATGTGGCTACTGGTATTGGCTTTGGCGGTTTGGAGGTCAATGGTGACTTTTGCCAAAAGAAATTTCAATGGAAACGTTTTTTCAGTAGGTTGAGGCATGAATGAATTTGAGGAAGTAGAGACAGCAAATGTAGACTACTACTATTTGGAGAAGCTTAAGCTGAGAAGTAAGGAGAGAAATTGGCATCTGATGGAGACTTAGGATCAAGAGAGAGTTCTGTTTTCTTTTGTGTGTGTGTGTGTGTGTGTGTGTGTGTGTGTGTGTTTTAATGGGAGACACCCAGGCATGTGTAAAGCTGAGGAAAAAGCACCACTGATTGAATTCAGAGAGCAAAGGGATAATTGATGGAGAGCAGGGTTCTGAAAGAGATAGAAAAAGATGGCACTTACAGCACATGTGGATGATAGACGTTGAACAGGCAGGTGGGATGGACATAACCATGTGTGTGAATGTAATGTGAAGAGATTCGGCTGAGACTGAAGACCACGGATTTATAGTGGTACTAATTTTTATGGTTTTGTGGATTTTCTCTAACAGGTACAAACACCAAGGTGGAGGAGAGAAGGGTAGTTTGTTGTACTGACCCAAGGTGAAACGTTCGTGTGGCTCATTTGGCAGACAGAAATGAAAAGGGCATTAAGGATGCTGGTGAGAGAGAAGTTCAGGTGATCAAGCATGGGGTTAAGAAAAGTCGGGAAGGTAAGTGAAAAGAGGCCAGGAGGGGGTGACAGACTAGGAGAAAATTGAGGTCTCAGAGAACTAAAAGGGTCTGTATGAAGTAAAGAGAAAAAAAAAGTAACAAGTGGGTGAGGGCCTGAAGGATCCAGTAGGAGAAGAAATTGCAGTCAAAATGGAATACTGGAGGAATAAATGGTAGAGGTGAGCAATTCTGGGCCACAATAAAGTTCAAGATGTGGTGTTTTGGGTGTGGGTGGCTGAAGTGGAATGGAAAAGGTAATTGAGAGTTAATGAATGGAGAAATTATGTCATCTCCATGGACAATGAGATCCCTTATTATGAGCACCAGGAATTAGAGTGGAGAGGGAGACTGTGGGCTAGGTGCCAGTATGTTTACTTAAGAAGGGGAGAGTGAAGGATATATAAGAATTTTCTAAGCAGACTGATGGAGGGGATGACCATTCTAGATAGAGAGAAAAGATTGGGAAAACACATGGTTGGACAGGTGAAATAGCCGGATCTCTCCAGAGAACTGAAACCAGCATGAGTGTCAGTACAGGGATGAGGCTGCATTAGCAGGTGGAGCTGACATATGATGCACAGCCACTGAAGAGTTATATAGAATTGACTTAATTCTGATGTGCAGTTTAGGTTTTCTAAGGTGAAGTGTGGAAAATTAGAGTCAGAAAGGGCTAGAGATCAGTTAGAGGGCTGTTGCAATTGCCCAGGCCAGTACCAGAGGAGTGACACTGACTATGGAGGTAGAGGGTGGATTCCAAAGCTTTTTTAATTTAAAGGGCTAGTATGGTGTATGAAAGTTGAACTCGACATGGTAAAACTGACAGGCCCAGTTGGCAATCTCCCTCCTTTTTAAGGGTTACTTCACCATATGTGATAGGCAACTCTAACATGGCACCAAAGTTTCCTGCCTCCCAACCCATGAACACACACCTTCTCCCAGTTAGTATGAAACTAATCTAGACACTGCTGTGAAGGGATTTTGCAGGTATAATTAAAACCCCAAATCAATTAACTTTAAGAAATAGAGATTATCCTAAGTGCACTGACCCAATCAGGCAAGCTCTAAAAGGGATTGGGCTCTTCATTTACAAAAGGACAAATACTGTATGATTCAACTTATAGGAGATATCTAAAGTAGTCAAACTCATAGAAACAGAAAGTGAAATGGTGGTTACCAAGGGCTGGGGGATGGAGAAATGGTGATCTGTTGTGTAATGAATATGGAGTTTCAGTTTTGCAAGATGAAAAGTTCTGGAAATTTGTTGCACAACAATGTGAACGTACTTAACACTACTGAAAATAGTTAAGATGGTGGTGAATTTTGTGCTATGTGTTTTTTTTTTTAATCACAATTTTTACAAAAGTGGGAAGGACTGGGCCCTTTCTGGTGAGATTCAAAGTATGAGAGGAGTTTGACACGAGGAAGGCTCTCCATTGCTGACTATGAAGATAGAGGGGGCCACATGCCTCTAAGAACTGAGGTTGGCCTCCAACTGACTACCATGAAGGATATGAGAACCTCAGTCCTTTGACCTCAAGAAAGTAAATCCTGCCACAACCACATGAGTTTGGAAGAGGTCCCTAAGCCTCAGATGAGTTTATGGCCTAGCTGACACCTTAATTTTAGCCTGTGAGACCTTGAGCAGAGAACCCAGTTAACCTGGATTCCTAATCCATGGAAACTGAGAAAATAAAAGTGTGTGTTTTGTGCACACGTGTGTGTGTTTGTGTGTGTGTGTGTGTGTGTGTGTGTGTGTCTGTTTTAATGAAATTTTTATTTATACACTGTATCTAGAAGCCGATACATAAATTATTATACAATCTATTTCCAGAAATGTACAAAAAGTTACTATTATTTGTTTATAAATCAAATGACATATTTCAATCAATGGACTTGGGATGATTCATTCTGTGGGTTCTCAGTACAAATGGTACACACCTGACTTGAAACATACAGGAAAAGTATAAACTACAGTAGTGTGAATTGCAAGGGTTAATTTCATGACATTTCCACATGACTATAAAACTTCCATAACCCAACATGTACACTTACTAAAAATTCTATAAGAATTTTTCATCATCTGTAGATGTAGAGTTTGTAACACTTTTCAGAAATAGCAACTGCACATTTTGCCATGTCATGGTTGATTAATAAAAAAGGTGTTTACAAAAAAATCTCTTTACAGAATTAAAAATAAACTAAATTTGTGATTACTAGTATACCAATACTTTATTTGAGAAATATTAAGTTATTTACGGAACTGGCAATTACTCCTATTAGACTATTTAACAAAACTGTCTATAGAATCCAAAAATATAAATAAAATATACTCAAACCAAACTAGAGGATGATGTTTTATTTCTCTTTTTTTCCTTCCATTTTCAACCAGAATGAGTATCTTATAAAATTAACCTTTCACATTATGTTTGCTACTCACAGCAAATGGCTATCTCTCTGTATAAAAACAGAACACATTGCAATACCCCTTTCTTTCTGTTTACAACTTTAATTAATTTCTTTTTTATTTATTTCAGAGAGAAAGAGAGAGAGAAACATCAATTTGTTGTTCCACTTATATATACATTCATTGGTTGTTTCTTCTTTTTTCTTTTTAAAAAATCTTTATTGTTGAGATTATTACAGATGTCCCTCTTTTTCCCCCCATAGCTCCTCTCCACCTGGTTCCCACCCCACCCCAGGCCCTCGTCACCCTATTGTCTGTGTCCATAGGTAATGCATACATGCATATAAGATCTTTGTCTAATCTTTTCCCGCACTCCCCCACATCCCCTTTCCTCTAAGAATCATCAGTCTGTTCCATTTCCATGCTCCTGATTCTATTCCATTCACCAGGTTATTCTGTTCATCAGATTTTTTATTCATTTGATTTTTAGATTCACTTGTTAATAGATATGTATTTGTTGTCACTTCGTTGTTCATAATTTTTACCTTTACCTTTTTCTTCTTCTTCCTCTTCTTAAAGAATACCTTTCAGCATTTCATATAATACTGGTTTGGTGGTGATGAACTCCTTTAGCTTTTTCTTATCAGTGAAGCTCTTTATCTGACCTTCAATTCTTTTTTTTTTTAAATATATTTTATTGATTTTTTACAGAGAGGAAGAGAGAGGGATAGAGAGTTAGAAACATTGATGGGAGAGAAACATCGACCAGCTGCCTCCTGCACACCCCCTAGCGGGGATGTGCCCGCAACCAAGGTACATACCCTTGACCGGAATCAAACCTGGGACCTTTCAGTCCGCAGGCCGACGCTCTATCCACTGAGCCAAACCGGTTTTGGCTGACCTTCAATTCTAAATGATAGCTTTTCTGGGTAGAGTAATCTTGGTTGTAGGTTCTTGCTATTCACTACTTTGAATATTTCTTGCCACTCCCTTCTGGCCAGCATAGTTTCTGTTGAGAAATCAGCTGACAGTCGTATGGGTGCTCCCTTGTAGGTAACTAACTGATTTTCTCTTGCTGCTTTTAAGATTCTCTCTTTGTCTTTTGCCCTTGGCGTTTTAATTATGATGTGTCTTGGTGTGGTCCTCTTTGGATTCCTCTTGTAAGTCTATTTCTTTCACCAGGTAGGGGAAGTTTTCTGTCATTATTTCCTGAAATAGGTTTTCAATATCTTGCTCTTTCTCTTCTCCTGGCACCCCCATAATTCGGATGTTGGTACGCTTGAAGTTGTCCCAGAGGCTCCTTACACTATCTTCATATTTTTGGATTCTTTTTTCTTTTTGCTCTTCTGGTTGGGTGTTTTTTGATTCCTCATATTTCAAATCATTAACTTGATTCTCAGGATCCTCTAGTCTACTGTTGAATCCCTATATATTATTCTTTATTTCAGTCAGTGTATGCTTAATTTCTGACTGGTCCTTTTCCATTTTTTTGGCATTCTCACTAAGATCCTTGAAGGCCTCACTAAGTTCCTTGGAGGTTTCTAGAAGATTCTTGAGTAACCTTATAACTGTGGTTTTGAACTCTATATCCAGTAGTTTGCTTTCTTCCATTTCTTTCATTTGTGGCATGTTTCTTTGTCTCTGCATTTTGGCTGCTTCCCTGTGTTTGTTTCTATGTATTGGGTAGCTGCTAAGTCTCCTTGAGTTGATAGAGTGGCTTTGTGTGCTAGGTGTCTTATAGGGCCCAGTGGCTCAGCCTCCCCAATCACCTGAGGTGGACACTCTTGGTGCACCCCTTTGTGGGCTGTGTGCACAGTCTTGTTGTAGTTGAGCCTTGATTGCTGTTGGTATCACTGGGAGGAATTGATCTCTAGGCTAATTGGCTGTGATGACCAGCTGTGTCTACACTGGAAGATCTGTTGTCCAGGAGACACCCTTATGGGGCAGGACTTGCTTCAGTGGGGCTTTGGTGCTCACTGAGTCTGCCCCTTGAGTGTGTCACTTATGGATGTGAAGAGTTGTAATCCAGTATGGTCTCACACTGACCACTGGGTACACTGGCTCTTGGATCTCCAAGGAGGTGCAAAGTCAGCCACTGCCTGGGGCCACCCAGCAGGAGCTCAGAGAGATCTTCAGATTCCTCCTCTTTGTATGGGGTTTGGAAGTGCCCAGACGCAACCCAGCTGTGAAGCAAGGCAGGCTGGTGCTGGTGCCAGCCTTGGGCCTTTTATTGATAGCTTTGGGGTTCCCTGTCCCAGCTGCAGCTTGTTTGACAGGTTTTAGGCTGAGAAAGGACAGGCAATTCATATGCAAAAGCCACTGTGCACAGCTTGGGTGGGGTTGTAAATTTGGGTGGGGGAGGAGTCTCAGGGAATCACCAGGGTGGAGCAAACAGCAATGGCTGCCAGTCAGCCCTGCACCGGAGAGGTCCCAGCATGGGAACAATTACCGCTGCGAGCACCTCCGTCTGGAAGAAAGCCATCCCTGAGTTCCTGCCCCAATGCCAGACAGTCCAGTTTCTCTCCGTATGTGTCTGGGTCCCCTCTGCGTCTCGCCCGGCACTGGAGCTCAGAGCAAGCAGGAGCTTGTAAATTCGGTTCATGGTCCCGGCCTTTTAAGAGGAGCAGCTGGGTCTCCAGCAGCCTGTGTGTCACTCAGCCCCAATCTGCACTGGTTTTTACAGTCCGTAGTTCTTACAGCCTGTAGAGGCTTCTTTCCTCAGCTCTGGGACCCTGGGCTGGGCATCTGGTGTGGGGCTGGGACTCCTTGCTCCTCCAGGAAGCCTCCGCAGAGGTGATCTCCCTCCCAATTAAAAAAGTGGCAAACCAGGGTGCCGGACCAGACCATTCCGCACCTCCGCACCGCCTACCAGTCTCAGTGTGCTTTCTTCTTTACTTCTCTAGTTGTAGTACTTCCACTCAGCCAGCTTTCCCGTGGTTCTGGATGATAGTTGTTCTGTATTTTAGTTGTAATTTTGATGTGGCTTGGGAGGCAGCGAGTACAGGTGTTTACCTATGCTGCCATCTTGGTTCCATCTCTCATTGATTGCTTCTTATATGTGCCCTGACCAGGAATGCAACCTGAAACCTTTTGGTGTATGGGATGACGCTCTAACTAACTGAGCCACCTGGCCAGGGTTAAATGTCTTACATTAATTTAATAATAAGTTTATAATACTGTCATAATTATTAATCCAAATAGCTTATAGTAAACGCTTAAATTATATTATTACAATATTCTCCATATGCCATCTTAGCAGGTGAAACATCAGAAAGTGAAAGAGGAATCTCCGCAATAAGGTACAATCAATGTTCCACCAAAAATTAAGTGCCTGTTCCCCTTTAATTCAAAATACATCATACCATAATATTATGGCTTTGTGCCTTTTCTTGGTAATATCTCAATTCTGGCCTTAAAAAACAACAACAAAGAGACTGCAAGCCGACCGCGCCCTCGCATATAGTCTGCGTTCCCTCTCGGCTCCCTCTGACCACCGACCGACAGAGCCACCTGCACTCTTGTCTCATGTTCTCCCTGCAGCCCGGACACATAGTATGACCTTTAGGTATTTCATCTCCTGGCCATTTTCTATGGAAAACCAACAGGATCGGAACATGAAAGCTACTGGCAGCTTTGAAGAACGGGACACCTTTAGAGAAGCTTGATCTTGGAGGCCTCAGCGTGAGACTTCGCAAAGCCGGTTTCCGGCAGAGTTCCTCTATCTCGTCTTGTTGCTGGTTGAAGGTGCCCCCTTCTCCAACTTTTCTTCATCTCCTAGAAGACAGCAGAAAATCGGCATCATGGTTGGGTTTAAGGCCACAGATGTGCCCCCTACTGCCACTGTGAAGTTCCTGGGGGCTGGCACAGCTGCCTGCATTGCAGATCTCATCACCTTTCCCCTGGATACTGCTAAAGTCCAGCTGCAGATCCAAGGAGAAAGGCAGGGGGCAGTGCGATCTGCAGCCAGTGTCCAGTACCGCGGTGTGCTGGGCACCATCCTGACCATGGCGCGCACTGAGGGTCCCTGCAGCCTCTACAATGGGTTAGTCGCAGGCCTGCAGCGCCAGATGAGCTTTGCATCTGTCCGCATTGACCTCTATGACTCTGTCAAGCAGTTCTACACCAAGGGCTCTGAGCATGCCGACATCGAGAGCCGCCTTCTGGCAGGCAGCACCACAGGTGCCCTGGCTGTGGCTGTGGCCCAGCCCATGGATGTGGTAAAGGTCCGGTTCCAGGCTCAGGCCCTGGCTGGAGGTGGCCAGAGATACCAAAGTACTGTTGATGCCTACAAGACCATTGCCGGAGAGGAAGGGTTCCAGGGACTCTGGAAAGGGACCTCTCCCAATATTGCCCATAATGGTACGGCCTAATCAAGGATGCCCTCCTGAAGGCCAATCTCATGACAGATGACCTTCCTTGCCACTTCACTTCTGCCTTCGGGGCAGGTTTCTGCACCACCATCATTGCCTCCCCTGTCAACGTAGTCAAGACGAGATACATGAACTCTGCCCTTGGCCAGTACAGCAGCGCTGGCCACTGTGCCCTCACCATGCTCCAGAAGGAGGGTCCCCAAGCCTTCTATAAAGGGTTCATGCCCTCCTTCCTCTGTTTAGGTTCCTGGAACATGGTGATGTTCGTCACCTATGAGGAACTGAAATGGGCCCTCATGGCTGTCTGCACTTCCCGGGAAGCTCCCTTTTGAGCCTCTCCTTCTGCCAACCTGACCACCTCTGGCTTGGCTTCAGTTCCAGCCAGGCCCTCCTTTTCCTCTTCTCTCCTTCCCTTCCCTCAATTCCCACCCCTTCCTTCTCCCATTTCTACCATTTCCCTTCCCTCTCCCCACATTTTTACCTCTCCTCCCTACCTCATCTCCCCATTGCCTCTCATCCCTAGTGAAGTTGACCTCAGTTGACACTGTGGAGGCCTGTCACCAACCAGGATCCCAAGCCCCTCAGTCCCTTGAAAAGTTCAGCCCATCTCTTTATCTTGTTCCCAAGCGAAGCCAGAACGTCACCCATAAAACAAGCTCAATCTTGAGGGGGAGAAAAAAAACAACAGAAAAAAGTGGGGATAGAGATATGTTTTAATGACAAAGCCAATAACTCTGCTTAAGACTTTTACCTTTGTGTTTAAATGAGGGTAGAGAAAACTGACAAAGAAAGAAACATCTCAAATTACATTTTTCATTTTAGATAGAAACAGTTTCCTGTAAAGCTGTGTAACTGAAAACATTTTCTGGACAGGGGAATCTTGAAACAACATCACAGCATTGTGCAATTAATAAACATTCTACTTTTCAAAATAACTAAAAAACATTAGGAATAACCACCCCCCATGACTACTACTGAATCAGAGGTAAAATGATTAATGATTCCAAATTACTCAAGACTTTGCTAAATTCAAAATAAGCAAAATATATTAAAAATAATAAAGAAACAAAAAACTTTTTTAAATGGCAGATATAAGGAGGCAAGAAGACTTCCATATATCTGATATGGTCTTAATATTTTTTCTTAATAATGCTTCACAATTTCCACACTTTTTCAAATAGAGTATTTGGTGGGGGCAGGGGTCAAATCTAGAATATTTTACTAGTTACTATATTAAATAAAAATATAAATCCATTGTAAAACAATGTTTTCTTTTTATCTAAATCAATCCAAAACTTTATGTTGCAAGAGAATCCAATCCATTTGTGAAAGTTAGTTGTACAATCAAGTTCTACTCAAGAAAATGTTGACTAAAGTGAAGTTGAGAAAAAAACATTTGCCAAAGGAAAGTATTAGATAACACAAAATTTGCTATCATAGGAATCTAATATTGTGTAATATTTATTTAATAATAGTTTTAGTTCCATAGGCCTTTATATGTTACTAGAGGCCTGGTGCACGAATTCATGCACCAGTGGGGTCCCTTGGCCAGGCTTGCGGGATCAGGCCAAAACCAGCTCTCCAACATCCCCTGAGGGGTCTCGGATTGTGAGAGGGCACAGGCCAGGCCGAGGGATCCCCACTGGTGCACGATCAGGGCTGGATAGGGATGCGAGAGGTTGACCAGCTGGGGAGGGACAGTGGGAGGGCTCCAGGGCTTGTCTGGCCCATCTCGCTCAGTCCCAATCAGCCGGACCCCAGCAGCAAGCTAAACTACCAGTCGGAGCATCTGTCCCCTGGTGGTCAGTGCACGTCATAGAGAGCGGTTGAACAGCCTTAGCACACTATTAGCATATTACGCTTTGATTGACTGAACAGATGACCGGACGACCGGACACTTAGTATATTAGGCTTTTATTATATAGGATGCCAATTTGAATCGGAGTTTAATGACATAAAAGGCAAAAATTTCTAAATTGGTGGTATACAATTATTTAAGACTAGTGACCTGTTGCGTGAAATCGCGCAAGACCTGGGACTCCTCTCCCTGCCCCACCGCCCCATGCCATGGGACCACTCCAAGTCCCAGAGTCCCGCCCCACATGGCCCGTGCGCTGTGGGATGGCCCCGAGTCCTGGAGTGCCACCCTGATGCCCTGCCTCCAGGCCATGTGGAGCGGCCGCCAGGGCTGCAGAAACCCCAGCAGAAGTCATGCGAAGCAGCTGCTGGGACCGTGGGAATCCTGGCAGAAGCCACGGGAAGCGGCCGCTGGGACCTCTGTGACCCTGCAGGGCCGCAGAAACCCCGACGGAAGCCGCACAGAGCGGCCGCCAGCCCCGCCCAGGCTCCTCCCCCCCCCCCCCCCCCCCGTGTGCACCGCCATCTTGTGACAGTATTACGGTGTGAGGGTCAACTTGCATATTACCTCTTTATTATAAAATATATACAGCCATAGCCAGTTTTGCTTAGTGGATAGAGCATAGGCCCGTGGACTGAAGGGTTGTGGGTTTCATTCCAGTCAAGGGTATGTACCTCGGTTGCAGGCTAGATCCCCCTCCATGGTCAAGGTGCAGGTGGTAGGCAACCAATTGGTGTGTCTCTCTCACATGTATGCTTCTCTCTCTCTCTTTCTGTCTCTCCCCCTCCCTTCCACTCTCTAAAAATCAATGGAAAACATATCCTCAGGTGAGGATTAACAAAATACACACACACACACACACACACACACACACACACACATGAAGGCAACAGAAAAACTCAACTTGTTACAACCAAAATATCAGCACAACCTTAAAAATAATTTAGGCCCTGGCCAGGTAGCTCATTTGGTTGGAGCATCATCCTGATACACCATCGTTGTGGGTTTGATACTCAGTCAGGGCACAAATAAGAATCAACCAATGAATGCATAAGTAAGTGGGTCAACAGATCAGTGTTTCTCGATCTCCTATCTCCTCTCTCCCCCTTGTATTCTTGCTAAAAAAAAATCAATCAATCAATAAAAAATTTCAAAAAGATTATGTCAATTCATAATTCTAAATATTTCTAAAGTTATCAGTGAGATTACAAATCATTTTTAAAATATTGTTAGTGTATATGTAAATTCATCATTTATCATACGGGTATGTTTCTTCAACACTACCTTTGAAAATAAGCCATTTAAAAAGACAGCAATTTTTGCCCTAGCTGGTTTGGCTCAGAGGCTAGAGCATCCTCCCACAGACTGAAGGGTCCCGGGTTCGATTCCGGTCAAGGGCACATGCCCAGGTTGCGAGCTTGATCCCCAGAAGGGGGTGTGCAGGAGGCAGCTGATCAATGATTCTCTCTCATCATTGATGTTTCTAACTCTCTCTCCCTCTCCCTCTCTGAAATCAATAATATGCTTTTTTAAAATACAGCAATTTTTATTCTAAAAGTTTCATTTGACTTTAAGTTGAATACACATGAAATGTGCTCTCAATGCATAGAAATCATAGTGCATAGCAAAAAAGGACCTGGATGGGCAGATTAAGGAGAATCTGATGAAATTCACATTGTGATTATTTTGTGCTTGATGGAAGACAATTCACATTTCTAAAATCTGAAGACTTTCCTCTTTAAAGAACCGAAAATAAACTCAAGACACCTTGCTGACACTCCCTCCACTCCTAAGCTGATTACTCTTTTCACCTAAAACTAAATCAGTTATGGCAGCAAAAGATTTTCATAGCAATGAAAGTTTGTAAACTATATTTCAATCTCTTTATCTTGAACCCAAGGTTCTCCAAATCTTTCAGTAATGTTTCTCCTGTCAGTAATCCTTCATTTTGTTTGGCAAAGGCCATTTTGGAAATGTCTATTCTGGTACACGGACATACAGTAAAACGACACAGGTACTGCAAAGATCACACCTGCATGAATGGTGTTGGTACTTGATTGGTATATTGCAGATCCAAGCGATGGACACCATGAATAACAAAAAGCTTCATTTTCACAGTCCCTGGTTGAATGTTTAATTAGATTAGTGAATTTCCCAGCCACATCTGGTTGTTCATAAAAGTGAAACCTACCATTTGAGTGCTTAATCGTAGTGTGAAGTGTTTTACCATGGGAGTGAAAACTTGAGCTTATAAAGATGTCATTAGAACTATCCCAAACAAGAAAAGAGCCATCTGGTACATTTACTAGCTACCCTTATGCCTCCCAGCATGTGATTGGTCTCCAGTACCACCCTTATTTTGCACATTTTTTTTTCCAGCTCCCCTGTAAGGCCTGTCACAACCCCAAGACCACTATTTTCCTTTGAATCATAAACTCTTGCAACCCCAGGAGCAGAGTCAGGATGAAAATTTAAATGACAGCACATGCTTTCTGCCACATGGACATCTGTGCTGGTGAGCCCACAGAGGTTCCTTTGGATTTTATCATTCTGCATTGGAGGTAGTAATGGCCAAAGGGACATCATCATGACTGGCTCACGGGCTCTGTAATGTGACACCTGTGGTGCCAATGAAAAAGCCATTCAGTGGTCCAAAGAGATCTCTGGGAAGAATAGGTCTTGGTCTACCAGATTATTGTTTCAGAGAAAGAGTTCTCTCCAACTTGAGAAGGAACTGCAGAAACTTTCATGGGAGCAGCTGTCCAGAAATAGCTAGGCGATCCTTCCAGAAGATACATCCCCTCATTTGCAGGCACAGAATACCAAAGGCAGTCTTGAGGTGGAAGTACAAAAACTCCAGCACTCGTTCAATGAGGTGAAGATTCAAGTCTCCATTCTGATATTTTCAACTCCTTAATGAATTTTTGTTCTTGGCACACTGTTTTAGGCGGAAGACAGTGACAATCTTTTCTAACATCATTCTGTATTGGATTTTGATTGGAAGAATGAAGCAAGGCTTTGACTCTGACCTCCTCCAATTTGATACACGTCTCCTCAGAGTTTGTAGGTCAAGAAGCCAAAGGGTTGGTGATGACTGCAATGAAAGTGGATCTTATTGAGATTTGAGCTCTCACATCTTGAAATATTGGTGCCGGGAGAGTAAAGCTATCTCCAGCTGGCAGAGCCCCAGAGGGTGCGCTCCCCTTGCCTTTCTGCTTTTGTTCTGCACAAGCTTCCTTTTAAACACACCCGTTAGGCTTTCACTCTTTGATCTTATTTTCCACCTTTTTAATCTTCACTGTGAATGTCACAGCTGGCCATATCTTTACCACAGCAGCTACCAAATAAGAAATAATTCTCCCCAAATGCATGTGCTAGTGATGGCTGTTGTACTACCATGAAATCATTTCTTTTACTAAATCATATGTTATTGTTGAAAGTATTGCATATATGTCCCCATTTCCCCCCCACCTCATTGACTCCCTCCAGCCCACTCCCTCACCCCACCCAGGCCCTCACCGCCCCATTGTCTGTGTCCATGGGCCATGCATATATGCATACAAGGTTCTTGATTGATTACCTACCACCCACCCACCCTCTCATGCCTTCCCTCTGAGATTCTGCACTCTGTTCCATGCTCCCATTCTCTGGATCCACTCCGTTCATTAGTTTATTTTGTTACTTAGATTCCACATATGAGTGAGATCATGTAATACTTGTCTTTCTCTGACTGACTTTATTTCACTTAGCATGATACTCTCCAGGCCAATCCGTGCTGTCTCAAAGGGTAAGAGATCCCTCTTTTTTTACTGCTGCATAGTATTTCATGGTATAAATGTACCACATAATTTTTATCCATTCATCTACTGATGGGCACTTGGGCTGTTTCCAGATCTTAGCTATTGTAAATTGTGCTGCTATGAACATATGGGTGCATACATTCTTTCTGATTGGTATTTCGGGTTTCTTAGGATATATTCCTAGAAGTGGGATCACTGGGTTAAATAGTTTCATATTTAATTTAAAAATATATATTTATTGATTTCAGAGAGGAAAGGAGAGGGAGAGATAGAAACATCAATGATGCGAGAGAATCATTGACAGGCTGCCTCCTGCATGCCCCCTACTGGGGATCAAGCTCACAATCCGCATGTGCCCTTGACTGGAATCAAACTCAGGACCCTTCAGTCCACAGGTCGATACTCTATCCACTGAGTCACACCAGCTAGGGCTCCATATTTAAAATTTGAGGAACCTCCATACTGTTTTCCACAATGGCTGCACCAGTCTGCATTCCCACCAGCAGTGTACTAGGGTTCCCTTTCTCCACATCCTCGCCAGCATTTGTCATTTATTGATTTGCTGATGGTAGTCATTCTGAAAAGGTGTGAGGTGATACCTCATTGTCATTTTAATTTGCATCTCTCTGGTGTTTAGTGACTTTGAGCATTTTTTCATAGATCTCCTGGCCATCTGTATGTCCTCTTTGCATAAGTGTCTATTTAGGTCCTTTGCCCATTTTTAAATTGGATTGTTTGTCTTCCTTTTGTTAAGTTGTATTTGTTCCTTATGTATTTTGGACATTAACCCTTTATCAGATGTATCCTTGCCAAATATGTTCTCCCCTACAGTGGACTCTCCTTTCATTTTGTTGATGGTTTCTTTTGCTGTGCAGAAGCTTTTTATATTGAGGTATTCCCATTCGTTTATTTTCTCCTTAGTTTCCTTTGCCTTATGAGATGTATCTGTAAACATATTGCTATGAGGGATTTCTGAGATTTTGCCGCCTATGGTTTCTTCTAGGTTTATGTTTTCACGACTTGCATTTAAGATTTTATCCATTTTAAATTTATTCTTGTAAATGGTGTAAGTTGGTGGTCTAGTTTCTTTTTTTTTTTTTTTGCATGTATCTGTCAAATTTTCCCAGCAGCATTTATTCAAGAGACTGTCTTGACTCCATTGTATGCTCTTGCCTCCTTTGTCAAATATTAATTGAGCTTAATGGCTTGGGTCAATTTCTGGGTTCTCTGTTCTGTTCCATTGATCTACATGCCTGTTCTTGCGCCAGTACCAGTCTGTTTTGATTACGGTGGCTTTGTAGTATAATTTGAAATCTCATACTGGTATTGTGATTCCTCCAACTTTGTTTTTCTTTCTCAAAATTGCTGCAGCTATTCAGTGTCTTTTTGATTCCATATACATTTTTGGAGTTTTTGTTCTAGATCTGTGAAATATGCCATTGCTATTTTAATAGGGTTTGCATTGAATCTGTAGATTGCTTTGGGTAGTATGGACATTTTAATAATGTTGATTCTACCAATCCATGAACATGGTATATTCTTCCACTTGTTTATACCTTCTTTGATCTCTTTTTTCAATGTTCTGTAATTTTCCAAGTACAGGTCTTTTGCCTCCTTGGTTAAGTTTAGTCCTAAGTATCTTAATTTTTTTGTTGCAATGGTAAATGGGATTATTTGTTTAGTTTCTCTTTCTGAGAATTCATTATTGGTGTGTAAAAAATCCATCGAATTTTGGGTGTTGATTTTGTTTCCTGTTACATTGCCAAATTCATTTATTAAATCTAGTCGTTTTTTGGTGGAGTCTTTAGGGTTTTCTATGTACAATATCATGTCATCTGCAAATAATGAGAATTTTACTTTCTCCTTTCCAATTTGGATGCCTTTTATTTCTTCTTCTTGTCTGATCACTGTGGCTAGGACTTCCAGTACTATGTTGAATAAGAGTAGTGAAAGCGGACATCCCTGTCTTGTTCCTGTTCTTAGGTTTCTCATATATGGCCTTTGTCATGTTGAGATATGTTCCCTCTATTCCCACTTTGCTGAGATTTTTTTTAATCAAAAATGGGTGTTGGATTTTGTCTCATGCTTTTTCTGTGCCTATTGATGTGATCATGTGGTTTTTGTCTTTCAGTTTGTTTATGTGATATACCACGTTTATTGATTTGCAAATGTTGTACCAGCCTTGCAACCCTGGAATAAATCCGACTTGGTCATGGTGTATGATCTTTTTAAGATATATATATATTTATATAAAATCTTTATTGTTCAGATTATTACAATTGTTCCTCTTTTTTCCCCCCGTAGCTCCCCTCCACCCGGTTCCCACCCACCCTCAGCCCTTACCCCCCCACTGTCCTCATCCATAGGTGTATGATTTTGTCCAGTCTCTTCCCGCATCCCGCACACCCCTTTCCCCCCAAGAATTGTCAGTCCACTCCCTTTCTTTTTTTTTTTAAATATATTTTATTGATTTTTTACAGAGAGGAAGAGAGAGGGATAGAGAGTTAGAAACATCAATGAGAGAGAAACATCGATCAGCTGCCTCTTGCACACCCCCTACTGGGGATGTGCCCGCAACCAAGGTACATGCCCTTGACCGGAATCGAACCTGGGACCCTTGAGTCCGCAGGCCGACGCTCTATCCACTGAGCCAAACCGGTTTCGGCCAGTCCACTCCCTTTCTATGCCCCTGATTCTATTATATTCACCAGTTTATTCTGTTCAGATTTTTGATTCACTTGATTTTTAGATTCACTTGTTGATAGATATGTATTTGGTGTTCATAATTTTCTTTGTTTTTTTAATTTAAAAAAATATATATTGTATTGATTTATTACAGTGAGGAAGAGAGAGGGATAGAGAGTTAGAAACATTGATGAGAGAGAAACATCGACCAGCTGCCTCTTGCACATCCCCTAGGGGATGTGCCCGCAACCAAGGTACATGCCCTTGACCGGAATCGAACCTGGGACCTTTCAGTCCGCAGGCCGACGCTCTATCCATTGAGCCAAACTGGTTTCGGCTGTTTTTTTTTAATTTAATAAATCCTTATTGTTCAGATTATTACAATAGTTTCTCCTTTTTCCCCCCATAGCTCCCCTTCACCCGGTTCCCACCCCACCCTCTGCCCTTACCTCCCCCCACCCACTGTCCTCATCCATAGGTGTACAATTTTTGTCCAGTCTCTTCCTGCACTCCCCATACCCCTTTCCCCCTGAGAATTATCAGTCCACTCCCTTTCTATGCCCCTGATTCTATTATATTCACCAGTTTATTCTGCTCCTCAGATTTCTAATTCACTTGATTTTTGGGTTCACTTGTTGATAGATATGTATTTGTTCATAATTTTTATCTTTACCTTTTTCTTCTTCTTCCTCTTCTTAAAGAATACCTTTCAGCATTTCATATAATACTGGTTTGGCGGTGATGAACTCCTTTAGCTTTTTCTTATCTGTGAAGCTCTTTATCTGACCTTCAATTCTGAATGATAGCTTTGCTGGGTAGAGTAATCTTGGTTGTAGGTTCTTGCTATTCATCACTTTGAATATTTCTTGCCACCCCCGTCTGGCCTGCATAGTTTCTGTTGAAAAATCAGCTGACAATCATATGGGTGCTCCCTTGTAGGTAACTAACTGTTTTTCTCTTGCTGCTTTTAATATTCTCTCTTTGTCTTTTGCTCTTGGCATTTTAATTATGATGTGTCTTGGTGTGGTCATCTTTGGATTCCTTTTGTTTGGGGTTCTCTGCGCTTCCTGGACTTGTAAGTCTATTTCTTTCACCAGGTGGGGGAAGTTTTCTGTCATTATTTCTTCAAATAGGTTTTCAGTATCTTGCTCTCTGTCTTCTTCTGGCACCCCCATAATTCGGATGTTGGTACGCTTGAAGTTGTCCCAGAGGCTCCTTACACTACCTTCATATTTTTGGATTCTTTTTTCTTTTTGCTTTTCCGGTTGGGTGTTTTTTGCTTCTTTGTATTTCAAATCTTTGACTTGATTCTTTCTATCCTCTAGTCTGCTGTTGGATCTCTGTATATTATTTTTTATTTCAGTCAGTGTATGCTCAATTTCTAGGTGGTCCGTTTTCATATCCTCGAGGGTCTCGCTAAATTTATCAGCCTTTTCTAGAAAATTCTTGAAAAACCTTATAACCATGGTTTTGAACTCTATATCCAGTCATTTGCTTTCTTCCATTTCTTTCATTTGTGAACTGTTTCTTTGTCTTCGTATTTTGGTGGCTTCCTTGAGTTGATAAAGTGGCTTTGTGTGCTAGGTGTCCTATAGGGCCCAGTGGCTCAGCCTCCCCAGTTACCTGAGGTGGACACTCTTGGTGCACCCCTTTGTGGGCTGTGTGCACAGTCTTGTTGTAGTTAAGTCTTGATTGTTGTTGGTATCACTGGGGGGAATTGACCTCCAGGCCAATAGGCTGTGAGGATCAGCTGTGTCTACGATGGGAGAACTTCTGTGCTGGAGACACCATTATGAGACGCAACTTGCTTCAGTGGGGCTTTGGTGCTCACTGAGTCTGCCCCCTGAGTGTGTCCCTTATGGATCTGAGGAGTTGTAATCTGGATGGTCCCACTCTGACCCCTGGTACACTGGCTCTTGGATCTCCAAGGAGGTGCTAATTTAACCTCTGCCTGAGGCCACCCAGCAGGAGCTACGGAGAGATCTGCAGATTTCTCTTCTTTGTTTGGGTTTTGGAGGTGCCCAGATGAGGCCCCGCTTTGAAGCAATGCAAGATGCTTCGGAGCCTTGGACCTTCTTTTGGATGTTCTGGGTCTCACTGACTCAGCTTCAGTTTGTTAGGTAAATTTAGAATTCAAAGGACCAGGTCATTCATATTCAAAAGCCTCTGCGCTCAGCTTGGATGGGCGGAGTCTTAGGGCAGAGCAAACAGCAATGGCTTCATGGGGCAGGATCTCAGGGCAGAGCAAACAGTAATGGCTTCCTGTCAGCCCTATCCTGAGAGGCCCCTGGGTCTCAAAGGACCAGGCCATTCATATGCAAAAGCCTCTGCGCTCAGCTTGGATGGGGCTGAGTCTCAGGGCAGAGCAATGGCTTCATGGGGCGGGATCTCAGGGCAGAGCAAACAGCAATGGCTTCCCGTCAGCCCTGCCCTAAGAGGACCCTGGTTCTCAGTGTCCCGTGGTAATCACTGCAAGCACCTATGAGAGAAAGCTGCCCTTGAGTTTCACCCACTGCCAGACAGTCCAGTTTCTCCCCGTATGAGTCTGGGTCCCTAGAGTCTCACCCGGAACTGGAGTTCAGAGCAGTCGGGAGCTTGTGTCTCCCTCCAGCTTGAAAAAGCCAGCCATGTACTCAGTTCCCAGCCCTCTCCGCGTGCGCGCCTCTGTACCTCTGCCTTCCGCAGCTCCTGTGAGTCTCAGTGTGCTTTTCTCTTTCCTTCTAGTTGTAGAATTTCCACTCAGCCAGCCTTCCTGTGGTTCTGGATGATGTCCGTTTTGTCTTTTAGTTGTAGTTTTGAAATTGTTGTGCGAGGCAGCAGTTTAGGTGTTTACCTATGCCGTCATCTTGGTTTCTCCTTAATCTTTTTAATATATTGCTGGATCCGATTTGCTAATATTTTGTTGAGGATTTTAGCATCTATGTTCATTAGATACATAGGCCTGTAATTCTCTTTCTCTGTAGTGTCTTTATCTGGTTTTAGAATTAGGGTAATGGTGGCCTCATAAAACAACCTTGGAAGTGTTTATTCCTCTTGGATTTTTTAGAATAATTTGAGCATAGGTGTTAATTCTTCTTTGAATATTTGGTAGAACTCCCCGATGAAGCCATCTGGACCAGGGCTTTTGGTTTCTGGGATTTTTTTGATTACTGCTTCAATTTCATCAGTTGTTATTGGCCTATTAACGTTTTCTGATTGTTCCTGATTCAGTTTTTGGAGATTGTATTTTTATAGGAATTTGTCCATTTCATCCACATTGTCCAGCTTGTTGGCATACAGCTGTTCATAGTATTTCCTTACAATCCTTTGTATTTCTGTGGTGTCAGTGGTTACTTCTCTGTTTTACTTTCTGATTTTATTTATTTGGGTCCTCTCTGTTTCTTGAATAGTCTGGCTAATGGTTCATCAATTTTGTTTATCTTTTCAAAGAACCAGTTCTTGGTTTCATTGATTTTTTGTATTTTTTTTTTTTTTTTAGTTTCTCTGTCATTAATTTCTGCTCTAATCTTTATTATTTCCTTCCTTCTCCTTACTCTGGGCTTTTCTTGTTCTCGTTCTAGTTCTTTAAGTTGAAGGGTTAAATAATTTATTTTTGATTTTTCTTGTGTTTTGAGGTATGCTGCAGTGCTATGAACTGCCCTCTCAGTACTGCTTTTACTGTGTCCCAGAGATATTGGTTGTTGTGTGTTCATTTTAATTTGTTTCCAGGAAGTTTTTTATTTCTTTCTTGATCTCATTGGTGACACATTCATTGTTTAATAACATACTATTTAGCCTCCATGTGCTTGAATGGTTTTGGGTGTTTTTACTGTAGTTGATTTCTAATTTCATTCCACTGTGATCTGAGAAGATGCTTGATATGATTTCAATCTTCTTAAACTTGTAGAGACTTGTTTTGTGTCCTAACATGTGGTCTATCTTTGTGAAGGATCCATGTGCACTTGAGAAGAATGTATATTCTGAGGCTTTGGGGTGAAATCTTCTATAAATGTCAATTAAATCCATCTGATCCACTGTGTCCTTTAGAGTCACTGTTTCCTTCTTAAGTTTTTGCTGGAAGATCTATCCAGTGAAGTCAGCGTGGTGTTAAAGTCCCCTACTATGACGGTATTGTTGTTGATCTCTCCATTAAAGTCCTCTAGGAAAAAAATAATATATCTATATCTATATCTATATCTATATCTATACTTCTATATTGGGTGCATATATGTTTACCAGGGTTTATATCCTCTTGTTGGATTGATCCCTTTAGTATTATGCAGTGACTTTTGTTGTCTCTTGTGATGGCCTTCATTTTGAAGTCTTATTTTGTCAGATATGGGTATTGCTACTCCAGCTTTTTTTTCCTTGCCATTTGCATGGAAAAATTTTCCCCATCCCTTCACTCTCATCCTGTGTGTGTGTTTTGTTCTGAGGTGTGTCTCTTGTAGACAGCATATAGTTGGGTCATGTTTTTGTATCCATTCAGCTACCCTATGCTTTTTAATGGGAGCATTTAATTTTTAGGTTATTTACATTTAAGGTTATTTTAAATATATTTTTATTGATTTCAGAGAGGAAGGGAAAGGGGGAGAGAGAGAGAGAGAGAGAGATAGAAATATCAATGATGTGAATCATTGATTGGCTGCCTCCTACTGGGGATGGAGCCCGCAACCAAGGCATGTGCCCTTGACTGGAATCAAACCTAGGACCCTTCAGTCCGCAGGCAGACACTCTATCCACTGTGCCAAATTAGCTAGGGCAAAAATCTTTGAAAAATATATATACATTTTTTATTTCAGAAAGGAATGCGAGGGAGAGAGAGAGATAGAAACATCAATGATGAGAGAGATCATTGATTGGCTGCTTCCTGCCCCCTACTGGGGATGGAGCCCGGAACTTGGGCATGTGCCCTTGTTGGAAATGGAGGTTGGGACCCTTCATTCCGCAGTCCAACACTCTATCCACTGAGGCAAACCAGCTAGGTTTAAGGTTATAATTGACTAGAGGCCTGGTGCATGACATTCATGCACTTGGTGGAGGGGGTGGGGACGTCCCTCAGCCTGGCCTGTGCCCTCTCACAGTCAGGGAGCCCTGGGGGGATGTCCGACTGACGGCTTAGGCCCGCTCCCGGCGGACATCCTTAGTGCTGCTGCAGAGGTGGGCCATTGCACTTGCCAGCTATCAGCCTGGCTTGTGGCTGAGTGGCGCTGCCCCTGTGGGAGCACACTGACCACCAGGGGGCAGCTCCTGTGTTGACCGTCTGCCCCTGGTGGTCAGTGCACTTCATAGTGACTGGTTGTTCCGCTGTTCAGTCAATTTGCATATTAGCCTTTTATTATATAGGATAGGTACTTATCTCTTGCCATTTAAATTCTGTATGCCTAGTTTTCTCTATTTATTCTTCTCATTACAGCAGTCCCTTTAGCATTTCTTGTAATGCTGGTTTGGTGGTAATGTACTCCTTTAGCCTTTTTTTTTTTTTTGTCTAGGAAGCTCTTTATTTGACCGTCTATTTTGAATTATAGCCTTGCTGGATATAGTAATCTTGTTTTCAGATCCTTGCTTTCATTCATTACCTTGAGTACTTCTTGCCATTCCCTTCTGTCCTGTAGAGTTTCTGCTGAGAAATCAAGTATGAGCCTTATTGGAGCTCCTGTGTAGGTAAAGTGCTTTTCTTTAGCCATCTTTAAGATTCTCTCTTTGTCTTTAATTCTTAGCATTTTAATTATGATATGTCTGGGAGTGCACCTGTTTGGATTCTTCTTGCTTGGGGTTCTCTGTGCCTCCTGAACTTGTGTGACTTTTTCCTTTACCAGGTTAGGGAAGTTTTCTGCCATTATTTTTACAAACACGTTCTCTATCCCTTTCTCCCTTTCTGCCTCTCCTGTCACACCTGCTATTCGAATATTGTTACGTTTCACATTGTCCCACAGCTCCCTTAAGCTGTCCTCCTGTTTTTTAATTGTTTTTTCTTTTTGGTTCTCTGATTGAGTGATTTTTCTCAACCCTGTCTTCTAATTTACTGATTTGATCCTCAGCTTCCCCTAATCTGTGGTGTATTCCTTCCAATGTATTCTTTATTTGTGCAATGCCATTCTTTATTTGTTTTCATAGTTACTATATCTTTTTTCATGCTGTTGAGCATCTTTACCATCATTATTCTGAACTCTGTATCAGATAAATTTCTTATCTCCATTTCATTTATTTCTTCTTCTGAAGAATTCTCTTGTTCTTTCATTTGTGGGTTGTTTCTTTGTCTCCTCATTTTGGCTGCCTATTTGGGTTTGTGACTGTATTAGGTAGATCTACTATGCCTCTCAATCTCTAGTGCAGGGCAGTGTCAAATGCTGTTTCTGATTAATCAGATCAGGCAAAGATTCAAAGCCTCCAGACACCATCTCTGTCTACAGACTGATAGGATTTGTCTTGAATTGCACTCAACCAATCATCCACAGGTGTGGCAAGAGTTCTTTTCAGTAGGGTGGTGCAATTACTTCTGCCTGGAATTCTTATTCTCAGTCTCTTATTGGGCTTGAGCAACTCTGCACAGTGTGGCAAGGGGTTTTCCAATTGGGTGGATCAATTGTCTCCCCTCCAAGTAAGGTCGCCTGGATAGCAAATGCCTGCATGAGAAAGATGACCTCTCAGCATGGGGGAATGCCTCAGCACAGGATACCTGGGTGTCTGTCTTCTGAGCTCTAACCCCAGAAGCCCTGATCCTGCCTTCTGCTCACACAGCTCCAGTCCACTCTGCTCTCCCTCTGCAGGAGCACAGGTGGGTAGCTTCATAGGGAATTTTGTGCATTGGCCCTTTAAGAGGGTGCCTGAATTTCCAGCTGTCTCTCACTGGCAGACAGCAGTCCTGCTGCTTTCCACAGCCAGATGTTATGTGGGCATCCTTCTCAGTTCTGGTGCTCTCTGCTTGGGGGCCTAGCTTGAGGATTTGGCCCAGAGTTCTCAGTGGCCACCCCCACAGCTGAGATATCTCTCCAGAACTTCAGTTGCTGTCTGTGGAAGCCTGGCCAGCCCTTTTGTGCCTCTGTCCCTCCTACCAGTCTCTATGTGGTCTTCACTTTTGGTCCTAGGTTATCAGGTTTCTCTCCAGCTCAGGAAGTGTTTCTGTATTTTAGTTGTAATTCCAGTTGGTTCCTGGGAGCATGTCTGGGCAGCATCCACTTATTCCATGGCCACCATTTTTAATCTCAAAATCCGTTTCCTCTTCACTTTTATTCAGGTTCAAAGATTTCTGGAATGTTTGAAGACTAAATTCCTTCGTTAAGCCTAGTTACCTAATCCAGAGGCATGAATCTTTCTCTGGGATACTGTCTCCAAACATCTGGAGAGACTGTGGTGCTACATGCACGTATTTTTTTCAGCTTCATTTAACCTTCGGAGCCATTTTCAGGCGGTGGTGGTGGTGACAGCGGCCAGAGCTTGTCTCTGCTCCCTGGCTTGCCCAGCAGGGCTGACTACTGACCAGTCTGGGTTGTTTTAAGCCACTACATTTGTGGTAATTCGTTATACAGTAACAGAAAGTGAATACACCACTGCGGTGGCAAACTTTGGGACTGCGGTTGAAGCAGTGGCTAATTTATTTCAGATGAGTCTGAATTTAGAATTGTTGTACGTAAAAGGGGCTGGCGTGGGGGAACAGAATAGGTGGTAAAGAGAACACACAAAAGCAGGGGTCCTCAAACTTTTTAAAAAGGGGGCCAGTTCACTGTCCCTCAGACAGTTGGAGGGCCGGACTATAGTTTAAAAAAAAACTATGAACAGCCGAAACCGGTTTGGCTCAGTGGATAGAGTGTCGGCCTGCAGACTCAAGGGTCCCAGGTTCGATTCCAGTCAAGGGCATGTACCTTGGTTGCAGGCACATCCCCAGCAGGGGGTGTGCAAGAGGCAGCTGATCGATGTTTCTAACTCTCTATCCCTCTCTCTTCCTCTCTGTAAAAAATCAATAAAATATATTTTAAAAAAAGCAAAAAAAAAAAAACAAAAAACCCACTATGAACAAATTCCTATGCACACTGCACATATCTTATTTTGAAGTAAAAAAACAAAATGGCAAAAACACCCGCATGTGGCCCACGGGCCGTAGTTTGAGGATGCCTGCACAAAAGCATCTCCTTCAATGCTCAGGTCAGGCCTTCTTTGTCATAGTCCTCCAGCCTGAAGGGACTCTTCCCTCCCCAGATATTAATAGACAGTAATGTACTTTATCACCTAAATGATGTTCTTCTATTTTATGCTCTAGTGGCTTTTTGAACCTAATTGGGCTTCAAGTTCCTTGAGGACAAAATCTCATTGATTTTGTGTCCACAGTACCTTGCACATACAGATGTGAATATTACTGATTGGCTAAAGAAGGTGAATTTGTCTGATGAGTAAGTTCTTCAAACTACACACTCTAGGTGCTATTCCTGGAAGGAAACTGGATATGGTTCTTGAGACTCCAACAGGGGCTTTTCCTTATTATCCACTGTGAGCTCCACCACCCAGATTTCCACAACAGCAAAATGTGTCATAACATTCTCCAACTCTTCTCTCAGGATAAGGACCACAAATATGGATAGCCCAAATAGCCTGCCTGACTGGGAACATGACCTGGCATTAAACAACAGTTTAACTTAATTAGCTAGCACCCATTAATCAATATGGCCTAAACATCTGCCAGTGGAATCTGAGAAGTCTGTTCTAAAAGAAAAGCTGAGTTTATTCACCACAGATGGGGCACTTGTGAGGTGAGAGAGGGAATGCTTTACCAGTTAAGTAAAATTAAGAGAAGAGGCTGGTGCCCAATTTCCAGGAGAGTTTGTGTACTGTATGTGATTGAAAAAATATCATTATTAGGAATTTTCTCTGTGCTCATATCCATTATTAACAGTTTGTGAACTGTCTCAGAGAAACTGAAGCTGAACTTAAGGGCTTAGGTATTTTTTAACGTGGTCACATGGCTAGGTAATATAAACGTTTTGAATAACGTAACTGGCTTGGCTTCCTAATCAAGGATTTTTTTGAAATAAAAAGGCTCTGAGAAATCCAAGTTGTTGCCTCCCTTGGTTTATAATTTCTTTTTAAAAAATACGTGTTTATTGATTTCAGAGAGGAAGGAAGAAGGAGCGAGAGAGATAGAAACATCAATGATGAGATTCTTTGGTTGGCTGCCTCCTGCACACCCCACACTGGGGATTGAGCCCACAACCGGGGCCTGTGCCCTTGACCGGAATTGAACCTGGGACCCTTCAGTCCACAGGCTGACACTCTATCCACTGAGCCAAACCAGCTAGGGTGGTTTATAATAATTTCTTGCTGAGCTGGCAAGTTACCAGAACAAGAGATGAGGTATAAATACTAATCGGACAAAATGTCTACACAGTGGACTTGAAACTGCAGGAGGATCCTAAGAGCTAATTTGTTCAAGGAACTTGTGAAGGCAATTCCAATTCAACCTAGAGGTGTGGTTTAGGTAGATAAGCAAGTGAATTCATTTATCATTGTTGCACTGCCTTGAGCTAAATGAAATCATCAATTGTGAGGATTTACAAAGCTATTTGATGGAAATGAAGTCACAACTCAGAAAAAAGTCATGAATTTTGAGGAATATGAATCACCCTTAATATTGTTATGGCTGCGTTTGGAGTGCAAATTCTCAGCATGTCACTGAGTTAGGAAGCAGTCTGCCTTAATACTGTGGGCAAAATTATCTAAATACCAAAATGATTTTGAAGTTTTGGGCTGAATGACCGAAATCCGAGATGTTTGCCTTCGTTTGGCCTGTGAAAGAACCAGTCTTTTTTTCATCAAAGTACTTAAATCAATGGCTGAAGTCAGAATTAAGACGTGTTCAAATTTGAACCTTTAATCCCCATCGTTTTGAACAGTTCAGTCTTTGAAATATAATCAATTTTATATTTACTTGCTTTCTCAGGCTTGTAACTGTCCGTTTTTGTAGGAATAAAGTTGATTAAACTTTTGTAGATTCCTTTGGCATTTATGTTATCGTCTACATTCTTGGCTAAGTAATAGACTATACCACTTTGGCAAAAATGTATTAGTCACGTGAGTTTCTTTTTAACCTTCCGCCTCACTGTTAAAAAACTTGGGCACGCCTGCAGTAGACAGTGCCCTAACATCTAGCCAAAACGAAAGGGTTACTCCATTGCGCCCTCGACACAATCTCGTTTGTCGCAATGGACTCGGCGCGGAAGGTTACCCGAGATCTCATAGTCATTATGTAGGTGCGTGTTGTCCCGCTCCTTCCGCGCTGGTACTTGATTGTAACCAGAAAGTAGTTCCGGTCCGTGTTGTTTCGGTGGAGGAGCCGTCGCCGCCATTTCAAGACCGTGAGAGTGGATGGCTAACCAGAGTTCCTAAGGTTCGGAGACTGTAAGTGCTGCCTCCGCTCAAGCCTCCCAAAGCACTGGTGCGGGAGCTGCTCTCTCACTCCTACCTCTAGAAACGTTGCAAGCAGTGGTGGCATTGCGGGACTCAGTCACACCCTTCTCGCTCTCAAGAAGCTCCAGATGGCGTCTTCCGTGGGCAACGTGGCCGACAGCACAGGTACCGGTGTCCGTACTACCTTGGCAGACGCCCTGTTGTTGTCTTGCGCCGTTCTCTGCCTCTCATCCCCTACCTTCCCTCCAGCCATCCCCATGACATCAGTGCATTGCTGAGCTTACCATCGTCTACCGGCACCTAATGGGTTTTCCGCTGTCGTCCGCTCCGCAAACATTGCCTCTTGCTTCCCCTGCTCTTTGCTTCCTTTCTTGCTTTTCAGTCTCACAAAGGTCCTAGCTTTCCACCCTCTCGGGACGCTTCTGTCACCCGTGCACGCTTAGAATATTTCGGAATGGACTGCGTTGGAATCCCCGTCCTTTCACTCCCCGTCGCTACCGTTTTCTCCCCAAATTTAGCTCATGCCCTTCCTCTTCCCCCTTTTCATATCCCTCTTCATCCCCCCCCCCCCCGCCCTTTCTCCTTAGCCCGATTTGGTTCTCTTGTCAATCTATGGCGGGGGTGCTATTCTATGTAATCATATCCTCACTTTGCATCACCCAAGGATGAGCAAAAGCTCCTCGGTGTGCTGCAAGTCACCTCAAGAAGAGGGACATTGAGAAGCACCCCGCTGGGCAGTGCCTTACTGGTGTTCTTTCAGTTGAGCAGCCCCAATTTAGATTGGAAATTTCCAGGGGTTCCTTTTGCCAGCGCGCAATTCCACCAGCTGCCCCAGCCTGGCTTTCCCACCCCGCGCTCCCTCCCCTCCCGCGGGGAACCACACCCTTTCCTTCGTGCCTCGGCCAGCCCTACGCCCGCTTCCTACCCTTGGGGAGAAACCACCCTGGTGCTGGTTCTCTGGCGTTGACCACCCTGCGGGCCGAATTCTTGCTTTGTGTTACTTTCTCCCGGTATTCCTCCGCCGCCGCCTTTGGGTCTTCCATCCCCATTCTTGAGCTCGGTATCTCTTTATTCATAGGATGCGTGTTTTTTTTTTGTGTGTGTGTGTGTGTGTTTTTTTTTTTTTTTAAGTTTTCATCCTGCTTGAAGAGTTTGTAAAGCAACTGGAGTGTTAGCTGCACAAGTGCAAGGCGGTTGCCCTTTTCGACAATTCAGTCGAGGGCATTTGGTACTAAAAATAAGAAAACAACCAAATTATAGGAGTGTCCTTCAGCTGCCTTTCCCTAGTGAGGCTGTTTGGGGCGGGCGGGGGAGGGTGTGGGGATTGGGCTACAGTTCTAAGCTTTCCCATGAGGTTCTTTTTTGTGGTTTTCTGTTTTGTTTCTCAATTGAGATCTGTCCAGGATTTTATTTATTGTGTTTGTAGGTAGTGAAATTAATAACTAGTGTTCCCCTCCCTCCCAGGGATTTTTTAAGATTTAAGGTTTGTACTAGTTTGTCCTTTTTAATTTGTGTTATTTTATTTGAGGGAGTTGTCATTTCAAGTGTTAAATAAGTGGCTTTGAAAAGTTGATAATTGTTGAAATAAGGAGCTGAGAAGGTCTAGAGACTTGTCTGAAATGTAATTTTCTAGTTTTGTTAGAGCTATATCCTCCCCCAGATTTGGATGCGAGTCTTTCTGCTTTGTGTTGTGGTCAGCTGTATATTCTCTTCAGGAAATTGACTTTGCTTTCCTGTAATACAGATCACTTGTCAGCTCTAATGATTGGGGGAGCTTGTCTCTAATTTGAACTGGTTACTGTGACCTTGGTAGAATTTAAAGAATTTGTACATGGTTTCCCATTGTAACCATCTAGTGAAATTCCAGCGATGTATTACTGTTTAAATTAAAATATTGAGACTTAGACTTAGGTGTTTTTTGTTTTGTTCCCCCCCCCCCTCTGGGCTTTATGTATCTGAATTAAGTCACTTAGACACAGCAAAGTACTTTAATTTATTATTCATTCAGTTGCACTTTGTCAAGTGGTTTTATATTTTGTTTTCCCATTCTTTAAAAAAAAATCATTGCAGTGTTAGGTAACTACTTGATTTATATAGGGTTGTTTGCAATGTCTTAATCCTTTAATGTCAGGGCTCTTTGGAAAATGTCAGTGTTAAAACAGCGTGGATGGGATTTAGCTAATTTGGTTTCATCATGAGTATGGGATGGTAGAGGAGCAATATAATCTTGGTTTCTTTATTTAAAATGTTTGATGACCCCTTTAAATATATTTGCTCTTGACAGATGAATTCATCTTGTTTATCAGCTGTTTTAAAAATAGCACCTTGACTTTTAGTTTTTTTTCCCCCCCTTATGCTTTTTCTGGTATTGCCCTTAATTTAAACAAATTAAGTTGTGAAGTATACAAAAATGTCAATAAAATTTTGAGTTTAAAACGCATCTTGTGTCCCCACCAAGTTAAGAGATAGATTGTTACCAATACTCCCCTCTTCTCTGAAGTCCCACCTAAAACATGGGAGAAAGTATTAAGTTTCCCAGTATGTTATTCTGACATTATTAAACCATTGTGACCTTTCATATCATGTTTTGTATTTTGTTTCTATATGTTAACTGTAAGGAATAATGTTAGTGAATCTTTAGATGCTACTTCTGATTTGTAACTTAAAAATGCAAAGTATTTATAGCCATAAAATTTAATCTTATTTGGAAGCAAATATTTCTATGCACTCTGGGAAAGAAAGTTAATAGATCAATTCTAAAATGTCACTTCTGCACCTGATGTTAATTTGGGAGTATAAATAATGTGCAGAACACTCTAGTGCTTTACATAGTTTCAAGCGTTTTCATCTTTAAGTTTAATAGACCATATTTTTACATTTTTTGTTTGCATTTCTAACTTTTTGTTTTCCCCCCTCCTTCCCTCAAATGTTTTGATGATTCTCCAGAACCAACGAAACGTATGCTTTCCTTCCAAGGGTTAGCTGAGTTGGCACATCGAGAATATCAGGCAGGAGATTTTGAGGCAGCTGAGAGACACTGCATGCAGCTCTGGAGACAAGAGCCAGACAATACTGGTGTGCTTTTATTACTTTCGTCTATACACTTCCAGTGTCGAAGGCTGGACAGGTAGGAGATGTGGGGGTACCTTCTGGTGATTGCTGCCTCTAGGTGCTGAGCTTGAAAAATAATACTTAAATATTTGAACTTGAAATGTTTCCAATACTGGGTTTCAACTGAGCCACCAACGCACATCTGTCTTGTCCACTTGTGACATGCTCAGCTGTCAGTTTTTCTCCCTCCTTTTGTGGTGGTGGTGGTTATATTATCAGTATGACTATAGACCTTTTCTAGATTTTTCCACCTAACTCTGCTGCTTTCTTAACTCTGTTCAGGTAATAAATATTCTTAGTATACATCTGACCTTCCAGTCTCAACTTTGTAAGAGGTATCATCTTGAGGGACAGAATACTCAGAAATGATGGTGTATATGCTGTGGTAGGAGGTTATTAGTTGTAAAGACAGTCATTAAGTTATGATATGCTATTTTAGATAATCAGTTGAATTAATCAGTTCTTATATCCTTTTAATAAATTGTCATTCTGGTTTAGACATTAAAAGATGTGTACCAACAAATGGAAAGTGAGACTCATGCACATAGCATTTTCATTCTTGATCTTAATGATCATGGTTTACAATGCGGCAGTTTGGTAATAAGACTCTAGTAAGAATTTTATCTTATAAGGAAAAACAGCATTCCAATTTGAAACCTGGAATACCTCCACTTTTGAAAAAAGTTGATTTCCAAAAATTTTCCTGTGCGCTAGTTGAAAGATAATGTTATTGTTACATAACTAACAATAGCACAGGGTCTTCAAAAACTGTTTTGACTTGTGTATGGGCCATACCTTCTTTCTCTAACATGCATACCCCTGCATCAACACTTTTCGCCTTTTTCAGATCTGCTCACTTTAGCACTCTGGCAATTAAACAGAACCCCCTTCTGGCTGAAGCCTATTCGAATTTGGGAAATGTGTACAAGGAAAGAGGACAGTTGCAGGAAGCAATTGAGCATTACCGGCATGCATTGCGCCTCAAGCCCGATTTCATCGATGGTTATATTAACCTGGCAGCCGCATTGGTAGCAGCAGGTGACATGGAAGGGGCAGTACAAGCTTATGTATCTGCTCTTCAGTACAATCCTGTGAGTACAATTTTAATGGTTATTATTTTCCCTTCACAAAAGCCCAGAAAGAAGTATAGTTTGATACCTCAGACACTAAAATAGGTTTTTGTGTGGAATAAAGTCAAGAGTTTAGAAATGTGTCTACTCAAAATGGTGAAATTGCTTTGATCAGATCTGCATCATGTTTTTAAAAATTTGTTTTATCTAGCAAGTTGTATTAAAAAGCATAAAATTATCCTTATTGCAAGAAACTCTATTTTTATAGTGCCTGTAATAGTACAGAACATATGACATTGTTTTTGGGGTTGTTTTGATTAAATTTGGATAAATTCTGATAGGTGTTTGCAACAGTTAATTGGTTTTCAAGGAATAGTGGATGAAGGGCCTTAATCTGTAATATAAAATAGTTACAACAAGATGCCAATATATGGATCAGTGTCATGAAAACTAGGCTGCAAAATTCGTTCCTCAATATCCTATACTCTTTTCTGTCAGCATAATAAGAAGTGGTAGAGTTGAGGTGATAGTGTATACCCCAGGCTTTTGGATAGTTCTTAAATTCTTTTTGGTGAAAATTGCAGATGTTTTCTGGGGACACAAGAGTAAGACTTGCCCTCAGAACTTTTGATGTGGTTAGGGATAGAAGATAGATAGAAACTTAAGAGGTAAGTGATAAAGAGAGGCATGGAAGGAATCCAGAAAATTTTAAGAATACATTTCCAAGCTATGTTGTCAACATTTAGTTTTGCAGCAACCCTGGAAACGGTTTATAATCAGGGGTCCTCAAACTTTTTAAACAGGGGGCCAGTTCACCGTCCCTCAGACCGTTGGAGGGCCGGACTATAGTTTAAAAAAACTATGAACAAATTCCTATGCACACTGCACATATCTTATTTTGAAGTAAAAAAACAAAACGGCAAAAACACCCGCATGTGGCCCGCGGGCCATAGTTTGAGGACGCCTGGTTTATAATGAACTGTTATAGCTACCATTTATTGAAATTCTACTCTGTGCTCAAGACACTGCCAATTACTTCAGACATCAGACGTTGTTGATCTTACATAATGCTCACAGTGAGTGTTCAAAATAGGTTATGTTCAATTTTACTAATTTAAAAAATCCAGACTTGGGTTATGTAATTTTGGGGGGATTACACAGCTAGTAGTGGTGAAGGGGATATTAAAACCTGAGCCTGAATAAAGCAAACATTCAAGAGAGAAGAAATAAAAGATAAAAAGGGGATGATGTACCCAGAGGGCATGCACCCCTCAAGGCAGCCCCAGTTGAGCACAGTTTGAAATTCAGTGATTATATCCTGCTCTCCCTTAACCCCTATTTTACAGGTTGGGAAACTGAAGCTTGATTTAGTAGTTTGCACAAAGATCTGAAATCACTTCTTCTCATGACATCTATTAAGTTATTTTTTCAGTTAATTTTGAGAGTGTAAAATTACATTTTTTTTTTATTCAGCCCCGCTGGTGTTAGTGGTTTGAGTGTTGACCTATGAACCAGGAGGTCACAGTTCAGTCAGGGCACATGCTGGGGTTGCAGGCTCAGTGTCTTTCAGGAGTCAGCTGGTCAATGATTCTCTCTTATTGATGTTTTTCTCTCATTCCCCCTTTCCCTTCCTCTCTGAAATCAATAAAAATATGTCTTAAAAATTCATTGCTTTTTGTATGGATACAGTGAAAAGTCTCTCAGCCTACCCTTCTTAGGTAGCCAATGAAACCAATTTCTTATGTATTCTTTCAGAGTTATTCAACACATATATATGTAAATTTGAGTGCATTTTGTAATTTTTTAAAAGGATAATTCGCATTTTATTTGTATCTGCCTTTGACATGTACAAAAACTCAGCCCCCACCCCCTGCATTTTGTAATTTTTATTACAATACTATGCAGCTAGTTACCCACCAAAAATGTTGGAGAACCCTGTTGTATATGCTGCCACTGAGGCTTGGACCCTGTTCTTGCCAAGGCTCAGAGCTCACTTGTGCACCTCATTGTCACAGTTAAGTTCTTTATTAATCAGGGTTGGTTTCACCCTTCACTTGTTTATTGAGTGTAAGCTCACGTGTGCCCTCTTACACAGCTGTGGCTCCAAACATCTTGAACTTTGATCTCCTTGGCTCCGGTTTCCAGTTACGTGTGTAGCAGAGCTTTGCTGGTCACAGAATACTAGACTGGAGTATGATGAGGAGGGAAAACTGAAGTGGGAGACAGAACCATGCTTTTCAATATCTAACTTGTTAATCGGAAGCTTATCATTATGCCCTTCCAAAGAAGTAAGATATAGCATTAAAATAAATCATGGGACTGCCCATTGAAGGCATTGAGGGAAGGCATTGAATAGTTAAGCATTCCCATCTGGTCCAGTTTCTACTAGTGGAAAGTGCTGCTTTTTCTCTGTCTTTGCCAGTAAGAATGAAAAAGGGATTGTGCAAACTGCCTTGATTTCACCTAAATACACCATAGTGATCATGTTTTAATGCATTTCAAGATATCTAGTCTCAACTAGATTTACTGTCAAATGCCTTTGTCATTTCAGTACTGACAGAATTTTGAGTCTGTTCCTAAATTGTGTTCTTGTTGGCAGTGCATTGTTGGCCTGAATCATAGATGTATTTGGCTTTCTATGGAAAATATTTGAAGAAACTCAGGTTATTTTGGTTTTGCAAAAGTAAAATGTTAAAAGTAGTAATCTTGGTAACTTGTTTTCAGCAGTGTTTACCTTTTTTTTTTTATTTTGGTTAATCCACACCTGAGGGTATTTTTTCCATTGCTTTTTAAATTTAAATTTTATTAAAAAATATATTTTTATTTCAGAGAGGAAGGGAGAGGGAGAGAGAGATAGAAACATCAATGATGAAAGAGAATCATTGATTGGTTGCCTTCTGCATGCCCCCTAATGGGGATTGAGCCCACAAGCAGGGCATGTGCACGTGACTGGAATTGAACCAACTGTTCTATACACTGAGCCAAACCAGCTAGGGCTTCATTGCTTTTATTAGAGAGAGTAGAAGGGAGGGAGAAATGGAGGGAGGGATGGGGAGAGGGAGAGGGGAAGAGAGAGAGAGGGTTGGGGGGGGGGGAGAGAGAGAGAGAGAGAGAGAGAGAGAGAGAGAGAGAATGAAACAGAAACATCGATGTGAGGGAGACACATCAATTGGTTGCCTACCACATGCAGCTCTGAGACCCGGCCTGGGATTGAACTTGCAACCCAGGTATGTGCCCTTGACCTGGAATCGAACCCAAAACCCTTTGTTATAATGGTTGACGCTCTAACCACTGAGAACACTGGCCAGGGCAGTGTTTATCTTTTTAAGTTAATGGTATGTCAGTTTAGAAGTTATTATGTGACTTAATTATAGAAATTACTTTTAAGAGCTGTTTTATATTTTTACAGTTTGAATTATCTCTTGTAATGTTGGATGATTTAATAATTTCACTAAAATTTTTTAGTCCATTGTATATGAAGGTGCTATTGTAGCTGATGATTTTTCACATGATGGCTCACTAAAGCTGCCCATACCTTGTGATCCCTTTTATGAATTATGTGTAAAATTGTCCTTTGTAACATGGCTATCTATAATCCTGAGTTGCTCTAAGTAGCTGTTTCTGAGTCTATTGGTTGTTAAACCATTGCTTCTTATTTGATTGTGGATGCATAACACTGAGAGCTACAGGCATCCTGACCATCATGTGTTACTATCATGTTAAATGTTACTATCATGTTAATTTTATTGTTGCTAGCTATACTGTAGCAAACTATATATTTCTATTCCTCTCTGCTCTGCTGTTTAAATTTGCCATGCGAGTGTCATATTTAAACAGCAGTGTGGTGCATGCCAGAGGATGGGGGGGGGGGGGGTGAAGGGGAACTAATATATGGTGATGGAAGATGATTTGACTTGGGTGGTGTGCAGAACACAGATTTTGTAATATAGAAATCTGCACCTGAAACTTATATGATCCTATTAACCAATGTCACTCCAATAAATTTAATTTAAAAATTAAGTAAATATTTGAGTGCTTATTGTTTGTACAATGCTTTGTTAGGAATTGGGGAGATGTGTTGGGGGGAAAGTTGTGGATTATACTACAAGAGAATATCTGACCCATAAAAGATAAAAGGTGTGGGCTCCTTGGATGATTATCATTAGAGAGTACTAATCAGAAGATTTTCTTGAGTGGGTGCTTAAACCTAAGCATTCTGTAGGAAGGAAGGTAAATAGCAGTAGACTTCCTTAGCTGAAGTGGTGATTCAAATATTACGAAGTGAGTGAGGTAGAGGAAAGTCAATTGGAAGATTTAGAATGAGTAGAGAGGCTGAGGAGTTTGAATTTAATTTGATAGGCAGTTGAGAACTGTAGGTTTTTATCAGCCTGATTTTACTTCATGTGTATATGTGTATATAAATGGTGGGGGTGGAGTGGGGTCCTAGGAGGAAATAGATGCTATCTTAGGAGGGGTGGATATGCAGGACATTTTTACTCATTTCCATCTCCTTAACATTCATACTATTTTCCCTTGATACAATGCTCTCCTCCTTTGTCCATTAAAGTCCTACTCATCCTTTAAGGCCCAGCTTAGATTTCTTTTTGAATTCATTTACTTCTCTAAAATTCTTTACCATCTTGTGGGTGTTTAATATGCCTTGTCTTTCCATATAAGATTGCAATCCTGTCTAGGGTAAATATTTTGTTTTCTTTTCCCTACAATTCCAGGCATATTATTGAATTGAATAAATGTTTGCATAAGAGATAATAACCTGGGAATGGATAGAATTGGCTGGGTTTGAGAAATGTATTCTCTTAGCAGACACTTTTGATTTAATAAATGAAACAGAATTGATGTCTTAGGTTTTAAACATTTCGGAGAATAGTGGTATCCTTGACTTTTCTAGAAATTAACTGTTCATGCATAAGGTTTAGATCCTCAAGTAGGAGAATCAGATTTCACTGTTATATTTAATTCGATATGTTTTACCTTTTTCTAAAACTGCCTTATTATCTTACAGTAATCTTGAAGATAATCTATTTTTTAAAATTTAATAAATCTTTATTGTCCAGATTATTACAATTTTTCCTCTTCCCCCCCCCCCCCCATAGCTCCCCTCCACCCGGTTCCCACCCCACCCTCTGTCCTTACCTCCCCCCCACTGTCCTCATCCATAGGTGTATGCTTTTTTTCCAGTCTATTCCCACACCTCCCACACCCCTTTTCCCCCGAGAATTGTCAGTCCACTCCCTTTCTATGCCCCTGATTCTATTATATTCACCAGTTTATTCTGTTCTTCAAATTTTTTATTCACTTGATTTTTAGATTCACTTGTTGATAGACATGTAATTGTTGTTCATAATTTTTATCTTTACCTCTTTTTTCTTCCTCCTCTTCTTAAAGAATACCTTTCAGCATTTCATATAATACTGGTTTGGTGGTGATGAACTCCTTTAGCTTTTTCTTATCTGTGAAGCTCTTTATCTGCCCTTCAATTCTGAATGATAGCTTTGCTGGGTAGAGTAATCTTGGTTGTAGGTTCTTGCTATTCATCACTTTGAATATTTCTTGCCACTCCCATCTGGCCTGCATAGTTTCTGTTGAAAAATCAGCTGACAATCGTATGGGTGCTCCCTTGTAGGTAATTAACTGCTTATCTCTTGCTGCTTTTAATATTCTCTCTTTGTCTTTTGCTCTTGGCATTTTAATTATGATGTGTCTTGGTGTGGTCCTCTTTGGATTCCTTTTGTTTGGGGTTCTGTGCGCTTCCTGGACTTGTAAGTCTATTTCTTTCACCAGGTGGGGGAAGTTTTCTGTCATTATTTCTTCAAATAGGTTTTCAGTATCTTGCTCTCTCTCTTCTTCTGGCATCCCCATAATTTGGATGTTGGTACGCTTGAGGTTGTCCCAGAGGCTCCTTACACTATCTTCAAATTTTTGGGTTCTTTTTTCTTTTCAGGCTGAGTGTTTTTTGCTTCTTTGTATTTCAAATCTTTGACTTGATTCTTGCGGTCCTCTAGTTTGCTGTTAGGTCTCTGTATAATATTTTTTATTTCAGTCAGTGTATGTTTAATTTCTAGTTGGTCCTTTTTCATATCCTCGAGGGTCTCGCTAAATTTATTGGCCTTTTCTAGAAAATTCTTGAAAAACCTTATAACCGTGGTTTTGAACTCTATATCCAGTCGTTTGCTTTCCTCCATTTCTTTCACTTGTGACCTGTTTATATGTCTCCGCATTTTGGCTGCTTCCCTGTGTTGGTAGAGTAGCTTTGTGTGGTAGGTGTCCTCTAGGGTACAGTGGTTCAGCCTCCCCAGTTAACTGAGGTGGACACTCTTGGTGTCCACCCCTTTGTGGACTGTGTGCTCAGCCTTGTTGTAGTTAAGTCTTGATTGCTGTTGGTATCACTGGGAGCAATTGACCTCCAGGCCAATTGGCTGTGAGGATTAGCTGTGTCTACACTGGGAGAACTTCTGTGCTGGAGACACTCTTCTGAGACAAGACTTGCAAAATTGCAAAAGCCTCTGTGCTCAGCTTGGATGGGGCAGAGTTTCAGGGCGGAGCAGACAGCCTTGGTTTCCTGTCAGCCCTGCCCTATGAGGCCCCTGGGTCTCAGTGTCCCTCGGTAATCGCTGCAAGCACCTCTAAGAGAAAGCCGCCCTCGAGTTTCGCCCGCTGCCAGACAGTCCAGTTTCTCCCCGAATGAGTCGGCGTTTCTGGAAACTTGCCCGGAACTGGAGGTCAGCGCAATCAGGAGCTTCCGTCTCCCTCCCGCTTTAGAAAGCCAGCCGCGCACTCAGCCTCCTGAGCAATCAGCAGTCAGTCCTCTCTGCGCGCGCCTCCGGACCTCTATGTCCGCAGCTCCCGAGTCTCAGTGTATTTTCTCTTTTCCTGACAGTCCAGATTCTTCCTGAATGAGTCTGGTTTCCCAGCATCTCGCCCGGGACTGGAGTTCAGCACAGTCGGGAGCTTCCGTCTCCCTCCCGCTTTAGAAAACCAGCCGCGCACTCAGCCGCCCATGCACACAGCCGCCCCGTCCTCTCCGCGTGCGAGTCTCCATACCTCAGCCTTTTGAAGCTCCTCTGAGTCTCAGTGTGCTTTTCTCTTTCCTTCTAGTTGTAGGATTTCCACTCAGCCAGCTTTCCTGTGGTTCTGGATGGTGTCCGTTTTGTCTTTTAGTTGTAGTTTTGATATTGTACGAGGCAGCAGTTTAGGTGTTTACCTATGCCGCCATCTTGGTTTCTCGAAGATAATCTATTTTTAACTATGGTTATTGTGCTAATGATTTAGTATGCTGCAATGGATCTAGATGATATAACTAAATATAGATAGATACACTTTCAAGACTTGGATGGCAGTTATCCAAGAGTTAATAGAAACTAGAGTGTAAAATTATGCAACAGTTGGCTATAATATACAGCCCATTAGGGCCATTGTTAGAGAATTATTGCAAGATTTATTATTATTACTCAGAAAAGACATAGGAATTGGTAAAAGTCCAAAGCTATATATAAGCACAATAATCTGGTGTAGTAGGAACCTGTATGAACAGATCAGATTGTTCAGTCATGGTTTGCAAAAACAGGATAACCTTAAAGTTTAGGGGGAAAATCATACAAAGTAGATAGGGAGTTATAGAATTCGTTACTTCTGAGAGTATACTAGTAAATAGGGTTAAAAGTTCTTAGACTGGCCCTAACCAGTTTGGCTCATTGGATAGAGCGTCAACCTGTGGACTGAAGGGTCCCAGGTTCGATTCCAGTCAAGGGCATGTACCTTGGTTGCGGGCACATCCCCAGTAGGGGGTGTGCAGGAGGCAGCTGATCAATGTTTCTCTCTCATTGATGTTTCTAACTCTCCCTCTCCCTTCCTCTCTGTAAACAATCAGTAAAATATATTTTAAAAAAATGTTCTTAGACTGCCCTAGTCAGGTGGCTCAGTTGGTTGGAACATCGTCCCCTACAGGAAAAAAAAAATATTGCGGGTTTGATTTCTGGCCAGGGCACATACCTAGTTTGTAGGTTTGAGCCCTGGTCAGGGCACTTGTGAGTGGCAACTGATCTGTGTTTCTCACATCAATGTCTCTCTCCCTCTCCCTTACCCTCTTCCTCCCCCTCTCCCTCTCCCTCCTCCCTCCCTCCCCCCTCAAATCAGTAAAAGCATGTCCTTGGGTGAGGATTTAAAAAAAGTGCTTAAACTCATTAGGGGAGGATAAGTCTGTAATAAGATCAATGATATGTATAATGTTTTGAGAATTAGTATCTGCCTTTTGTGCTTGAGGTCACGAGACAATTCTTTCCCCAAACACCAATCATTGCTTGATGGGCAGACAGATGGGTCAGGGCCGTGGTCGGCAAACTGCGGCTCGCGAGCCACATGCGGCTCTTTGGCCCCTTGAGTGTGGCTCTTCCACAAAATGCCACGGCCTGGGTGAGTCTATTTTGAAGAAGTGGCGTTAGAAGAATTTTAAGTTTAAAAAATTTGGCTCTGAAAAGAAATTTCAATTGTTGTATTGTTGATATTTGGCTCTGTTGACTAATGAATTTGCCGACCACTGGGTCAGGGGACTGACCCAGTATGGCCAACCATAAGGGTGTTGTGTAGCAAGCTGTTCTTTGCTGGCTGATTTTTGGTTCACCTGATGGATGATAACAAACAACTGTTGGATGATAATAACTGTATCAGTAAAATTAATCACCTGATTCTAATCATTTGCATATAGAATGATATATGTGATGATTTAACACAGTTGACAAAATTTCACTTTCTAGGATTTAATTTAAGGCTCTTCCACCCGTGGAACAGTTTGGAATGATAAACCTACTTCCTATTGCCAGTGTCTCTGCTTGTTGATGGATAGATTTGATTGACAAAGACAAACAAGGACATATAGAAATTTAAACTCACTGTTCTAATGTTTCTTTTCTTACAATGAATGGACTGGTGAGGCAGATGACTAGCAACACAATTATGCTGCTAATAAAAAGCAGAGTCAACTGCTTTTCATTAATTCACACATTCAACTCTAATGGCACTTAATACTAATGAGTAATCTAGTGGCAGGTGCCAGGATTGAAGCTTTGATTGGATGATAATCCTTTTTTCTAACAGTGAAATGAAGGCAGGGTTTCAAAATTGCCTGATAGCATAGGGGTAGGTTAGCTGATAGCTAATCATGGCTAAAGACTCTTTTTTTACTAGGGACATTTTTGGTCTTTAATATACACTGAATGGCCAGATTATTATGACCACCTGACGTTTGTAGGCAAATTAGCTATAATTTCATGATTAAGTTGCTAGAGCGCCAGACCATTATAAATAGGGAAGCAGGTTGTTTACCACGGCAGTAGAAGTGAGTTTTTTCTGAAGATATGGGTAAACAACGCGATTTAATAGCCTTTGAACGTGGGATGATTGTTGACGCTCAGAGCCATGGAGCGAGTATCAGCAAAACAGCTGAATCCATTATCAGTGGTTCTCAACCTTTCTAATGCCGCGACCCTTTAATACAGTTCCTCATGTTGTGGTGACCTCCAACCATAAAATTATTTTTGTTGCTATTTCATAACTGTAATTTTGCTAATGTTATGACTCATAATGTAAATATCTGTGTTTTCCGATGGTCTTAGGCTCTACAGCAGCGTTCTCAACCTGTCGCGACCCACAGATTAAGAACCGCTAGCAGGGTCACCTAAGACCATCGGAAAACACAGATATTTACATTACGATTCATAACAGTAGCAAAATTACATTTATGAAGTAGCAACGAAAATAATTTTATGGTTGGGGGTCACCACAACATGAGGAACTGTATTAAAGGGTCGCGGCATTAGCAAGGTTGAGAACCACTGCATTAAATGTTCAAGAGCAGCTGTTGTTAAAGTGTTTAAAGACTGGACTGTCAGCCGAAAATCTGGGTCTGAACGAGCGAATTGTGGCCGTCAGCGACTAGTCAATGTTAGGGCAGAATGGAGAGTGGCAAGACTGGTACAAGACAACAGAAGGGCAACAGTGCATCAGATTACTGCAGATCTTAATCAGGGATCCTCTCAAATTATCTCTGAATGCACTGTTTGCCGTACACTGCATCGTATGGGATATGGAAGCTAAAGGCCTGTTTGAACACCTTTGCTGTCTGCAGTTACCAAGATAAAAGTCTCCAATTCGCACAGGAACGCAAGGATTGGACAGTCGAGCATTGGAAAAAAGTCTTGTGGTCCGATGAATCACGTTTCCAGTTGCATCATGCAGATGGCAGAGTGAGAATTTGGCAGAAACAGCATGAAAGCATGCACCCCACATGCATGAGTACAACCCTTCAAGCTGGTGGGGGCAGTGTTATGGTTTGGGGCATGTTTTCCTGGCATGATTTGGGCCCTTTAATTCATGTGGAACAACATCTGAATAGCACAACATACCTAAGTATCATTGCTGGTCAAGTTCATCCTATCATGTTGATGGCGGATCCCAATGGAGATGGCTTCTTCCAACAAGACAATGTGCCATGCCACAGTGCTCGTATTGTGCAGGAGTGGTTTCAAGAACATGAGGGAGACTTTACCTTGCTTAGGTGGCCCCCACAATCACCAGATCTCAATCCAATTGAGCATTTGTGGGACGAAGTTAAAAGAGCCATCAGGCAGCTGGTTCCACAACCATCAAATCTCACAGAACTGGACAGGGCTATTCATCAGGCATGGTGTCAGATTCCTCGCATCACTTTTCAACATCTCATGGAGTCAATGCTAAGAAGAATTGCTGCAGTATTGAAGGCAAAAGGTGGTTCAACGAAGTACTGTGGGATGGTCATAATAATCTGGCCACTCAGTGTATAGGAGTGATTCATTATAACTGTGAATAAAATAGTTGAGCAAACATTTGATTAAAAAAATGTTTTTATTGATTTCAGAGAGAGGAAGGGAGAAGGGGGAGAGAGAAACATAAAAAATGAGAGAGAATTGGCTGCCTCCTGAACTCCCCTACTGGGGATCGAGCCTACAGCCCAGGCATGTGCATGTGCTCTGACCGGGAATCAAACCATAACCTCCTGGTTTATAGGTCAACACTCAACCACTGAGCCACACGGACCAGGCTGATTTTCTTTTTAACATGTCTGACATTTGGGGAGAGGAGAAGCTATAGTGAGGCCCATAGTTTTTTATCTGAAACTGTTGGGATCAAATGTATTTCAAAAATCAGAATTTTTAGGATTTTAGAAAGATAATACCATACATAAAACTCCTAGGTGGGTCTGGAATAGCATCTTCTAGTAAAACACATTTATATTTCTGCAGCAAAAGATATGAGTATTCAAATTTAAGTGGGATCAATAAATTCTGTAAATAAATTTGTGCCAGTTTTTGTCAGGCTTAATCATCAAATGAGTTTTGGAACGTTCTGGAATTTGAAATTGAGGATGAGGGATTGTGGTTCTGTACTTATATTTGTCAAGCAGTAGCTTTAGTTGACAATAAATTGGAAGCTAGATGCATAAAAGTTATTTCAAGATATTTTTAGTTGAGAAAGAGTATAATTAATGACTGTCTCTGGGTTTCTAGGATTTGTACTGTGTTCGCAGTGACCTGGGGAACCTGCTCAAAGCCCTGGGTCGCTTGGAAGAAGCCAAGGTAGGTGTTTGATAGAGCACATTTAAACATCAGTGTTATGAAAACTTGTACTTTTTGCCAAGTCTTCAACTCTTCATTGAGCTGTCTTCACAAAACAGTCCTAAGAAACTGAGGAAAACTGACGGCATGAATCGCCTCAGACTAGAGCAGGGCCAGGCTTTGGCATATCTGTTCTAAATCTGGGGGTAAAGCAAGAACCTGAACATCTTGGAGCCTTTCTGCTGAGCTAGATCATCTTTGTAACAATGGGCTCCGACATGATCTTTTGTGGGAATAAATAACATTCCTTCAAATCTGAGGCTTGCCTGCTGGTGACAAGCAGAGCGCCTGTGATTTGGCTCAAGACTCCTTATGATGCAGGTGCCATTGAAAATGCTGCTCTTCTAAGTCCTTTGTGGCTTGTAAGTGGAGAAGAACTTCATCCAAATGTTACCCTGTAATACTGGCATTTAAAATCTTATTTAACCTTCCTCCCTTCATCTTCCTCACCCTTTTTACAGTGGAAGAAAGGCTGTTAAAATGATTGCAAATTAATAATTGGAACATCCTGCCCCTTCTTGTCCCCACTCCTTCCTCCAAGTTCCTTTTCCCTCTTTTCCAATCCTAGTTGTCTACCTTTTTTCCCCTCTTCCTTCTTTTATTCCTCCTTACCTCACCTCCTTAAAAAAAAAAAGTCAGGACAAAGCTGGTTTGTTTGGGAAATGGACTGATCGAAAGAAAACTTGCCGAAGTGGAAAGGTGGCTTTTAGCATTGTGTTACCAAATAATGAATTTGAACACCAGGTTGGGTTATTAAAGCATTTGGTATAATTTTAAATTAAATTTATAAATGAAATTGTCTTGTTACAAGCCACCTTACGCAACCGCGCTGCAGGGGTGAGGAGTGGGGAGAAACCAGAATGCTTCTGAAACTCCCACCTGTTGCTCTGAGCCCCACGCGCATGCTAATGCGTGGAGTGTATGCGCAGCGTAGCTGTCTGTTTGCCTGCTTTATCCAGGGAGGGAGAAGGCTTTTTAGTATCTCATGTTCAAAGGCACTAGTTTTAAGTGCATAGCTCATAAATTCTGCTGACACTTTGGATTAACCTTATGTAGGTTAATAAATGAATTATAATTGATTTCGATCTTAGCTGATAAATCCAATTGGTAATTTATAGAACAAATATTTGATAAGCTCCTATTAATTGTTACCCCACCAAGCGGACAGCTAACATGAATTGCACTTCACTGCAGCTTTAGAGATCGGTTTAGGCTGAGACATTGCGCCTGCCTTAGGTTGCTGACTTCTTTATTTCAGAGCTCTGGAGACACCTAGTTTGAAAAATGTTATTCTGTTTTTGTGAGAACTAGTGAACAAGAAAATACTCTTGAGTGAAATGCAATGTATTTCTTTTGTAATCAGTGCATTTGAAAATTCAAGCCAGCATATTCCTAGTAGATGGAAGCAAATTTAAGTGTCTTTGTAGAAAATGAAGAGCCTTTCTTCCAGTAAAAATCCCTGCTGTATGCAATAGCCCTGATTAACCCTCTCCCTTCTGCATGTTTCCCATGTTACAGACTTGAGACTGTCCTCATTCCCATATGTAATAGACATCCAAAGAATTTCAATTGCTTTGTTGAACTTTTACTAATGATCTTGTTTTTATTTTCTCTCTTGTTTTTGGTTTTTCACCATTGATATTGTATTTAGAAGGTTTCAGGTGGGTGAAACCTCCTATTCCATGCGTAAGGTGCCTCGCTGAAGGGAGCTCGAGGCCTGGATCTAGGGCAGACACACACCTCCTCCTCTTCCAGCAAGGAACGCACCGAAAAGTCACATGATGAGAAATATGGTAACGGGTTTGTAACTGCCACAGCAAAACAATTTGCCTCCATGCCTGAATCTTCTGTCTTGTGGCTTCAGAAACAGCTTAAAATAATTTTATTTACAAGCAAGTTATGTAAGAGAATGTTTTAAATTATAGCCACAATTCTATCAAAGATAAGTAAAAGTTAATTGATATTAAAAATTATTAGATAATTTACTAGTAAAAGCTTCTAACTCTTCTTGTTGTTCATTTTTTTCCTTTTTTCTTCTTTGTTTGGATTGCAGCATTCTGCTCTTCTGATGATGCGCTGTGACCCTGCAGTAGCGCAAAGGCTGCGCAGCGTTAATGCGCAATGCGTGCAAATGAGCCCCTGTGAACGGTTGACTAGATGAGTAATCTGATTGACTGGCTCCCTCAGTCCTATTCTGTAGCCTTTTTGGATAAAATTGGGTTTTAACATACCTCAAGTCCAACTAATCTCATTAAACAAATATTCTCTATGGGCCTGTCTAGTAGATTAATGGATCTGGTTGGCCGTTTGCTGCGTCTAGGGGTGTTCTATGTAGCGCAGCAGTTCGCAGCGATTGCGCAGTGCGATGCTGTTAGGTTGCGCAAGCGATGTTTGCGCTCGCATTACAGGGACCTCAACCTAGGTGCAATCCTGTCATATGAGGTTTCAGCTTCAGTTCCCCTTGGGAGATAGGGACATTGCAAGGATGTAACTTATACCCTGGGTTTATGTCTAATTTAGCAGAAAAACATTTTTCTCCCCAGTAGCATAGTTTTGATGTTAGAGAAGAACATTATTGTTTAGAGCAGCATTTCCCAAATTGTGTTTTATAGTATACTAATAAAATGAAAGAAGAGGTCTAGGATCAGCTGAGATCAGGAAACCCTGTGTATGTACTATTAAAGGCTTAGGGAAGTCCTGTAGTAAAGAAACCTGTTTTTCTAATTTATTTGATCATGAAATACTTTTTTCCATTGAAACCTATTAACACCTCAGAGAACATACTTTGGGAAACGGGTGGGGTCAGGGGGCTTGGCCTTAATTAAAGGCACCCTCTAGACATCACTTGAAAAGATAACAAGCCCTTAGGTACTCAGTTAAGAGAAGTCTAGCATAGATTCTTAAGGCAACTGACTTCCCAGATAAGTCCCATTGTAAGGGTTGGTCATTGGTTGGCAGAACTGAACATGGTGGTTTGCACTTGGGTTCTGGTGGCGCAGGCGCAGGAGCAGCCAGCTGTGGCAGCGCATTAGTTTTGGCGCAAGCGAGCCTATGCTGCAGGGTCACTTTTGGCTGGTCAGAGAAGGAATAATGATATCACCTTCTTCCCTCCCCCCCCAATCTTTTTTTTCCCTGTACAAATTTTCCCCTTTCCCTTTACCTCCTTTCCCTCCCATCTTCTTTCATTAACCCCTCCTAAGGCATGTTATTTGAAAGCAATTGAGACGCAACCGAACTTTGCAGTAGCTTGGAGTAATCTTGGCTGTGTTTTCAATGCACAAGGGGAAATTTGGCTTGCAATTCATCACTTTGAAAAGGTTAGTCATTAAATTAATAATTGGTATTTATGATGTGCTCATGTGCACAAGGTGTTTTTAATAGAACTGCATAATATGCCTTTACTTAACCAATCATGCAATCTTTGTTCCCTGACAGTATTATAGCATTTGCTGGATGGTATGTGATATGGTAGTTTCCAGTTTTGCATTGAAAAAATATTTTTAGTAATAAAAAATCCTTTAAAAATACAAGCAGCTTTACTGTAAAGAAGCAGGGCTTCTTGGTGAAAAGGCTGATTCCAGATCCAGGGCAAGAAATGTACAAATTAACCTGGAGTGCCTTGTCATACCAGAAAGCAAGGAAGCTTTGATATATTACTTTGTGTCTAAAAAGACTCAGAAGGCAACTGGAAGAGGCTCTTACTGGCTAAAGATGGGACTTGAGCATCAGTAGGAAAAATAACTGAAATATATTAAAACTTGTCAGATATGTTTAAATCCATGAATTCATAATTCTACTCAGAAGAAATTCATTGGTCACCTTTGGAAGATAAGGAGCAACTCATTTTGAAAACTGATTGAAAAGGGAAGAATGAAACATATATCCTTTCTCCATTGTGTGAACTGGACCTCAGGGTAACCCAGTAGTTGATACAGGAAAGTTTCTGTTTATAGAAATATTTCAGCTAATTAGTGAAGAAGGAATGATAGAATCAGAGTATCACCATTAATAGATTTAGGAATTTATCAGTGGCATAAAAGAGACAATCAGAGATTGTGTACCTTGTGATGGAAGTAAATAATTGCGCTAGGGAAGTAGCCTTGCAAAATGAGAAAAGAACCCAAATCTTATTAAGCGTGTAGTTTTAACTACCAATTTATAGGAAATACATGGGACAGAGAAACATGTTAAAGGACACTGTAGGGGTGCAATCAGCAAAATCCAATCCACGAGAAGCTGTATAGGACAGTGATCTGATTTCTTGAACCAATTACAGGAATAAAAATGGATATTTAAATTAAACCTTTAATTTAAAACATTAAAAGAACCTGACAAAGTCATGTTGCCAAATTAGATGGGTCTTATTTGGATCCTGAATCAAAACTGATAAGGAATTGTAACAATGAATTGATATTTGATATTAAGGAATTACTGTCAGTTTTGTAGTTGTGATACTGGTATTACAGTTATGTTGGGAGGAAAAAATATTCCATCTAGTCCCTGAGGTACATTTTGGAATATTTTCAGATGGACTGATATGTCTTTGGTTAGCTTCAAAGTGATCTGGGAAGAGGGAGAGGTAGGTTGGAATTTAGACTAAATGAGATTGAACATGATTAGCCGTGGCTAGATAGCTCAGTTGTTAGAGCATCGTCCTGATACACCAAGGTTGTGGGTTTGATCCCCAGTCAGGGTACATACAAGAAGCAACCAATGAATGCATAAATAAGTGGAACAACAAATTGATGTTTCTCTCCCCCCTCTCTAAAATAAATTTAAAAAGAAGATTGGACATGATTAATTGTTGAAGCTGGGTAATAGAGACCTGGTAGTTTGTTATATTCCTCTGCTTTTGTATATGTTTGAAATTTTTCATAGTAAAAAGTTAAGAATTTTGGGGGTGAACATCTATCACTAGAGACAATCTAAGTTAAGTGCATCACTTTACTATATAGTTGGCATCTAAGTGAAAAGGAAGTGTTCTTTATGAATCTTTAATGTATTCACAGTTAACTTACTACCTTTACCTTTTCAGTGTTTCAGTTAAGGTTTGCAATTAATTACACCTCTCTTGCTCAGTGATTCCCTACATTGGTTGCACATGAGGAGCTTATAAAAGATATGGATGTCCTGGCCCTGTCCTCAGAGGGTCTGATTTAACTGGCCTGTGATGAACTCCAGGCACCTTTTAGGTGAATTCTTAATATACTGCCCAGGTTGAGAATCACTGCTCTAGATATATCGGGCATATTTTAAGACAACTTCAGAACTATCTGGATGAAACCATTTAATGGTTAGTTTCTTCTTTAAGTAGTGTATCTTACTGAGTATACAACTCTAATTACATAGCTTGCTAAGGTCTTACTGAGTATATAATTGCAGTTACTGACATATATTCTTTTTCAGTTAGAGTTCGCTGCTTCTTCCTGCCTTTATTTTTTTAGAAGATTTAGGCTGATTAATCATTAATAAAATAGGGCCAACCATTAGAAGTATTCAGAAAAATGAAATTGGAGTAGTCCCAATTAAAAAATTTTCCCTTCAGGATATACTAGTATATTTTTTATATTACATGAGAAGTTATTTGATAACATTGAGATTTGTGAGTAGTGAATAATGAGTAGGTACTAAAATAATTGGGTTTTAAAAATAAATAAGATTTAATGCACTAGAAAATATAATTAGAGGTCTCAAATGTTCTCAATAAAAATTCTTAATTGGGAAGTGAATCTGAAATCCTAACTTGCTCTAAGTAACTACTGTCTTGTAACTTTCAGGCTGTCACCCTCGATCCCAATTTTCTGGATGCTTATATCAATTTAGGAAATGTCTTGAAAGAGGCACGGATTTTTGACAGGTTAGAGTATGTTCTATTTGATAATTTTCTTGAGTCTTTGTAGTATTGACACTTGAGAGTTTAGATTGAAATTATGACAGTCTTCCATTGAAAGACATTTTCCTTTTCTAGTATAATGCTTTTCCCTGATCAGGTCTGCTGGTTACCTTTCATTTATAGGTATTGTTGCCTGACTTCATTGTTGGCTTTCCACAAAGCCATTATCCTCACTTTAGAGTTCAGTTGAAATTTTATTTATTGTAAAAATATTGAAATGGTTATCTTTTAGACTAACTTAGTCCTTTGATCTGATTCAGAAAGCTAAGTAAATCCTGACTTTTTTGGTTGTCAAAGGAAAGCCTATTTCTTAGGTGGTTATAGAAAACTTTTCAGTGTAAAAATATATTTTATAAAGGTGCAATTTTGATTTGAGGTTAATTATAGTATAGCGTGAATGAATTGTAACTAATTACAATTAATTGATATACTTATGTATAGTATAGCATGAATTAATTGTAACAAAGCATCCATTAAAAGTTAGTCGCATTTTGTGTGTGTGTGTTTTTTTATTTACAGAGCTGTGGCAGCTTACCTTCGTGCTCTAAGCTTGAGTCCAAATCATGCAGTGGTGCACGGCAACCTGGCTTGTGTATACTATGAGCAAGGCCTAATAGATCTGGCAATAGACACCTACAGGCGAGCTATTGAACTGCAACCACATTTCCCTGATGCTTACTGCAACCTAGCCAATGCTCTCAAAGAGAAGGGCAGTGTAAGGATTTTTATTCAGTCTATTTCTTTGTTATGTGGTATGATTAAAAAAGTCTTTTTTTGTACATTGTATTAAGTATTGTGGTGATAAATTGTTTTCATTCAGAGTTTTGGTTGAGAGGAAGAAGAACAAAAATATTTTCTGGAATCTTAACCAGCCATTAGGCTTAACTAAGCAATTGTTAGAATAATATCATTGGTAGTTCTATGATTCCTCTGTATTTGTTTTGAATAGTTTGCTTTGTTTTCTAGGTTGCTGAAGCAGAAGATTGTTATAATACAGCTCTCCGGCTGTGTCCCACCCATGCAGACTCACTGAATAACTTAGCCAATATCAAACGAGAACAGGGAAATATCGAAGAGGCAGTTCGCTTGTATCGTAAAGCATTAGAAGTATGTTGAGGGTGGTGTGGCTGGGTATTTTGTCAATGTGATAGTAGAGGGGGAGGGCTGTTAAGTTTGCCATGTTAAACACCTCTTTTGTAAAAATAGTGGTTGAATCATTCATTGAACCAGTACTTGAAAACTTAAGGTATGAGTGAGGTCCTGTGTGACATTTAAGAAAATCCCTACATTGAGTTTATTTTAGATGAAATCTGCACAGAAAAATAGAAGAGTAAGTTATATTTCAAGAGACGTTACCACTTAAGTATATAATTTCAGTGCCTGATTGCTGTAATGGTGGTTAGTAGGTGTGGTAGGAGTTTGGAGCTGAGAGATTATAGAAGAGAGAGATGCTGGAGTGATCATCATAAACTAAGATGAAGAAAGGTCTATCTCATTATGTTTTGAAACAAGGAGAGGTATAAAATAAAGGAAGAGGTAGAATTTGAGCTTTAGAGTATGACTTTAGAGTATGACTAGGCTTGGAGAAGCTGGAGAGAAGTGCAGGGATATAGACTTGAACAAAGTTCCTGTCGTAAGTCATCACTGTTGTTTTAGCAGGTTTTTTGAACCTCAGTTTTCTTGACTCTTTATAGGTCTTCCCAGAGTTTGCTGCTGCCCATTCAAATTTAGCAAGTGTACTGCAGCAGCAGGGAAAACTGCAGGAAGCTCTGATGCATTATAAGGAGGCTATTCGGTAAGATACAGCCTTTTTTTTCTTTTAAATTTTTGGCATTTGGCTTGTGCCAAAATGATAACAGACTAAATTCACATTACAGGGGGTTAAAGGTGTTTGTACCTGATAAAACCTGTATCCTCTTCTTTAGAATCAGTCCTACCTTTGCCGATGCCTACTCTAACATGGGAAACACCCTAAAGGAGATGCAGGATGTCCAGGGAGCCTTGCAGTGTTACACCCGTGCCATTCAGATTAACCCTGCATTTGCAGATGCCCACAGCAATCTGGCTTCCATTCACAAGGTACTCCTGTTTATTATAATACTAGCAGCCTGTTTGCACGAAGACTCGTGCAATAGACCTTCATTCACCTGGCTGCCTGCACCAGTTTTCTGCCGGCACTGGGGACCCAGGCCTTGGCTGTGGCCACCGCCTTCTGCCTTCTTTCAGGGTCGGGGCTTGGCCCCGGACGGCGGCCTTGGGCTCTGCTGCACCCCAGCGTCCCTGCTAAGGATTGTAGGAGCTGACCCCCAGTGGTTGCCTGCTATCCATGCAGGCTCCCCGCTGGTGCCCACGGCTGGGAAAGCCTCTGCCTGAGGCTTTCCCGGCCTTGGGCTCGGCCGCACCTAGCGTCCCTGCTAAGGATCGTAGGAGCCAACCCCCTGGTCATTGCCTGCGATCTGTGCAGGCTCCCCGCTGGTGCCCAAGGCCGGGAAAGCCTCCGCTGCACCCCAACGTCCCTGCAGCGGTTTCCTGGTGGGCGTGGCTGGTGGGTGTAGCGAAGGTACGGTCAATTTGCATATTACTCTATTATTAGGTAGGATGTACATCTTAGCACGTAATGTTTGATTTTAGGACAAAATTTAGCCATTTCACTCTATTTCCAGGATTCGGGAAATATTCCAGAAGCAATAGCTTCTTACCGCACTGCTCTGAAACTTAAACCTGATTTTCCTGATGCTTATTGCAACTTGGCTCATTGCCTGCAGGTAAAGAATAACAAACCAGTAATTGGCTTTCTGTGTTGTAATCACTTTTGTATTTTTGTGGACCATATTAATCAAAGCCTGCCTGGAGACATTGTTTTTTTAAAAAGGTTATTTGACGTTAGGCCAAAGACATATAAAATGTTAAATCTTGGAAAAGGGTTTTCTGTATAACTTATTTTTTATTTTTTTGCCTCCTCTAGATTGTCTGTGATTGGACAGACTATGATGAGCGAATGAAGAAGTTGGTCAGCATTGTGGCTGACCAGTTAGAGAAGAATAGGTTGCCTTCTGTGCATCCTCATCATAGTATGCTATATCCTCTTTCTCATGGCTTTAGGAAGGCCATTGCTGAGAGGCATGGGAACCTCTGCTTGGATAAGGTGCGCCTCTTTTGTTTTAATCTTTTTGTTGTAAAACACATACAGAAACTACATCAATAACATGTGTTGCTTGGTGAGTTACCATAAGGTGAACACTACCCAAGTTGAGAAATGAAACTTTGTCAGCCACCCCAGAAGCCCTTTCTATTGTGTCCTGTTTCAGTTAGAACTCAGTCCCATCCCACAAGGTGGAATTCTTAAATGAAATATGTACAATAAATTGTTGGTGTTTTCCTTTAATTTGAAAACCGTAATGTTCATTAGATTTCACTTAGCATGATATTCTCGAAGTCCATCCAATGAACAAAATAAACAAGCAAAATAGAAACAAGCTCATAGATAGAGAACAGACTGACAGGTGTCAGAGAGGAGGGAGATTGGGGGGATGGGTGAAACAGGTGAAGGGGTTAAGCAAAAGAAACCCAAACTAATAGGCAACAGTATGGTGATTACCAGAGGGTAAAGGGGGTGGGGAAGGTCGAAGAAGGTAAAAAGGGGGATAAATGGTGACAGAAGGAGACTTGACTTTGGGTGGTGAACACACAATACAATATACCCTTGATGTATTAAAGAATTGTATACCTGAGACCTATATACATTTATTAAATGTCACCCAAATATTTCAGTAATAAAAGAAAAAGCCATAATGTTTAATAAACTGTTGATATTTTATACTCACTTTTGAGAATTAGAGCACTACATACTTGATCAAAGGTGAGAATTTGCTTGGCAGAATATATTGGACTGCAAAGTATAATTCTGTTTGTTTTTTAAAATGCTTCCCTACACAATTTTCTAAAATGCAGGGTTTGTCATGCTCTGTCTACACTGCCTCCTTCCTATAAATTTTAGATTTGCTCGGGCTGTTTCTGAGGGAACAGGTGAAAGTATGAAGCATATTATATAAACGGCTAAGGTTGCATTGAACTAGCTATATGAATTAAATGAAGTACTGTGTGTAAACCATTCCCAAAAGGAGTGAGGTGCAGATTTGGTGTGTTTTTAGTCATTTTTTCTAGATGAAAATTTCTAACAAGTATTGGATTCCATTGGTAGATTAATGTCCTTCATAAACCACCATATGAACATCCAAAGGATTTGAAGCTCAGTGATGGTCGACTGCGTGTAGGATATGTGAGTTCTGACTTTGGGAATCATCCTACTTCTCACCTTATGCAGTCTATTCCAGGCATGCACAATCCTGATAAATTTGAGGTAAGATTAGTGTTTCCCTAGCGTCACTATCTATATATATAAAAGCCCAGCGACCGAACGGCGTAACAACCAGAACGACTGGTTGACCAGTCGCTATGATGTGCGCTGACCACCAGGGGACAGACGCTCAACGCAGGAGCTGCCGCCCTGGTGGTCAGTGCGTGTCCACAGCGGGAGCAGCTGCTTAGAGGGCAAGTGCACAGCTGCTCAGCTGACTGGGATGAGCTGAGCGGCGCTCCCACAGTGGGCCGATCCCCGCAGGCCACGGCCCCCACCAGTGCAGAATCTGTGCACTGGGCCTCTAGTTTGTTTATAAAATAAACCAAACAAACCTCACAGTGGGCTTTATTGTTACCATTAGATGTTAAGCCCAGTGTTTTTTGGAAAGATTGGACACAAAGTTATTAAATATGCTGTGTGCTGTCTTTCAGGTATTCTGTTATGCCCTGAGCCCTGATGATGGCACAAACTTCCGAGTGAAGGTGATGGCAGAAGCCAATCATTTCATTGACCTTTCTCAGGTAGGTGAAATGCTTACACTTCTTTTTGTCTTGAGCAAATAGTGAATATAACTATTGGCATATAGCTTGTATTTTTCATGACAAGTATTTAACCTCAGCTACTACCTATGGGCAATTGCTTTGATCTTATTTCCTTATAATCAGCATGGATTTTGCTGAGGTTGCAAATGAAATGTAGGATGTTTGTGCTTGGACATAAAACTTTTCTGGGGATTCAATCAGCACTTGTGACAGTAAATACTTAATATCTGAATGAATTGAACAAAATGGTGGCTTGGAAGAAGATTAAATAGGTCATTTTAAAAATGGTTCATTTGCTTTGAAGAGAGAGTTCAAGAGGGCGTGAAACCGTTAAGAGGTAAAAATGGTTCATTTGGCCTTGGCCTGTGTGCTTAGTGGTTAGAGCGTCGGCCCTCGTACCAAAGGATCACAGGTTCAATTCCCAAACAAGGGCAAGTACCTGGGTTGCAGGTTAGATTTCTGGGCCCTCCAGGTAGGAATCATATGGGAAGCAACTCTCACATTGTTGTTTCTTTCTTCTCTTTTTCTCCCTTCTCCTTCCCCCTCCCTTCTATTCTCTAAAATCAATGGAAAAAATATCCTTATCCTCAGGTGAGGATTAACAACCACAAAAAAAGATTGAAACCTGTGAGGGAATTAATTTACTGAGGGTGTAGACAAGAGTTATTTTTTTATAGACTTTATTGACCACTTTGTGACTAATAGTGATACCCAATATATAGTATATGTAGTAATTTGTATATGAGTCTTTGAAGTCTTAGCAGGAGGGTTGTGAGACTTGTCATTTAATACATAATATTTACCAACATCTTTTGAAAGATAGCTGTTGTTTTGAAAGTGACTGAGAATCATACTGCCCTCCACCTCTGAGTTCTAAAGAGACTCACTGCTTATTGACTGAAGTCTAAACTCTTCAACGTGGCCTTCACAACCTTGTTTGCCAATACTTTTCACTCACCATTCACCCTTATGTATACCCTATACCCGTGGTTGGCAAACTGCGGCTCGCGAGCCACATGCGGCTCTTTGGCACCTTGAGTGTTGCTCTTCCACAAAATACCACGGCCTGGGCGAGTCTATTTTGAAGAAGTGGCATTAGAAGAAGTTTAAGCTTAAAAAATTTGGCTCTCAAAAGAAATTTCCATCGTTGTACTGTTGATATTTGGCTCTGTTGACTAATGAGTTTGCCGACCACTGCCCTCTACCAATTGGAAGTGATCTACTCACTATTAAAATTTTTTTCCCCTCATCCGAGGCTATTTCCCCCCCATTGCTTTTTAGAGAGTGTGTGTGGGGGAGAGAGAGAAACATAAATGTGAGAGAGACACATCGATTGGTTGCCTCCTGCCGGATCCCGACTGTGGCTGGGAATGTAACTGCAACCCAGGTATATGCCCTTGACTGAGAATTGAACCTGTGACCTTTCGGTGTGCGGCCGATACTCTGACTACTGAGCAGCACCGGCCAGGGCTTACCATTTTTTAAACCTGCCATACACTTTACTCTGGTTCTTAATTCATCCTGTTCTCTATCGAGATTGTATTCTATCCAACTCCTTCAACCTCCTATCCAACTTTTAAGTACCATTTTAAATACCATCTTCTTTATGGAGCCTTGTTATTCATACATTCAATCTATAAGTAAACTCTTTTCCTCTGTACAGTTGACTTTTGAACAATGCAGGGGTTAGGGATGCTGACCTCATGCAGTTGAAACCCATGTGTAACTTTTTTTTTTCCATGTGTAACTTTTGACTCCCTCAAAACTTAATTCCTAATAGCCTACTGTTGACGGGAAGTGTTACTGATAACAAACATGGCAGTCAACATATTTTGTATGTCATATGTATTATATACTGTATTCTTTCAATAACTAAGCTAGAGAAAATAAAACGTTAACGTCATAATGGAGACAATACATTTATAGTACTGTACTGTATATCAGTACCATAACATTGTCTGTTTACAAGGTGAATCATCTGTCTGTCAGAACCTACGTTAGTATTGTTTGACATGATGGAAAACACTGTTCTATGTATTACTAACACTAGACATCAAAAATGAAAAGATAATGTGAAAAAGAAATATACACTTATTTACAGGTATAATGATTCATGCATTGATAATGAAGAAGTAGCAGTGTGATTGCTTTATTTTAGCCTAGTGTAATCAATACGATTGCTTCATGGTAGCTTAGCCTATATATATATATACTCATAAATGAATAGTTACAAATTTTTTCATATCAATATTGGAAACATAGTTACATTATTAAAAAACCACTTACCTTAATTATAGGCTGATAGGCATATGGTAATGTAATTCTTTGAAAGCAAAGTTATAAAACAGTAAGAAAACATACATTCTTAATATTAAAAATCACACACCTTATACCTATTTGTGGATAGACTATCCACTTCCATACAAATCTTGCACACCATGTTCTACGTTGATGAATATGTAGGCGATAATGACACAAAAATATCTCATGCAGTTCTTGCCATTATTAACTGTATGGCAAGATAATTGACTATTCATTAAATGGAAGTGGAACCATAAAGGCCTTCATCCTCATATTCACATTGAGTAGGCACTGGTGGAGGAGGAACAGGATGGGTTGGTTTCTCTGTCTCCAGTGGTAGAGGCAGAAAGGGTAGTAGGAGAGGCAGGCATACTTGTAATTTTTCAGAAATACATTTGTAATTCCTATCTGCAGTTTTTCTTTTTCATTTTGCTAAAAATGTGTTACATTTAAATGGTGCCCAACCCTTCCACTGTTTGCTTTAGTTTTAGTGCCCGTATCATAAAAGGGCTCATGTTGTAAAAGAAGTCAAAAGTAGTCTTGAATAATTAGAACCTAGATTGCCTGATGTCAATTTGTTTTCTGGCACTGGTTCGGAAGCACTCATCTCTATCAGGTCATCTTTTGTTAATTCTTCTGGTTTGGTGCCTATTAGCTGTTTAATTTCTCTAATATCCATATCTTGAAATCTTTCAGCCCCCTGCCCCCAATGTTTTTTGTGCCATATTCACAATCTTTCATGTTTTCCTTGATTGGCTCTGTCATGAATCCTGTGAAATCATGCACAACATCTGAACACAGTTTTCTCCAGCAGGAATTTATTGTTTCAGGCTTGATGGCTTTTATGGCTTTTTCTGTGACAATGGCATTTTCAATGATGTAAACCTTCCAGACATTCACAATGTTCTCTCAATCAGGGATCTCTTCCATAGAGTTGACAAATTTTTCCGTAGAGTACCATGTTTAATGAGCCTTAAAGGTCTTTATGACTCCCTTATTTAGAAGCTGAATTAGAGACATTATGTTTGGGGGCAAGTAGTCCATTTTGATGCCTTTGGTATTGAATTTATGGGGTTCTGGGTGGCAAGGGGCATTGTCCATATCAAAAGAACCTAAAAGGGAGTCCCATACTGAGCAGTTGTTCAGGTCTTGTTGTAAAACCTAAAGACTGGCAGCTGGTGTTTATCTTTTCCCTTCAGGGCTGGGGGTAAAGGGGTGGGGATGGGTGGGAGGGTATTAGCTTTATAGATAAGGGCATTCCTGATCATATACACAACTGCATTTGCACAAAACAGAGTTAGCCTATCCCTTCCTGCTTTTTAAATTCTGGTACTTGCTTCTCTTCCTTACTAATAAATGTCCTTTGTGGTATTTCCCCCCCCCCCCCCCCAAAAAAAATAAGGGTACCTTCATTTGCATTATAAATCTGTTCAGGCAGCGATCTTTTTTCCCCCAATGATCTTAATGGCACCTGGGGACTTATCTGTTGCCTCTTGGTTGACAGAAGCTACTTCTCCCGTTGTTTTGACAATTTTTAAAATATTTTTATTGATTTCAGAGGGGAAAGGAGAGGGAGAGAGACATAGAAACATCAATGATGAGAAAGAACCATTAATCGGCTGCCTCCTGCACACCCCACACTGGGGATGGAGTCCTCAACCCAGGCATGTGCCCGGACTGGAAATTAAACTGTGACCTCCTGGTTCAACCACTGAGCAACACCGGCCGGGCTGTTTTGACATTTTTAAGCCAAACCTCCTTCTAGAATTATCAAACCATCCTTTGTTAGCATTACTTTCTTCAACTTTAGACCCTTCACTTTCCTTTTGCTTTAAGTTGTCATAGAATGACTGCTTTTTCTCGAGTCATATGAGTCTATAAGTATGCCTTTCTTACAGCAGTTTGGCACCCACATCAAAGCTGCATTTGCAGTACAAAATAGAAAGGTACTTCACAAAAGTGCAAGATTTTTGAGTCTGCTGGTATAGCTGCAGAGATGCTTCACAAATTTCCTTTTTTTTATAATGGTACTTAACTGGATTCATTTATCTTGAAACTACCGCTGTAAACCTCAAAATATGGTGGAATATACCAAGCAACTCAACTTTTTCTTGTAGTGTCATGACTTTGCTTCTTGGGAGCACTTTCGGTATCACTAGTGGCACTTTCTGTGGGTCCCATGTATTATTCAAGGTTTATGGCATTGCACTAAACACCATGAATAGTATGGGAGAACCGTGAGAGATCACTTTTGACTGCCATACACTATTTACTGGAGAGATGAATTGCTTGCACAGAGATGATTAGCATCACATGGCGTTTTAAGCAGATTCAGCAGTTGAGCTCACTGCAATAGCAACAGGAGGGGGCTATTAAATTATTACAGTAGTACAGTATGTACTACAGTTAATTTTATGAAGTTATGATATAATACCACATCTTTGTTTATTTACATTTCTCTCAACTGCAAATGGAGTGGCCAGGTTATTATGATCTCTGAACACATAATAATCTGCCCACTTAGTGTATATCCTATATAATAAAAGGCTAATATGCAAATTGTCCCCTCGACCAGGAGTTCGACCAGCAGGCAGGCCGGCCAACTGCCCACGTCCCCTCCCCCTGGCCAGGCTGGCCGGACCCCACCCATGCACGAATTCATGCACCGGGCCTCTAACACACACACACACACTCTTTCTTTCTTTCTTTCTTTCTTTCTTTCTTTCTTTCTTTCTTTCTTTCTTTCTTTCTTTCTTTCTTTCTCTCTCTCTCTCTCTCTCTCTCTCTCTCTCTCTCTCTCTCTCTCTCTCGGCCAGATTATTATGCGTTCAGAGATCATAATAATCTGGCCACTCAGTGTATGGTCTGGAAGTATTAAAGTTTTGATCAATTTTAACTTTTATACTAGATTTTTGTACATTTTTATGGTAGTAAATGATGAAATAGAATAGTTAGTATCTGTATATGTTTTATGAATTCACAGCATAACTTTTTTGTGGCATGTTTTTTTTTTCAATAGTTCTAGGCTATGTAATTCATTTGTGAGTATTTTCAAACTCTCACAGGTCTCCAAAAATTTTTGTAATATATTTATTGGAAAAAAACTGCACTGTCAAACCTGTATTGTGCAAGAGTTAAATATATTCTGTTTCTGTAATGCTTTGGGCCCATTTTAATGGCACTTAATCATATTTTTACCCTGCATTAATATGTGTTCTTACTTTTGCATCTAGGAATCTGAATTGTATTTAATGCCAATAAAACTAATTGAATTAACCTGAGATTATACCTAATGAGTTCTTATTTTTTTATTTCACAGATTCCATGCAATGGAAAAGCAGCTGATCGCATCCATCAGGATGGTATACACATCCTTGTAAATATGAATGGTTATACCAAGGGTGCTCGAAATGAACTCTTTGCTCTCAGGCCAGCTCCTATTCAGGTGAAGGAATTAATAATTGCTCACAATGTTTATTGGGCTAAAAAGATAGTAATGTGCTTTTTTCCCTCTGGTTACCTGGCATTGGAAACAATAGAGCAGACATACCTGACTTAAGGGGAAAAAAGTATAGTTCTCGAAAGGCACAGGAACAATGAATTTTGAGTGTAGAACACAATGCCCACAGTACATGTATACAGAGACATGCATTTCATAGTTGGGTATAAATAGTTCTTTTGTCTTGTAAATTGAAAAAACACTTTAGCACTTACGTTAGTCTAAAATACTATTTGATTGCTCTTGGCTGAGTCAATCCTCCCTGTTTGTTTGTTTACTTAATTTTGGACCCTTTGGAGGAAGGTTCTTAGTCTGTTTTTTCCCCCCTTAGGCAATGTGGCTCGGATACCCTGGGACTAGTGGGGCGCTTTTCATGGATTATATCATCACTGATCAGGAAACTTCACCAGCTGAAGTTGCTGAACAGTATTCTGAAAAACTGGCTTATATGCCACATACTTTCTTTATTGGTGATCATGCTAATATGTTTCCTCATCTGAAGGTAGGTAGAAAAACAGTGCTCTGGGGAATTGCAAAGAACTGTAGTAATTTATTTTCTTGCTAGTGTCCCTATGCATCCTAAAAGACATGTCTGAAACTTTTTTTTTCTGATTAGAAAAAGGCAGTCATCGATTTTAAGTCCAATGGGCACATTTATGACAATCGGATTGTTCTGAATGGCATCGACCTGAAAGCATTTCTTGATAGTTTACCGGATGTGAAAATTGTCAAGGTCAGAACCTGGTCAATATTGTCATTGAAATAAACTTATCTGCATTTGGGATCTTTTCCCTAATGATACATTTTGTGCCATTTTTTTTTAAAGATGAAATGTCCTGATGGAGGAGATAATGCAGACAGCAGTAATACAGCTCTTAATATGCCAGTTATTCCAATGAATACTATTGCAGAAGCAGTTATTGAAATGATTAACAGAGGACAAATTCAGATAACAATTAATGGATTCAGTATTAGCAATGGACTGGCAACTACCCAGGTAAGAAGAGAATAATAGTGCATAATATGTTCCACCAGGTATACATTCACCTCATTGAAATCTCATAATAACTCTAGCAGGTAAGCATAATTATCCCTGTTTTATAGATGAGGAAATGAAACCAGTGGAAATTGGCATCTTAAATAGGTTTGCTCGATTTTAAAATTGCCTGGATTCAGCCAGTAGGTTATACTAGTGAGAGTCTATTGTGTTCATATCTTGTTATTTCCTTCTGTGGCTTTACTCTTAACAATGATGAACTTGAGTAACTAACTTATCCTTTACCTAGTTAATTCTTACTCATCTTTAAGACTTTCAGTTCAAAGAGCTCCTCCAAGAATCTGTTCCTGTCTTTATTCTCAGATTTCTTTGGATATCCAGAAGAGGGATTGCTGGGTCATATGGTAGTTCTATTTTTAATTTTTTGAGGAGCCTCTATACTGTTTTCCACAGTGGGTACACAAATTTCCAATTCTACCAACAGTGCATGTGTGTTCCCTTTTCTCTACATCTTCAACACTTGTTTGTTGATTTATTGATAATAGCCCTTCTGGCAGGTGTGACGTGATCTCTCATTTTGGTTTTAATTTGTACTTCCCTGACCCCATTGTATACTGTAACTTCTGTAATATTTGGATATATCTTTATATCCAGTGTGATATAATTCCCTAGTTTTGTATGCTCCACTGAATTGAAGACTTGTGTTTTAGCAACAATAATGCAAAATGTGCTCAATAAGTATATAATGCATACTTGAATAAGTGAATATGGAGCTCTGTCACAAGATCATAAGGCAAAGATCTCTGACCTCTTAGGAGTTAAAATTTTTACTTGTACATCATTTTATACCAAGGGTGCTCAAAATGAACTCTTTGCTCACAGGCCAGCTCCTTAATAGGAGGTAAAGGAATTAATAATAATCACTCACTGTGTCTATTGGGCTAAAACGACAGTGTTGTGTTCTTTTTCCCTCTGGTTACCTGGTATTGGAAACACTAGAGCAGACATGTTTGACTTAAAGTATAGTTGGGTTTTTTTTTTGGTATTTCATTTTTCCCCATAACCATTTATCCCTTCTAATCCCTCTTCCATCTCCACCCCCCTTGCAATCACCACACTAAAATATAGTTGAAATGCACAGAGACAGAATTTTGAGTATAGAACACAATGCCCATATGTATGAAATGACCTTACACACAAGGAATCCTACCTAATAATAGACAAATATGCAAATTGACCATACCTCTGACACACCCACAGACCACGCCCACAAGCCACGCCCACCATCCAATCAGAGCGAGTATGCAAATTAACCCAAACCAATATGGCTACAGCCACAGAGAGCAAGGTTTCCTAAGTAACAGAGGAAGCCAAGCTTTCCGCCTGCCCTTGCCAGGCCTAAGCCTCCACTCAAGCTACAAAGTTTCAATTATAGAAGGTATACAAATTCAAACAAATGGCGGCAGAATGGAGCTTGAGAGAGCAGGCCAGGGTTGCTGCCGGCAACAGGGGAAGCAAAGCTTTCCGCACACCCTGGCTGGGCCCACCCGCTTAAGGCAACAAAGTTTCAATTATAACCTCAACAGAAATGGATGCCGGCCTTGGAGGGAGCCCCAGGCTTGGCTCCACTCCAGGCTACAAAGTTTCAATTGTAGAAGGAAAATAAATTCCAGATACCAGGGCCTCCGCTTGGGTTGCCAGGGGGCGTGGCTTGCCTGCAAACCACCACAGGCCCCTCGCTCAGGCTGCCCCACGCCCCAAGGGAACCCCCACCTGATCCGGGACACCCTTCAGGGCAAACCAGCTGGCCCCCACCCCTGTACCAGGCCTCTATCCTATCTAATAAAAGAGTAATATGCAGATTGATCATCACTGCAACACACAATATAACTGCCCCCATGTGGTAAAGATCCTGCCCCCATGTGGACACAAGATGGCCACCACAAGATGGCCAGCAGGAGAGGGCAGTTGGGAGGCACCCGGCCTGCAAGGGAGGGCAGTTGAGAAGGACCAGTCCTTCAAGGGAGGGCAGTTGGAGGTGATCAACCCTGCAGGAGAGGGCAGTTAGGGGTGACCAGGCTGGCAGAGGAGGGAAGTTGGGGGCAAACAGGCTGGCAGCAGAGTGGTTAGGGGGTGATCAGGCTGGCAGGCAGAAGTGGTTAGGGGCAATCAGGAAGGCAGGCAGGCAAGCAGTTGGGAGCCAGCAGTCCTGGATTGTGAGAGGGATGTCCGACTGCCCGTTTAGGCCCGCTGGTGGGATCGGGCCTAAACGGGCAGTCGGACATCCCTCGAGGGGTCCCATATTGGAGAGGGTACAGGATGGGCTGAGGGACAACCCCCCTCCGTGCACGAATTTCGTGCACCGGGCCTCTAGTAAGTTACATAACAATGTAAGGCAGTACTCACATGTGGGAATTACAAGATAAGATTATAATTGGGTATATAGATACCCAGTAATGATCACTGTGGGGAGAGGCAGTCTTAGTAGAGAATGTTTGGAGGAATAATTTAAGTTTAGTCTTAAAGGGTGTGTTTCATTTAGAAAAGGACATTTCATTCATGAAGAAAAGAGTAAGCAAAACATGGCTGTTGGATTAATAGGGTTTTGAAGGTAACTTTTTGACCAGAATGAAAAGTTTTTATAGTGCATTACCCCCCCCCACACACACACACACCAAATTAAGATAATGTTATAACTTTTTTCTTTTTAACTTAATATGTCATGAATATTTTATAGTTCTTTACGGCTATACCATTTTTCACATTAATTCTTCACTGATTAAAAAAATATCGGACTGTGTTGACTTTAAGTATAATCATTGTATTCTTTTTCTTGTTCTAGATCAACAATAAGGCTGCCACTGGAGAGGAGGTTCCCCGTACCATTATTGTAACTACACGTTCTCAATATGGTTTACCAGAAGATGCCATTGTCTATTGTAACTTCAATCAGTTATATAAAATTGACCCTTCTACTTTGCAAATGTGGGCAAATGTGAGTTTATGTAAATTCGTTATTAATATGTAGAGACTGGGAAAGATTTGGTATACAGGTCATCTTGCTGAGACTGCCTCTGACCCCCATTCATAGGTGGCTGTGCTCATTTCTTAAAAAAAATTTATTTCCAGTTACAGTTGGCATGCAATATTATATTATTTCAGGTGTAAAACATAGTAATTAGTCGTTTATATACCTTACAAAGTGATTGCCCCAATAAGTTGAGTACTCATCTATTGACTATATTCCCTGTGCTGTGATTTACACCCACATGGCTATTTTTGTAACTGGCAATTTGTACTACTTAACCCCTTTCATAATTTTTTCACCCATTCCCCCATCCCCTTCCGATCTGGTTGACCATCAGCTTGTTCTCTGTATCTATGAGTTTGTTTCTGTTTTCATTTATTTTGTTATTTAGATTCCACATATAAGTGAAGTCATGAAATTCTCTTTCTCTGACTTATTTTACTTAGCATAATACTCTCTAGGTCTAGCAATGTTGTCACAAATGGTAAGATTGCATTCCTTTTTAATGGCCAGGTAATATTCCATTTTAGATATGTATGGTATCTTTATCCAGTCATCTATTGATGGGCACTTAGGCTGCTTCCATATCTTGGCTATTAGTGCTGCAGTGAACATAGGGGTACATATATATTTTCAAGTTAGTGTTTTGGATTTCTTCTGATAAATACCCAGAAGTGGAATTGCTGAGTCATATGGTAATTCTATTTAAAACATTTTAAGGACCCTCCATACTATTTTTTATAATAACTGCGCACCAATTTGTAATCCCACCACAGTGCACGAGGGTTCCCTTTTCTCCACATCCTTGCCAACACTTGTTGTTAGTTGATTTATTGATATAGCCACTATAACAGGTGTAAGGTGATAACTCATTGTGGTTTTAATTTGCATTTCCCCAATGATTAGTGATATTGAGCATCTTTTTATGTTTGTTGGCCATCTGTATGTTCTTTTTGAAGAAATAGCTGTTTAGGTCCTTTGCCCAGTTTTCAATTGGATTTCTTGTTTTTTGGTGTTAAGTTATATGAGTTCCTTACATATTTTAGATATTAACTTCTTTTTAAAAAATATATTTTTATTGATTTCAGAGAGGAAGGGAGAGGGAAAGAGAGATAAAAACATCGATGATGAGAGAGAATCATTGATCGGCTGCCTCCTGCATGCCCCATATTGGGGATTGAGCCCGCAACCTGGGCATGTGCCCTTGACTGGAATCGAACCCGGGACCCTTCAGTCCACAGGCTGATGCTCTATCTACTGAGCCAAATCTGCTAGGGCTAGATATTAACTTCTTATTGGATGTATCATTGGTAAATATCTCTCATTCAGTAGATTGTATTTTTGTTGATGGTTTCCTTCTCTATGCAAAAACCTTTTAATTTGATGTGGTTCCATGTTTATTTTTTCCTTTGTTTCCTGTGCCTAAGGAGACATTAAAAAACGTTGCTACAAGCAGTGTCATGCGATTGACTGCATGTGTTTTCCTCTAGGAGTTTTATTGTTTCATTTAAGTCTTTTTAAAAAATATATATTTTATTGATTTTTTTACAGAGAGGAAGGGAGAGGGATAGAGAGTTAGAAACATCGATGAGAGAGAAACATCGATCAGCTGCCTCTTGCACACCTCCTAGTGGGGATGTGCCCGCAACCAAGGTACATGCCCTTGACTGGAATCGAACCTGGGACCCTTCATTCCGCAGGCTGACGCTCTATCCACTGAGCCAAACCGGTCAGGGCTCATTTAAGTCTTTAATCCATTTTGAGTTTATTCTTGTATCTTGTATAGCAGGTGATCTAGTTTCATTTTTTTTTTTTTTTTGCATGTATCTGTGCAGTGCCCCCCACACCATTTTTTAAGAAACTTTCTTTACCCTGTAAGTATTGCTTTGGCTCTGTAGGATGCTTTGGGAAGTATGGACATTTTAATAATGTGAAAGTTCCTATCCATGAGCACGGTATATGCTTCAATTTATTTGTCTTCTTCAGTACCTTTCTTCAATGACACAGTTTTCCGAGTATAGGTTCTTTTTTGTTGTTGTTAATCCTCACCCGAGGATATTATTTTTCCATTGATTTTTAAAGATAGTGAAAGGGAGGGGGAAGAGACAGAGAAACATTGATGTGAGAGAGACACATTGGATTCGTTGCCTCCCGTATATGTACCCTACCAGGGCCGGGCATTGAGCCTGCAAACCAAGGTACGTGCCCTTTGCCCGAATTGAACTTGGGACTCTTTAGTCTGCTGGTCGATGCTCTCTCCACAGAGCCAAATTAGCTAGGGCACAAGGATAGGTTCTTCACCTCCTAGGTTAAATTTATTCCTAGGCTATGAAAAAGAAGGATCTCTTACCCTTTGAGACAGCATGGAGGGACCTGGAGTGTATTATGCTAAGTGAAATAAGCCAGTCAGAGAAAGACAAGTATCACATGATCTAACTCATATGTGGAACCAATGAACAAAATAAACTGATGAACAAAATAGATCCAGAGACATAGAAGTATGGAACCGACTGATGAATCTCAGAGGGAAGGCAAGGTTGGGTGGGTGGGTGGAGAGAGATTAACCAAAGAACTCACATGCATATTAGAGGCCCGTTGCATGAAATTCGTGAAAGAGTAGGCCTTCCTTCCCCCGGCTGCTGGCACCGGCTTCCCTCTGGCACCTGGCACCCGGGCTTCCCCCGGAAGGTCATCTGGTCTAATTAGCATATTACGCTTTTGTTATAGATATGCATAACCCATGGACACAGACAATAGTGTGGTGAAGGCCTGTGGGTGGGGGGGTTCCAGGTACAGGGTGAAGGGGGTCAATGAGGAAAAAATGGGACATCTGTAATAAAGATAAATTAAAGATAAAGATAAATTTTAAAAATACAAGAACAAAAAAGATAAAAAAATACAAGCCTTACCTGGTTTGGCTCAGTGGATAGAGCGTCAGCTCGCAGACTGACAGGTACTGGGTTCGATTCCGGTCAAGGGCACGTACCTTGGTTGCAGGTTCCCCGGCCCTTGTTGGGGTGGGTGTGGGGGACAACCAATCATTGTGTCTCTCTCATATCGATGTTTCTCTCTGTCTCTCCCTCTCCCTTCCACTCGCTCTAAAAATCAATGGGAAACATATCCTTGGGTGAGGATTAACAAAAAAATGCAACAAAAAAATTTATTCCTAGGTATTTTATTCTTTATGCAATTGTAAATGGGATTATCTTCTTAATTTCTCCTTCTGATAGTTTGTTATTGGTGCATGAAAATGCAACTGATTTCTGAATATTAACTTTGTATCCTGCTATTTTACTGAATTCATTCATCAATTCCAATAGTTTTTTTGGTGGACTCTTTAGGGATCTCTCCATATAGTATCATCTCATCTGAAAATAATGACAGTTTTGCGTCTTCCTTTGCAATTCGGATGCTTTTATTTTTTTTTTATTGTTATGCCTAGGTCTTCCAATACTATCCTACATAATAAAAGGCTAATATGCAAATCGACCAAATGGCGGAATGACCGGTTGCTATGACATGCACTGACCACCAGGGGGCAGATGCTCAATGCAGGAGCTGCCCCCTGGTGGTCATTGTGCTCCCACAGGGGGAGCGCCACTCAGCCAGAAGCCGGGCTCATGGCTGGAAAGTGCAGTGGTGGTAGCAGGAGCCTCTCCTGCCTCCGCAGCAGTTGGACATCCCCGGAGGGCTCCTGGACTGCAAGAGGGTGCAGGCCGGGCTGAGGGACACCCCTCCCCTCCGTGCATGAATTTTGTGCACTGGGCCTCTAGTATTGAATAAAAGTGGTGAAATTGGGCATCCTTGTCTTGTTCTTGATCTTAAAAGAAAAAGCTTTCAGCTTTTTACCATTGAGTATGATGTTATCTGTGGCTTTGTCATATATGCCTTTGTTATGTTGAGGAATGTTCACTCTATTCCCACCTTGTATCTATTGATATGATCATATAATTTTTATCTTTATTTTATGTGTTGTCACAATTGATTTGTAGTATTGAACCAACTTTGTGTACTGAGAATAAATCCCACTTGATCATGGACTCTGATCTTTTTAATGGATCATTGAATTCAGTTGCTAATATTCTGTCAAAGATTTTTACATCTATGTTCATCAGGGATATTGGCCCATAATTTCCTTTTTTTTTTTTTTTGTAGTGTCTTTGTCTGGTTTTGATATTAGAGTAATGCTGGCCTTGTAAAATTTGGGGGGAGCCATCCCTTCTTTAGAATAGTTTGAGAAGCATAGGTGTTAAGAAATGTTTAGTAAAATTTACATCCAAAGTCATCTATCTGGTCCAGGGTTTTGTTTGCGGGGAGTTTTTTGACACTTACTTTGTTTTATTAGTAGTTATTGGTATGTTCAGATTTTCTGTTTCTTCTGGATTCAGCCTTGGAAGACTGTATGTTTCTAGGAATTTATCCATTTCTTCCAGGTTATCCAATTTGTTGGCATCTATATATTTAAAAGTCTAAGCGACTGTCCAACTGTTTGACCGGTAGCTATAACGTGCACTGACCACCAGGGGGCAGATGCTCAACGCACAGGCATGGAAACATGGGACAGACTAATGAATCTCAGGGGGAGGGCGGGAAAAGATTAACCAAAGATCTTATATGCATACTAGAGGCCCGTGCACCGGTGGAGTCCCTCGCCTGGCCTGTGGGGATTGGACTGAAACCGGCCCAGTGCATGGATTCTTGCATCGGTGGGGTCCCTCAGCCTGGCCTATGGGAATTGGGCTGAAACTGGCAGTCCAACATCCCCTGAGGGGTCCTGGATTGCGAGAGGGCACAGGTCAGGCGGGACCCCACTGGTGCACAAATCCGTGCACTGGGCCTCTAGTATTCTTATAATCTTTTGTATTTCTGTGGTGGTGGTTGTCACTTTTCTTTTTTTTTTTTTTTTTTTAGCTGTTTATTCCAGGTAAAAGAGTACTTGTCATACTTTTTTGAAAATATGTTTTTTTAATTGATTTTTAGAGAGAGAGAAAGAGGGAGGGATCAATATATAGAAATATCAATGAGAGACGAACATCATGGATCTGCTGCTTCCTGTAGGCCCCCTACTGGGGATTGAGCCCTCAACCTGGGCATGTGCCCTGAGCAGGAATCAAACCAGCGAACTCTTGGTTCCTAGGTTGATTCTCAGCTGCTGAGCCACACTGGCCGGGCTTGTCATGCTTTTTATTGTAAAATAAAACAGGTACAGGAAACCACACAAAACAAATATATAGATTGGTGAATTATTACGAGGCAAACATCCTTGCAGTCACCACCCAGGTCAACGACTAGAACTCTGCTAGCCAGCGTGGAAGTCTTTCCATGTGTCCTATCCCAATCACAACCCCCTGTCACCCTCCTCCCAAAAGTAACCATTTCACCTGGCTTTTATATAATCACTTTTGCTAGTTTCTCTTTTTTTCTTTATTGATTAAGGTATTACATATGTGTCCTTAATCCCCCCATTACCCCCCCACCCCCTCCCCACTCATGCCCTCACACCCCCTGGTGTCTGTGTCCATTGGTTAGGCTTATATACAGGCATACAAGTCCTTTGGTTAATCTTTCCCCCTTACCTCCACCCTCCCCTACCTTCCCTCTGAGGTTTTAGAGTCTGATCGATGCTGCTAGTTTCTTTACAGTTTATCTCCCTTGTGCATCTTGCCCATTTATTTGGTTCTTCTCTTTTTCTTGATGAGTCTGTTTAAAGGTATATCCATCTTTTTATCTTTTCAAACAACCAGCTTTTGGTTTTGCTGATCGTTTGTATTTTACTGTATTTTGTTTATTTCCTCTCTGATCTTTATTATTTTCTTCCATTACCCACTTTGGCCTCAGTTCTTTTTCTGGTTTTGGTAGGTGTAAGGTTAGATTGTTTATTTGAGATTTTTGTTTCTTGAGGTAGGCCTGTATTTCTGTGAATTTCCCTCATAGAATTGCTTTGGCTGTGTCCCATAGATTTGGGGTTCTTGTGTTTTCATTTTCATTTGACGAGGTTTTTTCTTATTTCCTCCTTGATCTCATTGTTAACCCAATCATTGTTTAGTAGCATGTTATTTAGCCTTGTGTATTTTTCAGTTTTCTTCTTCTAATTGATTTCTAGTTTCATACTGTTGTGATCACAGAAGATGCTTGAGATGATTTAAATCTTCTTAAACGTATTGAGACATTTTTATGACCTAACATATGGTCTATCCTGGAAAATGTTCCATGTTCACTTGAAAAGAATGTACAGGATATTCCCCAAAAATGTGTACAGATTTTTAACAGCTGATAGCTCAGTTTTGAAAACGAAATGTATTTTAATAAACACAGTCTTTATAATTATTCATACATTTTTGGGGACACCCTATACTATTGCTTTGGGGTGAAATGTCCTAAAAATAACAATTATGTTCATCTGGTCTAATGTGTCATTTTTTGTCTGCATGATCGATAAATTGATGTCAATGGGATGTTCAAGTCCCCTACTAATGCCATGTTAATGTCAATCTCTCTATTTCCATCAATGTTTGCTTTATATATTTAGGTCCTCCTACATTGGGTGCACAGATGTTTATGAGAGTTCTGTCCTGTTGTTGGGTTGATCCATTTATCATTATGAAATGCCTTTCTTTGTGTCTTATTTATTACATTCCTTGTTTTAAAGTCTATTTTATCTGCTATAAGTATTGTCCCAACTTTTTTTCATTTCAGTTTACATGAATTATTTTTCCCATCCCTTCACTTTTTTTTTTAATACTCCTCACTTGAGGATATGCTTTTATTGGCTTTTACACAGAGAGAGAGAGAGAGAGAGAGAGAGAGAAATATGAGAGATATGAGAGTGAAACATTGATCGGCTGCCTTCTGCACACTCTGTACTGGGAATTGAGCCTGCAACCTGGGCATGTACCCTCCCCGGGTATTGAATCAGCAACCTTTTGTTGCACAGGATGACCAACCAGCCGAGCCACACTGGCCAGGGTCATATCTTTATTTTTAATCTGTGTGTCTTTCAGTCTGAAATGTTGGTTTTTTTGGGGGAGCATATATACAGGTCTTATTTTTTTATTCAGCCACCCTATGTCTTTTTATTGGATCATTTATCTATTTACATATAAAGTAATTATTGACAAGTATATAGTAGTTGTCATTTTATTAATTGTTTTCATTTTTGAGTTTCACTTTACATTCAATATTATGTTAGACAATCATGTACTTTACAGAGTGATCCCCTGATATTTCAAATACCCACCTGGCCCCATACATAATTATTGCAATATTATTGACTGTATTCCCTATCCTGTAATTTACATCTTTGTGACTATTCTGTAACTACCAATTTGTACTTCTTAATCTCTTCACCTATTTTCACCCAGTCCCCTAAACACTCCCCTCTGTTCTCTGCATCTAGGTCTGCTTTAGATTCCACATATAAGTGAAATCATATGGTATTTGTCTTTCTTTGACGGACTTATTTCACTTAGTATAATATGCTCTAGGTCCATCGATGCTATTGCAAATGGTATATTGTTTTTGGATTGTTTTTGTAATTCTCTGTTCTTTATTCTCTTGCTCTCTTTGATGTTGATGACCTTACTATTATTATTATTTTTAATATTTTTATTGATTTCAGAGAGGAAGGGAGAGGGAGAGAGAGATAGAAACATCAATTATGAGAGAGAATAATTGATCAGCTGCCTCCTGCACACCCCCTACTGGAGATCGAGCCGCAACCTGGACATGTTCCCTTGACCAGAATCGAACCTGGGACCCTTCAGTCTGCAGGCTGACGTTCTATTCATTGAGTCAGATTGGCTAGGGCAATGTTGATGACTTTAAATAGTTTATGTTTGGATTCATTTCTCTTAAATTTTTTAAAATCTTAACAGATTTTTGGTTTGTGGTTACCATGCTCTTGATAATATAGCAAGCTGTGCTTATAGCAGTCAATTTTAAGTTGATGGGTAATTTCCAACACATTGTAAACTCACTGCAATTTTTACTCACCCCTTTTATGCTTTTGTCATTTTTTTTTACTTTTTTTTGTATGTCTGTATTTATGTATATCTTAATTTATTATTGTAATTACACGTGATCTTTCTTCTTTTGTCTTTTAACCTTGGTACTAACTTAATAATTGGTAATGCACTGCTTTTACTAAGTGTTTGCCTTTGTCAGTAAGATTTTCTTTTCTATGTTTTCTTATTTGATCTCTTATTTTCTACTTGAAGTCTCTAACTTTTTTTTGTAATACTCGTTTAGTGGTGATGTACTCCTTTAGCTTTTTCTTGTAGGAAAACTGTTTTCTCTCTCCTTCAATTCTAAATTATAGCCTTGCTGGGTAGAATAGACTTGATTGTAGGTCCTTTATTTCAAAATTTTTTTTTTAGTGTCATGTATTTTACTTTCTTTTTTAAATTTCTCTTTTTTAAAAAAAAATCTTTATTGTTCAGATTATTACAGATGTTCCTCTCCTGCCTTGCTCCCCTACACCCGGTTCCCACCCCACTTCAGGCCTCCCCTCCCACCTCGTCCATAGGTATAAGCTCTTTGTCCAATTCCTGCACACCCCACAACCCCTTCCCTCTGAGAATTATCAGACTGCTCACTTTCCATGCCCCTGTTTCTATTACATTCACCAGTCTGTTCTGTTCATCAGGTTTTTTATTCATTTGATTTTTAGGTTCACTTGTTGATAGATATGTATTTGTTGTCACTTGGTTCATAACATTTTTATCTTTACCTTTTTCTTCTTCCTCTTCTTAAAGAATGTCCTTCAGCATTTCATATAATACTGGTTTGGTGGTGATGAACTCCTTGAGCTTTTTCTTGTCTGTGAAGCTCTTTATCTGACCTTCAATTCTAAATGATAGCTTTGCTGGGTAGAGTAATCTTGGTTGTAGATTCTTGCTATTCATCACTTGGAATATTTCTTGCCACTCCCTTCTGGCCTGCATAGTTTCTGTTGAGAAATCAGCTGACAGTCATATGGGTACTCTCTTGTAGATAACTGTTTTTCTCTTGCTGCTTTTAAGATTCTCTCTTTGTCTTTTGCCATTGGCATTTTAATTATGATGTGTCTTGGTGTGGTCGTCTTTGGATTCCTTTTGTTTGGGGATCTCTGTGCTTCCTGGACTTGTAAGTCTATTTCTTTCACCAGGTAGGGGAAGTTTTCTGTCATTATTTCCTCAAATAAGTTTTCAGTATCTTGCTCTCTCTCTTCTTCTGGCACCCCCATAATTCGGATGTTGGTACGCTTGAGGTTGTCCCAGAGGCTCCTTACACTATCTTCATTTTTTTGGATTCTTTTTTCTTTTCCGGTTGGGTGTTTTTTGCTTCTTCATATTTCAAATCTTTGACTTGATTCTTGGGGTCCTCTAGTCTGCTGTTGGATCTCTGTATATTATTCTTTATTTCAGTCAGTGTATGCTTAATTTCTGATTGGTCCTTTTCCATATCCTTGAAGGTCTCACTAAATTTCTTGGAGGTTTCTAGAAGATTCTTGAGTGACCTTATAACTGTGGTTTTGAACTCTATATCCAGTATTTTCCTTTCCTCCATTTCTTTCATTTGTGACATGTTTCTTTGTCTCTGCATTTTGGCTGCTTCCCTGTGTTTGTTTCTATGTACTGGATAGCTGATAAGTCTCCTTGAGTTGATAGAGTGGCTTTGTGTGGTAGGTGTCCTATAGGGCCCAGTGGCTCAGCCTCCCCAGTCACCTGAGGTGGATGCTCTTGGTGCACCCCTTTGTGGGCTGTGTGCACAGTCTTGTTTTAGTTAACCCTTAATTGCTGTTGGTATCACTGGGAGGAATTGACCTCCAGGCCAATTGGCTGTGATGACCAGCTGTGTCTACACTGTTGTGCAGGAGACACTCTTATGGGGAAGGACTTGCTTCAGTGGGGCTTTAGTGCTCACTGAGTCTGCCTCTTTTTTTTAATGTATTTTATTGATTTTTTACAGAGAGGAAGAGAGAGGGATAGAGAGTTAGAAACATTGATCAGCTGCATCTTGCACACCCCCTACTGGGGATGTGCCCGCAACCAAGGTACATGCCCTTGACCGGAATTGAACTTGGGACCCTTGAGTCCGCAGGCCGACACTCTATCCACTGAGCCAAACCGGTTCAGCTGAGTCTGCCTCTTGAGTGTGTCTCTTATGGATGTGAAGAGTTCTAATCCAGTATGGTCTCACTCTGACCACTGGGTACACTGGCTCTTGGATCTCCAAGGAAGTGGCAAGGTCAGCACTGTCTGGGGTCGCCCTGCAGGAGCTACAAAGAGATCTGCAGATTCCTCCTCTTTGTATGGGGTTTGGAAGTGCCCAGACGTGAATCAAAGCAGGTTGCTGGTGCCAGCCTTGGGCCTTTTATTGATAGCTTTGGGGCTCCCTGACCCAGCTGCAGCTTGTTTGACAGGTTTTAGGCTGAGAAAGGACAGGCCATTCATATGCAAAAGCCACTGTGCACAGCTTGGGTGGGGTTATAAATTGGGTCAGTCGGAGTCTTTGGGAATCACCAGGGTGGAGCAAACAGCAATGGCTGCCAGTCAGCCCTGCACCAGAGAGGTCCCTGGGTCTCTGCGTCCCACGCCCCCGTGCAGGAACAATGATTGCTGTGAGCACCTTTGAGAGAAAGCCACCCTTGTGTTCCTGTCCCGATGCCAGACAGTCCAGTTTCTTCCTGTATGTGTCTGGGTCCCCCAGAGTCTCGCCTGGAACTGGAGTTCAGAGCAAGTGGGAGCTTGTATCTCCCTCCCGATTAAAAGAGCAGCACATCCAGGTGCATCACATTCCACGCCTCCGCATCTCTTACCAGTCTCAATGCTCTTTCTTCACATCTCTAGTTGTGGATCTTCCACTCAGCCAGCTTTCCCGCGGTTCTGGGTGGTAGTTCCGCCTTTTAGTTGTAATTTTGATGTGGTTGTGAGAGGCAGCAAGTATAGGTGTTTACCTATGCCGCCATCTTGGTTCTCTGTACTTTCTCTTTTTTTAAAAAAAATTATTGAATACACTGGGGTGATATTGGTTAATGAAATTATATAGGTTTAAAGTGTACAATTCTATAATCATCTGTATGTTGTATTATGTGTTCACCACCCCAAGTCAAGTCTCCTTCCATCATCTAGTCCCTTTTACTCTCTTCTACATTTCCCCACCCCTCTTTCCCTCTGGTAATCACCATACTGATGTTTGCTTAATTCCTGCACCTAATTTCAACCATCCTCCCATCCCCCTTCCCCTCTGACAGCTGTAAATCTATTCTCTGTAATTATGAGTCTGTTTCTATTTTGTTAGTTTATTTTGTTCATTAGATTCCACATATAAGTAAAATCATATGGTATTTGTCTTTCTCTGACTGGCTTAGTTCACTTAAATAATACTCTCCAGGTCCATCCATGCTGTCATGAAAGGTAAGATTTCCTTCTCTTTTTATGTCTGAGTAGTGTTTCATTGTGTAAATGTACCACAGCTTTTTTAGCCCCTCATCTACTGATGGACACTTGGGCTTCTTCCAAATCTTGGCTATTGTAAATAATGCTGCAGTGAACATAGAGCTGCATATATTCTGCAATAGTGTTTTGGGTTTCTTCACATATATTTTCAGAGAACCCATCTCTGCAGGGGGAACCTTTGCAGCTGAAATATCCATCCTGAATCTCAGCTGCTGCCTATGGAAGCAGGGACAACCCTTTTCCTGTCTCTGCCCTTCCTCCCAGTCTCACTGTGACTACTTCTTCTGTAAATCCTTGGTTATAAGATTCAGCTAGTCTCCAGTTGGTTATTCAGGCTGATTGTTCTATATTTTATTTGTAATTCCAGTTTGGTTGTGTGAGGCGATCAGTGTAACATCCACTTACATCTTGGATCATTCTCTTTTCATCACTTTGAATATTTTGTGCCAGTGTCTTCTGGCCTACAAAGTTTCTGTGGAAAATCACTTGACAGTCTTATGGGAGCTCTCTTGTAGGTTATTAACTGATTTTCTCTTGCTACTTTTAAGGTTCTCTCTTTATCTTTAACCCTCATTTTCGCCACATTACTGCAGCCTTTTGGAAGGGGCTCTGGTTCAGGCCAAGGATGGCTGCCATTGTGCAGGGTTTCAGGCTGCTTGGCAGAAGTTGCAATTTATGCCAAGGCCAGCTGCTGCTTGTATGGTTAAAATTTTTAGTTTTGCAGTCCATACTCTCTGTCACCTCTGTTCATCTTTGCCATTGGATCAGGACAACACCATAAATGGTTATGTAAATGGATGAACATAGGTGTGTTTCAAAAAAATTTGACAAAGAAAACAGGCAACATGCGAGATTTGGCTTACAGACTGTAGTTTGTCAACCCATGGTCTAAACCAGGGGTGGGGAGTGTACAAGCCATATACACTGAGTGGCCAGATTATTATGATCTCTGAACGCATAATACTCTGGCCACTGAGTGTATATCCTATATCCATGGTTGGCAGTCTTCAGCTCGCGAGCCACATGCGGCTCTTTGGCACCTTGAGTGTGGCCCTTCCACAAAATACCACGGCCTGGGCGAGTCTATTTTGAAGAAGTGGCGTTAGAAGAAGTTTAACCCTTTGCACTCACTTGCTTTTTTCTCGATTCCTTTATTCTAATGCTAACCGGGTCGAGTCACACTCGACATCCGAGTGCAAAAGGTTAAGTTTAAAAATTTGGCTCTCAAAAGAAATTTCAATCGTTGTACTGTTGATATTTGGCTCTGTTGATTAATGAGTTTGCTGACCACTGTCCTATATAATAAAAGGCTAATATGCAAATTGTCCCCTCCACCAGGAGTTCGACCAGCAGGCAGGCTGGCCAACCGCCCATGTCCCCTCCCCCTGGCCAGGCTGGCTGGACCCCACCCATGCACGAATTCATGCACTGGGCCTCTAATATATATATATATATATATATATATATATACACACACACACACACACACACACACACACACACACACACACACACAGAGTGGCCTGATTATTATGCCTTCAGAGATCATAATAATCTGGCCCAGTGGTTCTCAACCTTTCTAATGCCGCGACTCTTTAATACAGTTCCTCATGTTGTGACCCCCAACCGTAAAATTATTTTCGTTGCTACTTCATAAACTGTAATTTTGCTACTGTTATGACTCGTGATGTAAATATCTGTGTTTTCCGATGGTCTTAGGCGACCCTGCTAGCGGTTCTCAACCTGTGGGTCGCGATCCACAGGTTGAGAACCACTGCTGTAGAGCCTAAGACCATCGGAAAACACAGATATTTACATTATGAGTCATAACATTAGTAAAATTAGTTATGAAATAGCAACAAAAATAATTTTATTGTCTAAACGAATAGCAGACGTCATGCTTATTCACCCATGTTTAACATTCTTGCAATATTGTAGAGATATAACCAGGAAGGATTCAGTTTATGCCATTACCTTTTAGTCAGCTCATCAGACCAGTTTGCATAAGAGGGATTTCTGAAGGTTCCAACCTTTGTTATCCATAATTTCATATTTTTTCATTTTTTTGTTAATCCTCACCCAAGGATGATATAAGGGAGAGGGAGAGACAGAGAGAAACATTGATGTGAGAGAGATACATCGATTGGTTGCCTCCTGCATGCTCCCTGACCAGGGCTGAGGGTCAAGCCTCCAACCAAGGTATGTGCCCTTGACCGGAATCAAACCCAGGACCCTTCAGTCTGCAGCTGACGTTTTATCCACTGAGTCAAACCAGCTAGGGCATTTTATTTTTTTAAAAATTAACTTAGAGAGAGGAGAGAGAGAGAGAGAGAGATACTGATTTGTTGTTCTACTTATTTATGCATTCATTAGTTGATTCTTGCATGTGCTCTGACTGGGGATGGAGCCCACAACCTTGGCATATTGGACAACGTTCTAACCAACTGAGCTACTTGATCAGGGCCCTTCATAATTTGTTCTTATTCCATGGAGCTAAAATGGAGATTATTCTTGGTTGCTTTCTTTTCTTATTTATATCTGTTTTTTTTCCCCCTTTGGAGAGGGGAGGGTGGAGGAGAAGAGGAAGCAGATGAGTACAGGTTTACTATTCCTTAATCTTCATTTCCCAATATTAAAAAAATCTGATAACTAATAAGTTTTGTCATATGTTTGTGGTAAATTTATTTGGCAGCACATTTACCTGAACTACTCTATTAATGGTCTCTTATTCCATTTAGTGTGCATATTCTGACATCTCGATGCAGAGGTGCTGATGTGTTTATTTACAGGAAATTGCTGCTGAGACTCTAATGTAATATACATGCATTGTACACTTTTTAAAAATTTGAAATACTCTGAATTCTGAAACTCATCTCTTCCTATGGCTTTCAGAGGGGATGGTCAACTAGTAAGGTACATTGAGTAGATGTAGATTTAAATCGGGCATTGGCAAATTGGACTGTGGGTCAAATTCAGCCCACTGCCTGCTTTTGCAAATAAAATTTTATTGACACACAGCCATATCTACTTGTTTACATATTGTCTGTGGCTGCTTTCCAGTGACAAGGGAGAATTGAGCCTAAAGTTAGGACAGAGTCCATGTGGTTGCAAAGTTCAAAATATTTGCTCTCTGGACCTTTACAAAAAGTCTGCTGACATCTGATCTAGATTAGGTAAATAAAGTTAGGAAAGTGTGAACTAACTGTTGTGTCATGGTGGGAGATTTAAAATTTGAAGTGGGGAAATTGCTATGTCCTTTACAAAATCACTGCCTGAGATTTTGCCAGTTAGTATCTTGTTTTGTATCTTCTTACATCAGTCTCCTCTTTCTTTTAACTCTCTTTGGGGACAGCTGAGCAGAACAGGAACCTATAGTTCAGTTTATCTAATTCATCTATGTGAAGGAAAGACTTATAAGTTCACAATAGGCTGCTATCTGGGTGAAAAGGGTAGAGTGTGGTTGAATTATTAGAGCTCTATAGGAACCTTTCTGGAGAAGGGCAGAGCTGCTATTAATAATTACTATTTTCCCTATTTTAGATTCTGAAGCGTGTTCCCAATAGTGTGCTGTGGCTGTTGCGTTTTCCAGCAGTAGGAGAACCTAATATTCAACAGTATGCACAAAACATGGGTCTTCCCCAGAACCGTATAATTTTTTCACCTGTTGCTCCTAAAGAAGAACATGTCAGGAGAGGCCAGCTGGCTGATGTCTGCCTGGACACTCCGCTCTGTAATGGGCACACCACAGGAATGGATGTCCTGTGGGCTGGGACACCGATGGTGACTATGCCAGGTAAGCTACTGATAAATCATTGGAATCTTGTTCTTTTTAGGATCCCTTTTATATAATTCCAGGTGAAATTTTATATAATTCCAGGTGAAATTGTGTATACTAGAAGCAACATTTAGGGGAGGATGGTAAAAAAACAAGACTTGTTCTGAGCACTTATCTCTATAATCTATCTGTATAGTGTGGATACTTAACATAAATAACATTAATAACCATATGCTAGTTGCATTCTCGTGAGTAATTGTTATCTTTCTTATTACAGGAGAGACTCTTGCTTCTCGAGTTGCGGCTTCCCAGCTCACTTGTTTAGGTTGTCTTGAGCTTATTGCTAAAAATAGACAGGAATATGAAGATATAGCTGTGAAACTGGGAACTGATCTAGAATAGTAAGTAAACTTTTCCATGAATAAATCATGATAGAGTGAAGGGAATGAGGAAAATTTAGAGAGAATACTGGTATAGGTGCTATAAAATGAAATAATAAAATAAGGGTAATATAAAATAGGTGAATTAGTTGTATTATCTCTGGATGGGAGAGGAACTTTCTAAACTTTCATAAATGAAGTGGTTGATAGGTTTTACTGTGCAAAGAGTAAATGACTGAATGAAAGTAAGTAAAAAAAATTAAAAGACGAATAAGAGGGGAAAAATCCTAATATTAATAGCCTGGCTATATAAAGACTGAAGCACATTTACATTTTAAGTCCCTTAATAGGAACATAAACTGGGAAATGACCAGACAACTCACTGAAGTAGAAATAAAATGGTTAATAAGACAAAGTTTCAACCTCCATAGTAGAAATATAAATTAAAATAACATTGAGGCATAACCATTATTTGCCTATAAAACAAAAAACCTTTTTTTTTAACCTTACTCTACTTTCTTTTTTAAAAAAAATATTTTTATTGATTTCAGAGGGAAAGGGAGAGGGAGAGAGATAGAAACATCAATGATGAGAGAGAATCATTGATTGGCTGCCTCCTGCACGCCGCCTACTGGGGGATTGAGCCCACAACCCAGGCATGTGCCCTTGAACAGATTTGGAACCTGGGACCCTTCAGTCTACAGGCCAACATTCTATCCACTGAGGCAAACCGGCTAGGGCTAAAACAAAAGATTTTTAAAACACATTTTTATTGATTTCAAAGAGGAAGAGAGAGAAACATCAATGGTGAGAGTAAACAATCATTGATCAGCTGCCTCCTGCACACCCCACACTGGGTATCGAGCTCACAAGCTGGGCATGTGCCCTGACCGGGAATCGAACCATGACATGGTTCATGGGTCGATGCTCAACCACTGAGCCATGCAGGTAGGGCAAACAAAAGATTTATATGATACCCATGATGAGGGAGTATTGAGGTGCTGGCCTTTTCATATTTTGGTGAGTAAATTGGTACAACCCTTCCTCAAAGTTATAAGATCCTTAAATACAACAACAATACACAGAGCTTTGACCCTAATGCCACATCTTCACTATAGCATAAGAAAAAAACAACAACCATAACTTAAATGCCCCAAGTAGGTGGGAATTAGAGGAGTGATGCTTAGATAAGTGATTCTTTATCCATACAATGAAAAAGTGTTTATCTGTTAACTGTGGTTTTTCTTTGTGCATTATGGGATATTTTTTTCCCTTTGTATTTTTCTAAGAAGTAGCATTAAATGGAAGTTTAAAGAAGCTCCCTCTTTGAGTCAGATTGCCTGGGTTTGAATCCAGGCTCTCCCACTTACAAGCTTGTGACTTTAGGCAAATTAGTTTCTATGTGCCTTGGTTTTTCCATCTGCAAAAACAGGGATGACTGATAGTACTTACTTTGCAGAGATGTTGTGACAATTAAAAAAGGTGTTCTGGCCTGTCTGGCATGGCTCAGTGGTTGAGCGACAACCTATGAACCAGGAGGTCATGGTTCGATTCCTGATTGGGACACATGTCCAGGTTTCAGGCTAGGTCCCCATTGTAGGGCGTGCAGGAGGCAGCCAATCAATGATTCTCTCTCATCATTGATGTTTTTATCTCTCCCTCTCCCTTCTCCTTTGAAATCAATAAAAATATATTAAAAAGAAAAAAAGGTGTTCTGTGTAAAACACAACAGTTCTTGGTATATAGTAAGCATTCAACAGAGGTTAAGTATTTTCATAATTTTATCCATTGAGTATCATATATATCTAAGGAAAATGAGTGAAAATTTTTAGTCTTGGCATTAAAAAATTAATATTCATGTCCATCATCCCAGAGATAACCACAGGAAATAATTTAGTGTCTTTTTTTTTTACTCTTTGGAACTTAGTTGATTTCATACAGTGTTTTGTAATGAAAACTATTAATTTTATAATGAACACTTATATACCTGCCATCTAGATTCCACCACTAAATTTATTATGCTTGCTATCTGTCCATCTGTTTATTCCTCTAGCATCTAGCAATCCATCTTATTTGATACATTTTGAAGTAAATTGCAGATAATCAGTACTCTTCTCCCTAAACACTTTAGATGTGGACATCATTAATTACAGTTTGATGTTTCTTATTTTTTTCTTTTTCTTAAATATTTGTATTTATTTCAGAGAGGAAGAGAGAGGGATATATAGAGAGAGAAACATCAATGTTAGAGAATCATTGATCGGCTGCCTCCTGCACGCCCCGCGCTGGGAATTGAGCCTGCAACCTAGGCATGCGCCCTGACTGGGAATTGAACTGAGACCTCCTAGTTCCTAGGTTGACACTCAACCACTGAGTCAAGCCGGCTGGGCCTGTTGGTTCTTAAAAAAATTTTTTTTCAATTATAGTTTACATTTAGTATTATGTACGTGCCTTAGCTATTGTAAATGGTGCTTCAGTGAACATCTTTGCATGACTAGGTGTGCCTGCATCTCTGATTAATTTCTTTTGAATAGATTTTAAAGTGTTTCTGATTGCCAGAGGGTAATGAACATTTAAAGTTCTTAATGTACATATTACTAAACTGCTTACTAAAAGGGTAAGCAGTTTATGTTCTAACCAGTGGTATGTAGGAATAGACAGGTATCATTTTAAAGGTGATAATGAGATGGAATGGAGAAAGCATGGTATCTTGGATATATTTGTTTAAGAACTAATTTTTTTTTAGAGGATGTGAATTTGATTATAAGTGTTAGCATTATGTTAGATGTGATCTTTCCCTTTTTTAGCATTGAGGGAAGGTGAAGTTTCATCCTGTATTTTATCAAAGATGACTAGGTATTTAGGGGGAGGCTAGTTCTGAGTTCCTGCTCTGTTTGTAAACTTGGCTCCCTTTCTCTCTCTGTTTTTAAATTAGCTTGAAGAAAATTCGTGGCAAAGTCTGGAAGCAGAGAATATCTAGCCCTCTGTTCAACACCAAACAATACACAATGGAACTAGAGCGGCTCTATCTACAGATGTGGGAGCATTATGCAGCTGGCAACAAACCTGATCACATGATTAAGCCTCTCGAAGTCACTGAGTCAGCCTAAATAAAGACTCTGCACAGGAGGATTACCCCTCTACCTGAGCCTCAACCTTCAGGGGAAAGGGAACTAGATAATGTACTTTTTACTTATCTGTATAGTGTCATATTACAGATGGGTGACAAATAATGATAATAGAATAGCACAGCCAGGGTTGCTTTGTGCATGATAGGAAGAGACACAAGAGATGGGAAACTGCTGTTCTACAAGGAATCTCTATAGAATTTTGCAGCAACCAGGTGGTGCATAGATCTGGAAGGTCTGCTCTCCCTTGGTCTTCCATGGGATGGTTAGTGGAGGGGAGATCTAGATTGTCCAGCCGTTTTGTGATTCCATTGCTTGATAGAGTCTTCTGAATTAATTTTTTCTTTATATTTTTGGTATTGGAGCTTTTAAAAATGTTTTGTTTCAGGTGATTTTATTCATGTGAAGTGTATATGATTCTCTTGTGATAAGGTTTTAAACTAAAATGTTGCTTCTTGTTTTAGTTTCTGAACTCTACAGATTAATGGGAACTTTGCTGGTGTAGTCTTTTTATAGGTTTTATAAACCACTTAAGCCTATATCAGTCGTTTGAGTGTCTGACCTAATGGATGGAGCTATCAGTGCTTTTTGATTTAGATGATGATTCTGAATTTTTTTTTCTGGCCCATTTCCTTCCCCTCCCCCTACTTTAAAATTTCTCCTGTAACTCAACTAACAAAACCAAGTCTGTTTCAAAACATCCCAGAGTGTTTCACTAAAACACATCATCTAGTGCCAAATGAAACTTCTTAGGAATGATTATTAATTATGAAGGGCACAGTTGTGATACTATCATTGATGATGATAATGATTTTTTTGGCCTAGTTTTCATCTATTTCATCAGTGTTTTACCTTCAACTGCCCCTCTATGCTGCTTCCCGAAGTAATAGTGTGTGATAAGATTTTTACCTTTCTTTCTAAGGTTTTTTTTTTTTTAAGTGAGTCCTGTTCTTCCTATTTCTGTCAGCAGAAATGAAATTCCAGGTAAGTATAAGTATTCAAATATTTGATCACTAAGTTAAAGTTATTACAAATACATTAAATATCTTTGATCAAAAACATGTTATGGGTGAAAAGCTCTGAAGGACCAGCTATGTATATGAATAATTATTTTTCAGACCTTCTAGGGTATTATATAATAACTGTCTTCTGGACTTGGTCTTGAAGTCTCTGTGGGTTCAGCCATAGTAGCAAACTGTACTGCTATTTGGTTTGGAGTTACAAATTAGACTTTAGGCCACCTGGAGCTTGAGTTCTTGGTATTAAAAACCATAGGAATAAAATTATTGAATTTCAACAAATGATTGAGGACTTGAGGCTCAAACAAACCAACATATGAATATATGTTTTTGTCTTGCTATACTGCACTTATGCTATTCAGTAACAGTAACAGATAATTTTTTTGTCTGCTAGTAGTGTTCTAGATTATAGTGTCTTTTCAAAGCACTAAGGCAGTGTACCTATTCTGTAGTTGCAGCTGATGCTTGAATGTGTCCTAGCTGACAAATTATTGATTAATAAGAACTTGAATTTCTGAAAGTCTTACTGTTAACCAAAATCTGAGCAGGAGTCTCAAATGTAATTTTTAGCCAGAATTACATGTGAATGAACTGTATCTTTTAACAGTGTAAATCAAGGAACATCAGTTTAGGGATTTCTTAATTTATTTTTTACATGATTGAAATATTAAAGGTTGCCAGCATGGTTGCAGATAAACTGATGTTTGAAATTCACCAAACTACTTAATGTGGAATAAGATGATATACTTCTAGTGCCCTCAAGGTTGTGACCTTAGTCATTTTACATAGCACATCATTTCTCCTATAGGGATGAACTTTTTCCTGGCACGAAAGTAGCCGCTCTGGTTAAAGCTTTGCTTATTGTAACAGGCTTTGGTTTCCAGGTAATATGTTTATGGAAGACTTAATTATGAATAGAGATATAGAGATCACTGGAAACAAATTGTTTTTTCTATTATGCTCTGCTTTATCAAAAAAGTAAAACATTTAAATTGTGCTACAGAAATCAGATGTTGTCTTGTGATCTTTAAAATAATTAATAAATGAATGATTTGTCCTTAATATGGCTGATGTAGTTTGTGTTCTGTTAGATTGAGTGTTGGACAGAGTAATTTGGTCATCCAATGATGAAACCTACATTTGAACAGATGACAAAGCCTGCATCTCCCAGCACATCCATTCATGTTTGTTCCTGTTTTGCTTAGTACTGCTGTGGCTTCACTACACTTGTGGTCTCATTCTTTATGTGGACTATTCCTTTCTGCTCTGAAGGGTGGTATGAGGGAGGGACCAAAACAAATAGCAATGCATCAGGGACCAGAACACGTTGCTTAGCTGCCTGCTTTCTCAGAGATATAAATGAGAATCTTTTGCAATAAAATTTCAGGTAATTTACCTCATAACTTCTGTGGGTTGTGACCCTCAAAGCCCTAATGTGGATTAGTTTGTTTCCTAAAAGATAGTGGGGGAAGAAGCCTACTCATAAAAGTTCTCATTCCCACCCTTTCCTATTTGTTAGAAATCTGCATCAGTTATTAAAGGAAGTGCTTGTGCACCTTGAATAAACTGGTGTAACTTAACATTTGATTCCAATTCTAATCCACTTGTCAACTTGAAGCATATGGCTCTTCATATTAACTACTGCTAACATTCAGGTTCTTCCCCAAAACCTCTGAGGCACACAGTTCCATAACCCCACCCCCATTTTAAAAGACGAGGCTTGTAAAGCAGTAAACTTACAAGTTTGTTATAGAGATAAGACTATAATGATAAATATCTTTTATCCAATTCCCTATCAAAGTACCTTTATAGACAGATGAGCAAAAGTAGGTTTGCAGTTGAGTACTCAAAATAGTTTATTCTTGTATTATTTATTCTTGTATTTTTATATGAACAACTGTAAACATACTTTTGCCTATCCTTGTATGTAGACAGTTTGGTGCTTAAGAGTTCAGGTTTTGGAACTAGTGCTTCTGGAGCTTAATCCCAGCTCTGCCACTTTCTAGCCATGTATGTGATCGCTGTTAAGTGAGTGCCAACATTGCCTACTTTTTAAAGTGTTATAAGGATTAAATCTACATAAAACAATTGGAACAGTGCCTTGCATGAAATAAACTGTTATTAATATAGTTACATGCAGGGACGTGTTATTTGTATTCTGTTTGCCAAATGGTTAAATTATGATATAGAGAAATGGGCACAATCTAGAAAGCATTTGTTTCCCTCGTTTTTCTCAGTGTTTGGAGTGAGTGCCAAAAAGCTTCAAGTAACCAACCTCTTTTATCTCCCTGGTTCGAAGGGTTTTGGAAGCGAACGTCAGTGTTGCCAAGCACTGTCGGGTTGCTGCTTTGCTCTTATCTAGGGGTCTAGGTGTCCTCCCTCCAGCTCGGAGTACTTTGGAGAGCAGGCAAATAGCCTTAGAGGTTTGGGCAGTTTAAAGCAAGGAATGAACAGGGAACAGAGCTCGCTTATCTAAGTCCTTACAAGGATGGAACTTTGGGAGGATTCAGCTCAGTTTTTTTCCGGTCACCCAAAAAGTTAATTTGGGGATTGCTAAACTATGAACTCAGCAGGAAATGGTGCTTTCAGGACAGATAAGCAATACACCGTGGAAGCGATTTGATTCCAGAAGCACTAAGGCCGGGCGCCAAATTTCAGTTCATACCCGCAAAGTATAAATCCGCCTCACAACCAAGCTGTGATAGGTGGACACAGGGAGGGCTGTGATAGGTGGGTATAGAGAGGGCGGGAACACTTTAGGTCCTACCTTCCGCTGATCCTGGACTCTATAAAAGCTGGTCCGCACCTGCCGGCGAACCTCACAGTTGCTCAGGATCTCGCCTTCCAACCGAGGTGGGAGCTGAGCGGCATTCAGCCACTACAGAAGCAGGTAGGTGACTGAAGGGGCTGCGGTGGGTACTGAAGTGGGCACAGTTTTGAAAGCTCCTCTTAGTTGAGCAGACGTAATTCAGGACGCTGTATGCCCTGGACACTTATTGTCCACGAACCTTGGGACTGAGATTCTGGTAAAATATTTTGCCTGTTTCCACTTTTCAAAATGGACTTTTAAGAAGAAAGGATTTTTTGTTTTGTTTTGTTAGTGATATTAACTGCTAAATCAAAGATGGGGAATGAAGGTGGGGCATGGAGGTTGCAGTGGGAGTATGAGAGAGTCGAAGTTAGGGAGGTGGCATGAGTTTTGGGGGAGGGTCTAGGGCTGAATGGTGGAAGAACAACTGGGGGAGTGAGGTGTGAGTGAGGGTGAAGGTGGAGGGTGTGTAGGGGGTGGGGGAAGATCGATGCCTGATCTGTGGAAGGCTGGCTGGCTGGTTAAGGGGAATAGGGGATAGAAGTGGAGGCATGGGGGAGGGGGGGTCGATGCCTGATTTGGTTGGGGGTAAGAGGTGCGTGTGAGGAGGATAAGTGCAGGAGTCCAGGCCTGAATGGTGCAAGACTAGCTGGAGGCTGGAGGCAGGATGTGGGTATGGTGGAAAGGGATGTTGGCCTGCTGGAATAAGACATCTTGAGAACAGGTGGCAGCAGGAGCAGGACGTGCGTGGGAGGGGGTTAGTGAAAGAGTCGAGGCCTGATTGGCTGGAGGCCAGGTTGGAGGCGGGAAGCAGGTGTGGTGGGAAGGATGTAGACCTGCCAGAAGAAGACATCCTGAGGAGAAGAGGGGGTGGGGAGGGGTGTGAGTAGAGGAATCAAGGCCTGATTGACTGGAGGCGGGAAGCGGGTATGGGGGAAAGGGGTGTAGGCCTGCCGGAATAAGACATTCTGAGAAGAGGGATTGGGGGGGAGGGGAGGTGAGTAGAGGAGTAGAAGCCTGATTGGCTGGAGGCAGGAAGTGGGAGTGGGGGAGGGGTGTAGGCCTGCCGGAATAAGACATCCTGAGGAGAATAGGGAGTGGCAGGGGGCGGGGAAGGGGCGGTGAGTAGAGGAGTTGAAGCCTGATTGGTTGGAGGCAGGAAGTGGGAGTGGGGGAGGGGTGTAGGCCTGTCGGAATAAGACATCCTGAGGAGAAGAGGGAGTGGGGGGGGGGGTGGAGAGTGAGTAGAGCCGAGGCCTGATTGGTTGGAGGCAGGAAGTGGGAGTGGGGGAGGGGTGTAGGCCTGCCGGAATAAGACATCCTGAGGAGAATAGGGAGTGGCAGGGGGCGGGGAAGGGGCGGTGAGTAGAGGAGTCGAAGCCTGATTGGTTGGAGGCAGGAAGTGGGAGTGGGGGGAGGGGTGTAGGCCTGCAGGAATAAGACATCCTGAGGAGAAGAGGGAGTGGGGGGGGGGGTGGAGAGTGAGTAGAGCCGAGGCCTGATTGGTTGGAGGCAGGGAGTGGGAGTGGGGGAGGGGTGTAGGCCTGCCGGCGGAATAAGACATCCTGAGGAGAAGAGGAAGTGGGGGGGTGGAGAGTGAGTAGAGCCGAGGCCTGATTGGTTGGAGGCAGGGAGTGGGAGTGGGGGAGGGGTGTAGGCCTGCCGGAATAAGACATCCTGAGGAGAAGAGGGAGTGGGGGGTGGGGGGGTAGAGAGTGAGTAGAGCTGAGGCCTGATTGGTTGCAGGCTGGAAGTGGGATTGGGGGAGGGGTGTAGGCCTGCCAGAATAAGACATCCTGAGGAGAATAGGGAGTGGCGGGGGTGGGGGGGGGGTGAGTAGAGGACTCAAAGCCTGATTGGTTGGAGGCAGGAAGTGGGAGTGGGGGAGGGGGAGGCCTACCGGAATAAGACATCCTAAGAAGAGGTAGTAGGGGGGGCAATGATTAGAGGAATGGAGGCCTGATTGGCTGGAGGCGGGAAGCGGGTGTGGGGGAAGGGTGTAGGCCTACTGGAGTAAGACATCCTCAGAAGTGGGGTGGGGGGGGAGGAGGAAGGGCAGGGGGATAATAAGCGGGTTAATGGAGGAGTCAAGGCCTGATTGGCGGGAGGCCAGAAGCGGATATGGGGGGAGGGGTATAGGCCTGGATGCAGGAAGCCGGAGTGTGGGGAGGGATGTAGACCTGCCAGAAAAGGATATCCTGAGGAGAAGAGGGGGCAGGAAGTAGGTGTGGGGGAAGGGGTGTAGGCCTGCCTGTGTTAAGACCTGAGGAGAAGAGGGGGAAGGGCGGGGGGGTGAGTGGGGACCTCGAGGCCTGATTGGCTAGAAGTGGGTGTGTGTGGAGGGATGTAGACCTGCCACAGAATAAGACATCCTGAGGAGAAGTGGGGGAAAGGGGAATGGGGGGTGGGTGGGTGGAGGAGTGGTGGCCTCATTGGCTGGAAGCAGGAAGCGGGAGTGGGAGGAAGGGTATAGGCCTGCTAGAGTAAGACATCCTGAGGAAAAGAGGGGGTGAGTGGAGGAGTCGAGGCCTGATTGGCTGCAGGTGGAAAGTGGGAGTGGGGCCAGGGCTTTAGGCCTGCTGGTATAAGACCTCCTAAGGAGAAGAAGCTGTAAGATCTCCTGAGGAAAAGAGGTAGGAGTGGGGCCCACAGGACATGGCGTGTGTGTGTGTGTGTGTGTGTGTGTGTGTGTGTGTGTGTGTGAGTGAATGGAGTAGTTCAGGCCTGATTGGTTGGAGTTGGAAGCTGGAGTGCGGGGAGGGATATAGGCCTGCTTGAGTAAGACCTCCTGAGAAAAGGAGGGAGGGGGATGGAGGGTGAATGGAGGAGTTGAGGCCTGATTGGCTGGAGGTGGGAAGCAGGAGTAGAGGGAGGGCTTTATGCCTGCTGGTATAACACCTCCTGAGAAGAGGCTATAAGATCTCCTGAGGAGAAGAGGTGGGATTGGGGGCACAGGACATGGGGGACGTGTAGGAGTCCAGGCCTGATTGCCTGGAGGTGGGAAGCAGGTGTGGGGGGAGTGGAATAACCCTGCTGGAGGTAGGAAGCGGGTGTGGGGGAGGATGGAGGCCAGCCAATATAAGACCTCCTGAGGAGAAGTGGGGGGTGAGTGGAGGAGCCAAGACCTGATTGGCTGCAGAAGAGGTGGGAGGGGGGCACAGGGGCATGGAAGGGGTGGATGTTAGGTGCCAATGTGAGTGGAGGAGTTGAGGCCTGACTGGCTGGAGGTGGGAGTGGGGGCAGGGGTATAGGCCCTCCAGTGTAAGACCTGAGGAGGAGAGGCAGAGGGAGAGGGAGTGGCATGGGCCCAGTAAGTGAAGGAGTTGTGGCCTGACTGGCTGGAGGAAGAAGGAGTAGGGGGAGGGCTCTAGGCTTGCCAGTGTAAAGACCTGAGGAGGAGTGGTGGGATGCGGGTGTGTGTGTGTGTGTGTGTGTGTGTGTGTGTGCATGGGTGGAGTCAGTGGAGGAGTGGAGGCCTGAGTGCTGCAAGACTGGTTGGGGCAGAAGGCAGTAGTAGGAAGATGGAAGTGTGGAGGGAGGGTAGCCTGATTGGTGTAAGACCAGCAGGAGGTGGGATGGGGGGATTGGGAGGGTGGTGGTTGGATAGAGGTATGTGGTGGCCTGGTCTGTGTAAGACTGGCTGGGAGCAGCAGTAGGGAAGTGGAGGGGTTGGGGGAGACAGAGGGTTTGAAGCCTGATAGGTAGACTTCCTTGAGGTGTGAGGTGGAAGTAAGGTGCTTTGGGTTTTCTGACTCATCAGGGCAAAGTGGGAATAGTTTTCTACATCGAGGCAGTCTGCAATAAGGAAATTTAAGTACTTCTCATTTCACAGAGTGAAGTTTTGCCTTTAAATTAGGGTGAAGAAGCTGCTGAAAAATTAATGCACAATATAGAAATGTGTTATTGGTTCTGGATTCTTGTTTTCTTAAAATGCATATCTTTGTCTTGACTATAGGTGAGGACATGTCCAAAGAAAAGGCTGGCCAATCGAAGATTCATGATGATGATTGGTGAGATTTGAAAAATTCTATTTTCTCTTAGTTTAGCCCTATTTTGTTGCCAAAACAACTTTCTCAAAAAGTACATTTGCTTTATTTAGAGTCTGCAGAGTGTATAACTTGGTTAGTTATAAAATGAGAAGTATAAAAATGGATCTTAGGCCGAAACCAGTTTGGCTCAGTGGATAGAGCATCGGTCTGCGGACTGGAAGGTCCCAGGTTCGATTCCGGTCAAGGGCATGTACATTGGTTGCGGGCACATCCCCCGGTGGGGGCTGTGCAGGAGGCAGCTGGTCGATGTCTCTCTCTCATCGATGTTTCTAGCTCTCTATCCCTCTCCCTTCCTCTCTGTGAAAAATCAATAAAATATATTAAAAAAAATAAATAAATAAAAAGTAATGAGGAAAAAAAAACTTAATTAAAAATGGATCTTAGAATCATTGGAGTCCAGCCTCCTACCCAATACACTTATCCTCTATATAACATCTCTGTTAGTGGCCAGGGACATACAACTCCTACACAATTGTATTGTTGAATATGTGTACAGGGTAATTACTAGAATGTTCTGCATTCTGAGGAACTTCAAACCTATCTTTACTTTACTTCCACCCGGTTTATAGTGCTGCCCTCTAGAAGTAACAGATGTAGTATTTTTCTTCTCTATGATGAGGTACTTTAAGGTAGTTCTCTTATCTTCTCTCAGTCTTCTCCTGGGACACTGCCCTGATTTCCTCCTTCACAGACAAGCATGTACAAAGTGTATATGGGAGAGTGTAGAAACCATAGAACACAGAGTTTGGAAATAGACCTGAGTACATAAAAAAATTTAGTTCATGATTAAAAACGACACTTCAAATCAGTGTGAAACAGATATACTACCAAACCCTTGCATAGCTTACCATCTGGGATGGAAGGTAGAAACATGTAAAGAGGCAATTACAGTATAGTGTGATAAGTGCTGTGATGGGGGAGAAGTACATGATCCTATAGGAGGGCAGACTTTATCTTGTTTAATTTTTACAATAGCCCTATGAGATAAATAGTTCTTTTACAACCAAGGCCCGAGAACTAGATTTGCAGAAGTTTGGTGAGAAGTGATGGTAGCTTAGAATAGGGTGGTAATAGTGCAGTGGGAGAGAGTTGGATGAATATTGTAGTATATCAATTCTAAGACATTTTTTCACATTTCATCATTTCTGAAATTAGGATACATTAGATGTTTGATAGCATGTCATCTTTTGGTAGTGTACATATAATAATGTTTTAGATTAGATAAAATTTACTCTAGAGGTAGAGCCAACAGGTCTTGCTGATGGGTTGGATGGTGGTGCCAGTGACCAAGATGGGTAAGACTGGTATAGGAACAGGACTGAGGGAGGAAATCAAGAGTTCTGTGTTGGTCATGCTATGTTCTAAATACTTAGTAATGCCCAAGATATTACACATATAGCTGGAGTTCAGTGGAAAGTTCAAGGTTGGAAATATATAATTGGGGGACATGGGGTCTAGGGATAGTAGAACGAATGATCCAGGGAGAGGGGACAATAATACAGCACAGAATAAAGTCCTTGGAGAAGGCTAGAGGAGGATGAGATGGAAAGAACAAGGGAGGACTTGGACTTAGATAGTGGTAGGGACGCTATGCTTTTGTTGAGAATAGAGAAGGCAGGTAGTTCCTGATAAGTCAGTCGGTTTGTTCCTGGGAGGATGAGGGCGTTCCTGTCTGATTTCTTCTATTGTACCAGAGACTTACGATACCAGGTAGTTAAGAGTAAAGGGGGCCCTGACCTGTTTGGCTCAGTGGATAGAGCATAGGTGTGCGGACTGAAAGGTCCCAGGTTCGATTCCGGTCAAGGGCATGTACCTTGGTTGTGGGCACATGTCCAGTAGGAGGTGTGCAGGAGGCAGCTGATTGATGTTTCTCTCTCATCGATGTTTCTAACTCTCTATCCCTCTCTCTTCCTCTCTGTAAAAAATAATAATAAAAAAAAGTAAATGGGTTTTTGGCAGTTTGGGCAGAAGTGCTACTGAAATACATAATGCAAAGGGCAGGGGACTGGTTTTCATTGATCAATCAAAGCCTAATTAGTACTTTAATTTTTTAGCCCAAGGTTCTTTGTTTTATTTTTTAAAAAATAAGTTTAAATTTCATTTTTCAATTACAGTTTACATTCAATATTATTTTGTGTTAGCTTCAGGTGTACATAGTGGTTAGACAATCATATACTTTACACTAGAGGCCCGGTGCACGAAATTCATGCATGGGGGTGGGGTGTCCCTCAGCCCAGCCTGCACCCTCTCCAATCTGGGACATCCTTCTCACAATCCAGAACTGCTGGCTCCCAACTGCTCGCCTGCCTGCCTTCCTGATTTCCCCTAACCGCTTCTGCCTGCCAGCCTGATCATCCCCTAACCACTCCCCTGCCAGCCTGATTGATGCCTAACTGCTGCCCTGCCAGACTGTTTGCCCCTAACTGCCCTCCCCTGCAGGCCTGGTCCCCCCCAACTGCTCTCCCCTGTAGGCCTGAGTCCCCCCCCACCTACCCTTCCCTGCAGGCCCGGTTGCCCCCAACTTCCCTCCTCTGCCAGCCTGGTCACCCCTAACTACCCTCCCCTGCTGGCCTGATCGCCCACAACTGCCCTCCCTTGCAGACCTGGTCCCTCCCAACTGCCCTCCCCTGCTGGCCATCTTGTGGCGGACATCTTGTGTCCACATGGGGGCAGCCATCTTTGACCACATGGGGGCAGCCACCTTGTGTTGGAGTGATGGTCATTTTGCATATTACTCTTTTATTAGATAGGATTAGATAGGATAGAGGCCTGGTGCACGGGTGTGGGCCAGCTGGTTTGCCCTGAAGAGTGTCCCGGGTCAGGGTGGGGGTTCCTTTGCAGCGTGGGGCAGCCTGGGCTAGAGGCCTGTGGTGGTTTGCAGGCTGGCCACGCCCCCCAGCGACCCAAGCGGAGGCCCTGGTATCTGGGATTTATTTATCTTCTATAATTGAAACTTTGTAGCCTTGAGAGGAGCCAAGCCTCCTGCTCGCTCCGTGGCCGCAGCCATCTTGGTTGGGTTAATTTGCATACTTGCTTCTGATTGGCTGGTGGGCGTGGCTTGTGGGTGTGGCGGAGTGGTGGTTAATTTGCATATTACTCTTTTATTAGATAGGATAGTGTTCTCCTTAATATGTCCAGTACCCACCTGGCACCATACATAGTTAATACAATATTATTGACTATATTCCCTATGCTGTACCTCACACCCCTGTGACTATTTTGTGTCTACCAGTCTGTACTTCTTAATCCCTTCACCTTTTTCACCCAGTCCCCCAAAGCCCCTCCCCTCTGGCAACCATCAGTCTGCTCTCTGTATCTAACACAAAAACATGTAAGAAAATAGATGAAGTATAGTTTAGTTTGTATACAATACTATTTATTGATAATAAGTTTCAAGATAACCAAGGTCACATTTTGATCCATTCCTTAGAAACCTTATACCTAGCAAGAATTTTCTTTCTTGATTTAAAAAACAAAACAGAACAACTTGAAGCCTACTACTCAGTAAGTCTAGTGTATAGTGATGGATAAATGTATAGGAAATTTAATCAAGGGAGTGAGCCAGCATGTCTTCCCAGTAATCAACCTCAAGGCTAAAATGAAAGTCCTCAAGAAGTGGTTAAGGCTACCTTTTTTATATGTAAAACCTTGTAACTATTATGTAAAACCATATCAATATATGTAAACCCTTACAGCTATTAAACGTTCACCTTTTTTAGCACCTGTAGTATCCTCTGTGAGTTCTGTCACAATAACTAATGGTAAGATGACCTATGATTAGGTCCTAGGATGTAGTTAGTTTCAGTGCTGAAGTGATGCTTATTGCAGCATGACTTCTCCAAGCTGGATTTGGGATCTGTATCATGCATGGCTGACGACAGTCAGCTGCTATCTGGTGAGCTGAGGGATCCTGAGCCAGAATGTGCTGTGGCCTCACCTCAGGCTGCCATGGGGCAGGGAAGAATGAATATGAGTGCCCAAGGAAATTGTGAGGCAGAGAAGCAAGAGGCCCTAACATCATAGCTCAGGGCAGGGACCAGTTGCAGCTTTAAAATCATCTGTTGTTTGTTCCCCAAGAAATGGACTCCAGCATTTGTCCGTTTATCTAGATAGCAGTTCCTATAAACAGGCCCTCTTCAAGCAGTAAAGCCCCAAGGGATGTCCCCTTTGCCGTTTTGACCTTTTTAATTTTAACTGTATTCTCAAACAGGCACTGATAGCTAATGATACTCAACTAACATTCTTCCCCTAACTTTGATTCTGTAGTAAAGACTAAGTTGCTTCTAATTTTCCTTCACTCCCTTATTGTGATCCTAATTTCATAAGCCTTTAAAACCAATTTGCATTTCAGAAACTATGATTTGGGGGGGTTCTCTTCATTGGAGATTTTTGACATGATGTTGGTAGCCTTCCTTTAAAACAACATGTATTTTATTTCTCCAATAGCATTCTTATTGTGGACTCAAGCAGTGATGAAGAATTTGAGCCCTGTAAGTACAGCCCATTCAAAGCAGTAATTTAACCATGTCTTTGTAGAGATGACTGAAATGTGATTTGGGACATTTGGTGTGAGCTGGTCCTGGGTTTGTCTCTTCTAGGCCTCTCTCTAGATTGGGGAAGCAAAGTTAATGTCCTTGCTGCTAAGAGCAAAAGAAGTTCCCTGTGCTATGCTCCTTTTCTAATTTGCTTCTTTTACCTCGTTCATTCTAGGTCTCCTTACTTTTATTTCCTATCTCTCATGGGAAATGTAAGAAAAGAGTCCACCATAAATTTTTAACCAGTTCCAATTTATGGACTTTAGTTTTAGGGAGTTAAAAACACGGGTCACCAGATTTTGTCATGATTCAGATGCTTTCTAATACCCTCTTTCTTTCTCTAATTTAGGTGTGGCCAGAATGAGCACACAGAATAGGAATGTGGAGTAAGTAGGAGAATTAGTGAAATTTGACATTTTAAAAAATCCTCACACAAGGATATGCTTACTGATTTTATTTATTTATTTATTTTTATTTCTTTTTCTAATTTTATTTTAATGTTTAAAGTACTACAAATGGTAGTACATATATCTCCTCCCCCCCCCATTGACCTTCCCCCAGCCTCCTCTACCCCCTGGCACATACCCTCATCTCCCCCACCCCAGTATCTTGTGTCCATTGGTTGTGCTTATACGCATGCATACAAGTCCTTCAGTTGATCTCTTTCCCCCACTCCCCAACACTCCCCAGCCTTCCCGCTGTAGTTTGACAGTCTGCTCAATGCTTCACTGCCTCTGTATCTATCTTTTTATTTATCAGGTTATAATGTTCTTTATTTTCCATAAATGAGTGAAATCATGTGGTATTTTTCTTTCATTGCCTGGAAAATTTCACTTAGCATAATGCTCTCCAGTTCCATCCATGCTGCTGCAAATGGTAAGAATTACTTCTTTTTTATAGCAGCATAGTATTCCATTGTGTAGATGTACCATAGTTTTCTAATCCACTCATCTGCTAATGGGCATTTAGGCTGTTTCCAAATCTTAGCTATGGTGAATTGTGCTGCTATGAACATAGGGGTGCATATATCCTTTCTGATTCGTGTTTCTAGTTTCTTGGGATATATTCCTAGGAGTGGGATCACTGGGTCAAATGGGAGTTCCATTTTTAGTTTTTTGAGGAAACTCCATACTGTTCTCCACAGTGGCTGCACCAGTCTGCATTCCCACCAGCAGTGCATGAGGGTCCCTTTTTCTCCGCATCCTCGCCAGCACTTGTCATTTGTTGATTTGTTGATGATAGCCATTCTGACAGGTGTGAGATGGTACCGCATTGTCATTTTGATTTGCATCTCTCCGATAATTAGTGACTTTGAGCATGTTTTCATATGTCTCTTGGCCTTCCTTCTGTCTTCTTTCAAAAAGTATCTATTTAGGTCCATTGCCCATTTTTTTTATTGGTCATTTATCTTCCTTTTGTTAAGTTGTATGAGTTCCCTGTAAATGTTGAAGATTAAACCTTTATTGGTGATAACATTGGCAAATATGTTCTCCCATACAGTGGGCTTTCTTGTTGTTTTGTTGATGGTTTCTTTTGCTGTGCAAAAGCTTTTTATTTTGATGTAGTCCCATTTGTTTATTTTCTCTTTAGTTTCCATTGCCCTAGGAGCGGTATCGGTGAAGAAATTGCTTCAGCATATGTCTGAGATTTTGCTGCCTGTGGATTCCTCTAGTATTTTTATAGTTTCCAGTCTTATGTTTAAGTCCTTTATCCATTTTGAGTTTATTTTTGTATATGGTGTAAGTTGGTGATCTAGTTTCATCTTTTTGCATGTATCTGTCCAATTTTCCCAACACCATTTGTTGAAGAGACTGTCTTGACTCCATTGTATGTTCATGCTTCCTTTGTCAAATATTAATTGAGCATAGTGGTTTGGGTTGATATCTGGGTTCTCTATTCTATTCCATTGGTCTATATGTCTGTTCTTGTGCCAGTACCAGGCTATTTTGAGAATAGTGGCTTTGTAATACAGCTTGAAATCTGGTATTGAGATCCCACCTACTTTGTTATTCTTTCTCAGGATTCCTGCAGCTATTTGGGGTCCTTTTTTATTCCAGATGAATTTTTGAGAGAGTTCTTTCTTGGTCTGTGAAACATGCCATTAGTATTTTAATGGGGAGTGCATTGAATCTATAGATTGCATTGGGTAGTATGGACATTTTAATGATGTTGATTCTACCAATCCATGAATGTGGTATGTTCTTCCATCTGTTTATGTTCTTCCATCTGTTTATGTCTTCCTCTATCTCTTTTTTCAGTGTCCTGTAGTTTTCTGCGTATAGGTTTTTACCTCCTTAATTAAGTTTATTCCTAGGTATCTTAATTTTTTTGGTGCGATGGTAAATGGGATTGCTTTTTTAGTCTCTCTTTCTGTAAGTTCACTATTGGGGTATAGAGATGCCATAGATTTCTTGGCGTTAATTTTGTATCCTGCTACATTGCTGAATTCATTTATTAAGTCTAATAGTTTTTTGATGGAGTCTTTAGGGTTTTTTATGTATAGTATCATGTCATCTGCAAATAGGGACAGTTTTACTTCTTCTTTTCCAATTTGGATGCCTTTTATTTCTTCTTCTTGTGTAATCGCAATGGCTTATACTTCCAGTACTATGTCAAACAGTAGTGGTGAGAGTGGGCATCCCTGTCTTGTTCCTGTTCTTAGGGGAAATGGTTTTAGTTTTTGCCCATTGAGTATGATGTTGGCTGTGGGTTTGTCATATATAGCTTTTATTATGTTGAGGAATGATCCTTCTATTCCCACCTTGCTGAGAGTTTTTATCAAGAAAGGGTGTTGGATTTTGCCCAATGCTTTTTCTGCATCCATTGATATGACTATGTGATTTTTATCTCTCAATTTGTTTATGTGATGTATCACGTTTATTGATTTGTGGATATTGTACCATCCTTGCATCCCTGGGATAAATCCTACTTGGTCATGATGTATGATCTTTCTGATGTACTGCTGAATCCGATTTGCTAGAATTTTGTTGAGGATTTTGGCATCTATGTTCATGAGGGATAATGGCCTGTAATTCTCTTTCTTTGTGTTGTCTTTATCTGGTTTTGGTATTAGGGTGATGCTGGCTTCATAGAATGAGCTTGGAAGTGTTCCTTCCTCTTGAATTTTTTGAAATAGTATGAGGAGGATAGGTTTTAGTTCTCCTTGAATGTTTTGTAAACTCCCCTTTGAAGCCATCTGGCCCCAGGCTTTTGTTTGCTGGAAGCTTTTTGATGACTGCTTCAATTTCTTCCATAGTTATTGGCCTATTGAGATGTTTAGATTCTTCCTGACTGAGTTTTGGAAGGTTGTATTTTTCTAGGAATATGTCCATTTCCTCTAGGTTGTCCAATTTGTTGGAATAGAGTTGTTCATAGTATTTTTTTTTTAAACAATCATTTGTATTTATGTGGAGTCTGTTGTTATTTCACCTCTTTCATTTCTGATTTTGTGTATTTGGGTCCTCTCTCTTTGCTTCTTGTTGAGCCTGGCTAGAGGTTCATCAATCTTGTTTATCCTTTCAAAGAACCAGCTCTTGGTTTTGTTGATCTTTTGTATTGTTATTTTGGTCTCTAGGTTGTTTATCTCCGCTCTGATCTTATTATTCCCTTCCTTCTGCTTACACTGGGCTTTTCCTGTTGCTCTCTTTCTAACTCTTTGAGTTGTAGAGTTAGGTAATTTATTACCATTGTTTCTTGTGTTTTTGCAGTAGGCTTGTAGAACTATGAACTTCCCTCTCAAGACTGCTTTTGCTGTGTTCCTTAGATTTTGGATTGTTGTGTTTTCATTTTCATTTGTTGCCAGGATGTTTTTTTTATTTCTTCTTTGATCTCTCTGGTAACCCAGACAATATTTAATAGCATGCTATTTAGTCTCCATGTGTTTGATTTTTTTGGATTGTTTTTATTGTAGTTGATTTCCAGTTTTATGCCACTGTGATCTAAGAAGATGCTTGATATGATTTCTAACTTCTTGAATTTGAAGAGACTTTGCCTGTGACCCAATATATGGTCTATCTTTGAAAATGACCCATGTGCACTTGAGAAGAATGTATATTCTGTGCCTTTGGGGTGAGATGTTCTAAAGATGTCAATTAATTCCATCTGTTCTAGTGAGTCATTTAGGATTGATGTTTCTTTGCTGATTTTTTGTTTAGAGGATTTTTCCAATGATGATAGTGTGGTATTAAAGTCCCCTACTCTGATTTAATTTTTTTATGTATTTGGGTGCTCCTGTATTGGGTGCATATATGTTTACCAGAGTTATTTCTTCTTGTTCGATCGCTCCCTTTAGTATTATGAAGTGGCCTTCCTTATCTCTTTTTATGTCCTTCTCTTTGAGATCTAATTTGTCAGATATAAGTATTGCTACCTCAGCTTTTTTTAATTTCCATTCGCCTGGAAAACCTTTTTCCATCCCTTCACCATCAGTCTGTGTGCGTCTTTTTTTTCTGAGGTGGGTTTCCTGTAGACAGCAGATATATGGGTCATGTTTTCTTATCCACTCAGTTACCTTATGTCTTTTGATTGGGGCAGTTATTCCATTTACATTTAAAGTTATTGATTGGTACTTGTTTGATGCCATTTTTATTCTATACCCCTGTGTTCCTTCTTTGCTTCCTATTTCTTCTTTTTACAGCAGACCCTTTAGCATTTCTTGCATTGCTGGTTTGGTGATAATAAACTCCCTTAGTCCTTTTTTGTCTGTGAAGCTCCTGATTTCACCCTCAATTTTGATTGATAGCTTTGCTGGGTACAGTATTCTTGGATTCAGACCCTTCCTTTGCATGACTTTGTATATTTCATTCCATTCCCTTCTGGCCTGATGTGTTTCTGTTGAGAAATCAGTTGCTAGTCTGATGGGGGTTCCTTTGTAGGTAACTTTCTCTCTCTCTCTGGCCGCTTTTAAGATTCTTACTTTGTCGTTGGTGTTTGCCAATTTAATTATAATGTGCCTTCATGTTGGTCTTTCGGGGTTTATTTTGTTTGTGACTCTGTGAGCTTCTTGGATTTGTGTGAGTTTTTTCTTCACTATATCAGGGAAGTTTTCTGTCATTATTTCATCAAACAGGTTTTCTATTCCTTGCTCAGTTTCCTCTCCTTCTGGCACCCCTATTATGTGGATGTTGTTTCGTTTCGTGTTGTCTCAAAGTTCCCTTAGGCTCTCCTGTTTTTTAATTTTTTTTCTAGATGCTGCTCTGCTTAGATATTTTTTCCTACCTTGTCTTCTAGCTCACTGATGCGGTCCTCTGATTATTTTAGTCTACTGTTGATGCTTTCTGTTGAGTTCTTTATAGCAGCAATGTCATTTTTCATTTCTTCTTGGTTCTTCTTCATTTCCTCTTGGTTCTTACACATATTGTTGAATTTGTCTTCCATTGTTTTCAGCCATCTTATAACCATTTCTCTGAATTCTTTCTCTGACAGGTTGCTTGCCTCCATTTCATTTACTTCCTTTTCTGGTGATGCCTGCTTTTCTTTCATATGTGGGCTGTTTCTTTGTGTCCCCATGATCTCTCTTCTCCGGGTGTCTGGTTATGTAATTCTCTCTCCTTTTCCTTGGCGTAATCTGACCTTTCCTTGAGAAGGTGCAGAGCTCTTCCGAATCAGTGTATTTGCGCAGCCTGAGATCCAGTGTTCCTGGCTTCGCACTTGGTCCCTGGGTGTTCTGTTTGTAGAGTCACGGGATGTATAGGCTTCTGATAACAGGGACTCTCCCCTTCAAGATGGCACGGTCTCTACGGTAGAGCCCATCGCTCTGGGAGAGATTTCTGCAGCAGTATAGGCTGCCTGGTCAGGGAAGCCTGGTCCGGCAGTCCCCAACAGTCCCTTGGAGTATAGCTGACCCTCACCCACAAATATACACTCGCCGTACTCCACACACTCTCCGTTTGTTCTCTCACTCACACACTATCTTGCAGTCTGCCTTCCCATTGGTAGCCATCTTTCTCTCCTCTCTCCTTACTGATTTTAGAGAGAGGGGGAGGGAAGGGGAGAAGGAGAGAGAGAGAGGGAGGGAGAGAGAGAGAGAGAGAGAGATAGATAGAGAGAGAGGAGAGGGAGAGAGAAACATTGATGTGAAAGAGTACATCAATTGGTTGCCTTCTGTACGTGCCCTGCCTGGGAATCGAACCCACAATCTAGATATGTGCCCTGACTGGGAATTGAACGCGCAATCTTTTGGTACACAGGATGATGCTCCAAGCAAATGAGCAACACCAGCCAGGGCATATTTGACATTTTTAAAGGAACAATGTTCTGGGTAAGATTTCAGAATAGACATCACTTTTCCTCTGTGAACACCATGTTCAGGGTCATAATGGGTGCTTGATCTCACAACCAGGTTCAAAATATTAGATTTCTTAATTCCGGTCCATTATCTAATTAGTCAGATTATTTTTCAGAATGTTGCTGTGAACCATCTCTTAACTTCCAGTCTCCACTACACAGGCCCTGATCAGTTTTCACTCTTGTGTTAGGGTAAGAGTGTTTTTTAAGTGGCTCATCCCTCTGATCCAGTCTGCATCCCACTTCCAGATTCATCTCCAGAGAGACTGCTTTGGCCATATTGATCCCCTATTTCAATAGCTTGTCATAGGAAAATCAAGCTGTCTAGTCCAGTAGTTAAAGTCCTCTGTGGTCTGACCCTCTTCCATCTTTCAGCATTATCTTCTATTTCTATTAAGGAACCTTCTATTCTAGCCAGAGTTAGATGAACAGGTGCTGCCCAGGTGCCAAACTATAGGAGATGTTACAATTATTGTAATAAATCTGAAATATTGTGCTAGATGACTATGGTTTCCACATATACTCCTTACATTTCTGTAGAAATCTTAATTGGTCATTTCTGCCCTCCCCCCCGCCCCAATCCAAATAGTTCTGTCAAGTGGGAAAATTTTTTCTAGTTAGCTCTGATTTATCTCTGTTGATTATTTTGCAACATGTAAGCCATAAAGCCTGCCATCAGTGTGTGAAAAGTGATTTAAAGTCAGCAGTTGCAGTCAGCTGTAATTCTGGAACCAAATAATGCATTGTATGAAGCTATTTATTGGAAATGATCAGTTTTATTATTTATACTTAAGGTAGGTTTATTGAGGTTTGATTTACACACAGCAAAATTCACACTTTTTCAATGTACAGTTTGATGAATTTTGACAAAACTCATATACTGTGGTGCAACCATCACCACGATCAAAGATGCAGAATATTTCCATGACTGTCATTTTCATTTTAAGTGGTTTATCATGAATCCTTAAAAGTAGTCTGATTTATAATCCTAATATATAAAAACCCTGGGTTGTAATGACCAGTAACGACCAAGGCTCGACCAACCAAAAGTCAGTCCTGCAGTCAGCGCTGGGTTGCTACCAACCCAGTGCTGACTGCTTCAGCTGCAGGCGTGGTGCCCCAGCACTGACTGCTGCAGGGGCTGCGAATCAGGGCCAGAGAGAGGCCTGAAGAGAAGCAGGGACTGATCTGTTGTCTCTGTGGCAGCTTTTGATCAGCACTTGCCTCTCCCTTTCTCTCCCAGTCTGGCCAGCAGCCATGCCTCCATTTCTCTCCAGGCCTCCACCGGGGCTGCTGATCAGCCCCACCTTTCTGATCAGGCCCCGTTGATAGGCCCAGAGATGCTGACTTGCATAGGAACCGACCAATCAGAACCAAATCTTGGTGTTGTGGGGAGCCAATGGCTGCCTAGGAGGCAGAGCTTTTGACGCTGACTAGAATAGAAACCGACCAATCAGAACCAAATCTGGGTGCTGTGGGGAGCTGCCTAGGAGGCGGAGCTTTTGATGCTGACTGGCATAGAAACTGACCAATCAGAACCAAATTGGCCAGCAGAGGAGGGCAGTTGGGGGCAAGATCAGGCCGGCAGGGGAGGGCATTAGGGGCGAGATCAGGCTGGCAGGGGAGGGCTGTTGGGGGCAAGATCAGGCCAGCAGGGGAGGGCAGTTGGGGGCAACATCAGGCCAGCAGGGGAGGGCAGTTGGGGGCAACCAGGCCAGAAGGGGAGGGCAGTTGGGGGTGAGATCAGGCTGGAAGGGCTGGGCAGTTGGGGGCAACCAGGCCGGCAGGGGAGGGCAGTTAGGGGCAATCAGGCAGGCAGGCAGAGGCAGTTAGTGGCAACCAGGCTGGCAGGGGAGGGCAGTTAGGGGTGATCAGCCTGGCAGGCAGAGGCAGTTAGGGGCGATCAGGCAGGCAGGCAGGTGAGCAGTTAGGAGCCAGCGGTCCCAGATTGTGGGATCAGGCCTAAACTGGCAGTCAGACATCCCCCAAGGGGTCCCCAATTGGAGAGGGTGCAGGCTGGGCTGAGGGAATGCCCCCTTCTGTGCACAAATTTCATGCACCGGGCCTCTAGTATTATACATAGTAAAATCTTTATTTGATCAATTAAAAATTATTTAATTTTTAAATAGAAAAATTGGTTTCTTCCTGCCTCTGATAGACTAAATATGTAAAGAAAATCCATTTTAAGGGGCCTGTCAGGAGTGCCCACAGATCCTGGTTCAGTACCAGGTGGTCTCTCTCTGTGGGATACTGTAGGAAGGGTGGATTTGGGGAGGGAAGTGATAGTTCAGTTTGGGGCATGTTAAAATTAAGGGGCCAATAACCAGGGCTGATATTAAAAACATTTAACGACCAATAGAGTACAGATAGGAATTAGCATGGCTGCCTGAGTGGTTGGAACAGACACTACCAATCAGCAGTTGGGAAAGCTATTCCTATGCATGCTGACTAAAAATTGGCTCGCCACACAGGACATTCAGGCAGGAATTTGGAATTGAGGAGACAGAAGTCAGAGGCAAAATTGGACTGGATAGGATAGATTGGGTGGGCAGATAGATAATGCTTACTTAATCCCAAGGAATTGATTAGATTGGTAGGAAAGGGCTGTTAGGTAAACTCTGGGAATGTGATGAGGTTAAGAAGTGAGTGAGGAGTGGATGGAAAAGTGAGAAGAGAATGGAAACAGAACAGTATCCTGGAAATCAAGAAACAAGATAATTTTAAGGATGGAATGGTCAAGGGGATAACAAAGTGACCCTGTTTATTGTAGAAAAGATTGGAAATGTCATGGAAAGAATGTTCTGTTCACACTTTTCTTTGGTGTTTCCCTATCTTATCACTCAGCTACATAGTGATTGACTCGGATTCTGATGATGAATACTTCCCTGAGGAAGATGGAAGTAAGGACTCCAAAAGTGGCAGAGGCAAGTATACCATAAACTTAGAGAAGCAGCCGAGCTCTGCAAGCTCATCACACACAAGCGTTGCAGGATAGGTCAGCCAAAGTTCTATTCTGAGTCACTTAGTAGTGAGTGCCACCATTTCTTTCCTCGTATGTGCCGGATGTGGATATGGCTGGATTCCCTACACCTCTTGGTAGGTTTCCTAACACAGCAGCAACTGCTCCTGCTGCTGCCTGAGACCCTGGGTATTTCTCTCAATGGAGTTCTCACCTACGTAGCACTGCTTTAAGGGAGCAGAGGGAAGCAAGCCAAGGACACCCTTCTTCCTTCTCTCTGTGTGGGAGTAACAAAGAGGAGTGAGAGAGGCATGGGTTCCTTCTTTCTGCCTGATGGAGACTTGAGTGGGTGATGATCCTGGGCCTGCAGGGGAATCTGTGCTTTCTTCATCTAGCTCTTTGTCTTTGCCTTTTGCTACTCTCTGTATGTTTTCTAGAGATTCCTGTTTTTCTCACCACCTGTTTCCTACAGCATGACCTTGCCTCTTTAGAATCAGAGGACCTTTTAACCTTGTGGGAGGCGTGGAGCTTTACTCCCAGGTCAGAACCTGCTCAGTGGGTCTGAAATGTAGGAAGACTAGGAGCTTCTTAAGCATCCGAGGTGGTATTTTATTTATTTTTGTTTGCTTAGTACAAGGTGTAGGGCATGATACATAGGTGCTTAATTAAGGTACTGGTTACTTCTTTGGTAACTACACAAGAACTACCATTGGCTAGCATTTCCTAGCTAACCTGGGATATGAGAGCAGGGGAAAGAGAGGTGGCTTAGAACCCTAGTCTCCTGTTCCACCACCTGTCCACAGGGGTCCAGGTGCTGTAATGCAAAGGGGTCCCTGGGAGGTAGCTGCAGAGTAGAGCATGGGTGACAGAGCCCATAGGCCACTAGCTGCTGACTCCTTGAGTCAGAAGATCCGTAGTCTTTTGAGGGTGAACTTCCAACTCAGGCTGCTCTTACCTGTCTGACCAGTGGGCTGTAACTGTGGGCATCCATTTTAGTCATGGAGGGATGAAGAAGGCTCCAAAGGACTGTCTTTGTCTCTTTACTGTTCTCCACATGAATTTTGGTAATTTTACAGAAAAAGAGGCCCGAGGAATTTTAACACACTTCCAACCTCACTTCTATCCTTTGTCAGTGGACGGGGTCATGCTTTATGGATTGTGAGCAGTGCGTCCCCACTGTTTTGTTTTAAAAGTTTCAATTGAAGTGGGAAATCTTTAAATTTTCTGGGAAGCATGCTTTTTACAATAGGAATGTCCACTCCTTTCTCTTTCCTTATTGCATATCTAAAGTTGTTTGGTATTTAATTCAAATAATAGATGAGAGTCTCAATATACATTCTCCCAAATCTGAAATTTTACGATAAAGATTTTTTGTGCCATGGATATGTTTCACATCTTGCCTCTGCTCTGGTTTACATTTTTACATCCAGAATCAGAAACCTAGAAGCTGAGCTCTGAACAGATTGCAGAGAGCATGTGGTGTTAGACATGCCACCCTTCTAATCAGGTGAAGGGCTCTTTCAACTGAGGGTGATGACATTCTGAATGCTCACAAGGCCTCTCAGTGCTGACATCAGGACTTAACTCCTCACTCTTACATCAGTGGTTAGAAAATTAAATTTTGGTGGCAAGTATAGAATTGCCAATTTTTAATTTGTCTGTTGATGGAAATATACTCCAACTACTATCTGCTATCACCATGATTTCATAAAGTAAAGAGCCCCAAAAGTTTAGTGAGGACATAATCTCAAAATAAAGGACAGTCCTTTAAATTATAGAAATTGAACTTGATGGGAAAAAACCAACTGTATTATTCTATTGTCTCTTATTTGTCTATGGACCAGTGAGAATATACAAGTCTATAGACCTGTATTTGGGAACCGCTGATCACCTACATCATGCTATTTAGAGAATGTGATTTGAAGATTTCCACTGGACTTGGATTGGTTTTATCTGTAACTGTTCTCTGTAAAATAAAAAAGTAATAGAGGGAAAATAATCTAGAATAACTGATTCTTTTTTTTTTAGAATAACTGATTCTTAACTGTGATTCATAATGTCACAGTTTCCTGCTTGTTTAATTTCTGCTCAATAATCGGAAGTTGAGTGTCTCAGGGTGGGAGCATAGGGTGGAGAAAGTCTGCTTATATGTGAATGTGCATCTTGAATTTCAGATGAGATTCTGGAAGTGTTATCTGATATTGATGACATTATGATCCAGGAGTTTCCAATAATTATCAGTGATGATGATGATAGTAATGTGGAGGGCCCTGTGACAACAGAAGAGGATGCAGCTGATGAGGGCCAAATGGCCTCAATTGAAAAGGAGATGGAGCAGTGTGCTCTCTCCCCATGCAATTCATCTCATGAGAATCTCTGCCAACTACCAAATGCTGCTGAGGCTGAAGTAGAGATTTCAGACATAAATATGTCAACTGATGGAGAGCTTGTACCTGTACCAAGGAAAAGGAAATGTAAAACCAAAAATATATGTGTGACACCTGGTAAGCCAGTCAAGCCAAGTACCCCTGTTCCCCCAAGTAGCCTTCCCAGTGTGCCAGCCATGCCTGCCTTGCCCTTTCCCCTGGATATGTGTCTTGTTGGGTCTGCCTTTCCTACCTGCCAACCCTGTGCCATTTCTTTTCTTTCTTCTTTTCTTTTTGATCTCTACCCTTTTTTAAAAAAACAAAACAAAACAACTTTATTGTTCAGATTATTACAGATGGTCCTCTTTTTTCCCACCATAGCACCCCTTCACCCAGTTCTCACCCCACTCCAGGCCACCCCCCCCACTGCTGACCTCGTCTATAGGTGTAAGCTCTTTGTCCAATCTCTTCCCGCACCCCACACATCCCCTTCCCGATGAGAATTGTCAGTCTGCTCCCTTTCCATACCCCTGATTCTATTACATTCACCAGTCTGTTCTGTTCATCAGGTTTTTTATTCATTTGATTTTTAGATTCACTTGTTGATAGATATGTATTTGTTGTCACTTTGTTGTTCATAATATTTTTATCTTTACCTTTTTCTTCTTCTTCCTCTTCTTAGAGAATACCCTTCAGCATTTCATATAATACTGGTTTGGTGGTGATTAACTCCTTGAGCTTTTTCTTGTCTGTGAAGCTCTTTATCTGACCTTCAATTCTAAATGATAGCTTTGCTGGGTAGAGTAATCTTGGTTGTAGGTTCTTGCAATTCATCACTTTGAATATTTCTTGCCACTCCCTTCTGGCCTGCATAATTTCTGTTGAGAAATCAGCTGACAGTCGTATGGGTACTCCCGTGTAGGTAACTAACTGTTTTTCTCTTGCTGCTTTTAAGATTCTCTCTTTGTCTTTTGCTCTTGGCATTTTAATTATGGTGTGTCTTGGTGTGGTCCTCTCTGGATTCCTTTTATTTGGGGATCTCTGCGCTTCCTGGACTTGTAAGTCTATTTCTTTCACCAGGTGGGGGAAGTTTTCTGTCATTATTTCTTCAAATAGGTTTTTAATATCTTGCTCTCTCTCTTCTTCTGGCACCCCCATAATTCGGATGTTGGTACGCTTGAGGTTGTCCCAGAGGCTCCTTACACCATCTTCATATTTTTGGATTCTTTTTTCTTTTCCGGTTGGGTGTTTTTTGCTTCCTCGTATTTCAAATCTTTGACTTGATTCTTGGGATCCTCTAGTCTGCTGTTGGATCTCTGTATATTATTCTTTATTTCAGTCAGTGTATGCTTAATTTCTGATTGGTCATTTTCCATATCCTTGAAGGTCTCACTAAATTTCTTGGAGGTTTCTAGAAGATTCTTGAGTGACCTTATAACCATGGTTTTGAACGCTATATCAGGTATTTTGCTTTAATCCATTTCTTTCATTTGTGATTTGTTTCTTTGTTTCCGCATTTTGGCTGCTTCCCTGTGTTTGTTTCTATGTACTGGATAGCTGATAAGTCTCCTTGAGTTGATAGAGTGGCTTTGTGTGGTAGGTGTCCTATAGGGCCCAGTGGCTCAGCCTCCCCAGTCACCTGAGGTGGACGCTCTTGGTGCACCCCTTTGTGGGCTGTGTGCACAGTCTTGTTTTAGTTAACCCTTGATTGCTGTTGGTATCACTGGGAGGATTTGACCTCCAGGCCAACTGGCTGTGATGATCAGCTGTGTCTACACTGGAATATCTGTTGTGCAGGAGACACCCTTATGGGGCAGGACTTGCTTCAGTGGGGCTTTGGTGCTCACTGAGTCTGCCTATTGAGTGTGTCTCTTATGGATGTGAAGAGTTGTAATCCGGTATGGTCTCACTCTGACACTGGGTACATTGGCTTTTGGATCTCCAAGAAAGTGCAAGGTCAGCCACTGTCTGGGGTTGCCCAGCAGGAGCTACAGAGAGATCTACAGATTCCTCCTCTTTGTATGGGGTTTGGAAGTGCCCAGACAAGGCCCAGCTGTGAAGCAAGGCAGGCTGCTGCTGCCAGGCCTTGGGCCTTTTATTGATAGCTTTGGGGTTCCCTGACTCAGCTGCAGCTTGTTTGACAGGTTTTAGGCTGAGAAAGGACAGGCCATTCATATGCAAAAGCCACTGTGCACAGCTTGGGTGGGGTTGTAAATTGGGTGGGGCGGGGTCTCTGGGAATCACCAGGGTGGAGCAAACAGCAATGGCTGCCAGTCAGCCCTGCACCAGGGAGGTCCCCGGGTCTCTGCGTCCCACGCCCCCGTGCAGGAACAATGATTGCTGCGAGCACCTTTGAGAGAAAGCCACCCTCGTGGTCCTGTCCCGATGCCAGACAGTCCAGTTTCTCCCCGTATGTGTCTGGGTCCCCCAGAGTCTCACCTGGAACTGGAGTTCAGAGCAAGCGGGAGCTTATATCTCCCTCCGGATTGAAAGAGCAGCACATCCAGGTGCCAGCACTTTCCACGCCTCCGTACCTCTTACCAGTCTCAATGTGCTTTCTTCACCTCTCTAGTTGTGGAACTACCAGTCAGCCAGCTTTCCCGCGGTTCCTGGTGGTAGTTGTTCTGCCTTTTAGTTGTAATTTTGATGTGGTTGCGAGAGGCAGCAAGTATAGGTGTTTATCTATGTCTCCATCTTGGTTCTCTGATCAACCCTGTGCCATTTCAACAGATGCTTAGTGGCCAAGGGAGGCCACCATCCCAATGAACAGGATCTTTCTAGGAATGCAGGAGGAGTACCCAAGTCTTAGTATTAATAATCCTATCTGCCTGGAGTGCTTTCTCCCTGAGCTTTTTTGTTGTTAATCCTCACCTGAGGCTATCTTGCCCCCCACCATTGATTTTTAAAGAGAGTGGAAGGGAGTGGGAGAGACAGAGAGAGAGAGAGAGAGAGAAACATCGATATGAGAGAGACACATTGATTGGTTTCCTTCCACACACAGCCTCATCAGGGCCGGGGATCAGGGATCGAGCCTGCAACCTGAATCAAACCCGGGACCCTTCCGTCCAAGGCCAACACACTCTAACCCCTGAGTCAAGCCAACTAGAGCTGTCCCTGAGCTTTTTGTCCTGAGGCTATCCAATATTTCTTAGGACCCAGCCCAGTTGTCACTTCCAGGAAGCTATAAGTCATAGTTGCTCCTCCTCCTGGGTTCCCAGGTTTTTAGACCCCACCTCTGTTAAAGCACTCACATCTGAATCTGTCCCTCCAGTAGACACTGAGCCTATTTATTGGAGGACTCTTACCTTTCAGTCTCTCCCAGGTTCTAACCTTGTGTTTGGCACATAACAGATGCTTAATAAATATTTTAAGTGAATGAATGACACTCCTGATACGTAAGTCTCTGGCTAGAGCCACCAGCAGTATGGGAGCTAGACAATGGTGGAAAGATTTGGCTTTCATATAGAGTGAAGGTGCTTCCTGAGATATGAGCCATTTTCCTTAGAGCAAGTGTGTGAGATATGCCATGCCACTCCTTGTACTGCTAACACCTCAGTTGCCCTCAAAGTCCAACCTTAGCACTTGCTCCTGTGACATCATTATAAGTCTCAGTGCTTGTGACAGAGTCCTACACAGCTTTTTCTGTGGGAAGCTCTGAGTCATTGTGTAAATATTTCATGCTGACTGATGGAGCAGTATGCAGCCTTCAGGCAGACAGTTGTTGCTTATAGATGTTGATCTGGGCATGACTATGGGGGGTGGTCCTTCTAGGTTTCTGCCAGTTGCTTGATGGTACCAGTTTTCGGGGTACAAATGAACTATTATCTTTTCAGCTATTAGAGGACAAAAGTGGGTACAGCCTTCAAAGAAGAAATGCAGAGCAGCGCGACCTAAGAAGCGTAAGCCTAGGTACGTACTGCTCAAGTTCAACCAACCAGGACTTGATTGCATAAATGTCAGATGTTAAGCAGCCCACTGGGCACGTGTTGGGGAATTCAAGGTGGGTGAAGGAGTCTGGTGGAGGAGAGGGACAAAAGTTTCCATCCCTGAACTGGGAAGGCATAAGCAGGAGGGAGAGGCCCAGGTTCTGGCCGCTCCCCTCCTCCCTTTCCCCCAACAGAACTGGGGTGGCACTCTGCAAAGACCCCTGCAGTTTCCAGGCAACTAGGACCCTTTTGCCCCTGTAGCAGCTCTGGCCTCTGAGGTTTCCTTTGCCCTTTAACTCAGATGAAAGAATTATATGTAACCAAACAAGATACTGTGTTTTTTTTTTCCAGCCTCATGGCCACTGGTTTGCACTAAACCAAAGCAAATGCAGTGGAAATGGTGAGAAGGCAGTATTGACATGTTCCAGTCTGCTGGTATCAGGGGGAGGGCAGGCAGGATTGTCTTCCAGGTTTTTCATGAACTCGGTTACTCTTACTACTTCTATATATTCTTGAATAATTTTCCATCTTTATTAAACATTGGGGTTAAATAGATTGCTTATAGTTCCTTTATTTTTATTGATCATTGAAAGCAATAGGCCATTTTGACCAAAGACATGCTAATACTTAAAGGAAGCAAAGAATGAATACATTTTCTCATTTAGATTCTGGGACTTCTCACTTTTTTCTTTAATAATATGATGCAGTATGCATAATGTCTTGTTTTTACTTGCATTCAGGAACAGTATATACTTACATCTGAATTATCTTATGATAGAAGGCATATATTTGAAGGATTGTATGTTTATTTTTTTTACTTGTGTTCTGGGGCAATAAGTGCATCTTAAGGGGAGAAGAGGAGTGATGTATCAGGCATTGGGCAACACAGTGACTTGGGCCTGAGCAGAGAGATTCTGTTTCCACACTTCTCACTGGGTGAGGCAGCTGACAGCAGTCTGGCTTGTTCTGTACTAGAAGGCCCCCTCCCAGCAAAGTTTCTTCTTTGGATTCCTGGATAAATATTCAAGCTGCTTTGCCTATAGGAACGGGTGTTTTTGGTTGCTCTAAGGTTGCTTGGCTGGACAGTGTGACAAAAGAAGAAAGAAGCTGCCCCTTTGTCATTGTCTTCTGCTTCATGCAAAGAAGACTAGTCTGTTTGAACTCCTCAGTGTTGCCTTGGTACTTCCTGTTTCAGTCTGTAGGCTTCCTGTTGTGCTTAGCATTGTTCCTGTGCATGCTGCTTACTGGTCAAGGTGTCTGATGTACCCATTTTGGGTCTTGTTGACTCCTCTGATGTGGAGACACCTAGCCTGCAGTAAAATGGCACAGGCATTGAGGTGAAGGTATGCTAAGCCACAAGACCTGCTTGTTGTGAGCACAAATACAAACAGGGGTCACATTCTCTGCTGAGGTCTGCAGATGGTTCTGGTCTTCATCTGCCACCTTTTCGGATGTAAATTTGCTTTCAGAACTAAGTTATTTGAGGCAGGAATGTTAGTCATATCAGGCTTTGGGATGAAGAACCTTACTTTAGCTGCATTTGCCTGGTCTGGTACTTTTTTCCCTCTCCCTAACCCCAGCCACCTCACATATGGTTTATTACGTGACTTTAGGGTTAATGAGTGCCCTGTTAAGTCAGAAACTCACTTCCCTGTGTTTGCTCCTGTTTTATCTTTCCAGCTCTGTGGGCTTGTCTCTTTGGACTTGTGGATTGTTCCAGCCAAGATAAAAATGCTTTAGTTTCAATAAATAGTTATTACAAGTGTGAGGCCTTTATGTATTTAGCACTGTTGTTTGCACATTTGAATTAGGCCTTGAAAGATGGGGCAGCAATAGTGGTCATTGATTTGGGTCTCTGAATTTTGGGTAAGTTAAAACCTTTGAGGTTCAGTTTTCTTATCTGCAAAGTGGAGATCATAAGACTGGTAATAGTTTTTTTGGAGGGTAGTTGTGTGAATGAGCTATGATAATGCAAAAGGAAGTTCTTGGCAAATTATAAAGTGTTACTCAGGAGGTTGTTTTCAGTGGAGATGTGGCCATTCTAAGCCATGGGCAAATAGGTCATACTGAGGCATGAACGAACTGGGAAATCACAGTTCCCATCAAGGGAATATTTAAATTGCTCATTTTGGCCAGAATGGGAATGGCAGTTAGAAATAGAAGTCAGGAGCCCTGGCTGGTGTGGCTCAGTTGGTTGAAAGCCATCCCATACACCGAAAGGTTGCCAGTTGGATTCCTGGTCAGGGCACATGCCCAGCTTGTGGGTTTGATCCCCAGTAGGGGGCATGCAGGAAGCAGCTTATTGATGTTTCTCTCTTTCCCTTCCTCTTTCTCTAAAAATCAGTTTTAAAAATCTTTAAAAAAAAGCAATAGCAGTCAGGACTAGCTTGACCTCGGCCAAGAAGTCAGTGGGACATAATTGGAACATGGCCTAGGAAAATTAATCTGGAGGTATGTTTGTGAGTTACATTAGAAAAAAGAGCTTGGAGGCAAGGAACACAAAGGGATGCTGTAATATCAATGTGTAAAGGGGAGGTGAGGAACTAGGGTGGTGACAGTGAGGTGGCAAGGACAGAAGAGGTGGTGGGAAAGAGATAGCGGTCTGTCGTTGTGTCTAATTGGATATAGGGTAAGGGATAAATTAATCAAGAAATGTCTTTGAGGTTTTCAGCTTGTATATAACAGAAGTTGGATAATTAAACATATTGAGCTGGAGACATGCTCATGTGAGCCAGTTGGTAATTTGCATTGGACAATTAATAGTAAACGTAGAACTACATCTTAGGAGAGAAATCGAGACTGAAGATATAGGTATAGGATCACTCCTGTTGAGATTGAAACCGTGGGCTTCACATATCTGAGGATATGCAAGGAGTGAAGAGGAAAAGGCTATGAATGGAACCTTGTGAAATGCCCTCATATAAGGAGCTGGAAGGAGGAGGGACCAGCAAGTTTTCCAAGTCTCTCTTGACATGTATGTATTTCTTCTATTTGTTTGTTTAGCTATACAAGACTCAGTTGAATTTCCTTTTGCAGGAACACTGACTGTAATATACCTGGATGTTTCTTGGGTGACATTGAAAAGTTAAAGCAGTATTCTGGAAGGAAATTCAAGAGAAATAAGGATGAACTGGTTCAGAAATTGTACACCCTGATGAACAACACTGTCTTTGAAAACAAGGTAAAATCAATGAAGAAGCACTGATTGAATATCTGCTGTATGCCTGGCACTCTTGGGTGCTGTGAGGTGTGCAGATGTGCTAATGGTATATTTCCTGTCCTTAACAAGTGTCAATTTAGATGGGGAGATGAAACATGCTTATGTGAAAGAAATAGAGAATGTTTGTGGATTATAATATACGGTACAGACTGTTACTACCACAGGAGATCAAGAGAGGGAGAAATCACTAAGACCTCAATGGTCAGGAAACAGGATTGCCTGGAGGAAGTGAGACTTGTTCTGGTTAATGAAGGATGGTAAGTGGAGATAAATCAGTGATGGGAGAGAGGGCATATTTTGGGTTGGACTATCTGGAAGAGAGGGTTTGTGTTGAAGAATAATGTGACCTTGGGCAAGTTACTTGAGTTCTCTTTGCCTCTGTTTCCTCATCTATAAAATGGGGACAATCATAGTACTGTTCTTCCTACTTCATGGAATTATTGTTTGGCCTAGGTAAGTTAATACACCTGAAGTGTATTAGAACAAGACTTATAGCATAGTCAGTAATACATGTTAGCTATTTTTTGATAGTGTAGGACTAGATAATGGACAGCCTTGGGAATCAGGTTGGGGGAGCTTAAATTGAAATCAGTAGGCACCACTGCACAGGGATGTGCTATGAAGCGGCTGCTGAAAGAAACAAATCTGTCAGAAGCAGGGGTGCAGACTAGATTTGGAGGAATCTGGGGGCAGAGACACAGACCCATTGGCCATTAAGTTTTTCAGACTTTATTGTCTCTGCAGGGAAAGTTCTGTCATTCTAAAGGTGCCCTTCCTGATGCCACATCAGATGACTGATTAGTGGAACCTTAAGTCCTGAGTTGCATTTTCATTTGTGCCTCACCCTTTCACACAGGTCACATCTACCTCAGCTGGTTTGTCCTCTCCTGGCCGCCCCTGACTTGGTCTCCATGCGAGGGAGCACAGCCCCTGCACTCCCACGCTCTCAGAGTCTCCCTTGCATCCTGATGGCCTGTTAATGGTCTTTGCCTGAGCTTTGACTTGCCTTTTATTCTACCCAGAATGTTTAGATTTGCAAAAACTTTTGAGATAATATTTTCCGGTCTGTTTAGAATTGCTTTCTGATTCACTGTTTGCTTGTCTTTCTCAGCTGCCAGAGAGACTGGATATCTGCTGGAATAATAAGATGCTGAGAACTGCTGGCTTGTGCAGCTCTGGCCTGTTTCATTACCCGAGGGAGCGTTATACTAAGATTGAGATTTCTCTGAAAGTCTGCGATTCTGCAGGTGACAGCAGCAGCGTGGCAGCTTTCCCTCTGGGCTTTTTTCTTCTGACACAGTGCCTGTTAAGTTACTTTTAGGTGCTGATATTCTCTGGCATACTGTGTCACAGCCTTACCTGTCATTCCAGGGTGGACAGGGCTACTGTGTGTTGCTTAGAGGACATTATTATTGGATGTCTCACCATCCTTGAGAGTCCCACTTGTCCATCTTTCTAGTAAGCCTAGCTTTCTCTCTGCAGCTTCCTGTTGGCAGCAGCAGCATATTTTTCTTTTATTTATTTATTTTTTATGGTTTAAAGTATTACAAATAGTAGTACATATGTCTCCTTTTTTCCTCCCAATTGACCTTCTCCCAGCCTCCCCTACTCCCCAGCACATGCCCTCACCGCCCCCCCCAGTGTCTTGCATCCATTGGTTATGCTTATATGCATGCATACAAGTCCTTTGGTTGATCTCTTACCACCCCCAACCCTCCCCAGCCTTCCCGCTGTAGTTTGACAGTCTGTTCGATGCTTCTCTGCCTCTGAATCCAGCAGCAGCATCTTTATTCTCCCCGTAACTGAGGGTCAAGGTTCCCTACATCTAGCCAATCACCAGATCTTCATAACCACTCTCCTGTTATTCCTTCTCTATCTTTGCTTCTGCCCAGGTATGGGCCCTCATCACCTCACTCTTCTCTCTGCTAAGAAACCTGGGGCTTGCCAGTGCCTGGAGCCCGGCTTTCAAGGCTGTCGTTGTCTTGGCTCCCACTGCTCCACCACTAGCCTGTGCTCCAGCAAGGCTGGTTTCCCCTTGGCTTTCAGAATGGACCACAGGCTTTCCTGGCTTCAATCTTTGCTCACACGTTTTCACACCTAGAATGGCTTTTCTAATTTTGCAAATCCAGTCAATTGTTAAGGGCCCAGCTCAGATCCCAGTTTCTCCATGGTGCTGCTTCTGACCAAATGGCACAGCTCTGGTGATTGTTCCCCACCTTGTCCACTTCTTTTTTTTTAAAATATATTTTATTGATTTTTTACAGAGAGGAAGGGAGAGGGATAGAGAGCTAGAAACATCGATGAGAGAGAATCATCGACCAGCTGCCTCCTGCACACCCCCTACCAGGGATGTGCCCGCAGCCAATGTACATGCCCTTGACCGGAATCGAACCTGGGACCTTTCAGTCCGCAGACCGACGCTCTATCCATTGAGCCAAACCGGTTTCGGCCCCACCTTGTCCACTTCTATTCCTGGAGGGCGGAAACCAGGTCTTGGCCAGGTGTATTTCTGGCAGCGCCCCTCGGAAAGATAAGGAGGATTGAGCTGCTCCAAAAGATTCATCACTCAAGGCTCTGCCATTTACCATATCGGATTGAAGTGGATAGAAATTTCCCTTTCAGAACCCTGGGAAGATAACACTCATGCTCACCTGCACATGTTTATATAAGGTGGTATTTTGTGTGGTGGGGTTGAGAGTCCAGGGCTGCTTGGGTAGTGATCAGAAGGGAATCGGTTTGAGTGCTCATGGTTTCTTTTTATTCCTTTTCTAAGACCGAATCCGGGATACTTTGATCCATGAGCTATGCCATGCAGCCTCCTGGCTGCTTGATGGCATCCGTGATTCTCATGGCCAAGCATGGAGATATTATGCCAGAAAATGTAATATGGTCCACCCAGAGCTGCCCTTGGTCACCCGTTGCCATAACTACAAGATTAACTACAAGATTTATTATGAGTGTGCTCAATGCAAAACCAGGTAAGATCCTTCTCCTCAGACTTTTTTCCAATTATGTTTTTACTAAGCCCTCCAAGTGGCTCTTCAGTGATTACATTAGTAAGTACATGGCTGACTGACTTGAGGAGTAAGACCTCTTTACTCCTTTCTGTGTCCTCTTTTCTCCAATCTTCCCTGCTTTGAGCCAGCCTGACCACAGCTGCTGCTTGGTGTCCCACTCTCTGAGAATCCCCAGAAAATCTGGCTTTGGGCCCAAGGCCAGCACAGAGAAACGGCTGAGTTACAGTAACCAACCCTTTGTTGTGTGGTATATCTTTTCTTCTTAGGGTTGGCCGCTACACCAGATCGTTGGACGTTGGGCGCTTTGTCTGTGCTAAATGCAAGGGACCTTTGGTCCTGCTGCCGTTAACTCGGAAAGATGGGACCCCCATAAAGCCCCATGTGAGACCCTTTGCCAAATATGTGAAGCTGCATTACAGATTAGTCAGGGAGCAGATGGCAGGTATCACCCATGGGGATGTGATGAGAACACTCAGCAAGGATTACTTTATCTGTAAAGAAAAGAAAAAACTTTGAGGTTATGTGAGAGGGTATCTGTGTGAGCCGAGTCCTCTACTGTGAAGAAGTTTTAGAAAAATATCTTTATTTCTATAAAGTTATGAATAATGGAATTTAAAACCTTTTTATAAAGCTTTTATTGTTGATAATTGTTCTTTAACCAAAGATTATATTACTCAGCACTTTGTGCCCTTGACAGTGCTCAGAAGCCCTTTGGGCCCACCTTGTGTCTTACACTCCAGAGTTGTAACTTGTAGAATTAAATGCAAAAGCAAAATACATTTTTGAGAGTGGTCAGCAGAGAGAATGTGAGTAATGCTGAAAGAGAATGTGAGTAATGCTAATCATCTGATTTTAAAGGCAGCAAGGACTGCTGGCAGATGTAACCTGTAACACCTACCCAGAAATAAAAAGCATGTTTCATGAATTTAGTTTCTCTTGCCAATTGTTCATAAAATAAAAATAAATAAAATGTTTTCTGAAATTCACTTGTTAGCAAAGTCTGTTTATTGACAACCTGTGCCAAGAGCAGAACAAGCCCCCGGATACCTGAAGCTCTCCTGGATGTGCTGGGAAGAGCATTCTTTGTTCTGGGTTTTTCTCTGATTCTTGTGACGGCTCACAAGTATGTCAGCAGCCTCCCCACATCTGGGAGCTATCTGGGATGTAGATGGAACCAATGTTGTATTTGTTCCAGATTGCTGCTATAACAAATTACCACAAGCTTAGTGACATTGTTATCTTACCACTCTGTGGGTTGGAAGTGTGGCACAGGCCTCACTGAACTGTAATTCAGGTGTCGGTGTGGCTGCATTCCTCTCTGGAGGCTCAGGGAACCATTTATTTGTCTTTTCCCAGCTTCTGGAGGCTGTTGCAATCCCAACTTTAAGTCTTCCTCCTACTTTAAGTCTTTAAAGCTGGCAGTGTCTGCTTTTCTGACTCCCCCTTTGCCTCCCTCTTTCACTTTTAAGGACCCAGGTGATGACAGTGGGCCCACCTGGATAATCCAGGAGAAGCTTATTTTAAGGTCAACTGATTAACAGCCTCAGTTCCCTTTGCCACGTAAGGTAACATATTCCAAAATTCTGGGGATTGGAGTGTGGCCATCTCTGGGGACTCATTATTCGGCCTGCCACACACATCTTTACTAGTCTGGCATCACTGTTCCTGTTTAGAGGCTGCATGTGCTCTGTCATTCCTTCATTCAGCAGGTACTTAGTGTTCTTTCAGTGGCCATAGACAGAAGCCTCGCCACCAGTCTAGATGGGATTGGTTGTGTACAAAGCATGGCATGAGCTTCCCCAGCTGTATCCTTCAGTCCCTTCTCTCCAGTCCCACCTCCAGCCATATCTGTGGTCTCAGTAAAGGCCCCACTGGCCTGTGAAACTGGATCATGACACCCTGGGGATTTAGGGGGAGCTGACTGTGGTGATTCTGCCCCTACAAAGGGAGGGTTCTGGCCTCTCCCTTAACTCAGTAACCCAGTCAGCCACCATTTTGGGGAGCCCTGGTCGTTTCTCCCATTCACTTCCGCCCTAGCTATAGCATGGGACAAAGCTCCTCACAGCCCACCTGTGCCTCCAGATGGCCTTTGTGCTAATGACTGTCGGCTATCATCTGATCGCATTGCTTGTCTTCCATCCCACTGCCATTTCCCAAGGAAAAGCCTGGCTCACCTGACTAACCATGACAGCCTTCTCCATTGGTCTCTAGAATACCATCACCTGACCCCAAACTAACTTGGTCTTATTTTCAACCCTTCTACATGAATCCTTAACTCTAGCCAGATAATACCACTTATAATTCCTCCAATAAGCATTGTTGTTTTTAGCCTTCCCAGCTTTGCTTCGGCCCTCCCTTCCTGGAAATGCCCCTTTTCCTTCTTGTCCTGGGAAATACTACTTGCCCTTTAAGGTCTGCTCATTTCTGTCTTCATGAAGCCATCCCAAATGGCTCCAGCCACAGTGCTTTGAGCCCCAGGTTCACCATGTGAGCCACATGTTTGCTTCATGGCCTAGACCAGTGGTCGGCAAACTCATTAGTCAACAGAGCCAAATATCAACAGTACAACGATTGAAATTTCTTTTGAGAGCCAAATTTTTAAAACTTAAACTTCTTCTAACTCCACTTCTTCAAAATAGACTCACCCAGGCCGTGGTATTTTGTGGAAGAGCCACACTCAAGGGGCCAAAGAGCCGCATGTAGTTCGCGAGCCGCAGTTTGCCGACCACGGGCTTAGACTGCTTGGTATTGTTACTTCTCATCACATCTTCCCTGCTGGCCTAAGCTTTTGGAGTGCAGGACTATGTCTTATTTATGTCTGCAGGCCCTTTCCCTAAAGTATACCTATACAGTGTCCAGCCAGCCAGTTGACTGCTTATCCTGTACCCATGTACCTAGGTGCTTCCCTGCAAGTGACAGGAGTGCCCAGGAGGACAGAGAGGAGGCCAGACATAAACATGAACAGGCAGCACTGGTTGGCCCAGTCCCAGGGACAGGCAAGGAGAAGCAGGAAGTGCATCCTAGAGCCTGGGCAGGGCCGACTGGAATGAGGCACTACTACCACACCTTGGTCCTCATTATCTTGTTTATTGAAAAGTTTTAAGCAGAATTTTAGACATAAAAAATGAGCAAATAGAGAGGTGTTGGGGACAATAGCTAGTCACTGCTGGGCTAGAGGCCTGGGCTAAGACCCCATAGGGACAGCTTCCACCATGCTTGCTTGCTTCATGCTCTTTGCACATGGGGAAGGCCACAGTCTAGTTACTGAATTAAGAGGGTGGTGGGGTTCCATGCAGCCAAAGAAAGAAGGGCCTGAAGGCAGCCAACTCTGAATCGGCAGGATAGGGCTTGGTAACTAAGGAGCAGCAATGGCGAAGTCCCAAGAGCCAGGAGGGTGGCTCCCTGGTAGACCTGGTGGTGCTGGGGCTCCCAGGAAATCCCAGGAGTGTGCATCTGGGGAGCCAGGACCAGGGGAGAGGGAGGGAGAAAGGAACCTGGAATGTAGGTGGGGGGGAGTCAGGCTGCGTGGCAAAGGGGTCACCCTCAAGCCCAGCCTCACAAGCCCGAGGAGGAGGCCTCTGTGGTCTCAGACCAGGATGAATCCCGGCGGGAAGACGGCAGCTGCCGCTGGTGCCCACTCTGGCCAGGGCAGCCCAGGCGCAGAAGTAGCGTCCACATCCGCTCTCGGAACTTGACACCCACGAAGGCATAAAGCAACGGGTTGAGGCAGCAGTGCATATAGCCCAGGCCTGAGGTGACAGACTTGGCCACGTCCACATGGCTTTCTCGGCCACAGTTGCGGGCCAAAGCCCCCATGTCCATGAGGGTGTCCACCATCACCACCAGGTGGTAGGGGGTCCAGCAGAGGGCAAAGGCCACCACTACCACTACCACCAGCCGCATGGCTCGCAGTCGCCGCTGGCCCCTGGAGACCAGCAGCACAGCTAGGATGCGGACATAGCAGTAGGCCATGACCATCAGGGGCAGCAGGAAGCCAGCCACCAGTTGCAGTAGGCGCAGTGCCGTGCGGCCCACCTGTGGGAAGTTGTACTGGCAGTGGGTGGCATTGAGGCGTGCGTCACGGTGGGCCGACAGGAAAATGAAGTCAGGAAGGGCAAAGAGTAGACATTGCCCCCAGACAACTACACAAGTGAGGGTCACACGAGCCGGGGGCCCCCGGCGGTAGAGCTGAGTGGCATGCACTATGCTCAGGTACCGGTCAAAGCTGATGCAGGCCAGCAGGAGGGCCCCTGCATAGAAGTTGATGTTGAAGAGGGCACCTGCCACTTTGCAGAGCCCAGAGCCGAAAACCCACTGGATCGCAGCGTCCACTGCCCAGAGGGGGAGGGTTAGCACCAGAAGGGCATCAGCCACGGCCAGGTGAAGCAGGAAGGTGTCGGTGCTACTCAGGGCTGCTCGTTGGCTCAGCAGCACTGCCACCACAGCGCCATTGCCCAGCAGCCCCAGCACAAAGAGGAGGCCATAGAGGGCTGGCAGGAAGGCTCGGTCAAAGTTCAGGCTGACGTCTTGTGGGCAGGGTGGGGAATTACAGCAGAAGTCACTCTCGTTTTCTCCATAGTCAAAGGAAGAGCTATAGTTTTCCAGGAGATAGGCAGGGTCAGAGCCTAGAAGCTCTAGGCGGTCACTGATCTGTGGAGGGAGGGAGGAGAGGAAGGAACAGACCCTGTAAACAGACTCCTTCAGAGATGTAGTCTGAGGAGCCTTTCTGGGAGCCCCTCCACGGTAAGGCAGGCCTTGAGGCCTGGGCCACACGCTGTAATTGTCCCCACCTTTCTTCCAAGGCCACACCTCCTGAACTGCACCTGCCCAGCCTTGGTGCTGGTATGTAACTTTCCTTCTCAAAGGCTGATTCTCACGCACCCTTTGGGGCCATCCTTTCAGCCCAGGGATTATGGGCTGGAGGAAATTTGCCCTGTGCCAAGAGCCTTCCATGCCCCTCTCCCCTTTCACCTTTCTCTTCCTTCAAGGCTTGCTGTTCTCTGTGTCCTGGCCACACCTAATTCTACCACCTTCCTCCCCAGGCAGCACCTCACCATCCCCTCTTCCAGTTACTGGCCCTCCTCTTCACTCCTCAGCCCTTATCTGGGGACCCCTACTTCCTGCTCCCCATGGGGTGTCTCTACAAATCACTGTGCCCCTGTGCATGCTTTCTGCCATTCTTTTTCTCCCTTACACCAAGGACTGCCACCCACTGGGGGCTCCTCCACCAAGCTTTAGCAGAATTAGTTCTTCCAGCCTTCTCCCATGAACCACCCCAGAGCTGCAGGCCTCCCCAGTGCCAATTCAGTCTGGCACCGAGGAGCCAAAGTTCCAAGTCTTGCAAGCTCTTGGGGGTGAGCCACCACCTCCTGCATTTTGCAGATGAGGCACCAGCCAGAGAAGGGAAGTGAGTCGCCGGTGGTCATTCACACTAATCAATGGCCAAGGTGGGTTCTCAATTCCCCGTCCAGTGACCCTTCTACATAACCCCTGCATTCTCTATGTACTCACCCAACCCTCTGGTGGTGCTGGCTCATGGGCCAGCCCTGCCGGTCCCCTAGTGTCCTGGGCTCTCCACTCAAAGAGTGGTCTGGCCTGGCTGGGCAGCAGCACTTACCTCAGGGAGCATGGCTGGGTTGGTGCTCCGGCTGCCTGGCGCGTGCTGCCTGCCCCTCTGCTTTGGTGCTTGTGGTTGCGAACCTGCACTATACAGAGGAAGTAAGGGTTTCATGTGGTTCTCGCCAGCTGCCTCTTCCATGGGGTTATCTACACCAGACGTTCCTAGACCCAATGCCATTCCCCTGGCCAGGGAAGCTGCTCTGAAGGATCTGACACAAGCCTGGGGCCAGAATGGCTGAGTCCTAGGGAAGGGTAGAGGCAGGTCTTCCAAGGGGAGAGGCCTGAAGGAGAAGCAGGGCAGGTGGGGAGTGAAGCCCTGCCTGCTGCCAGGGAAAGAACTGCTTCTCTTGCACTGGTGTGTCGACACTCAAATAAATGAGAACGTGTGCTCATCTGTCCTGGGCGGGAGTCAATTTTTGCCTGATTATAGACTGGTTCGCTAAACATGTTATGTCTATAAAAGGAGATTAAACTTCTTTTAAAAATCAAAATATTTAAAAAGAAATTGACTATACTACTAGTAAATCTAATCCTTTACTATTGCCCCTATGTGCTAATCAACGGGGGGGGGGGGGCGGGGGGGGCAAGGAAAAGGAATTGCTATGTGCCAGATGTTGTTTTAGGTGCTTTCTCTGTGACCACCTCATTCCAACCACACAACTCCCTCGTCAGGTGGGGGTTATCCTTATGACTAACCCAGAAAGGAGAAAGGTCTTCAGCAGACACAGCAAGTAAGGGTGCGTGCTAAGGCTGGACCCATGGCTGTTGACTCTCCTTTTGCCACATATCACACCACCTTCAGTTTTTATAAATGGAGAAACTATGACATATTAATGCTGTTAAAACCAAGTGAACTAGAGTTCTATATTTTAATGTGGGTGCATCTGGAAAAGCCAATGATCACATGGTGGAAGAGGCAAGTTATAGAATATGTGTATAGTTTGCCACCACTTACGTAAATTCTAAAAACCACACACACACACAAAAAAAACACTGTGTTGCTCTGGATACAGCTGTTTGTTCTAGAGTTTGAAAAAGGGACTGGAGATGTCACAAATTCGTGAGAGCAGTTGCTCCTGGGGCAAACAGAAGGGGAATAGAGTTGTGGAAGAGTACCTGGGGGTCTCCTGATTTTAAGGAACATCTGTAAACAGCGTTTGTGGAGCCAATCAGTCCTTTTCGGCTGCCCACTGTGGGGGAGTTCCACTCCCACCCTGCCCTCAGCTCTCTCCTGTCCTCTGCTCCCCTCCCTGTCACCTTGTTCTCATTAGCAGCTGGCAAAGGTGGCCATTAACTTGCCTTTCCCAAGCATTTCCTCTTTTTCTCTCTCCCCCCAGATGAAAAGGAGAGACATAGGCAATGCTAGCCCATGGTCTTGGGGTCCAGTTTTCAGCCAGAGCACTTCACCAGAGCCTCCATCCCAGGGCCTGGGATTCAGTTCACACTGATTGACAAGATGCACACTTGATAAGCCCCAAGGCCCTTCCCTGCCTCCTGTGGACAGAAGATGTGACTATCCCTGCTCCAAGCAGCTTGTCACCTGGAAGCTCCAGGCCAGAAGGAACTGAGGGCCTGGAGGAGGTCAGGAGCAGTGTAAGTAGAGGGGACTGGGAGGGTTCTAGAAGACATGGAAGTAGGATTGACTTGGTAAGGAACTGCCTGCCAGGTGAGGAAGAGAAGTGGGAGCCAGGACCAGTTTCGTGATGCTGGTGCAGGAAGAATTTCCATTCAGTGGGCTTCTACACATGAGAGAAATGAGGACAATGAAAAGGGACAACAAAAACGCTGTTTACAGATTTTCTTTAAAACCAGGAGATCCCCAGGTACTCTTCCCCAACTCTATTCCGCTTCTGCTTGCCCCAGGAGCAACTGCTCTCACGAATTTGTGGCATTGCCAGTCCACTCTATTTGTTCAACTTAATGGAAGGTCTTCTGTTCTGCAAGTTTGTCCTTCATCACCTTTGTGGTATTAAAATGATTTTTTTTCTTTATGAGATGATAGTAGAAATAGCTGATGGTTTTGGAAGTATCGCCTGTTGTCAGAAGTTGACAACCCACTGTGGGTCCTCTAAATATATGTTGGAATGTTACTGGTCCATGTGGAATTTCAAAGTCTAAGAACCCTGGTGTCCTTCCTGTGCCCCAGTCTCCTAATCTGTCACATGGGGACAATGATCCTCACCTTCCTGGACTGCTGGGAAGAAGAAATGACAGCACAAGCATGTCAGACAAGAGCTTTGCAAAAGTGCAGCTAGATTTCCTTTCGGAGTTTCAGGGTCGCATCCTGATAGGCCAGCCTGGGGGCAGGCTGCTCTCCCTGCTCCCTGTGTGGTCAAGAACATTGAACTTGTCTGGCTCCAGCCCTAAATCCACCCTGTTCGAGCTGTATGACCTTGAGACAAATGACATAACTGTTTTGAGCTGGTCTCAGCAGGGTTGTTACAAGATAAACTGAGATAACCAAGGCTGTAAGGCCCTGGGCACAGGGCCCCGCACTTTGTAGGCACACAGTTGAGAATGCTGAGTGGGAGGCAGTGGCTACAGACCTAGAGTTACTGTGAGTCTTCGTGTTGGGGGAGCCCTCGGAGACAGTTGGGGTGGGCAGGCGTGTGTTTGTCAGAGGGTGGATCCTCCAGAAAGGCTGCCCTTCCCCTTAGGTGGGAAAGTTTGGCCAGCCCTAGCCTAATGCTCTGGCTTCCCAGCCTTGTAATCTCAGGCAAGTAATTTCACATCTCTGCCTCAGTTTCCTCAATCTGAAAAAAGGGATAAAGATAGTACATGTGTGATTGGCTTGCTCTGTGGACTGCAAGTGCTACTGTGGAATGCGTCTATCACAGGGTAGGTGCCAGTTAGCAGCAGGCCTCAAAACAGCAGGTGTGTGCTGGGCTTCTGTGGTCTTTCACAGCCCAGGTGCCTTGGAAGGTGCCTGAGTCATGGTACTGAGCCAAGCCCTTCTCTGGCCCTCTAAATTGGTCCTTTCCTGTCCCAAGTAGCCTCCAGACCAGGTCAAAGGAAGGGCCAGCCCTTGGGGAGACACCCTAGCAGGGAGCCTTTGCTCTGAGTTCTGCTCTCCCAAGCAAGTGGGGAAGCTTGAGGAGGAAGTTAGTCAGAGTGAAGCTGCTCTGGGCCCCGCCTGTGGTCAAGGTGTGAAATGTGCACCTGTCTCTTCTCCGCCACCCCTCCCCCTGTTTTTTTTTCTTTCTTTCACACCTTTGGGCTGTGGTTTGGGGAGATGGGAGGCTCAGAGGTCTGAGCTCTGGGCCCAGTCCCTCACAGGAAGGAGGGCCTCCACAGCTGTCTGTCAGAGCAGCCAGGGAAGGGGGCCATTTCCTCCTCCTCCCTCTCAGTGTCTGCTGCCTCACAGCCCTTCAGAATGCCTCCCAGAGCCTGCTCCAAAACCCCTGGGACTCAGCCACCAGCCCCAGGCTGTCCGAGGAGCTAGCTCAGTGAGGCCCAAGCTTCCGTGGGCTCAGGCAGTGACCCCAGCTGAGGCAGAGCCTTTCTTTCATGAAATTAACAAGAGTCCTAGCCCCCAGAAGGAGCGGGGGTCTGCCCCACACTATGCTGGGACTGCAGGCCTCCTTCTACTTGTCCTGAATTTCCCAAGGGAAGGAGAAGGAAGGCCCAGGGGCCAGGGACCTCTCCCTCCTCTGCCCCTCCTTTGGCAGCTCTGAGCCCTACTGGGAGATAAGCCCTTTCTAAGTGCTGGGGCCATGGGGTGGGCCTAGCTAGTCCAGGCCTGTGCGGGTGAGTTCCTAAGCTATGGGGTACTTATTCTTTTTGGGGCCAGGGAGGGTGGATGTTGCTGCCATATGTCAGGTGGCAAAGGGAAACAAGGCAATTCAGGCTGTGGGACCAGCAGATGTCAAGACAAGGAAGTATGGAATAGCTTGTCAGCCCAGGGGCAGCCAGTCTTGTTGGAAAAGAAGGTACATGTGAGAGCAGGAGGGTAGAGGGGGTTGGAGAGTAGTTCAGGACCCAAGCTCTGCCACCAAGCACAATGACCTTCCTGTCATTCTGTCTCCAGAAGGGCTGAGAAACTGCTAAATAAAAAATAGCTTTCATCCAGCAAGCCCTAACTTTCGTACACTTTTAAACTCTTCAACCACCTGGGGAGGCAGAGGGTACTGTATCCATTTTGCAGAATAGAAATAGAAGTTCAGCGTGCTAAAGTGACTTGTCCCAGGCTAGTCAGCCAGTAGGATTTCTGCCAAGATTCCTATCCAGGTTGCTTTCTAATGTGCTATACTCACTGTTAGGGTGGGAGACCCCTGTCTCACCCCCCAAAAAAAAACACACACAAAAACTGTGGCCCAAGGACTGGTTCTTTCAGGAGCCACGCCTGACTCACCACAGGGCTCAACCGGGCATCTTGTGTGAGGACAGGTGCTCACCCAGCATTAATGCCACAGCGGGAGCTTTGGTAAACCTCACCACATCCCCATTTTTCTCGCCTTGCTCTTTCTGGCTTACCAGGGAGAAGAAATATCAGAATCTCCAGAATGAGGGGCCTGGAGGATCAAGCAAAAATCTATCAAGCGCCAGAGCCCTTTTGCAATGCCCCCAGGAAAGTCTGTAAATGCACCCAGCCATCTCCAGCCCAGCGCAGGCCGGCTCCTGCAGGCCTGACTGGGGAGCTGCTCCACCTCTGGGGTGGTGGATCTGTCACTTGGGACTCCATCTCAGCTCAGGCCTGTCCAGACTCTCCAGAGGGGGAGGTGGCAACATTGCCAGTGCATGAAAATCTGATTATGGAAGCCTGACCTTGAAGGATTCCCAGTTGCTCCCTCAGTGAACAGGTGGAGGCTGCTCCCGTGCACTGCTCAGCTGGGCCGCCCCTTGAAATGAAGTCATCATCAGGCCCAACATTCGCTTCTTGCATTCCCTTGGGTTGCTCCACGGACTGAAGTCAAAGAGGATAATAACAGCTGACATTGATTACTTAACTATGTGCTGGGCACTACTCTAAGAGCTTTACTGGGATGAATTCATTTAATACCCACAACTATGTAGTGGCTATGACTTGTTACTATTATCATTTATTCCTATTTTATAGATGACAGAAACACAGGAAGTTTAAGGAACTTGCTAAAAGCCACACAGACAGCAAGTGGCAGAGACCTCATGTTCTCCCCAGTACACTGCAATGCCTGTTAAGGTTAGAGGGACCAGGGTGGAGGGTGGTGTTCAGAGAGGACTAGTTTGGCCTTATGTGTAATATTTTACATGGAGACTGTATTTATGTATTCGTTGTATGATTAAAAAGCCATCAAAAAGGAAGTTAAAATTAAGCTAAAAACTGGGACAGCCCTGACCAGTGGCTCAGTTGGTTGGATGTTGTCCGGTGCACCGAAAGGTTACTGGTTAAATTCCTTGTCAAGGCACATGCCTGGGGTGAATTCCTGATGTGTGTGTGTGTGTGGGGGGGGGGGGGGGTTTGGGGGGGGGAAGGCATGCATGATGTTTCACTCTCACATCAATGTTTCTCTCTCTCCCTCTCCCTTCCTCTTTCTCTAAAAATCAATTTAAAAATCTTAAAAATAAAACCCCGTGACAACTGATGAAATTTGAGTATAGCCTGGGAATTAGATAAAAACCCTATATCCATGCTATTTTGCTAATTTTTTAAAATTTTTTTATTGATTAAGGTGTCACATATTTGTCCTCATCTCTTCATTCCCATCCCACACCCCTCCCCACGAATGCCCCCACCCCCCTGTTGTCCTTAACCATTGGTTAGGCTCGTATGCATGCACACAAGTCCTTTGGTTGATCTCTCCCCCCTACCCCCACCTTCCCCTAACCTCCCTCTGAGGCCCGACAGTCCGATCGATGCCTCCTTGTTTCTGGGTCTGTTTTTGTTCCTCAGTCTATGTTGTTCATCATTTCCCCTAGATGAGTGAGATCATGTGTTACTAGAAATATACTTATAAGAACCGAATGTGAGACGAGCAATAATAGTTATGCTGACAGGCAAATGAATCAGTCTGTAGTGAGTTTCTTTCTGGACCAACAGTTCTTTTGAGACCCAATTTCAATGTCCTCCAGTTCCTTATGTGTACATGTCGGCACTGACTTTTCAGCTCTGGATGGTGGACAAATGGTGGTAATGCAGGTCCGACTCCCTTTGGTTTGGTCTCGCCCGGACCCAGGGGCACGGCTTCACCCGGGCTCAGGGGTGCGTGGCCTCACCCGGACCCAGGGGCGCGTGGCCTCTCACGGACCCAGGGGTGTGGTCTCACCCGGACCCGGGACCCAGCCTCGCCCGGATCCAGGGGCGCACGGCCTCACCCGGACCCGGGATCCAGCTTCACCCGGTATTTTGCTAATTTTGACAACGTAAAATAATGTGTTGCTTTGTAGGAAATACACACTGAGGTACTTAGGGGTAAATGGCTATCACATTGGCAACTTTCATATGACTAGGAAAATCTGCAGTGGGAGGGTGTACAAAGAATAAAGTAAATGGGAAAACATGCTAATAGTTGATGATATGGTAAAAGGGCATAACAAAGTTCTTTGTACTATTCTTGCAACTTTTCTGTGAATTTGAAATTATATAAAAATAAAAGTTACTGAAAGAATATCTCTCATGCACAAGCACAATGTATTTGTTGTCAGATGCTATTTCCAGGACCAGCCTAGAGGCCTTGTGAGAAGAAGCTGGGGTCAAGGCTGCCTGGAACACATGGTCCCCTCTGTAGCCTCTGGGGACAGTTCAGTCTCTACCCCTCCTCCCAGCAGGCTCACTTTGTTTCTAGATTCCAGGGCTGATTTACTTTTCCCACTCTATAGCTACCCCCAACCTTTCAGCCTTGAGTTCCTCCTGACTCTCTCTGCAGATTTTGTGTGTGGTTTTTTTTGAGTGACAAATTATAATTTCTTTTAAAAAATATACTTTTTATTGTTGATAGTATTACAGATGTCTCCCCTTTATCTCCCCTTTACCCCCCTCCTCCCAGCCCCTACCCACCCTCCATGTCTTCACTACCCTATTGCCTGTGTCCATGGGCTATGCATATCAAATATATATATATATATATATATATATATATATATATATATATGGCTAATATGGCTGAAACCGGTTTGGCTCAGTGGATGGAGCGTTGGCCTGCGGACTGAAAGGTCCCAGGTTCGATTCCGGTCAAGGGCATGTATCTTGGTTGCGGGCACATCCCCAGTAGGGGGTGTGCAGGAGGCAGCTGATCGATGTTTCTCTCTCATTGATGTTTCTAACTCTCTATCCCTCTCCCTTCTTCTCTGTGAAAAATCAATAAAATATATTTTTAAAAAAAGGCTAATATGCAAAGTGTTCCCTCGGGAGTTCGACTGGGAGACTGGGAGTTCGATCACTTGCTATGATGTGTGCTGACCACCAGGGGGCAGCGCTGAACGAAGGAAGGCCCTGGCCAGCAGCCAGAAGGCCCCAATTGTCCCTGATCTCCGGCCAGGCCTAGGGACCCTACCCATGCATGAGTTTCATGCACCAGGCCTCTAGTAAGTATATAAGTTCTCGGCTTTAACTCTTCTCATCCCCCAAACCCCACATTGAGGTATGTCTGCCTGTTCCATGCCTCTGTGCTTTAGTTCTTATTTTGTTGGTCAATTCATTCTGCTCATTAGATTCCACAAATAAGTGAGGTCATATATATTTGTCTTTCTCAGATTGGCTTATTTCACTCCCTGCAGACTGAACCTGGAAGGAAAGTGCTGCCTGCTCGCCAGGTGGAAAGCATTAGTAGCCCAAGAGCTCCTTCTCAGAACCACTCTGAGCCCCTGAAAGAATATAGACTGTGTCTGAGGCTCTCAGAAAGACACCATCCTTGGCCCAGACTGGCTGAAAAGAAGAGATTGAGGCTTGTGTCCTTTAGAGGGTGTCACCAGCTGAGAGCCTGGAGTTTTTTTTTTCCCATGCAGAAGTGGGCCTGCAGAGCTGGGGAGGCAGGCAGTTTGCACTGGGGTCCTTGGCTGCAGCTGGGTTCCCATGGAGAAGAAAAGGCACATCCTGGAAACCATGGTGCCCACCCCAAAGGCACTCCACTGAGCAAAAGCTGCTGGGAAGTGCCCTCCAGGGACTCTGCATGAGGCCCCTTGGTGATGATAGGCCTGACTCCAGTCCATCTTCCTGGACTCTCCAGCCTTCTGGAAAATTTCTCTGCCAGCAAAACACATTGCCTAAAATCCTACCAGCATGCGATGTTGGCCTTGAGGGCTATTTATTTATTTATTTATTTAATTGTTTAAAGCATTACATGTATCCTTTTTTCCCTGGTTGACCGCCCCACCACCACTCCTGCCCCCAGGTCAAGCCCCCACCGCCCCAGTGTCCATGTCCATTGGTTATGCTTATATGCAATCACACAAGTCCTTTGCTTGATCTCTTACCCCGCCCCCCTCCCCTGCCTTCTCTCTGAGGTTGGACTGTCTTATCAGTGTTTCTTAGTCTCTGGATCTGTTTTTGTTAATCAGTTTATGTTGTTCGTTATATCCCACATATGAGTGAGGTCATGTGATATTTATCTTTCTCCGACTGGCTTATTTTGCTTAGCATAATGCTCTCCAGATCCATCCATGCTTTTGCAAATGGTAAAAGTTCCTTCTTTTTTATAGCAGCATAGATTTCATTGTGTAGATGTACCACAGTTTTTTAATCCACTCATTTGCTGATGGGCACTTAGGCTGTTTCCAAATCTTAGCTATTATAAATTGTACTGCTATGAACATAGTGGTGCATATGTCCTTTCTGATTGGTGTTTCTGGTTTCTTGGGATATATTCCAAGAAGTGGGATTACTGGGTCAAATGGGAGTTCCATTTTTAGTTTTTTGAGGAAACTCCATACTGTTCCCCACAGTGGCTGCACCGGTCTGCATTCCCACCAGCAGTGCACGAGGGTTCTTTTTCTCCACATCCTCGCCAGCACTTGTCATTTGTTGATTTGTTGATCATAGCCATTCTGACAGGTGTGAGATGCTACCACATTGTTGTTTTGATTTGCATATCTCAGGTGATTAGTGACTTTGAGAATGTTTTCATATGTCTCTCGGCCTTCTGTATGTCCACTTTCAAAAAGTGTCTATTTAGGTCCTTTGCCCATTTTTGGATTGGATTGTTTATCATCCTTTTGTTAAGTTGTATGAGTTCCCTGTAAATTTTGGAGATTAAACCCTTATCGGAGATAACATTGGCAAATATGTTCTCCCATGCAGTGGGCTTTCTTGTTGTTTTGTTGGTGGTTTCTTTTGCTGTGCAGAAGCTTTTTATTTTGATGTAGTCCCATTTGTTTATTTTCTCCTTAGTTTCCATTGCCCTAGGAGCTGTATTGGTAAAGATATTGCTACAACATATGTCTGATATTTTGCTGCCTATGGAGTCTTCTAAGATTTTTTATGGTTTCCCATCTTACATTTAAATCCTTTAACCATTTTGAGTTTATTTTTTGTATGGTGTAAGTTGGTGATCTAGTTTCATTTTTTTGCATGTATCTGACCAATTTTCCCAGCACCATTTATTTATTTATTTTTATTTATTTTAAAAATATATTTTATTGATTTTTTTACAGAGAGGAAGGGAGAGGGATAGAGAGTTAGAAACATTGATGAGAGAGAAACATCGATCAGCTGCCTCCTGCACTTCTGCCACGGGGGATATGTCCGCAACCAAGGTACATGCCCTTGACCGGAATCGAACCTGGGACGCTTTAGTCCGCAGGCGGACGCTCTATCCACTGAACCAAACTGGTTAGGGCCCAGCACCATTTATTGAAGAGATTGTCTCTTGCCACCTTTGTCAAATATTAATTGAGCATAATGGCTTGGGTCAATTTCTGGGTTCTGTAATATAGTAGCTTGATATCTGGTATTGTGATCCCTCCAACTTTGTTCTTCTTTCTCAGGATTGCTGTGGCTATTCGGGGTCTTTTTTTATGCCAGACGAGTTTTTGGAGAGTTTGTTCTATGTCTGTGAAATATGCCATTGGTATTTTAATGGGGAGTGCATTGAATCTATAAATTGCTTTGAGTAGTATGGACATTTTAATGATGTTGATTCTACCAATCCATGAACACGGTATGTTCTTCCATCTGTTTATGTCTTCCTCTACCTCGTTTTTCAGTGTCCTGTAGTTTTCTGAGTACAGGTCTTTTACCTCCTTAGTTAAGTTTATTCCTAGGTATCTTAAATTTTTTTTGGTGCAATAGTAAATGGGATTGCTTTTTTAGTTTATCTTTCTGTGAGTTCACTATTGGTGTATAGAAATGCCATAGATTTCTTGGCATTAATTTTGTATCCTGTTACATTGCCGAGTTCATTTATTAATTCTAGTAGTTTTTTTAATGGAGTCTTTAGGGTTTTCTATGTACAGTATCATGTCATCTGCGAATAATGGCAGTTTTACTTCTTCTTTTCCAATTTGGATGCATTTTATTTCTTCTTCTTGTCTGATCGTTATGGCTAGCACTTCCAGTACTATATTGAACAGGAGTGGTGAGAGTGGGCATCCCTGTCTTGTTCCTGTTCTTAGGGGAAATGATTTTAGCTTTTGCCCATTGAGTATGATGTTGGCTGTGGGTTTGTCATATATGGCTTTTATTATGTTGAAGTATGATCCCTCTATTCCCACTTTGCTGAGAGTTTTTATCAAGAAAGGGTGTTGGATTGGCTTTGGAGGCTTTGTCCACATGTCTTGCGCTGGGCTTCCATGGCTAGCTCAGTTTGAACCAGACTCAGTCTGCCTCCTGTTCATGTCAAGCCCACATTTCCCCAACTAGGCACTGTGTCAACTGCACAGGCACAGGCAGAGGTGCTTGTCTGGCCAGAGTTGAGCCGGGCCACGCAGAACAGCAGCACAGAGGAGAAGCACATGAACTCTGCAGCAGGCTGTCCAGATAGCATCCATGACTCTGAAATGTCACTAGCTGTTTGACCATGCCCAGGTGATGTCTCCCTCTCTGGATGAAGAGTCAATACACCATATATGTAAAGGTGTTCAGCTACCCTCTTCACTGTGGCTGCCGAGGTCCTTCCAAGGCTGGGCCCTGAGGGAGCACACCTTGCCTGGAGAGCCTGAGCCCTGCCTGAGTGGCAGAATTCATTAAAGCACTGCTGCCTTTGGCTGTGGGGCCTGACTGCCAGTTTGAGTCCTGTGCCAGGTGGTCAGGGGTAATGTGTGTGTGTGTGTGTGGGTCCCTTCTGGATGCTGAGCTCAGCTGGCTGGGCTGTGCTCTCTGTGCTGCAGTTGCCAAAGGGTCTGGGCCTAGAAGCTGGGCCTAATAGAAGCTCGAGGAGACTCCAAATTGAAAACATGCTTTCCCCTGTGATACCCATAAGTTCCTCACTCAAAGAATACCATAGTGACTGCTGACTCAGCCAGAATGTCTGTTGATGATCTGTCAGATGGGCAACAACAACAATAATCTTAATCAGTAACACGTAAGCATTCACTATGTGCCAGGTGCCGTTGGAAGCACATTTATACATACATATCCCCCTAACAAGTCTTTGAGATAGGTTTTATTTTTATTCCTATTTTAAAGGTGAAGAGACAGACTTAAATATGTTAAGTAACTTGCCCACAGTTAAACAGCTAATACGTGACAGAGTCTGGTTCAAACTGAGCAGTCTGGCTTAAAGTCCACACTCTTAACCACCCTGTGCTACTGTGTGGGTTTGAAAAGGCCATCATGTGAATTTAAGAGGAACAGAGGAGTCTGAAGCTGTCCCCCTCCAACCCCTGGCATGGTGCTGCTCATTATTCAAATCCCCAAGCCAGGCTCAGAGGGGCTGAGGTGCAGGGGCTTGGCCCCTTCCTGGAACAAGGGAGCTCTTTAGGCTCAATTGGGTGCCAGGACAGAAGAGGGAGGACAGGAGTCAGGAACTAGGTGTAGTTACCATGGAAACCAACAGTGCAGTAAAGCTCAAAGCTGAGCCTGTCTGGGTCTAAAAAAAAACCAAATGATATTATAAAAGATTCTAGAGTTTTGCGAAGGATGGCTTAGGACAAACCCTCTGTGGAACTCAGATGATTTTTTTTTTGAATATTTGCTAGTGAATAGTGGTCTTTCACATAACTATCAAAAGTATTTAGAAATTACTGTAGCTTGTAGTGTAGCTAGAGAAGTGCTTGCATATGGAGAAGCACAGGGTGGGATGGTTGAGGAGGATTGGGGGGGAGTGGAGTTAGGGAAGGAGCTGGAAGAAGGCAGATAGGGGGCAGGTCGGTGCAGGGAGACAAGTTAGAAGGAGGGACAGTGTTAGCTGAAGTGGGGGTGGCTGGGATGGTAGGGAAGGGAGAGAGAAGATGATTTAGAGATGGAATTCACAGCACTGATGGTCTACCCCCAGCCCTAATGCGTCTCCATCTATCTTCGCTGTGAGAATGGCATCCACCATGGCCTCTTGGGTCTTCCTCTGCTCGCATGTCAGGTCTGGGAAGTCCGGCATAAAAGGGTTCTGTTTAGCCTCTTTCAACTCCAACTTATTGACAAGGAGCCTTTATCTTTTCACACAAGCTGCCTTCCTATTACTGCTATTATTATTCTAAAACACGAGTTGTTTGCAGGACACACTTTGGCAAATACCAGCTCAGAGGACGGAGGCTGTTTTCCTGGTCTGCCTTCAAGGCCTTCCAAAGTCTGGCCCAGCCTCCTGCCTAGCCTGATTCTCCATTCTGCTTTGTAAATCTTATATTCCAGCCAAACTGGGCCACATGCTGTTGCAAGCATACCCAAGTTTCCATTGCTTGGCTGGTCTCTGCCTGACTTCTATATATCCTTCAGGACTCAGAGGTGCAGCTCAGAGCTATGAAGACAAGAAAAGTCCCTTTGGCAGGCACAGTCGCAGAGGGGCCATCAGGAGAGAACTTGGGGGTCAACAGAGGTGGGGCACAGACCCTCACCCCCCAACTTTGCAGGGGCCTGAACCCTCACCCCTTCTGAGGTAAGTCTCCTGCCCCCATGGCTGCTTCGCTTCCAATGCCCAGCTCAAATCAGGACCCAGGTAACAGACAGAGACTTGGCCGACAGCAGCTGCCCTCTCACTGCAACAAGACTTGTTTGAGTTGTCTTCTGCCCATGGGGTGGGGAAGTGGGTTTTTGATATCTAAATCCAGCCTAGCACCAGGAATGCTCAGGGCCTACTCAAGAATGCAAATAATCCTTTCCACTAATATTTACAGGGTAAAATAAGATTGTTATTAGAGTATTAACTTTGACAGTAAAATAGTAGTCAAGTTTTCAGACTAATTTAAATTGGCTAATTGAAATAAGGGAATATTCTAGAAAAATTAATTGTACTGGACAAAAAGCTGTTCCTGAAATGTTACCTAAAATGTTTATTGGTAGTTCATCTCATGGTAAAATTGTGTAACATGCAATGAACCTAAAGCAGTCATATTTAAGTGCAAAAAATTAAAATTTAAAAGTTATCAAGACTGCATTATAAAATTTCCAAAAGCCTCCTAATATTTAAATCAAAAAAAGGGGGGATAGTAGAAGAATATCATGTAAGGAAAAATATCCTGTAAGTAAATTACATCTAGAAAATTTTTACTTTAGAAAATTAACTTTCATTTGTAATGCTAACAGCAAGACACCCATGAAAAACACACATGGTGTCAAAACAAGCCAAAGGAAAATCATTTGGGCAAAAAATGAAAAAGGATCCCAAGTCAAATTTATAGAAAAGATTCCTTTATTAACTTTGGTCGAGAATATGTTTGTATATTTTCAGAAAACAACTCCAAGACCACGTGGATTCCTGCAACAGAGAAGAATTGACAGCACTGCTCCAGCCATGAAGACAGAGGAGAAACAGTCCAGAGATGGAAGACGCTGACGACGCCTTGCCATACTAGCAGTCAGCAGCTGTGCATCACTGCAGGTTGCCCAGGACAAAACCAGAGAGGGTCGGACCTGCATTACCACCATTTGTCCACCATCCAGAACTGAAATATCATTGCTGACATGTACACATAAGGAACTGTTTGACATTGAAATTGGGACTCAAAAGAACTGTTGGCCCAGAAAGAAACTCACTACAGACTGATTCATTTGCCTCTCAGCATAACCATTATTGCTTTTCTCATTTTCTGTTCTTATATGTGTATTTCTAGTATCACATGATCTCACTAATCTATGGGAAATAATGAACAACATAAACTGATGAACAAAAACAGACTCGGAGACAGGGAAGCATCGATGAGACTGTCAAACCTCAGAGGGAAGGTAGGGGAGGGTGGGGGTAAGGGGGAGAGATCAACCAAAGGACTTGTAAGCATGCATATAAGCCTAACCAGTGGTCACAGACAACAGGGGGGTGGGGGCATGCGTGGGGAGGGGTTTGGGATGAGAATGGGGGGATGACGACAAATATGTAATACCTTAATCAATAAAGAAATTTAAAAAAAAAGAAAAGTCCCTTTGGGTGGACACCATGGCTCTGCACTGAGGGTCCAAGGAGATGGGGCAGGGCAGAAAGGAGATGTGAGGAGACCTAGAAGAGGAAGCAGAAAGTTTCAGTACCCTATGCCTACCTTCCCAAATAGGTTGGAATAATTCTGCAGGGCAGGTCTCTGCCTACAAGTATCTTTTGCCATCTGATCTCCTGCCTCCAACCTTCTCACCCTTGGAACTATTCATTCCACTGAGAATCATCGAATAAGAATAGAAAGGCCAAGGCAGGACCTCAATGGGAGTGACTGAGTGCAGGAACTGTGTAGTGTGGTAGTAAATGGGCTTTGCTTGGTGCCCGACAGGGCTGGGTTTCAATCCTATGTTAGCCACTTAATAGCTGTATAATTTGGGCAAATCACTTTGATTCTATGAGCCTCAGTTTCCTCATCTGCCAAGGGGAAATATGATAAGGATGAAATTGTTATTGGAAGGATTACATGAGATTAATTTAGGTAAATCACCTGGTGCAACGCTTGGCCTTCTCTGACACCCACTTAAATGTAGCCAACCCCATCCTTCTCTATACCTTTAGCTTGTTTTATATTCTTCAGAGTATGCTGTTTATTTGCTTATTTGTTTATTGAATATGCCATTAGAGTATACTTTTCACAAGAAATATGATTTTAGTTTTTTAAATCACTCTATACCCAATGCATTGAATAATTTTTGATACATAGTAGGTACTCATAAATATTTACTGAATGAGTTAATAAATGAATTGATAGTAAGTTCTGAAGGGGTAGATACATGACATATATATATATATATATATATATATATATATATATGTATATATATGTATATATATATGTAACTCTCACGCATAAAGGCTTTGTATGCATACAACTTTCAATGCTGTTTGGGTCATAGCTGTTGGCTAGCGTATAGACCTAGCATTGGATGGGTTCTAGAGAGTAACTGTTCAGGGCCTGTGTTTAGGAAACAATGTCCATCAGCATAGGAAAGGTTTCGGGAAGTTCTGTTGTAAAGACAACAGTTACCAAACTCATTTGGTCACTGTATCAGCTTCCTAAGGCTGCCATAACAAATTACTTGCTGTGTGGCTTAAACAACAGAAATTTATCCTCTCACAGTTCTGAAGGCCAAAAGTCCAAAATCAAGGTGTTGGCTGGGCCATACTCCCTCCAGAACTCTAGGGGAGAATCCATTCTTTGCCTCTTCCAGCTTTTGGTGGCTGCTGGCTGGCATGCCTTGGCTTGTGGCCATATCACTCCAATTTCTGTCTCCTTCTTCATATGACTTCCCCCTGCTTTTGTGTGTCCAGTCTCCTTCTGTCTCTGTCTTATAAGGATATTTGTGATGGCATTTAGGGGCCCTCCCCAAGTAATCCAGGGTAGTTTCCTCAGCTCAAGATCTTTACGTTAATCATACCTGTAAAGACCGTGTTCCAAATAAGATAATATTCACAGGTTCTGGGGTCTAGGACCGGCTAAATCAGTGGTCGGCAAACCGCGGCTCGCGAGCCACATGCGACTCTTTGGCCCCTTGAGTGTGGCTCTTCCACAAAATACCACGTGCAGACGCGCACGTACAGTGCGATTGAAACTTCGAGGCCCATGCGCAGAAGTCGGTTTTCGGCTCTCAAAAGAAATTTCCGTCGTTGTCCTGTTGATATTTGGCTCTGTTGACTGAGTTTGCCGACCACTGGGCTAGATCTTTGGGAACCATTATCAGCCAACCACAATCACTACTCTATTTTTCACAGCCCCCCTACTATCACTACAGAGTATACTTTGAAAAATGGTGATTGAGAAAAATGAGCTTTTAGAAAGAATGGGGGTGGACATGGGAGTAGAGTATAGAAAGAAACAACTTCTTGAAAATTTAAAAGGTGCTACATTTGTCAGGCCCTCCTCAAGATGGGATGAATATTGACTAAACTCTCCTGCTGATTCTTTTTGTGTCAAGACTGGGCCCCACTGGTACAAAGACATGGAGAGGTAATTACACTTGATGGAGAGTAGTGACTGCTCTGTGCTTCTCATTTAATTAGGCCACAGAGGGTGACTGGGTATGGATGGTTTTCAAGAGCTCTTCAGGTAATTGTAATGCATAGTAAGAGTGGAAAACCACTAGATAATAGTGTTGAGGCAGTGAGAATTTCAAAATACAGCATGAGCATTCTCTTTCAGAGTAGCAACAAAGTTCATAATGCTGACATCAATAATTAACCCTCTTGACCAACTCAGTGAGATGAAAATAAATGTAGAAGTGTCAGGAACACTGATTACCTACAGGAGGTGGGGTGGGGGATGCTTAGCAAGTGGGAGGTGCAGAGAGCATCTCTGGAGCCAGTGATGTACAAGAGCCTCAGCCCCCAGATGGAGGCTGCAGGGCCAGAGCTGGGGGGGACATAGGGAACCAGCAAAGAGCTGCCAAGAGTTGCCAGGAAGAAAGAGAAGGTGTTGTTCATTGAATAAAAGAGGGAAAAGCCATTGGTCTTGGCCCATTGGTCAGTGGCATCTACTCCCTTCTGGCCCAGCAGGATGGGACAATCCTGCCATGAGTGCTGATGCCAGAGTGTGGCCAGAGGGAGGGGTGTTTTTGGAACTCTGCTGACTCTCTGATGGATAGAGTAGTTGGCCTTTAAGATGGGCTGAATGCTTTTAGTGCCAAAGTATTAAATGTACATGTGATGTTCAAGCTAACTGATATGAGATTTCTTCACAAAGGGTGCACTAAACCTTTTTCTTTTTTTGAGGTTGGAGCTTCCAAAAAGGAATCCTCCTTCCTTTCTCTATGGGGTCTTATCTAAGGCTTTCTTATCCATGTCTCCTGAAGCCCCCTAGCTCCCTGGGGAGATAAGCCAGGCAGGCATTATTGTTATTTTTTCCTCATTAAAAAATGGTGGTAAATACATGTAAGATAAAACTTACCATTTTAACCATTTTTTGGGTGACAATGAATCATAGATACATGTTTATGATAGGCAATGTACTCTTCACATATAGAACATAACATTAACCTCAAAATCCCAAATCATTTCAATATACTGAAAGGATAAAATGGGATATGTCTTTGAAACTGTTTTGTATAAACTTTAAAGTTCTAGATTACTTAGAATAATTATAAATCAGGAAGAATACAGTATTCGTTACATTTTATGTCTGACTCTCATCCTTCTCCCCCACATATATGGGGTGGAGTAGGAACTATATGTCAACATGGAATCAGATCCTTTGTTTCGAGTCATTTAATTTAAACTCATTTTTTTATTTTCTTTACTAGAGGCCAGGTGCACGAAATTCGTGCGGGGGTGGGGTGGGGTGGGGTGGGTGTCCCTCAGTCCAGCCTGCACCCTCTCCAATCTAGGACACCCCTCTCACAATCCAGGACTGCTGGCTCCCAACCACTCGCCTGCCTCTGCCTGATTGCCCCTAACCGCCTCTTCTTGCCAGCCTGATCACTCCCTAACCACTCCACGGCCAGCCTGAATGACACCTAACTGCTCCCCATCCGGCCCGATTGCCCCTAACTGCCCTCCCCTGCAGGCCTGGCCCTCCCCAACTGCCCTTCCCTGCAGGCCAGGTCCCGCCCAATGGCCCTCCCCTGCTAGCCTGGTCTCCCCCAACTGCCCTCCCTGCTGGCCTGATCACACACAACTGCCCTCCCCTACAGACCTGGTCTCCCCCAACTGCCCTCCTCTGCAGGACCAGTCACCCCTAACGACCCTCCCTGCTGGCCTGATTGCCCACAACTGCCCTCCCCTGCAGGCCTGATCCCCCCGCAACTGCCCTCCCCTGCTGGCCTGGTCCCCCTCAACTGCCCTCCCCTGCTGGCCTGGTCCCCCACACCTGCCCTCCCCTGCAGGCCTGGTCACCCCCAACTGCCCTCCCCTACAAGCCTGTGTCCCCCCCACCTGTCCTCCCCTGCTGTCCTGGTCCCCCTCAACTGCCATCCTCTGCTGGCCTGGTCACCCCCAACTTCCCTCCCTGCTGGTCTGATCGCGCAGGCCTGGTCCCCCCCAACTGCCCTCACCTGCAGGCCTGGTTCCCCCCAACTGCCCTCCCCTGCAGGCCTGGGTCCCCCCCAACTGCCATCCTCTGCTGGCCTGGTCACCCCCAACTGCCCTCCTTGCTGGTCTGATCGCCCACAAATGCCCTCCCCTACAGGCCTGGGTCCCCTCCACCTGTCCTTCCCTGCAGGCCTGGTCCCCCTCAACTGCTCTCCCCTGCAGGCCTGGTCCCCCCCCAACTGCCATCCTCTGCTGGCCGGGTCACCCCTAACTGCCCTCTCTGCTGGTCTGATCACCCCCAACTGCCCTCCCCTGCAGTCCGGGTCCCCCCCAACTGCCCTCCCCTGCAGGCCTGGGTCCCCCCCCCCCAACTGTCCTCCACTGCAGGCCTGGTGTCCCGCCCCGCAACTGCCCTTCCCTGCAGTCCTGTTCCCCTCCAACTGCCCTCCCCTGGAGACCTGGTCTCCCCCAACTGCCCTCCTCTGATGGCCCGGTCACCTCTAACTGCCCTCCCTGCTTGCCTGATCGCCCACAACTGCCCTCCTCTGCAGTCCTGGTCCCCCCAACTGCCCTCCCCTGCAGGCCTGGGTCCCCCCTCAACTGTCCTCCACTGCAGGCCTGGTACCCCCCAACTGCCCTCATCTGCAGGCCTGGGTCCCCCCCAACTGTCCTCCACTGCAGGCCTGGTACCCCCCCCCAACTGCCCTTGCCTGCAGTCCTGTTCCCCTCCAACTGCTCTCCCCTGCAGGCCTGGTCCCCCCTAACTGCCCTCACCTGCAGGCCTGGTCCCCCTCAACTGCTCTCCCCTGCAGGCCTGGTCCCCCCCCAACTGCCATCCTCTGCTGGCCGGGTCACCCCTAACTGCCCTCTCTGCTGGTCTGATCACCCCCAACTGCCCTCCCCTGCAGTCCGGGTCCCCCCCAACTGCCCTCCCCTGCAGGCCTGGGTCCCCCCCCCCAACTGTCCTCCACTGCAGGCCTGGTGTCCCGCCCCGCAACTGCCCTTCCCTGCAGTCCTGTTCCCCTCCAACTGCCCTCCCCTGGAGACCTGGTCTCCCCCAACTGCCCTCCTCTGATGGCCCGGTCACCCCTAACTGCCCTCCCTGCTTGCCTGATCGCCCACAACTGCCCTCCTCTGCAGTCCTGGTCCCCCCAACTGCCCTCCCCTGCAGGCCTGGTCCCCCCAAGTGCCCTCCCCTGCAGGCCTGGACCCCCTAACTGCCCTTCCCTGCAGGCCTGGTTCCCCCGCCCCAACTGCCCTCCCCTGCAGGCCTGGTCCCCCCAAGTGCCCTCCCCTGCAGGCCTGGACCCCCTAACTGCCCTTCCCTGCAGGCCTGGTTCCCCCGCCCCAACTGCCCTCCCCTGCTGGCCTGGTCTCCCCCAACTTCCCTCCTCTGCTGGTCTGGTCACCCCTAACTGCCCTCCCTGCTGGCCTGATCACCCACAACTGCCCTACCCTGCAGACCTGGTCTCCCCCAACTGCCCTCCTCTGCTGGACTGGTCACCCCTAACTACCCTCCCTGCTGGCCCGATTGCCCACAACTGCCCTCCCCTGCAGGCCTGATACCCACCAACTGCCCTCCCCTGCAGGCCTGGGTCCCCCCCAACTGTCCTCCACTGCAGGCCTGGTGCATCCCCCCCTCAACTGCCCTTCCCTGCTGTCCTGTTCCCTTCCAACTGCCCTCCCCTGCAGACCTGGTCTCCCCCAACTGCCATCCTCTGCCGGCCCGGTCACCCCTAACTACCCTCCCTGCTTGCCTGATTGCCCACAACTGCCCTCTCCTGCAGGCCTGGTGCCCCCCAACTGCCCTCCCCTGCAGGCCTGGTCCCCCCAACTGCCCACCCCTGCTGGCCTGGTCTCCCCAACTGCCATCCCTGCAGGCCTGGTCCCCCCCAACTGCCCTCCCCTGATGGTCTGGTAACCCCTAACTGCCCTCCCTGCTGGCCTGATCACCCACAACTGCCCTACTCTGCAGACCTGGTCTCCCCCAACTGCCCTCCTCTGCTGGACCAGTCACCCCTAACTACCCTGTCTGCTGGTCTGATTGCTCACAACTGCCCTCACCTGCAGGCCTGGTCCCCTTCAACTGCCCTCCCCTGCAGACCTGGGTTCCCCCCAACTGTCCTCCACTGCAGGCCTGGTGCTCCCCCTAACTGCCCTTCCCTGCAGTCCTGTTCCCCTCCAACTGCCCTCCCCTGCTGACCTGGTCTCCCCCAACTGCCCTCCTCTGCCGGCCTGGTCACCGTAACTGCCCTCCCTGCTTGCCTGATCGCCCACAACTGCCCTCACCTGCAGGCTTGGTGCCCCCCAACTGCCCTCCCCTGCAGGCCTGGGTCCCCCCCAACTGCCCTTTCTTGCTGGTCTGGTCTCCCCCAACTGCCCTCCCCTGCTGGCCTGGTCTCCCCCAACTACCCTCTTCTACCAGTCTGGTCACCCCCAACTGCCCACAGCTGCCCAACCCTGCCAGCCATCTTGTGGTGGCCATCTTGTGTCCACATGGGGGCAGCCATCTTGTGTCTTGGAGTGGTGGTCAATTTGCATATTATTCTTTTATTAGATAGGATTAAGGTTTTACATATATGTCCTTATCTCCCCATTGCCCCTCCCCCCCACATATGCCCTCACCCCCCCCCCTTGTCTGTGTCCATTGGTTAGGCTTATATGCATGCATACAAGTCCTTTGGTTGATCTCTCCTCCTTACCCCCACCCTCCCCTGCCTTCCCTCTGAGGTTTGATGGTCTGATCGATGCTTCTCTGTCTCTGGATCTGTTTTTGTTCATCAGTTTATGTTGTTCATTATATTCCACAAATGAGTGAGATCATGTGATATTTATCTTTCTCTGACTGGCTTATTTTGCTTAGCATAATGCTCTCCAGGTCCATCCATGCTGTTGCAAATGGTAGGAGTTCCTTACCTTTTACAGCAGCATAGTATTCCATTGTGTACTACAGTTTTTTAATCCACTCTGCTGATGGGCACTTAGGCTGTTTCCAAATCTTAGCTATTGTAAATTGTGCTGCTATGAATATAGGGATGCATATATCCTATCTGATTGGTGTTTGTAATTTCTTGGGATATATTCCTGGAAGTGGGATCATTGGATCAAATGGAATTTCCATTTATAGTTTTTTGAGGAAACGCCATACTATTCTCCACAGTGGCTGCACCAGTCTGCATTCCCACCAGCAGTGCACGAGGGTTCCTTTTTCTCCGCATCCTCGCCAGCACTTGTCGTTTGTTGACGAGAGCCATTCTGACAGGTGTGAGATGGTACCTCATTGTCGTTTGGATTTGCATCTCTCGGATGATTAGTGACTTTGAGCATGTTTTCATATGTCTCTTGGCCTTCTATATGTCCTCTTTCGAAAAGTATTTATTTAGGTTTGACACTCATTATTTTAATGTAAGTGCTTTTACTTTGGTAGCTGAAATCCAATTTTTTTAAAAAAATTGTAGCAAAATACACATAACTTAAAGTTTCACATCTTAACCATTTTTATGTGTACAGTTCAGTGGCATTAAGTATATTCACAAGTTTGTGCAACCATCGTCACCATCCATCTCCAGAACTCTGTTCATCTTCCTCAACCGGATCTCTGTACCGACTCTCTTTCTATGCATTTGACTACTCCAGGGACCTCATATAAGTGGAATCACACAGTATTTGTCCTTTTGTGACTGCTTTACTTCACATAGCATAATGTCTTCAAGGTTCTTCACATGGTAGCATGTGATAAGATTTCCTTTCTTTTTAAGGCTGAATAATATTTCCTTGTATAAATATACTACACTTTATCTATTTATCCATCAATGGACATTTGGTTGCTTCCACCTTTTGGCTATTGTGAATAATGTTGCTATAACAGGGATTATTATTTTGTAGGAGAGGCAAGTGAGGTTCAGAAAGGATCACACAGCAAATCGTGGCAGGACCAGGATTCAAATGCTGGCTTGACACAAGTCCTACTCATTGGCTGGGCTAGGTGGCCTCCAAAGAAACAATTGCCCTGCTCTCCACTCATCCACCTTCACCCCTAGCTATCCTCTTAACTGGCCATTCACACCCTCGGGAGTTTGGACTGGGTCCAGTAGAAAAGACCCTCATGGACCCTCATGGAATGCTTTCTCTTTATCTTGCACAAGCCCCCAGAACCAGATGGCTGAGCTCCTCTGATTGGGTGACATTTATGCTGTTTCTGACCAAAAGGAAGGCGTTGGGGTCTCTCTCCTCTCTTCCCATACCTCCTGCCTCCTAAGGCTTCCTGACACCCTGGTCTCCAATAGGGCATGTTTATTTTTGAACATTACTACTATAGACCTCAGGAGGAGCTGGAAGGAGAAAGAGAAGCAAGTTCCTGCCTGGAATTTTCTGTCCAAGCTAAGTCTGAGAAGCAAGTTTCTTACAAAAGGTATGTCCCTCACTTCTTCCATCTCTGCTGCTACTACCAGACATGTAGGAAGCAAGTACCTTATCAAAACTTTGTATGACATTTTTGAAAACTTTTTTGCATTTAAGTGCATGGGAAACCTCCTAAAAGTAACCATATCTTTCTTGCCTGCCTCAAAGGAAATGCCAGCCCCTTCAATAATCACAAAAGTTAGAGGAATCAAAATTCTCTAAGGACTGCCATTAAACCTTCAAGTGGTGTTTCAGCTACAAGTCACATTCCATTTTGTGTTTCCGGTGTACCATAACCCAGGTCATCTCACCAGCAGTGTGGGAGGGAGCAGAAGAAGCACATTCACAACTTATAGTGAAGAAAGGGGTCACTTTTGGTGTGGGAGGGAGTAGGTTATCCAGTTGAAGGTGCTCCTGTGTAGAAGCAAGCTGGCTGAAGGTGGGCAGATGGCGGTTCTGGAAGACTGTTGGTTGTTTGCCTGACATCCAAGCTCCTTGCCTTTTCCCCCCACTGGAAGAGCCTTTCTCCCACAACAGAGCTTGGAAATGCCAGGTACTCACTTTCCCAGCTTCTTTTGCAGGTGGGAGTAGTCATGTACGATGGCTGAGTTCTGGACCGTGATGCATAGGGGGGAATTGCCTAGAAGGCTTCAGGGAAAGGCTTTTATGCTTTAAAAGAGAACTTGGTGAGAAGTGTCCCTCTTATCTTTGAGCATAGCTGTATGAAGCAGCTGTGATGTGACAAACCTGAGAACAAATGTGAACATGCTTAGCAAACTTGAAGGATAGAAAAAGTCTGGGGTCCTTCATGCAGTCTTTGTGCTCCTGAATAAACCCTGGGACCACTCTGGATTTATGAAGTGAGAAAATAAAAATTCTTATCACTTACTTGCTTTACTCGCAGCCAAAATCATCCTCACTGATACAGTGTCCCAGAGTAGACCTTGGGAATGCAGAGGTCAGTTGGAGTCAAGTGAGGCAAAGGGCATGAGGCTGGGGCCAGAGTCCATGTTGCACACGGTCGTGCCTAAAGTGAGGAAGCTCAGGCTCCACCACTTGTGGCCACATGAATTGAAGAGGCTGACTAGGAGAGAGAGCTCCGGATAAGACCCAAGTTTGTCAGTGCAGGCGAAACAAGGCTATACTGTGATAATGGAAAAATCCCCTGGGCCCACAGGGTTAACCAAACAGAACTTTATTTTCCATTCACATTAGATATTCAACAGCAGTCAGCGAGAGCTTGGCTCACTATAGTCACTCGAGGACCCAGGCTCCTGGTGGCCCTATCTTGGCTCATGCTGTCATGGTCACTGCAGCAACGGGATGAGAATGAGATGAATTGCATACTATCTCCTAAAGCTTCATTGACCAAGGCAAGCCACACGGCCACTCCTAACTTCAGTGGAGATGGGAAGTGCAGTCCCACCAGGTGCCTGGAAGGAGAACCTGTTTGTAGCTCTGCCACCTGTTAGCATTTGTTTCTAGCCAAGACTTGGCTTTTGGATGGATTGGAGGGCAAGGAAAGGACATTTATTTCTAAGAGCTCATGTGGCCAGGGCCAGAGGGGGCCATCTGTTCTAATCCCACCCTCCACAATCTGATAAAGAGAGGAGAGAGAGGACTATGGGTTTCTTCACCCTGCTTCCTAGTAATGTTCTGAGGAGCTGTTAATTCCCCAAAGTGGAGTGCCCCCCTCCCAGGTTCACCCAGAAGCATTAGGGCTGCCATCCATTTGACAGATTTCCTCAGCTTCCCACAGAAGCAAAAATGAGAGGGGACAATGAATGGCTGAGTGGCAACTTACATACTCCAAACAATTGATAACCAGGTGTCTGGGACTATTGAAGGTTCCCAGACCTAGTCTTGATCTCAGGGAGGCAAGAACTACAAGAATGAGTCAGGTAGAATTTCCAGACACTCCACCGAGGTGGGGTGCAGAATTGAAATTAAGTCGATTTAGAAAAACAATAGAAAGGCAATATTTCTTGCATACCTAGATTATGGTCTGGGACTGATAAGAAAAACACAACTTTCAATCTGCAGAGGAGTTTGGGCACAGTGGGAGAGAAAGCAGAAGGAAACCATGTGGTTATATAGAAAATCACATGCTTAAAATGAAGCTTTTGATTTTCTTTATCCACAATCACAGAATACAATCTCCTCCTTGGAACAGTTGATATGAAATACCATTATAGGAACACTAAAAGAGAATGAAAAATAGTCAGGATGCCCAACAGCGCCTACATAAACTGGCCAGCCTTTTTGGAGAGCAATTGGGCAGTCTCTACTAAACAAGCACACCTTCTATGATTCAGCAACCCAACAGCACAAGTGCTCAAAAACATACATACAAAGATGTTTTCAAATAGCTTTCCTCCTCTGTAGCTTTCCTTCTGGTTCAAGCTGGCATCTCTCACCTAGCTCACTGTGACAGCCTCCCATCTGATATTCCAGTACCTAGGCTTGCCACGCTATGGAAAGACTGCTTAGAATACCCAATCATATCACCTCCCTGTTCAAAACTATAATGGTCTTCTCCACTGCCCTCTGTACAGGGGTGGGCAAAAGTGGGTTTACAGTCTTTGGTATGGAAAACCACAGGCAGGTTATGATTATTATAATAGCTTTATTAACTCAAAAGAATGTCACAATGCAACTGTAGACTTACTTTTGCCCACCTCTGTATACATATAAGCTGATGCTCTGAGCTTGCCACACAGGGTTGACTGGCTCCTTAACAACTACTCCACTTTCCAAGCATGCTGCAAAGTTCATTCACCAAATGGGTCAGGACTCCTCACTGTGCCCATGTGCCTGCTGTTGCCCTCTGCTCTGCCCTAACTTAGTTGCCTCCTTATCCATCAGGAAGCTGATCCTTTCAGAAGCTGGCTTTGAATGCACAATGCAGTAGTAACTGCTTCTCCTTTGGGCTTTCATAGTACAGCGTGCACTAGAATGGAGTATAAATTAGCATACTAGATTGTAATTTGAAAAACAATTCTTTCTTCTCCACTGATGAGTTCTTTATTTCATTTTGTAAAATTCTCAATAGTTCTTTCCAAGGATATGGTTTCAGGCACAGGGGGCTCCTCATTCTTTCAGACCACCTCCTGGTCTCAGTCACCTCAGCCTAATGGTGCTGGAGCTGGAGAGCTCTTTAGCAGGGGCATGGTGAGGGGCAGTAAATCCTACTTTCACTTAGATTGCTCAACAAAAGAACACAATATCAAACTGCACACCTGTATCTGCGACTTCCTGTGCAATAAGGGACAAATCATAGTCTTCAAGCTTCTGTTTCTTCTCAGTAAAATGAGCATAATAATAATCGCTACCCTCAGAGACTGTCATGAAGGTAAAGAGAGAAGTGAAAGTGCTCTGCAAATTGTTATGCACTATACACCAATAATAACCTCTTAAGAAGCACTGTAGTTAAAAATGGCCCAGAACAAGAGTTATAAAAAATTAAGCCCCTAATTTAGGAAGTTGGTCCTACAGATGAAACCCTCTTTATTGCTTTTCCACTGTTGAAACTAACTTCGTGCTTAATTCTGCCTTCACCTGTAGGACATTGTCCTCTTCTTTCCGTGCCATCTTTTCACTCTCTCCCTAGTGACAGAAGAGCACCAGGTCTTTTCTGTGACGCAGTTAACTGGATATCAGAGTCACAGATTTGGGTTCAAATTTCAAGTCTGCCATTTCCTAGCAGTATGACTTTGGACTGGTTATGCAAACTCCCAGTGCCTGTCTCTTCATCTTCTATTTCCTAGGTATGTAATGAAGAATGAGGCCATTTCTGTTCCTTTCGATTTCAGTAATCTCCATCTCTACTCTTATTCACCCTCCCACACATTTAATCACACCTAGAATGCCATCTTTACTCAACCAAAGTTTCATTTTCAAGAGTTTAAACTTGGAAATCCTCTTTTCTGAGTATAACCTCTAATTCTTTCAGTTTCCTTCTTTCCACCAAAGTCACTTTCCTCCAGCTTGGCTTCTAGCCCCTCAAGCCATCCTCATTCTCTGAGACCACCTTGGTCTGGTTTCAGCCACCTCTCTGACAAACCAGAACCCCATGGCTAGCCATTCCACTGTGCTCTCACCGCCACTTTGCATTTCCACATTCCCTTTCTCTGGATGACCTGCGGAACTAGGGTAACTCTGCTTAATGTTTTAGCTTCCAAATGTCCAAGTTTGCAGGAGAAAAAGTCATTTCCTCCTATGTTATGAGAGCACCCTCCTCACCGGAAAGTCTGTATATCTCTCCCTGACGGAGAAAGAATCATCCCCTTCCTTGCTAACAGTTTCCCTGACAGGTGCCCTGGCTCCCACTGCATGGAGCCTCCCCCAGGCCTTTCTCCTCTGTTATTGGCTCTTCAGTTGGTCTTTCTACATCTCCTCCTCCTCAGCATGTAACAAACTCAGATCTCCCCCATTCTAAAACCACTCTTTTGGCCTTCCCCTCAGATACGACCCTAAGCCAATCCATGCCAACATAACATTTCTTCAAAGAATATTCTACACATGCTGCCCACCTACTCATCTCTTACTCACTTATTAATCCCTTATAATGACTTCTGCTTTCACCACTCTATTTAGTTTCCAACCTAATGACCACTAAAGGTATCCTAGCTGCCAAATTCAGATGACAATCATTATCCTCCATACAGCACAGCACTTGCCACTTTGGCCTAGCTGTCTTTTTTGAATCACTCTCCTTCCTTGATCTCCATTGCTGCTTCATTATGGATTTTCCTCTGTCTATTCTCTTCCTTACTCATGATGCTCTTTCCTTGACACCGCTCACTTGGTGAGCCCTCTACTCTCATGGCTTCAACTGAGAGTTGGCACACCTTTTCTTAAAGGTCAGAGAATAAATATTTTGGCTTTAGGCAAAATCAAGGCAATTGTGTAGGTACTTATGTAGGTAAACATTTACAATGGAAAAACTGTTTTTAGCTCACAAGCTATACAAAAACTTTGTGGGTTTGATTTGGTCTGTGAGCTATAGTTGACCCCTGCTTTCAACCACTACCTCTAAGCAGAAAACTCCCAATCGACACCTCCAGCTCCCACCTCTTTGGAGGGAAGTCTGCTGAGTTCCACACTTGTGCTTCCAATTGCCTACCAAACATCTATCTATACGTTGCTATCCCATGCACTCCTCAAATCCAGTGTGTTCAAAACAAAATTTATCTCCCCAAATCACTTCCTTTCCCTATTTTTGTTAATGGTATAGAGTTATCTCAGTCACCTGCTTTCAAAATCTCAGCCACTCTGACTTTTCCTGCCTTCTGTAAACTACTGGCAGAGTTACTTACTAATCATCTCTTGAAAGCCTCACCTCTTTTCCATTCCTTTCAATTTGTCCTGTTCTAAGCCCTTAGCATCTCTCCTCTGGACAATTGTCACAGCCCCGTCACTGGATTCCCTCTCTCTAATCTGTGCCCCAGTTAAAGCCAGGTGCTCTACTGCAGTCAAGGATTTTATTTATTTATTTATTTATTTATTATTATTATTATTATTTTTAAATAAATCTTTATTGCTCAGATTATTACAATTGTTTCTCCTTTTCCCCCCCATATCTCCCCATCACCCGGTTCCCTCCACCCCCCCGTTGTCCTTATCCATAGGTGTATGATTTTTGTCCAGTCTCTTCCCATACCCCCCACACAGACACCCCTTTCCCCCTGAGAATTATTAATCCACTCCCATTCTATGCCTCTGATTCTATTATGTTCACCAGTTTATTCTGTTCCTCAGATTTTTAATTCACTTGATTTTTAGAATCACTTGTTGATAGATATGTATTTGTTGTTCATAATTTTTATCTTTACTTTTTTCTTCTTTTTCCTCTTCTTAAAGAATACCTTTCAGCATTTCATATAGTACTGGTTTGGTGGTGATGAACTCCTTTAGCTTTTTCTTATCTGTGAAGCTCTTTATCTGCCCTTCAATTCTGAATGATAACTTTGCTGGGTAGAGTAGTCTTGGTTGTAGGTTCTTGCTATTCATCACTTTGAATATTTCTTGCCATTCCCGTCTGGCCTGCATAGTTTCCGTTGAGAAATCAGCTGACAGTCGTATGGGTGCTCCCTTGTAGGTAACTAACTGTTTTTCTCTTGCTGCTTGTAAGATTCTCTCTTTGTCTTTTGCCCTTGGCATTTTAATTATGATGTGTCTTGGTGTGGTCCTCTTTGGATTCCTCTTGTTTGGGGTTCTGTGCGCTTCCTGGTCTTGTAAGTCTATTTCTTTCACCAGGTGGGGGAAGTTTTCTGTCATTATTTCTTCAAATAGGTTTTCAGTATCTTGCTCTCTCTCTTCTGGCACCCCAAAAATTCGGATATTGGTACGCTTAAAGCTTAAAGGCTCCTTATACTATCCTCACACTTTTCGATTCTTCTTTCTTTCTGCCTCTCTGGTTGGGTGTTTTTTTCTTCCTCATATTCCAGATCTTTGGTTTGACTCTTCGGGTGCAGTGGTCTACAGTTGAGTGTCTGTATATTCTTTATTTCAGACAGTGTATGCATAATTTCTGACTTGTCCTTTTCCATTTTTTTGGTATTCTCATTTACGTCCTTGAAGGTCTCTTCAAGTTTCTCAGCGGTTTTTAGAAGATTCTTGAGTAACCTTATAAATATGGTTCTGAACACTGTGTCGTCCATTAGTTTGATTTCATCTATCTCTCGTACTTGTGACATACTTTGATGTCTCCACATTTTGGCTGCCTCCCTGTGTTGATGGAGTGGCTTTGTGTGGTCGGTGACCTATAGGGGCCGGTAGCTCAGCTTCCCCAATCACCCTGGGTGGTCGCTCTTGGTACTCCCCTTTGTGGGCTGAGTGGAAAGTCTTGGTGTAGTTAAAAGCCCTGATTGCTGTTGGTACACTGGGAGGAATTGACTTCCGGTCCAATTGGTTGTGGGGCCTGCTGTGTCTATAACGGAAGAATTTCTGTGCTGGAGACACAGTAGGGCTTTGGTGCTCACTGAGTCTGCCTCTTGAATGTGTCCCTTATGAGAGTGGTTGAAATCTGGTGTCGTCCACACCGACAGAAAAGTCACTCTCACTCTCTGGCCGATGGCCAAGAGTCCTGTAGGCGTCTGGGTCCCCCGCATGTCCCCAGAAACTGGAGTTCAGAGTGGTTGGGATTGTTGGTATCACTGGCGGGAGTTGATCTCCAAGCCAGTTGGCTGTGAGGATCAGCAGTGTCTCCACTGGGAGAGCTTCTGTGCTCAGCTTGGATGGGGCGGAGTCTCAGGGTGGCGCAGACAAGCTTTGGTTTCCCGTCTGCTCCACCCTAAGAGGGGCGGGTTCTCCGTGCCCGAATTAATGGCTGCGCGCCTCTGAGAGAAGGCAGCTTTCGAGCCTCTCCTGCTGCCTAACAGACCAGTTTCTCCACAGCTGGGGCTGGGTTTCAGTGCAGACCCGAGGTTTTGTTTTTCTCCCGAACGAGAAATCCAGTCACTGGGAGGGCTGTGCTCAGCTTGGATGGGGAGGAGTCTCAGAATGGCGCGGACAAACTTGGTTTCCATCCACGCTGCCCTAAGAGGGCAGGTTTCTCCGTGCCCTAATCAATGGCTGCGTGCCTCTGAGAGTAGGCAGCTTTCGAGACTCGCCCGCTGCCAAACAGACCAGTTTCTCCACGACCGCAGCTGGATTTCAGTGCAGTCAGGAGGTTTTGTTTTTCTCCCAAACGAGAAAGCTAGCCATGCAGCGTCTGCTGTCCTCCCTCTCCGCGTGCTGCAAGCAAGCCTGCCGCGTATTCAGCCGCCCGCCCTTTCTGCGCTCACGGATCTCCGCACCTCCACAGCTCCTGAGGCTCAGCGTCCCCCTCTCTTTTTTTCTCTAGTTGTAGGTTTTCCACTCTGCCAGCTTTCCGGTGGTTCTGAACGGTGTGTGCTCTGTTTTCCAGTTGTAGTTTCAAAATTGTTGTGGCAGGCAACAATTAGGTGTTTACCTTATGCTGCCATCTTGGTTTCTCTCAAGGATTTTATTTTTTAAGTATTTTTTTTATCATGGTAAAAAACACATAACATAAAACAACATTTGCCACCTTAATAATTTTAAGTGCACAGTTCAGTAGTGTTAACTATATTCACATTATTGTAAAACAGATCTCCAGAAATTTTCATCTTGCAAATCTGAAACTTTATATCCATTAAACAACAAATTTGCTTTCCCCCTTCCTCCATCTTCTGATAGTCACCACTCCACTTTCTGTTTCTATGACTTGACTACTTCGGATACCTCATGTAAATGAAATCATACAGTACTTGTCTTTTTGTGGAATGGATTATTTAGCTTAGCATAATGTCTCCAAAGTTCATCTATGATGTGCATATAACAAGATTTACTTATTTTGTAAGACTGAATAATATTCCATTGTATGTATAAACCACATTTTCTTCATTCATTCATGGATACTTGTGTTGCTTGACAACTTGGTTATTGTAAATAATGCTGCAATGAACATAGGAGTAAAATATTCTTTCAAATTCATGCTTTTAGTCTTATATTGTCTTTAATTGATTTTGAGTTTATTCTTGTATCTGGCATAAGAAAGTGGTCTAGTTTCATTTTTTGCATAAATTTGTCCAATTTTACTAATACCATTTTAAAAATTTATTTTCCATTTTTGTTCTCTAAAGTATTACATACAGTAGTACATATATCTCCTTTTTTTTCTCCAAATTGACCTTCCCCCAGACTCCCCTACCCCCTGTCGCATGCCCTCATCCCACCCCCCACCCCTGCCAGTGTCTTGTGTCCCTTGGTTATGCTTATATGCATGCATACAAGTCCTTCAGTTGATCTCTTTTCCCCCTTCCCCACTCCGCAGCATTCCCGCTGTAATTTGACAGTCTGTTTGATGCTTTACTGCCTCTGTATCTATCTTTTTGTTCATCAGGTTATAATGTTCTTTATTTTCTATAAATGAGTGAGATCATGTGGTGTTTTTCTTTCATTGACTGGCTTATTTCACTTAACATAATGCTTTTCAGATCCATCCATGTTGACGCAAATGGTAAGATTTCCTTCTTTTTTATAGCAGCGTAGTATTCCACTGTGTAGATGTACCATAGTTTTCTGATCCAGCCATCTGCTGACTGGCACTTAAGCTGTTTCCAAATCTTAGCTATGGTGAATTGTGCTGCTATTAACATAGGGGTGCATATATCCTTTCTTATTGGTGTTTCTAGTTTCTTGGGATATATTCCTAGGAGTGGGATCACTGGGTCAAATGGGAGTTCCATTTTTAGTTTTTTGAGGAAACTCCATACTATTCTCCACAGTGGCTGCACCAGTCTGCATTCCCACCAGCAGTGCACGAGGGTTCCTTTTTCTCCCCATCCTCGGCAACACTTGTCGTTTGTTGATTTGTTGATGATAGCCATACTGACAGGTGTGAGATGGTACCTCATTGTTGTTTTGATTTGCATCTCTCCGATGATTAGTGACTTTGAGCATGTTTTCATATGTCTCTTGTCCTTCCTTCTGTCTTCTTTCAAAAAGCGTCTGTTTAGGTCCGTTGCCCATTTTTTTTTATTGGATCATTTATCTTCCTTTTATTAAGTTGTATGAGTTCCCTGTAAATGTTGCAGATTAAACCTTTGTCAGTGATAACATTTGCAAATATGTTCTCCCATACAGTGGGCTTTCTTGTTGTTTTGTTGATGGTTTCTTTTGCTGTGCAAAAGCTTTTTTATTTTGATGTAGTCCCATTTGTTTATTTTCTCTTTAGCTTCCATTGCCCTAGGAGTGGTATCTGTAAAGAAATTGTTTCGGCATATGTCTGAGATTTTGCTGCCTGTGGATTCCTCTAATATTTGTATGATTTCCCATCTTATGGTTAAGTCCTTTATCCATTTTGAGTTTATTTTTGTGTATGGTGTAAGTTGCTGGTCTAGTTTCATTTTTTTGCATGTATCTGTCCAATTTTCCCAACACCATTTGTTGAAGAGACTGTCTTGACTCCATTGTATGTTCATGCCTCCTTTGTCAAATATTAATTGAGCATAGTGGTTTGGGTTGATATCTGGGTTCTCTATTCTATTCCATCGGTCTATATGTCTGTTCTTGTGCCAGTATGATGCTGTTTTGAGAACAGTGGCTTTGAAATACAGCTTGAAATCTGGTAGTGAGATCCCACCTACTTTTTTCATCTTTCTCAGGATTGCTGTGGCTATTCGGCATCTTTTTTTTTATTCCAGATGAATTTTTGGAGAGTTCTTTCTAGGTCTGTGAAATATGCCGTTGGTATCTTAGTGGGGAGTACATTGAATGTATAGATTGTGTTGCATAGTATGGACATTTTAATGATGTTGATTCTACCAATCCATGAACATGGTATGTTCTTCCATCTGCTTACATCTTCCTCTATCTCTTTTTTCAGTGTCGTGTAGTTTTACACGTATAGGTCTTTTACCTCCTCAATTAAGTTTATTCCTAGGTATCTTAATTTTTTTGGTGCGCTGGTAAATGGGATTGCTTTTTTAGTCTCTCTTTCTGTAAGTTCAATATTGGTGTATAGAAATGCCATAGATTTCTTGGTGTTAATTTTGTATCCTGCTACATTGCTGAATTAATTTATTAAGTCTATTATTTTTTTGATGGAGTCTTTCATTTTTTTTTTTATGTAGAATATCATGTCATCTGCAAATAAGGACAGCTTTACTTCTTCTTTTCCAATTTGGATGCCTTTTATTTCTTCTTCTTGTCTAATTGCAATGGCTAATACTTCCAGTACTATGTCAAACAGGAGTGGTGAGAGTGGGCATACTTGTTTTTTTCTGGCTCTTAGGGGAAATGGTTTTAGTTTTTGCACATTGAGTATGATGTTGGCTGTGGGTTTATCATATATGGCTTTTATTATGTTGAGGTATGATCCTTATATTCCCACCTTGCTGAGAGTTTTTATTAAGAAAGGGTGTTGGATTTTGTCAAATGCTTTTTCTGCATCTATTGATATGACTATGTGATTTTTATCTCTCAATTTGTTTATGTGATGTATCACGTTTATTGATTTGCAAATATTGTACCATCCTTGCATCCCTGAGATAAATCCTTCTTGGTCATGGTGTATAATCTTTCTGATGTACTGCTGGATCCGATTTTCTAGAATTTTGTTGAGGATTTTGGCATCTATGTTCATGAGGGATATTGGCCTGTAATTCTCTTCATTGTGTTGTGTTCATCTGGTTTTGGTATTAGGGTGATACTGGCCTCATAGAAGGAGCCTGGAAGTGTTCCTTCCTCTTGAATTTTTTGGCATAGTCTGAGGAGGATAGGTTTTAGTTCTTCCTTGAATGTTTAGTAACAGTCACCTGTGAAGCCATCTTGTCTCGGGCTTTTGTTTGCTGAAAGCTTTTTGATGACTGCTTCAATTTCTTCCATGGTTATTGGCCTATTGAGCTGTTTAGATTCTTCCTGATTGACTTTTGGAGGGTTGTATTTTTCTAGGAATATGTCCATTTCCTCCAGGTTGTCCAATTTATTGTAATAGTGTTTTTCGTAGTATTTTTTAACAATCCTTTGTATTTCTGTGTGGTCTGTTGTAATTTCTCCTCTTTCATTTCTGATTTTGTTTATTTGGGTCCTCTCTCTTTGCTTCTTGGTGAGCCTGGCTGGAGGTTCATCCATCTTGTTTATTCTTTCAAAGAACCAGCTCTTGGTTTTGTTGATCTTTTGTATTGTTTCTTTGGTGTCTGTGTCATTTATCTCCGCAATGATCCTTATTATTTCCTTCCTTCTGCTTACATTGGGCTTTTCTTGTTGCTCTCTTTCTAACTCTTTGAGTTGTAGGGTTAGGTAATTTATTACCATTGTTTCTTGTGTTTTTGCAGTAGGCTTGTAGAGCTATGAACTTCCCTCTCAAGACTGCTTTCGCTGTGTCTCATAGATTTTTTTTTTTATGCATTCATTGGTTGATTCTTTTTTTTTTAAATTTCTTTATTGATGAAGGTATCACATATTTGTCCTCGTCCCCCCATTCCCATCCCACACCCCTCCCCACACATGCCCCCACCCCCCTGTTGTCCTTAACCGCTGGTTAGGCTCATATGCCTGCACGCAAGTCCTTTGGTTGATCTCCCCCTTTACCCCCACCCTTCCCTACCCTCCCCCTGAGGCCCGACAGTCTGATCCATGCCTCCTTGTTTCTGGGTCTGTTCTTGTTCATCAGTCTATGTTGTTCATTATTTCCCCTAGATGAGTGAGATCATGTGCTATTAGAAATACACTTATAAGAACCGAAAATGAGACAAGCAATAATGGTTATGGTGACAGGCAAATGAATCAGTGTGTAGTGAGTTTCTTTCTGGGCCAACACTTCTTTTGAGACCCAATTTCAATGTCCAACAGTTCCTTATGTGTACATGTCAGCACTGACATTTCAGTTCTGGATGGTGGACAAATGGTGGTAATGCAGGTCCGACTCTGTCCGGTTTGGTCCTGGGCAATCTGCAGTGATGCAAAGTTGCTAACTGCTAGTATGGGAAGGCCACATCAGCGTCTTCCGACTCTGGACTGCTTCTCTTCTGTCTTCATGGCTGGAGTAGTCCTGTCGATTCCTCTCTTGCTGGAATCCACATGGTCTCGGAGTTGTTTTCTGAAAATATACAAACATATTCTCGACCAAAGGTTAATAAAGGAATATTTTCTATAAATTTGACTGGGGATCCTTTTTCAATTTTTGCCCAAATGATTTTCCTCTGGCTTGTTTTGTCACCTTGTGTGTTTTTCATGGGTGTCTTGCTTTTAGCCTTACAATTAATTTTCTAAAGTATTAATTTTCTAGATGTAATTTACTTACAGGATATTTTTCCTTACATGATATTCCTCTACTATCCCCTCCTTTTTTGATTTAAATGTTAGGAGGCTTTTGAAAATTTTATAATGTATTCTTGATGGCTTTTAAATTTTAATTTTTTGCACTATAATATAACTGTTTTAGGTTCATTATATGGTGCACACTTTTATCATGAGATGAAGTACCAATAAAAATTTTAGTTGACTCTTTAGGAACACCTTTTTGTCTGGTACAATTAATTTTTCTAGAATATTCACTTGTTTCAACTAGCCAATTTAAATTTGTCTGAAAACTTGACTACTATTTTACTGTCAAATTTATTACTCTAACAATAATCTTGTTTTACCCTGTAAATATTGGTGGAAGGGATTATTTGCCTTCTTGAGTAGGTCCTGAGCATTCCTGGTGGTAGGCTGGATTTAGATATCGTAAACCCCCTTCCCCACACCATGGGTACAAGGCAACTCAAACAATTCTTGTTGGAGTGAGAGGGCAGCTGTTGTCGGCCAAGTCTCTGTCGGTCACCTGGGTCCTGATCTGAGCTGGGCATGGGAAGCACAAAGCAGCCATGGGGGCAGGAGACCTCCCTCAGAAGGGGCTAGGATTCAGGCCCCTGCAATGTTGGGGGGGGTGAGGGTCTGTACCCCACCTCTGTTGATCCCCAAATTCTCTCCTGATGGCCCCTCTGCGACTGTGCCTGTCTTAGGTTGTTCCTTCCTTGAGGAATCTTACCCATCTCTGGCTAACCAGCCATCCTCCGGGGCCAAGCAGGGTGACGTGAGGTTCAGTTTTGTCTCCTTGGTAGCCTATGCCCCCGTGGCCTCCATGCCCAGCACCTGCCTTGGGATCCCTTCGCCTGCTGGCGGGGCCCCAGCACTGATCACATATCTTTTGGAACCCGGGTTTCTTCTCCAGGGAGGGCTCAGTTCGCCCTACTGGGTGAGAGACAGATCCATGGCACCAGTCATCACGAGACTTCAACCTCGACATGAACAGATAACTCATGCAACAGCTGTGAGCAATTGAATTGTGAGAAGAGGGTCTCTCTTGGCCTAAAGGGTAAGAGGGACCCATATAGAATGCTCAGGTGCCCTCTCAGGAGGCCCTCTACCCAATGAAAAGGGTTAAATCCTTACATGTCCTTTTTAAATTGCTGCCAGACATTCAAAGAATTAGTTTGTATGTTTGCTTGGGATAATTGTATATTATGCTGTAGTAATTGTAAAGTATCAAGGGATGTGTTAAGTTTGTCTCCAAGCACCAAACAGATGAAAGTCTGTTTGTTGCTTTACTGTCTCTGTATCTATCTTTTTGTTCATCGGTTTATAATGTTCTTTATTATCCATAAATGAGTGAGATCATGTGGTATTTTTCTTTCATTGACTGGCTTATTTCACTTAGTATAATATTCTCCATTTCCATCCAGGTTGCTGCAAATGATGAGAATTCCTTTTTTTATGGCAGCATAGTATTCCATTGTGTAGATGTACCACAGTTTTCTGATCCAGTCATCTGCTGATGGGCACCTAGGCTGTTTCCAAATCTTAGCTATTGTAAATTGTGCTGCTATGAACATAGGGGTGCATATATCCTTTCTGATTGGTGTTTCTAGTTTCTTCGGATATATTCCCAGGAGTGGGATTACTGGGTCAAATGGGAGTTCCATTTTCAGTTTTTTGAGGAAACTCCATACTGTTCTCCACAGTGGCTGCACCAGTCTGCATTCCCACCAGCAGTGCACGAGGGTTCCTTTTTCTCCGCATCCTCGCCAACACTTGTCGTTTGTTGATTTGTTGATGATAGCCATTCTGACAGGTGTGAGATGGTACCTCATTGTTGTTTTGATTTGCATCTCTCGGATAAGAAGTGACTTTGAGCATGTTTTCATGTGTCTCTTGGCCTTCCTTCTGTCTTCTTTTGAAAATTTTCTGTTTAGGTCCATTGCCCTTTTTTTATTGGATCATTTATCTTCCTTTTATTAAGTTGCATAAGCTGCCTGTAGATGTTGGAGATTAAACCTTTATCAGTGATGGCATTTGCAAATATGTTCTCCCATGCAGTGGGCTTTCTTGCTGTTTTGTTGATGGTTTCCTTTGCTGTAAAAAAGCTTTTTATTTTGATGTAGTCCCATTTGTTAATTTTCTCTTTAGCTTCCATTGCCCTAGGGGCAGTGGCAGTGAAGAAGTTCTTTTGACATATGTCTGAGATTTTGTTGCCTGTGGATTCTCTAGTATTTTTATGGTTTCCCGTCTTATGTTTAAGTCCTGTATCCATTTTGAGTTTATTTTTGTGTATGGTGTAAGTTGGTGATCTAGTTTCATTTTTTTGCATGTGTGTATCCAATTTTCCCAACACCATTTATTGAAGAGACTGTCTTCACTCCATTGTATGTTCATGCCTCCTTTGTCAAATATTAACTGAGCATAGTGGTTTGGGTCGATATCTGGATTCTCTATTCTGTTCCATTGATCTATATGTCTGTACTTGTGCCAGTACCAGGCTGTTTTGAGAACAGTGGCTTTGTAATACAGCTTTAAATCTGCTATTGAGATCCCTCCTACTTTATTCTTCTTTCTCAGGATTGCTGCGGCTATTCGGGGTCTTTTTTTATTCCAGATGAATTTTTGGAGAGTTCTTTCTAGGTCTTTGAAATATGCTGTTGGTATTTTGATGGGGAGTGCATTGAATCTGTAGATTGCTTTGGGTAGTATGGACATTTTAATGATGTTGATTCTACCAATCCATGAACATGGTATGTTCTTCCATCTGTTTACGTCTTCCTCTATCTCTTTTTTTAGTGTCCTGTAGTTTTCCGCGTATAGGTCTTTTACCTCCTTAGTTAAGTTTATTTCTAGGGATCTTAATTTTTTTGGTGCGATGGTAAATGGGATTGCTTTTTTAGTCTCTCTTTCTGTAAGCTCCCTATTGGTGTATAGAAATGCCATAGATTTCTTGGCGTTAATTTTGTATCCTGCTACATTGCCGAATTCATTTATTAATTCTATTAGTTTTTTGATGGAATCTTTTGGGTTTTTTATGTACAATATTATGTCATCTGCAAATAAGGACAGCTTCACTTCTTCTTTTCTAATTTGGATGCCTTTTATTTCTTCTTCTTGCCTAATTGCGATAGCTAATACTTCCAGTACTATGTCAAACAGGAGTGGTGAGAGTGGGCATCCCTGTCTTGTTCCTGTTCTTAGGGGAAATGGTTATAGCTTTTGCCCTTTGAGTATGATGTTTGCTGTGGGTTTATCATATATAGCTTTTATTATGTTGAGGTATGATCCTTCTATTCCCAACTTGTTGAGAGTTTTTATCAAGAAAGGGTGTTGGATTTTGTCAAATGCTTTTCCTGCATCTATTGATATGACTATGTGATTTTTATCTCTCAATTTGTTTATGTGATGTATCACATTTATTGATTTGCGGATATTGTACCATCCTTGCATTCCTGGGATAAATCCTACTTGGTCATGATGTATGATCTTTCTGATGTATTGCTGGAGCCGATTTGGTAGGATTTTGTTGAGGATTTTGTCATCTATGTTCATGAGGGATATTGGTCTGTAATTCTCTTTCATTGTGTTGTCTTTATCTGGTTTTGGTATTAGGGTGATGCTGGCTTCATAGAAGGAGCCTGGAAGTGTTCCTTCCTCTTGAATTTTTTGGAATAGTCTGAGGAGGATAGGTTTTAGTTCTTCCTTGAAAGTTTGGTAAAACTCTCTTGTGAAGCCGTCTGGCCCCGGGCTTTTGTTTGCCGGAAGCTTTTTGATGACTGCTTCAATTTCTTCCATAGTTACTGGCCTGTTGAGCAGTTTAGATTCTTCCTGTATGAGTTTTGGAAGGTTATATTTGTCTAGGAATATGTCCATTTCCTCCAGGTTGTCCAGTTTGTTGGAATAGAGTTGTTCGTAGTATTTTGTAACAATCCTTTGTATTTCATCGGGGTCTGTTGTTATTTCACCTCTTTCATTTCTGATTTTGTTTATTTGGGTCCTCTCTCTTTGCTTCTTGGTGAGCTTGGCTAGAGGTTCATCAATCTTGTTTATCCTTTCAAAGAACCAGCTCTTGGTTTTGTTGATCTTTTGTATTGTTTCTTTGGTCTCTATGTCGTTTATCTCCGCTCTGATCTTTATTATTTCTTTCCTTCTGCTGACACTGGGCTTTTCTTGTTGCTCTCTCTCTAGCTCTTTGAGTTTTTGGGTTAGGTAATTTATTACCATTGTTTCTTGTTTTTTGCAGTAGGCTTGTAGAGCTATGAACTTCCCTCTCAGGACTGCTTTTGCTGTGTCTCATAGATTTTGGATTGTTGTGTTTTCATTGTCGTTTGTTGCCATGATGTTTTTAATTTCTTCCTTGATGTCTTTGGTAACCCAGTACTTGTTTAATAGCATGCTGTTTAGTCTCCATGTGTTTGATTTCTTTGGGTTGTTTTTATTGTAGTTGATTTCCAGTTTTATGCCACTGTGATCTGAGAAGATACTTGATATGATTTTTATCTTCTTGAATTTGGAGAGACTTTGCCTATGTCCTAACATATGGTCTGTCTTTGAAAATGACCCATGTGCACTTGAGAAGAATGTATATTCTGTGGCTTTGGGGTGAAATGTTCTGAAGATGTTGATTAATTCCATCTGGTCTAGTGAGTCATTTAGGATTGATGTTTCTGTGCTGATTTTTTGTTTAGAGGATTTGTCCAATGGTGATAGTGGGGTATTGAAGTCTCCTACTATGATTGTATTGCTGTCAATCTCTCCTTTGATATCTTCCAGGAGTTTTTTAATGTATCTTGGTGCTCCTGTATTGGGTGCATATATGTTTACCAGAGTTATTTCTTCTTGTTGGATTTCTCCCTTTAGTATTATGAAGTGGCCTTCATTATCTCTTGTAATGTCCTTCACTTTGAGATCTAATTTGTCAGATATAAGTATTGCTACCCCAGCTTTTTTTTCATTTCCATTCGCCTGGAAAACCTTTTTCCATCCCTTTACTCTCAGTCTGTATGCGTCCTTTTTTTTGAGGTGGGTTTCCTGTAGACAGCAGATATATGGGTTTTGTTTTCTTATCCAATCTGTTACCCTATGTCTTTTGATTGGGGCATTCAGTCCATTTACATTTAAAGTTATTATTGATAGGCACTTATTTGTCGCCATTTTTATTCTATACCCCTGTGTTCCTTCTTTGCTTCCTATTTCTTTCTTTCTTTCTTTTTTTCTTTCTTTCTTTCTTTCTTTCTTTCTTTCTTTCTTTCTTTCTTTCTTTCTTTCTTTCTTTCTTTCTTTTTTTTTTTTTTCAGCAGACCCTTTAGCATTTCTTTCATTGCTGGTTTGGTGGTGATAAACTCCCTTAGCCCTTTTTTGTCTGTGAAGCTCCTGATTTCACCTTCAATTTTGAGTGATAGCCTTGCTGGGTACAGTATTCTTGGATTCAGACCCTTCCTTTGAATGACTTTGTATATTTCATTCCATTCCCTTCTGGCCTGATGAGTTTCTGTTGAGAAATCAGTTGCTAGTCTGATGGGGGTTCCTTTGTATGTAACTGTCTGTCTCTCTCTGGCCGCTTTTAAGATTCTTACTTTGTCGTTGGTGTTTGCCAACTTAATTATAATGTGCCTTGGTGTCGGTCTTTTGGGGTTCATTTTGCTTGGAACTCTGTGAGCTTCTTGGATTTGTGTGGGTTTTTTCTTCCCTATATCAGGGAAGTTTTCTGTTATTATTTCTTCAAACAGGTTTTCTATTCCTTGCTCTGTTTCCTTTCCTTCTGGTACCCCTATTATCCTGATGTTGTTTTGTTTTGTGTTGTCCCGAAGTTCCCTTAGGCTCTCCTCATGCTTTCTAATTTTTGTTTCTAGAAGCTGTTGTAATTGGGTATTTTTTTCCATCTTGTCTTCTAGCTCACTTATGCGGTCCTCTGCTTCTTCTAGTCTACTCTTGATGCTTTCTATTGAGTTCTTTACAGCAGTGATGTCATTTTTCATTTCTTCTTGGTTCTTCTTCATTTCCTCTTTGTTCTTACTCATATTGTTGAATTTCTCTTCCATCCTTTTCAGCCACCTTATGACCATTTCTCTGAATTCTTTCTCTGATAGGTTGTTTGCCTCTAATTCGTTTACTTCCTTTTCTGATGATGCCTGCTTCTCTTTCCTATGGGGGCTGTTTCTTTGTCTCCCCATGGTCTCTCTTCTCCGGATGTCTGGTTATATAGTTCTCTCTCTCTGGCGTTGATTTAAAAGTACAAAATACAACACAACCAGGCACAACACACAAGGCACTGAACAGAATTGTATTCACGATATTAATAACCTCCAATAAAGGTAACCACCAGAGAAGGACAAATTAGGGTATATGAGTGGAAGAGGGAGAGTAAAAAGAAAGAACAAAACAACAACAAAACAAACAAACAAACAAACAAACAAACAAAAAAAAAGTGTGAATCTGAACTTGGGAAAAGAGCAGAAAAAAAGGAAAAGAAAAAAAAGTAAGAGAGACAAGAACAATACTAAGAGAGAAAAGGGGAACAAACTATATATATGGGGAGTAGACTCCACTAGAACAACCACTAATCCCAGCAAATTCCAGCAACACGAGCCTGGAGATTAATTCAAACTGCAACACCAACTAATATCAAGTGAGGCAAGGGAAAACAAAAGTAAAAAACAAACAAAAACAAAGGAAACAAAAGAACCAACCAAACAAACAAAAAGAATAATCAAAACAATCTCATAAAAAAGCATAAAAATTCAATCTAATCAACATTCAAGCAAGCAACAACAAAAGGCCAGAGAGAAAAATAATTTTTTTTTTGGTAGCGTAGAGAGAGGTATGTATGGATTTGGAGCAGGGGGTTGGGAATTAGATATATAAGTAGGGTGAAATTTTAGCAGAGGGTAAACTGAAAAAGTAGGAAAAATCTATAGCCAGAACGGGTTAAGAAAAACAGGAGACCAAAAGGGGAAAGGTTAGGAGGAGAGTGATGGCAAAATGTTAGCGTTGAGATAGGGTAAGGGAAAGATGCAAATAGAATGTAGGACACTATTCCCAAAATACAAGAAAGGGAAAATCAAATGACATTAAAAAAAAGTAAAATAATAGTAATAATAATGCTGATTGAAAATAAAAATGTAATAATTAAAAAGGTGAAAATCGAGTGAGGAAAAAGAAAAAAATTTAGTTTCTTAAGTAAAAGATGCAAAAAATGAAAATAAAAAAATTAGAATAAAATTTTTGTTTAAAAAAAAATTGAAAAAGGAATTAAAAATTAAAAAATAGGAAGACTAAAACGTGCAGTAGCGGCTGTCATTCACTTCCTCTAATATTCTGTTTGGTATGCCTGTTTCCCAGTCTGGGCGGTATTTCAGTTCAGCTTCGTTCCACTCCTTCTCAGTGTTGTAAGCCAGTCCTGCTTTTTGAGCCGTCCGTGTCTTAATTTCTCATATTTATTTTTGATAACACCAGAGTCAATTAGCGTTTCAGCCCCTGGGTGGCAGTGTTTCTGAATTGACTTCCGGGCCTCTCTAGCTTTTTTTCCCCCCCTCTATGGCACTCACTACTGGTTTGTGGAGGTGTGCGCCTCAGAGCTGCCTCTCCGATGGTAACACCCAGCTCTGTTCCCAGGTTCCGAAAAAACAACTTCCCCCTGCAGTCTTTCAGGGTTTTTCCACCTGGGTTTTCCTATGTATTGGGCTTAGTAATCAGAGTTGGAAAGAGCCCAAGTGTGCGGACAGTGGGTCTGTGCGCCAGACTAAGTAGCCTGCACTCCTTTGAAAATTCTTAGTCTGATCCTCCTCGTCAGATTAAAATGAGTTGCTTTTAAGAGGTCACTTCTGTTAGCAGCTCAGAGGACCCCCTTCCACATTCACGGATCACGGCAGTTCCAACTGCAGCCGATTTTTCTAGGCACAGACCTCCCGGTTCCTGCTGGTCTTGCGGCTCTCGCGCTTCCCTCCCACTGCGGGGATTAGAAACCACACCTTATTTCAGGCGAAATCTGACCTTTCCGTGGTGCAGTGAAGAGTTCCTTTGAATCCGAATGTTTGCGCCGATAGGGGACCGGTGTTCTGGTGCTTGCAGCTGTTCAGTGTTTGCAGTTGTCGCGGAAAGTCAGGTTTCCAATCCCAGGTGAAATCTGTCCTTTCCGTAAGGGGTGCAGCACTCTTCTGAATCTGCATGCTCACTCCACTTGGGAACTGGTGTTCTCTGGTTCGCAGCTGTTCACTGGGTGCTGTAGTTATAGATTTTCAGGCTTCTGATAACATCCACTTTCCCCTTCAAGATGGCGCCGTCTCCGTGTCAGAGCTGGTCGGTCTGGGAGGGAACCCAGCAGCAGTGGGGGCTTCCCGGTTAGAGGAACCCCATTTGGCCATCCACCACAGTCTCCTGGAGTGTAGTTGTCCCTCAACTCACCAACAAACACTCCCTGTGTGACCACACACTCTCCCTTTGTTCTCTCACTCACACACTATCTTGCAGTCTGCCTTTCCATCAGCAGCCATCTTCCCCAACTGTTCTACAATTTATTTTTTAAAAATATGTTTTTATTGAGTTCAGAGAGGAAGGGTGAGGGAGAGAGAGATAGAAACATCAATGATGGGAGGGAATCATTGATCAGCTGCCTCCTGCATGCTCCACACTGGGGATCGAACCTGCAATCTGGGCATGTGCCCTGACCAGGAATCAAACCGTGACCTCATGGTTCATAGGTTGATGCTCAACCACTGAGCCATGCCAGCCGGGCCCAACACCATTTATTAAATAGAGTGTCTTTACCTCATTGTATGTTTTTGCTTCTCTGTCAAATATTAATTGACCATAAAGGCTTGGGTTTATTTCTGGACTTTCTATTCTGTTCCATTGATCTATGTGTCTGTTTTTATGACAGTACCATTCTGTTTTGATTACTATGGTCTTGTAGTATAGTTTCATATCAGGTAGCATGAAACCTCCACTTTGTTCTTCCTTCTCAAGATTGCTGTGGGTATTTGTGGTCTTTCATAGTTTCATATAAATTTTTGGATTATTTTTTCTAGTTCTGTGAAATATGCCATTGGTATTTTTATAGAAATTGAGTTGAATTTATAGATTGCATTGGGTAGTACGGACATTTTAATGATGTTAAATTCTTCCAATCCATGAGCACAGTATATGCTTTTATTTATTTGTTTCTTCTTCAATTTCTTTATTCAGTATCTTATAATTTTCAGAATATAGGTCTTTTACCTCCTTGATTACATTTATTCCTAGGGATTTTATTTTTTGATGCAATTGTAAGTGTGTTTATTTTCTTAGTTTCCCTTTCTGCTATCATCCTGTATAACAAAAGGCTAATATGCAAATTGTCCCCTCAGGTGTTCGACTGGGAGACTGGGAGTTCGATCGCTCACTATGGCGCTTACCACCAGGGAGTGGCGTGGAACATGGTGGGTGACCAGCGGCGGCAGGGGTGCTGAGGGAGCGAGGGAAGAAGGAGGCAGGGAGTTGGGGAGGTGGGGAACCTGATCAGCCCTGATTGCAGGCCAGGCCTAGGGACTCTACCCATGCACAGATTTTGTTGGTGTATAAAAATGCAACCAATTTCTGAGTATTCATTTTGTATCCTGCTACTTTACTGATTCATTTATCAGTTCTAGCAGTTTTGTTGGTAGAATCTTTAGGGTTCTCTATTACAATATCATGTCACCTGCAAATAATGAAAATTTTACTTCCTCCTTTCCAACTTGGATGCCTTTTATTTATTCTTTTTGTCTGATTGCTTTGCCAAAACTTCCAATAATATCTATAATAATAAAAGCATAATATGCTAATTAGACCAGACAGCCAAACGACCTTCCAGAAATCCTTCCTGATGAAGCTGCGGCATCAGGGACTGAGGCAGGAGCAGTTAGGGGAGATCAGGCAAGCAGGCGAGCAGTTAGGGGGTGATTAGGCAGGCAGAGAGAGGGGTTAGGGGCGATCAGGCAGCCAGGTAAGTGGTTAGGGGCAGTCAGGAAGGCATTCAGAGTGGTTAGAGGCAATCAGGCAGGCCGGTGAGCAGTTAGGAGTGATCAGGCAGGCAGACAGAGTGGTTGGGGGCAATCAGGCAGGTAGGCAGGCAAGTGGTTAAGGGCAATCAGGCAGGGAGGCAGGCAAACAGTTAGGGGTGATCAGGCAGACAGGCTGAGTGGTTAGGGGCAATCAGGCAGGCAGGCAGAGGTGGTTAGGGGTGATCAGGCAGGCAGGAAGGTGAGCAGTTAGGGGTGATTAGGCAGGCAGGCAGAGGGGTTAGGGGCGGTCAGGCTGGCAGGCGAGTGGTTAGGGGCAATCAGGCAGGCAGGCGAGTGGTTAGGGGCTATCAGGCAGGCAGGCGAGTGGTTGGGGAAATCAGGCTGGTAGGCAGAGTGGTTAGGGGCAATCAGGCAGGCAGGCAAGCAGTTAGGGGCATCAGGCAGGCAGAGTGGTTAGGGGCAATCAGGCAGGCAGGCAAGTGGTTAGGGGAGATCAGGCAGGCAAGCGGTTAGGAGCCAGCAGTCCCAGATTGAAAGAGGGATGTCCCCCAAGGGGTCCCAGATTGTGAGAGGGTGCAGGCTGGGCTGAGGGACCTCCCCGCCCCCATGCACGAATTTTGTGCACCGGGCCTCTATTATTGAATAAGAGTGGTGGAGGTGGACATGCTTGTCTTGTTCCTGATATTAAGGGAAAGACTTTTAGCTTTTCCCTATTGAGTATGATTTTGGGTGTGAGTTTGTCATATATGGTTTTATTATGTTGAGATATGTTCCTTCTATTCGCACTTTGCTGAGAGTTTTTATCATAAATAGGTGGTGGTTTTTGTCAAATGCTTTTTCTGCATCTATTTATATGATCATGATTTTTATCCATCATTTTGTTTATGTGGTATATCACATTAATGGATTTGTGAATATTGTACCAACCTTGCATCCCCAGAAAAAATATCACTTGATCATGGTGTATGATCTTTTTCATGTATTGTGGGATTTGATTTGCTGATATTCCATTGAGGATGTTTGCATTTATGTTCATCAGGAACATTGGTCCTTTCTTTGTAGTGTCTTTATGTGGTTTTGGAACTAGGATGATGTTGGCCTCATACAATGAACTTGGAAGTTTTCCCTCTTCTTGAATTATTTTGGAATAATTTGAGAAGGATAGGTGTTAGTTCTGCTATGAATGTTTGGTAAAATTCTCCTGTGAAGCCATCTGGTTTAGGACTTTGGTTTCTTGGGAGTTATTTATTTATTTATTTAATTTATTTATTTTTTTGTTTTGCTTGCTCTTTTATATTTATTTTTTAAAATTTCTTTATTGATTAAGGTATTGCATATGTGTCCTTATTCCCCCATTACCCCCCACCTCCAATTCATGCCCCCACCTCCCTGTTGTCTGTGTCCATTGAATAGGCTTATATGCATGCATATAAGTCCTTTGGTTGATCTCTCCCCCTTACCCCCACTGTCCCCTACCTTCCCTGAGGTTTGACGTTCTGATTGATGTTTCTCTGTCTCTGGATTTATTTTTGTTCATCAGTTTATGTTGTTCATTATATTCCACAAATGAGTGAGATCATGTGGTATTTATCTTTCTCTGCAAGGCTTATTTCACTTAGCATAATGCTCTCCAGCTCCATCCATGTTGTTGCAAATGGTATGAACTCCTTTTTTACCGCAGCATAGTATTCCATTGTGTAGATGTACCAGTTTTCTAATCCACTCATCTGGTGATGGGCACTTAGACTGTTTCCAAATCTAAGCTATGGTGAATTGTGCTGCTATGAACATAGGGGTGCATATATCCTTTCTGATTCGTGTTTCTAGTTTCTTGGGATATATTCCTAGAAGTAGGATCACTGGGTAAAATGGGAGTTCCATTTTTAGTTTTTTGAGGAAACTCCATACTGTTCTCCACAGTGTCTGCACCAGTCTGCATTCCCACCAGCAGTACCTGAGGGTTCCTTTTTCCCTTCATCCTAGCCAGCACTTGAAGTTGGTTGACTTGTTAGTCATAGCCATTCTGACAGGTGAGATGGTACCTCATTGTTGTTTTGATTTGCATCTTTCGGATAATTAGGGACTTTGAACATGTTTTCATGTGTCTCTTGGCCTTCCTTCTGTCTTCTTTCGAAAAGATTCTATTTAGGTCCGTTGCCCATTTTTTTATTGGACCATTTATCTTCCTTTTATTAAGTTGTATAAGTTGCCTGTAGATGTTGGAGATTAAACCTTTATCAGTGATAACATTTGCAAATATGTTCTCCCATACAGTGGACTTTCTTGTTTTGTTGATGGTTTCTTTTGCTGTGCAAAAGCTTTTTATTTTGATGTAGTCCCATTTGTTTATTTTCTCTTTAGCTTCCATTGCCCTAGGAGAGGTATCTGTGAAGAAGTTCTTTCAGCATATGTCTGAGATTTTGCTGCCTTTGGATTCCTCTAGTATTTTCATGGTTTCCCATCTTATGTTTAAGTCCTTAATCCATTTTGAGTTTATTTTTGTGTGTGGTGTAAGTTGGTGGTCTAGTTTCATTTTTTGCATGTACCTGTCCAATTTTCCCAACACCATTTGTTGAAGAGACTGTCTTGACTCCATTGTATGTTCATGCCTCCTTTGTCAAATATTAATTGAGCATAGTGGTTTGGGTTGATATCTGGGTTCTCTATTCTATTCCATTGGTCTATATGTTTGTTCTTGTGCCAATGCGAGGATGTTTTGAGAACAGTGGCTTTGTAATACAGCTTGAAAACTGGTATTGAGATCCCTCCTACTTTATTCTTCTTTCTCAGGATTGCTGTGGCTATTTGGGGTCATTTTTTCATTCCAGATGAATTTTTGGAGAGTTCTTTCTAGGTCTGTGAAATATGCCGTTGGTATTATAATGGGGAGTGCATCAAATCTATAGATTGCTTTGGGTAGTATGGACATTTTAATGATGTTGATTCTACCAATCCATGAATGTGGTATGTTCTTCTATCTGTTTACGTCTTCCTCTATCTCTTTTTTCAGTGTCCTGTGGTTTTACACGTATAGGTCTTTTACCTCCTCAATTAAGTTTATTCCTAGGTATCTTAATTTTTTGGTGTGCTGGTAAATGGGATTGCTTTTTTAGTCTCTCTTTCTGTAAGTTCAGTATTGGTGTATTGAAATGCCATAGATTTCTTGTCGTTAATTTTGTATCCTGCTACATTGCTGAATTCATTTATTAAGTCTATTATTTTTTTGATGGAGTCTTTCGTATTTTTTTTTTTATGTAGAATATCATGTCATCTGCAAATAAGGACAGCTTCACTTCTTATTTTCCAATTTGGATGCCTTTTATTTCATCTTCTTGTCTAATTGCAATGGCTAATACTTCCAGTACTATGTTGAACAGGAGTGGTGAGAGTGGGCATCCCAGTCTTATTCCTGTTCTTAGGGGAAATGGTTTTAGTTTTTGCCCATTGAAAATGATGTTAGCTGTGGGTTTATCATATATAGCTTTTATTATGTTGAGGAATGATCCTTCTATTCCCACCTTGTTGAGAGTTTTTATCAAGAAAGGGTGTTGGATTTTGTCAAATGCTTTTCCTGCATCAATTGATATGACTATGTGATTTTTATCTCTCAATTTGTTTATGTGATGTATCACGTTTATTGATTTGCGGATATTGTACCATCCTTGCATTCCTGGGGTAAAACCTACCTGGTCATGGTGTATGATCTTTCTGATGTACTGCTGGAGCCGATTTGCTAGAACTTTGTTGAGGATTTTGTCATCTATGTTCATGAGGGATACTGGCCTGTAACTCTCTTTCATTGTGTTGTCTTTATCTGGTTTTGGTATTAGGGTGATGCTGGCTTCATAGAAGGAGCTTGAAAGTGTTCCTTCTTCTTGAATTTTCTGGAATAGTCTGAGGAGTATAGGTTTTAGTTCTTCCTTGAATGTTTGGTAAAACTCCACTGTGAAGCCATCTGGCCCCGGGCTTTTGTTTGCTGGAAGCTTTTTGATGACTGCTTCAATTTCTTCCATAATTATTGGCCTATGGAGTTGTTTAGATTTTTCCTGTTTGAGTTTTCGAAGGTTATATTTGTCTAGGAATATGTCCATTTCCTCCAGGTTGTCCAGTTTGTTGGAATAGAGTTGTTCGTAGTATTTTGTAACAATCCTTTGTATTTCATCGGGGTCTGTTGTTATTTCACCTCTTTCATTTCTGATTTTGTTTATTTGGGTCCTCTCTCTTTGCTTCTTGGTGAGCCTGGCTAGAGGTTCATCAATATTGTTTATCCTTTCAAAGAACCAGCTCTTGGTTTTGTTCGTCTTTAGTATTGTTTCTTTGGTCTTTATGTCATTTATCTCTGCTCTGATCTTTATTATTTCCTTCCTTCTGCTTACACTGGGCTTTTTTTGTTGCTCTCTTTCTAACTCTTTGAGTTGTAGGGTTAGGTAATTTATTGCCATTTTTTCTTGTTTTTTTTTTGCAGAAGGCTTGTAGAGCTATGAACTTCCCTCTCAAGACTGCTTTCGCTGTGTCCCATAGATTTTGGATTGTTGTGTTTTCATTTTCATTTTTTTTCTTTATTTTTTTTATTGAGGTATTATATGTGTACATATCTTACCATTACCCCTCCCCACCCCACACCCATACATGCCCTCTCCCCCCAGAGTTTTGCGTCCATTGTTTATACTTATATGCATGCATACAAGTCCTTCGTTTGATTTCTTATCTCCCCCACCTCTCCCTAACTTTCCCCCTGTAATTTGAAAGTCTGTTTGTTGCTTTAATGTCTCTGTATCTATCTTTTTGTTCATCAGTTTATAATGTTCTTTATTATTCATAAATGAGTGAGATCATGTGGTATTTTTCTTTCATTAACTGGCTTATTTCACATAGTATAATATTCTCCAATTCCATCCAGGTTGCTGCAAATGATGAGAATTCCTTTTTTTATGGCAGCATAGTATTCCATTGTGTAGATGTACCACAGTTTTCTGATCCAGTCATCTGCTGATGGGCACCTAGGCTGTTTCCAAATCTTAGCTATTGTAAATTGTGCTGCTGTGAACATAGGGGTGCATATATCCTTTCTGATTGGTGTTTCTAGTTTCTTCGGATATATTCCCAGGAGTGGGATTACTGGGTCAAATGGGAGTTCCATTTTCAGTTTTTTGAGGAAACTCCATACTGTTCTCCACAGTGGCTGCACCAGTCTGCATTCCCACCAGCAGTGCACGAGGGTTCCTTTTTCTCCGCAACCTCGCCAACACTTGTCGTTTGTTGATTTGTTGATGATAGCCATTCTGACAGGTGTGAGATGGTACCTCATTGTTGTTTTGATTTGCATCTCTCGGATAAGAAGTGACTTTGAGCATGTTTTCATGTGTCTCTTGGCCTTCCTTCTGTCTTCTTTTGAAAATTTTCTGTTTAGGTCCATTGCCCATTTTTTTATTGGATCATTCATCTTCCTTTTATTAAGTTGCATAAGCTGCCTGTAGATGTTGGAGATTAAACCTTTATCAGTGATGGCATTTGCAAATTTGTTCTCCCATGCAGTGGGCTTTCTTGCTGTTTTGTTGATGGTTTCCTTTGCTGTAAAAAAGCTTTTTATTTTGATGTAGTCCCATTTGTTAATTTTCTCTTTAGCTTCCATTGCCCTAGGGGTAGTGTCAGTGAAGAAGTTCTTTTGACATATGTCTGAGATTTTGTTGCCTGTGGATTCCTCTAGTATTTTTATGGTTTCCCGTCTTATGTTTAAGTCTTGTATCCATTTTTAGTTTATTTTTGTGTATGGTGTAAGTTGGTGATCTAGTTTCATTTTTTTGCATGTGTGTGTCCAATTTTCCCAACACCATTTATTGAAGAGACTGTCTTGACTCCATTGTATGTTCATGCCTCCTTTGTCAAATATTAATTGAGCATAGTGGGTTGGGTTGATATCTGGATTCTCTATTCTGTTCCATTGATCTATATGTCTGTTCTTGTGCCAGTACCAGGCTGTTTTGAGAACAGTGGCTTTGTAATACAGCTTGAAATCTGGTATTAAGATCCCTCCTACTTTATTTTTCTTTCTCAGGATTGCTGCGGCTATTCGGGGTCTTTTTTTTATTCCAGATGAATTTTTGGAGAGTTCTTTCTAGGTCTGTGAAATATGCTGTTGGTATTTTGATGGGGAGTGCATTGAATCTGTAGATTGCTTTGGGTAGTATGGACATTTTAATGATGTTGATTCTACCAATCCATGAACATGGTATGTTCTTCCATCTGTTTACGTCTTCCTCTATCTCTTTTTTCAGTGTCCTGTAGTTTTCCGCGTATAGGTCTTTTACCTCCTTAGTTAAGTTTATTTCTAGGGATCTTAATTTTTTTGGTGCGATGGTAAATGGGATTGCTTTTTTAGTCTCTCTTTCTGTAAGTTCAGTATTGGTGTATAGAAATGCCATAGATTTCTTGGCGTTAATTTTGTATCCCGCTACATTGCCGAATTCATTTATTAATTCTATTAGTTTTTTGATGGAATCTTTTGGTTTTTTTATGTACAATATTATGTCATCTGCAAATAAGGACAGCTTCACTTCTTCTTTTCCAATTTGGATGCCTTTTATTTCTTCTTCTTGCCTAATTGCGATAGCTAATACTTCCAGTACTATGTCAAACAGGAGTGGTGAGAGTGGGCATCCCTGTCTTGTTCCTGTTCTTAGGGGAAATGGTTTTAGTTTTTGCCCATTGAGGATGATGTTTGCTGTGGGTTTATCATATATAGCTTTTATTATGTTTAGGTATGATCCTTCTATACCCACCTTGTTGAGTGTTTTTATCAAGAAAGTGTTTTGGATTTTGTCAAATGCTTTTTCTGCATCTATTGATATGACTATGTGATTTTTATCTCTCAATTTGTTTATGTGATGTATCACATTTATTGATTTGTGGATATTGTACCATCCTTGCATTCCTGGGATAAATCCTACTTGGTCATGATATATGATCTTTCTGATGTATTGCTGGAGCCGATTTGCTAGGATTTTGTTGAGGATTTTGGCATCTATGTTCATGAGGGATATCCTACATAATAAAATGGTAATATGTAAATTACCATCACTCCGCTACGCCCACGATTGGGCCAGCAGGAGGCACAGGGGGCGGGACTCAGGGTGGCCGGGGTAGCTGATTGGGCCAGCAGGACACTGAGCTCGCGGCGCCAGTGGCGCCGCGAGCTAAGCGTCTGTGTCATGGCTGCCGGAGGCTTTCGTAAGGCCTGGGGCACCGGCGGACAGCCGGCCGGGTCCCCCGCGATCAAAGGCCAAAGCGGGGGACCCGGCCGGCTGTCTGCTCCGGCGCAAGGCCTTTCGAAAGCCTCCGCAGCGCCGCAGGCTTTCGGAAGGCCTGGGGCACCGGCGGACAGCCGGCCGGGTCCCCCGCGATCAAAGGCCAAAGCGGGGGACCCGGCCGGCTGTCTGCTCCGGCGCAAGGCCTTTCGAAAGCCTCCGCAGCGCCAGAGGCTTTCGGAAGGCCTGGGGCACCCGCGGACAGCCAGCCCGCTGGTGCACCAGGTGCATGATTGAATCATGCACTGGGCCTCTAGTTGGTCTATAATTCTCTTTCATTGTGTTGTCTTTATCTGGTTTTGGTATTAGGGTGATGCTGGCTTCATAGAAGGAGCCTGGAAGTGTTTCTTGCTCTTGAATTTTTTGGAATAGTCTGAGGAGGATAGGTTTTAGTTCTTCCTTGAAAGTTTGGTAAAACTCTCCTGTGAAGCCGTCTGGCCTCGGGCTTTTGTTTGCCAGAAGCTTTTTGATGACTGCTTCAATTTCTTCCATAGTTACTGGCCTGTTGAGCTGTTTAGATTCTTCCTGATTGAGTTTTGGAAGGTTGTATTTGTCTAGGAATATGTCCATTTCCTCCAGGTTGTCCAGTTTGTTGGAATAGAGATGTTCGTAGTATTTTGTAACAATCCTTTGTATTTCGTCGGGGTCTGTTGTTATTTCACCTCTTTCATTTCTGATTTTGTTTATTTGGGTCCTCTCTCTTTGCTTCTTGGTGAGCCTGGCTAGAGGTTCATCAATCTTGTTTATCCTTTCACAGAACCAGCTCTTGGTTTTGTTGATCTTTTGTATTGTTTCTTTGGTCTCTATGTCGTTTATTTCCACTCTGATCTTTATTATTTCTTTCCTTCTGCTTACACTGGGCTTTTCTTGTTGCTCTCTTTCTAACTCTTTGAGTTGTTGGGTTAGGTAATTTATTACCATTGTTTCTTGTTTTTTTGCAGTAGGCTTGTAGAGCTATGAACTTCCCTCTCAGGACTGCTTTCGTTGTGTCCCATAAATTTTGGATTGTTGTGTTTTCATTGTCGTTTGTTGCCATGATGCTTTTTATTTCTTTATTGGTCTCTCTGTTAACCCAGCCATTGTTTAATAGCATTCTGTTTAGTTTCCATGTGTTTGAATTCTTTGGATTGTTTTTATTGTAGTTGATGTCCAGTTTTATGCCACTGTGGTCTGAGAAGATGTTTGATATGATTTCTATCTTCTTGAATTTGAAGAGACTTTGCCTATGTCCCAGCATATGTTCTATCTTTGAAAATGACCCATGTGCACTTGAGAACAATGTATATTCTGTGGTTTTGGGGTGAAATGTTCTGAAGATGTCAATTAATTCCATCTGGTCTAGTGAGTGATTTAGGATTGATGTTTCTTTGCTGATTTTTGTTTAGAGGGTTTTTCCAATGGTGATAGTGGGGTATTAAAGTCTCCTACTATGATTGTATTGCTGTCACTCTCTCCCTTGATATCCTCCAGGAGTTTATTTATGTATTTGGGTGATCCTCTATTGGGTGCTATATGTTTACCAGAGTTATTTCTTCTAGTTGGATTGCTCCCTTTAGTATTATGAAGTGGCCTTTCTTATCTCTTGTTATGTCCTTCACTTTGAGATCTAAATTTTCAGATATAAGTATTGCTACCCAAGTTCATTTCCATTTGCCTGGAAAGGCTTTTTTCATCACTTCACCCTCAGTCTGTGTCTTTTTTTCTGAGGTGGGTTTCTTGTAGACAGCAGATATATGGGTCTTGTTTTCTTATCCAATCCGTTACCCTATGTCTTTTGATTCGGCATTTATTCCATTTACATTTAAAGTTATTATTAATAGGTACTTATTTGTCACCATTGTTATTCTTTACCCCTGTGTTCCTTCTTCGCTTCATATATATATATATATATATATATATATATATATATATATATATATATATATATATATTACAGCATACCCTTTAGCATTTCTAGCATTGCTGGTTTGGTGGTAATAAATTCCCTTAGTCCTTTTTTGTCTGTGAAACTCCTGATTTCACCTTCAATTTTGATTGATAGCCTTGCTGGGTACAGTATTATTGGAATCAGACCCTTCCTTTGCATGACTTTGTATATTTCATTCCATTCCCTTCTGGCCTGATGAGTTTCTGTTGAGAAATCAGTTGCTAGTCTGATGGGGGTTCCTTTGTGTGTACCTTTCTGTCTCTCTCTGGCTGCTTTTAAGATTCTTACTTTGTCGTTGGTGTTTGCCAATTTAATTATAATGTGCCTTGGCGTCGTTCTTTTGAGGTTTATTTTTTTTTGGGACTCTGTGAGCTTCTTGTATTTGTGTGTGTTTTTTTCTTTCCTATATCAGAGAAGTTTTCTGTCATTATTTCTTCAAACAGGTTTTCTATTCCTTGCTCAGTTTCCTCTCCTTCTGGAATCATATTATGCAGATGTTGTTTTGTTTCTTGCTGTCCCAAAGTTCCCTTAGGCTCTCCTCCTGCTTTTTAATTTTTTTTCTTATCTCTTGTTATGCCCTTCACTTTGAGATCTAATTTTTGGGTATTTTTTCCACCTTGTCTTCTAGCTCACTGATGTGGTCCTCTGCTTCTTCTAGTCTACTCTTGATGCTTTCTATTGAGTTCTTTACAACAGCGATGTCATTTTTCATTTCTTCTTGGTTCTTCTTCTTTTCTTCTTGGTTCTTACTCATATTGTGGAATTTGTCTTCTATTCTTTTCATCCACCTTATGACCATTTCTCTGAATTCTTTCTCTGACAGGTTGCTTGCCTCTCTTTCGTTTATTTCTTTTTTTTCTGGTAATGCCTGCTTTTCTTTCATATGGGGACTGTTTCTTTGTCTCCCCATGGTCTCTCTTCTCTGGATGTCTGGTTATATAGTTCTCTCTCTCCTGCGTTGATTTAAAGGCACAAAATACAACACAACCCAGTACAACACAGAAGGCACTGAACATAAATATATTCATGATATTAATAACCTCCAATAAAGGTGACCACCAGAGAAAGGCAAATTAGGGGATAGGAGAGAAAGAAGAAGAGGAAAAAGAAGAAAAAAAGGAGTGCCAAAATGAAATTGGGAAAAGGAAAAAAAAGTAAGAGAGAAACAAAAGAGACTAAAAAGGAAAAGGGTAACAAACTATATATATGGGGAGAAAACTGCAAGAGAACAAACAGTAATCCTAGCAAGTGCCAGCAACAAGTACCTGGAGATTAATACAAACTACAAACAACTACTAATATGAAGGGAAAACAGAAGTAAAAAAACAAACAAAAACACTGCAAACAAAAACAAACAAAAAAATAAGCAAAACTATCACAAAAAAAGCATAAAAATTTGATATAATCAACATTCAAGCAAACAACAACAAAAGGACAGGGAAGAAAACAATTGCTTGGATAGTTAAGACAGAGAAAAGAGAGGTGTGTATGGACTTGGAGCAGGGGATTGGAAATTAGATATATAAGTAGGGTGAAATTTTAACAGGGGGCAAACAGTAAGAATAGGGAAAATCTAAAGCAGGAAAAGGGTAAGAGAAACAGGACAGCAAAAGGGGAAAAGTTAGGAAGAGAGTGATGGAATAAAGGTAGAGTTGAGATAGAGTAAAACTATGCTAAAGGAAAGATGAAAATAGAATGTAGAACACTAATCCCAAAGTAAAATGAAGAGAAAATAAAATGACACTTAAAAAAAGGTAAAATAGTAGCAGTAAAAATACTGATTGAAAATAAAAATGTAATAATTAAAAGTGTAAAATCAAGTGAGGAGAAAAGAAAAAAAATTAGTTTCTTAAGTTAAAGATGAAAAATAAATAAATAAATAAAATGTGCAGCAGTGAAAGTCATTCACTTCCTCTATTGTTCTGTTTGGCACGCCTGTTTCCCAGTCAGGACAATATTGCAGATCCCTGCATTCCACTGCTCCTCAGTGTTGTAAGCCAGTCCTGATTTTTAAGCAGGAGGTGTCTTAATTTCTCATATTCCTTTATTTTTGATTACACAAGAGTCAATTTGTTATTCAGCCCCTGGGTGGCAGTGTTTCTGGATTGACTTCCAGGTCTATATGGCCTCTCTAGCCTGTGCTTAGATCCTGCTTTCTCTGTAGCACTCAATACTGGTTTGTGGGAGTGGGCTGCCCCAGAGCTGGCTCTCCGAGGGTCACTCCTCGCTCCGATCCCCAGGTTCCAGAAAAACAACTTTCCCCTGCAGTCTCCCAGGGTATCCCCAACTGGGTGATCCTATGTATTGGGCTTAGTAATCAGAAGCAAGGATTTGAAGAGGAAAAAGCCCAAGTGTGCAAACAACAGGGCTGCAGGCAAGTCTGCGCAGTCCCTCTTTCCCCCTTGGGTCTAAGCAGCAGGCACACTTTTAGAATTTTTAGGCTGTCCTTTTGCGTCAGAACACAATGGGTTGCTTTTTAGAGATCCCTTCTGTTAGCAGCTCTGAGGACCCCCTTCCACATTCACGGATCACGCCAGCCCCAACAGCCACGGATTTTTCTAGGCATAGACTTCCCCCGGTCCTCTAGCTCCCGCAGTGCGCGCGTTTCTCTCTCCCACCGGGACCAGAGTCCCCACCTTATCCCAGGCGAAATCTGACCTTTCTGTGGTGGACTGTAGAGCTCCTCTGAATCCACATGTTTGCACCAATTGGGGACTAGTGTTCTGGGGCTCGCAGCTGTTTAGTGGTTGCCGCAGTTGTAGATTTTCAGGCTTCCAATAAGATCCACTTTCCCCTTCAAGATGGTGCGGTCTCCGCGTCCAAGCCCGTAGCTCCGGGAGGGGACCCAGTAGCAGTGGGGGCTGCCTGGTCAGGGGAACCTCGTCCAGCAGTCCCCCACCTTCTCCTGGAGTATAGCTGTCCCTTAACTCGCCAACAAATATTCCCCGTGCGACCCTCAGCTGTTCTTTCTTTCTGCTCCTGGACAAGGCTCAGGACCCATCTGTCTATTCCGCCGCCATTTTTCTTTCTCCTCCATAGTATTTTTAAATAATCCTTTGTATTTCTGTGGGGTCTGTTGTTATTTCTCCTCTTTCATTTCTGATTTTGTTTATTTGGGTCCTTTCTCTTTGCTTCTTGGTGAGCTTGGCTAGAGGTTCATCAATCTTGTTTATCCTTTCAAAGAACCAGCTCTTGGTTTCATTGATCTTTTGTATTGTTTTTTTGGTCTCTATGTCATTCATTTCTGCTCTGATCTTTATTATTTCCTTCCTTCTGCTCACTGTGGGCTTTTCTTGTTGCTTTCTTTCTAATTCTTTGAGTTGTTGAGTTAGATGATTTATTACCATTTTTTCTTGTTTTTTTGAGGTAGGCCTGTAGAGCTATAAACTTCCCTCACAGGACTGCTTTCATTGTGTCCCATAGTATTTGCATTGTTGTGTTTTTATTGTCATTAGTCTCCAGGATGTTTTTAATTTCTTCTTTGATCTCATTGATAACCCAGTCAGTGTTTAATAGCATGCTATTCAGCTTCCAAGTGTTTGAATTTTTTGGAATGTTTTTATTGTAGTTTATTTCTAATATTATGCCATTGTGGTCTGAGAAAATACTTGATAGGATTTCAATCTTTTTTAATTTGGGGAGACTTTGTTTGTGACCCAATATGTGGTCTATTTTTGAAAATGTCCCATGTGCACTTGAGAAGAATGTATATCCCGTGGATTTGGGGTGAAATGCTCCGAAGATGTCAATTAGGTCCATCTGATCTAGTGAGTCATTTAGAATTGCTGTTTCTTTGCTGATTTTTTTGTCTAGAGGATTTATCCAGTGATGTCAGTGGTGTATTAAAGTCCCCTACTATGATTGTATTGTTGTCGATCTCTCCCTTGATATCTTCCAGAATTTTAAAAAAATATATTTGGGTGCTCTTGCATTGGGCGCATATATGTTTATCAGAGGTATATCCTCTTGTTGTATCAATCCCTTTATTATTATGTAGTGGCCTTCCTTATCTCTTGTTATGGCCTTTATTTAAAGTCTATTTTGTCAGAAATAAGTATTGCTACCCCAGCTTTTTTTTCATTTCCATTTGCCTAAAGGATGTTTTTACATCCCTTCACTTTCAGTCTGTATGAGTCCCTTTTTCTGAGGTGGGCCTCTTGTAGACAGCATATATATGGGTCGTGTTTTTTTATTCATTCAGCCACTCAATGTCTTTTGATTGGAACATTTAGTCCGTTTACACTTAAAGTTATTATTGAAAGGTACTTATTTGTAGCCATTTTTATTTTTTTGTGTCTGTGTTCCTTCTTACCTTTTTATTTCTTCTTTTTACACCAGTCCCTTTAGCATTTCTTGCATTGTTGGCTTGGTAGTGATAAACTCCCTTAGCATTTTTTTTTTTGTCTGTGAAGCTCCTTATTTCCCCTTCAATTTTGAACGATAACCTTGATGGATAGAGTATTCTTGGATTCAGTCCCTTGGTTTGCATCACTTTGTAAATTTTCTTCCATTCTTTTCTGACCTGATGTGTTTCTGTTGTGAAATCATTTGATAATCTAATGGGAGCTCCCTTGTATGTAACTTTCTGTCTCTCTCTTGCAGCCTTTAAGATTCTCTCTTTGTCCTGAATATTTGCCATCGTAATTATGATGTGTCTTGGTGTGGGTCTTTTCAGATTCATCCTGTTTGGGACTCTCTGTGCTTGTGTGACTTTTTTCTTTGCCACATCAGGGAAGTTTTCTGACATTATTTCTTCAAATAGTTCTTCTAACCCTTGTTCCTCTTCCTGTTGTTCTGGCACCCCTATTATTCGTATGTTGCTTCGTTTCATGTTCTCCCATAGCTCCCTTAGGCTATCCTCCTGTCTTTAATTTTTTTTCTCCAGTTGCAATTCAGTTTGGCTGTGTTTTGCTTCCCTGTCTTCTAGTTCGCTAATTCGGTCCTCTGCTTCTTCTAGTCTACTGTTGCAACTTTCCATGGTGTTTTTTATTGCAGCTATATCACTCTTCATTTCTTCTTGATTCTTACATAAGGTGTTGATTTTTTCTTCCATTCGGTTTATGAACTCTATGACCCTTATGCTGAATTATTTTTCTGACATATTGCATGCCTCTGTTTCACTTAGCTGCTTTTCTGGTGATTCCTCCTTTTCTATCCTTTGAGGGTATCTTTGTCTACCCATTTTGGGTCTCACCAACTGATCTAGATGTCGAGCTGTGCAGGGGCTGCTCCTTGAGTGGCAGCGGCTTCTCTGGCTGTGGTTGCTCCTCAGACAGTTATGGTAGCAGCTGCTTCTCAGTTGGCAGCGGCTCCTCTGGTGGGTGCTGTTCGCAACAGTGGTGCCTCCTCTGGCTGGTGGGGGAGGCTGCTTATATAGCTGCTGTTCCTGGGATGGGGGTGGGCTGATTATGAGGTTGCTGCTCCTCGGATGGGGATGGGTTGCTCATGTCTGCTGCTCCTTGGATGGGGGCCAGCTGCTCACGTGGCTGCTGCTCCTCTGACAGGGGCGGACTGCTCGCATGGCTGCTGTTCTTTAGATGGGGTCTGGCTGTTCCTCAGATTTTATGGGCTACTCGTGATGCCACTGCTCCTTGGACAGGGGCAGGTTGGTTGCAGGGCTGCTGCCCCTTGTACGGGTGCGGGTTGTTCGTGCAGCTGCTTCTCCTCGGATGGGGGGCGGTTTTGACTCTTACATGTAAGTCTTTAAACAAATTTTGAGTTTATTCTTGTGTATGATGCAGGAAGATGGTCTAGTTTCATTTTTGCTCATATCTGTCCAGTTTTCCCACCACCATTTATTGAATAAACTATCTTTACCCCATTATATGTTTTTGCCTCCTTTGTTAAACATTAATTGACCGTAAAATCATGGGTTTATTTCTGGGTTCTCTATTCTGTTCCATTGATCTATATGTCTGCTGTATTGATTACTATGGCATTGTAGTATAGTTTAATGTCAGGTAGCATGATTCCTCCAACTTTGCTCTTCTTTCTCAAGACTGCTGTGGCTATTTGGGGTCTTTGTGCTTCTATAATTTCTGGAATACTTTTCTAGTTCTGTGAAATACACCATTGGAGTTTTTATAGGAATTACATTGAATCTATAGGTTGCTTTAGGTAATATGGACATTTTAATGATGTTAATTCTTCTTATCCATGAACATGGTGTATGATGCTTTGTATTTTCTTCAATTCGTTTCTTCAGTGTGTTATAATTTTCAAGAATAGAACTTTTACATTCTTGGTTAAATTTATTCTCAGGTATTTCATTTTATTTTTTATGCAGTTGTAAATGGGATTGTTTTCTTAGTTTTCCTTTCTGATAGTTTATTATTGGTATATAGAACTGCAAGTGATTTCTAGAACTTTATTTTGTGTCCTGCTAATTCACTGAATTAATTTTTTAGTTTTAGCAGTTTTTTGGTAGAATCTTTAGGGTTCTCTATATAGAGTATCATGTCATCTGCTTCCTGCTTCTTGAAATAGGCCTGCATTGTTATAAATTTCCCTCTTAGGACTGCTTTTGCTGTGTCCCATAGATTTTGGGTTGTTTTGTTTTCATTTTTATTTGACTAAAGGTAACTTGATTTCTTCCATGATCTCATTGTTTTGTGATATGTTATTTAGGCTCCATGTGTTTCTATATTTTTCATTTTTTTTTGGTAATTGATTTCTAATTTCATATCACTGTGTCAGAGAAGATGCTTGATATGATTTCAAACTTCTTACATTTATTGAGACTTGTTTTTCTTACATTTATTGAGACTTGTTTTGTGTCCTAGCATTTGGTCTATCCTAGAAAATGTTCCATGTGCACTTGAAAAGAATTTATTTCTGCTGTTTTGGGGTGAAGTGCTCTGAAAATATCAATTAAATCCATCTGGTCTGGTGTGTCATTTAAGGCTGTTGTTTCCTTGTTGATTTTCTGTCTGGAACATCTATCCAGTGATGTCAATGGAGTGTTGAAATCCCCTGCTATGTCTGTATTATGGTCAAATTTTTCCTCTATGTCCATCAATATTTGCTTTACATATTTAGGTACTTCTATGTTGGGTGCATAAATGTTTATGATTTATATCCTCTTGTAGTATTCATCCCTTTTCCATTATGTAATGTCCTCTTATCCCTTATTATAGCCTTTGTTTTAAAGTTTATTTTGTGTAAGTATTGCTACCTCAGCTTCCCCCTCCCTCATTTCTTGTTTTCTTATCCATTCAGCTATCCTATTTCCTTTGATGGGAGCATTTAATGCATTTACATTTAAAGTGATTATAGATTATTACATGTTTATTGCCATTTTATTCTTTATAACTATGTTCCTCTTTTTCCTTTCTTTTTCTAAAAGAAGTTCCTTTAACATTTCTTGTAATACTGGTTAGTGGTGTGGGCTTCTTTGGATTCATCTTGTTTGAAACTCTGCACTTCCTGGACCTGTGTGTCTTCTTCCTTCACTGGGTTAGAAACATTTTCAGTCATTATTTTTTGAAATAGGTTCTCAATCCTTTGTTTTCTCTTTTTCCCTTCTGGTACCCCTATGATGCAGATGTTGTTACACTTGATGTTGTCCCAGAGGTCCCTTAAACCAGCAGTCACCAACCAGTGGTCCATGGACCACTGGTGGTCCATGAGGTCTGAAAGGTTGGAGACCGCTGCCTTAAACTATCTTCATTTTTAAAATTCTTCTTTCATTTTTCTGCTCTGATTGGGTGCTTTCTGCTACCTTGTCTTTCAAATCACCGATTTGATCCTCTGCTTTATCTAACCTACTGTGGATTCCTTCTAGTGTGTTCTTTATTTCAGATAGTGTATTCTTCATTTCTGATTGGTTCTTTTTATGGTTTCTATGGCTTTTATTGGTTCTATTTATGGTCCTCTTTTACTATATCTTTGTTTAAGTTCTCACTGAGTTCATCCATTCTTCCCCTAAGTTCCTTGAGCATCCTTATCACCATTGTTTTGAACTCTGTATCTGGTAGGTTGCTTGTTTCCATTTTATTCTTTTTTTTCTGGGAATTTCTCCTGTTATTTCATTTGTGGCATGTTTCTTTTATCCCCATTTTGGCTGCCTCTTTGTGTTTGTTTCTATATATTACATAGATCTTCTATGTCTCCCAGTCTTGGAATGGTGGTTTTATGCAGTAGGTTTCTTGTGGAGCTTAGTGGTGCAGTCTGTTCCCTTTGTTCACCTGAGCTAGGTGCTCCAGGAATGGCCCTTGTGTGCGTTATGTGTTTCCTCCTTTGCAGTTGAGTCTTGATTGCTATTGGCCCATCCGTGGGTCAGTTTGACTATGAGGGCTGACCCCTACCACAGTGTACAAGCTGTTGTTTGGGGACTGATCCCATGAAGTGAATTTGCCCCGGCAGTGTCTGGTGTTTGCTGAGATTTACCTTTGGTTGCCCCACTTGTGGAGCTAATTGGGTCATGCTCTGATGTTGTCTGAAGCTTTTCATAGGTCAATGTCAGGTACTGCCTGTGACCAGCTCTGGGCTAGACCCGTTTGGAGCTACAAAGTGATCACAGTTTGTGGCTGCCTGTGCTGAGCCTGGGTGCATGTGAGAGGTGCAAACCAGCATATCAAGGCTGGCTCCCACAAGCATCCTGCCTGGGAGCAGGTGAGCAAAAGGCCCAAGGCACCCTGAGATCTGCCTCCACCTGCTGGCCGCCTATGAGGCTCAATCACTGATGGAGCCTCTGGAGGTACTTGAGTTATGTGAGGTAGGTTTTCAGTGAGTCACCAGGCATGGTTGAGTGGTGTTCACCAGGTTGACACAGATTCAAACTTGATGCCATGCTGGGTCTGAGGCCACTCAGCAAAATTCACAAGTTACACCAAGGCCAGCCGCCTCCTGTTGGGGGCCTGTGGACCTTTGTGATGGGGTAGAGTCTCAGAGAGTCATCGTGGTGAGGCCAAAACAGACCAAGATTTGGTCACGTGGAGGGAGGGCTCGGGAACAATGGTGCTTTTAGGGTGTGCAAGGGAAAATGATCCCTGAGCCACATACCCCCCTAAATCTGCCAGGATCTCCTCAAGAACCCTCCAAGAAAGTCTTCATTGCCCTGGCTGGTGTGGCTCAGTGGATAGAGCATCGGCCTGTGGACTGAAGGGTCCCAGGTTTGATTCCAGCCTGGGCACATGCCCAGGTTTTGGGCTCAATCCCCAGTAGGGGGTGTGCAAGAGGCAGCCAATCAAGGATTCTCTCATCATTAATGTTTCTACCTCTCCCCTCTCCCTTCCTCTCTGAAATCAATACAAATATATTAAAAAATACATATTTCAGAAAGATTTCTTGAGATTTCATATAAATTTTAGGATAAAATTTTCTATTTCTGTGAAAAATGCCATTGGCATTTTGATAGGGATTTTATTGAATCTGTAGACCATTTTTGATAGTGTATTAGTTAAGGTTCTCCAGAGAAATAGAACCAATAGAAAGTGTGTGAATACATATACAGGGTGTGCCAAAATATGTATACACACTTTAACAGTTGATAGCTCAATTTTGAAAATGAAATGTATTTCAATAAACACTGCATTATAATTATTCAAAGTATATGTATACATTTTTGGGACACCCTATACATGATTTATGATAATGAAATGCTCATGTAGTCATGGACGCTGGTAAGTCCCAAGAGTTGAAGGGTGAGTTGGCAAGCTTGAGACCCAAGAGAGCCAATGATTTAGTTTTAGTCCAAGTTAGAAAGCTTAAAAATCAAGGGAGCCGATATTTCAGTTGAATCTGAAGGTAGAAAAAGAAGCTGAAGTCCCAGTCCAGGAGTAATTTTCTCTTACTGCAGGAAAGTTCAGCCTTTTTGTACTATTCAGGTTTTCAACTAATTGAATGAGGCTCACCCACATTAAGGAGGGCTATCTGTTTTACTCAGTTTGTTGATTTAAATGTTAATATCATCAAGACACCCTCACAGAAACGCCCTGAGTAATGTTTTTGTTTTTATTTTGTTTTGTTAAGGAAGTTAATGAAGTCCCTTCATCTGGTATGACTTGTTTTGGTCTCATGGCAAAACTTCCTTCCTCATTGTATATTAGCTGAAAATAAGAGTCCAGCCCATTGGGCTGAAAATGAATATTGGGTGAGGTGGGGGTTAGGATATTTAAGGTTAGCTATTTCATGCCATCCAGGCCACCCAATCCAGACTGTTTTTACCAAATATCTAGGCACTCTGGGGCCCAGTCAATTTGACACATGAAACTACATTACAGGTAGTATGGACCTTTAAACAATATTAATTCTTCCAATTTGTGTATACAGGTGACTTTGCATTTATTTGTGTCATCTTTAATTTCTTTCATCAATGTTTTGTAGTTTTCAGTGTACAAGACTTTCAACTCCTTGCTTATGTTTATTCCTAAGTATTTTATTTTCTTGATGCTATTGTAACTGGAATTTTCTTAATTTCCTTTTCAAATTGTTCATTGTTAGTGTATAGAAATGCAACTGATTTGTTTGTTGATTTTGTGTCCTATAACTTGCTTGAATTTGTTTATTAGTTCTAACAGGTTGTGTGTGTGTGCATGTGTAATCTTTAGGGTTTTCTACATATAAGATTATTCCATCTGTAAGCAGAACTAATTTTATTTCTTTCTGATTTGGACACCTTTTATTTATTTTTCTTGCCTAACTGCTCTGGCTAAGACTTCTAGAACTATGTTGAATAGAAGTGGTGAGAGTGGGCAGCCCTTGCCTTGTTTCTTTGAAGAAAAGTTTTCAGTTTTTCACCATTGAGTATAATGTTAGCCGTGGGCTTTTCATATATAGCCTTTATTCTGTTGGGGTAATTTCCTTCTGTTCCTGGTTTGTTCAGTGTTTTTTATCATGAAAGGGTGCTAAAATTTTCAAATGATTTTTATGCATTGATTGAGATGATCATGTGGTATTTATCCTTCATTCTGTTAATGTACTGTATCACATCGATTGATTTTCAAGAAATTCAACATGGCCATGGCGTATAATCTCTTTAATGCACTGTTGAATTTATTTTGCTGGTATTTTGTCGAGGATTTTTGCATCTATATTCATCTGGGAAACTAGCCTGTACTTTTTCTTATGGTGTCTTTCTCTAGCTTTGGCATCAGGCTAATGTTGGCCTCATAAAATGAGTTTGAAAGTATTCCCTTCTCTTCAATTTTTTGGAGAAGTTTGAGAAAAATTGGCATTACTTCTTCTTTACATGTTTGGTAAAATTGCCAGTGAAGCTATTTGTCCCTGGTCTTTTTGTTGTTGTTATTGGGAGGTGTTGGATTACTGATTCAATATCCTTATTTTGTATTGGTCTGTTGGGCTTTCTCTTTCTTCTTGGTAGGTTGTGCATTTCTAGGAATTTATCCATTTCTTCTAGGTTATCTAATTTCTTGGCATATAATTGTTCATAGTATTCTCTTACAGTCCTTTTTTATTTTTATTTCTGTGGCATTGGTTGTAATGTGCCCTTTTTCATTTCTGAGTTGAGTCTTATCTTTTTTCTTAGTTAATCTAGCTAAGTATTTGTCAATTTTGTTGATCTTTTAAAAAACAAATCTTAGGTGTGTTGATTTTTTCCTTTTTTTTTTTTCTATTTTACATCTCTCTTTTTTCCCCCCTCTGCTTTAATCTTTATTATTTCCTTCCTTTTACTAGCTTTGGGTTTAGTTTGTACTTTTTCTAGTTCCTTGAGGTGATACTGTTGTATTGTTGATTTGACATATTTTTTTATTTTTTAATATATGCATTTATAATTACAAATGCTCTCTTAGAATTCCTTTCACTGTACCCCGTAAGTTGTGGTATGTTGTGTTTTCATTTTCTTCTGTCTCAAGGTATTTTCTAATTTTTCCCATGACTTTTTTATTCCATTTGCTGTTTAAGCTTGTGTTGTTAAATTACTACATAACTGGATTTTTCAGTTTCCTTTGTGCAATTGCTTTCTGGTTTTGTTCCACTGTGATCAGAAAATATATTTTGTATGATATTAGTTTTCTTGAATTTGTTAGGAATTGTTTTGTGGCCTAACATGTAGTCTATCCTAGAGAATGTTTCATATAGCATTGTCAGGTCTTCTATTTCCTTATTGATTTTCTGTTTGTTTTATGCATTATTAAAAGTGAGATATTGAAGTCTCCTACAATTGTGTTGTAGTGTATTTCTCCCTTCTATTATGTCGAAGTTTGCCTGATATTTAGAAGCTCCAAAGTTTAGTGCATAAATATTTATAATTGTTATATTTTCTTGGTGAATTGACCCTTTTAACATTATATAATGTTTTTGGTCTCTTGTTACTGTTTATTAAAATATTCTTTTTTAAAAATTTATTTTATTTTTTCCTATCACCATTTATCCGCCTTATGCCCTCTTCCACCTACCTCCCCGCCGCAATCCCACACTGTTGTCCAATCCCTCCACCCCACTTCCCTGCGAAGCTGTCTGCCTGCTGTCTATCTATGAGCCTGTCTCTATTTTGCTTGGCAGTTCAGTATGTTCATTGAAATCATATGGTACTGGTCTTTCTCTGACTGGCTTATTTCACTTAGCATATTGTTCTCCATGTCCATCATGCTGTCATAAAGGGTAAAATTTTCTTCCTTTTTACAGCAGAGTAGTATTTCATTTTGTGAATGTACCACAGCTTTTTTTATCCACTCATCTACTGATATGGGCAAAAGACCTGAATAGACACTTCTCCAAGGGTGACAAACAGGTGGGCAATTGACATGAAAAGATGATTAATGTCACTAGTCATCAGAGAGATACAAATTAAAACCACAATGAGATATCACCTTACACCTGTCAGAATGGCTATCATCAATAAATTAACAAACAAGTACTGGTGAAGATGTGGAAAAAAGGGGACTCTTGTGCACTGTTGGTGGGAAGGCAGATTGGTGCAGCCCCTGTGGAAAACAGTTTGGAGTTATCTCAAAAAATTAAAAGTGGAACTGCCTTATGTCCCAGCAACTCCACTTCTGGAAATTTACCCAAAGAAACCTGGAACTCTAATTCGAAAGAATATATGCACCCCTGTGTTCATTGCAGCATTATTTACAATAGCCAAGATTTGGAAGCATCTCTTGTTACTGTTTTTTATCTAAAGTCCATTTTGTCTGATATTAGTATAGGCACTCCTGCTCTCTTTTGGTTCAATTTGCTTGGAATATCTGTTTTCAGTTTTTAAAAAATTTTCAGCCTATGTGTGTCTTTACATATAAAGGGAGTTTATTGTAGACAACATATAATTGGATCCTATTTTATTTTTATCGATGTAGCAAATTCATGTCTTATGATTAGGTAGTTTAATTCATTTGCATTTGAAGTAATTATTAATAGGAAAGGACTTACTATTGCCATTTTGTTAATTGTTTTCTATATGTCTTGTAGCGTTTTTGTCCCTCCTTTCCTTTTATTGTCTTCCTTTGTGTTTTGTTGATTTTTTTAATTATAATGATATGCTTTGATTCACTTCTCATTTCCTTTTGTGTATATTCTATAGCTATCCACCTAATTGTTGCCACTGACATGACATAAAGCATCTTAAAGTTATAACATTCTATTTTAAATTGATAAAAACAACTTACATATTACATACAAAAACTCTACTTCTTTACAGCTCCACCCCTTTGTTTTTGATATTGTACATCTTTATATATTGTATAACCATTTACATAGGTTTATAGTTATTTTCATGGTTTTGTCATTTAATTCTATGTACAAAAATTACCATAGTACATGTTATTATATTTGTCCACCTATTTTCCTTTATCAGAAAATCCCATATTTTCACATGGCTTAATTTTGCTGTTTATCATCCATTTTTTCAACTTGAAAGACTAACTTTAGCACATCTGTAGAGCAGGTCCAGTGGTAATGAACTCCCTCAGTTTTGCTTATCTGAAAATGTTTTCTAGCCTTGGAATACCTGAGATGGCTGCATAAGGGCTACAGTGGGCAGCTGTGGGGATGAGGACAGCTTCCTTTCATTTCTCCCTCTGTCTCTATCTCTTCCTCATCTCTATCTCTATCCCTGTATCCTCCTGAATTATACACTCCTTTATTCTATATAATAAAAGGCTAATATGCAAATTGACTGAACGGCAAAACGACCAGTCGCTATGACACACACTGACCACCTGGGGGTAGACACTCAATGCAGGAGCTGCCCCCTGGTGGTTAATGTGCTCCCACAGGGGGAGCACCGCTCAGCCAGAAGCCAGGCTCACAGCTGGTGAGTGCAGTGGCAGTGGCGGGAGACTCTTCTGCCTCTGTAGCAGCACTAAGGATGTCTGCGGGGTGTGGGCCTAAGCCATCAGTCAGACATCCCCTGAGAGCTCCCAGACTATGAGAGGGTGCAGGCTGGGTTGAGGGACCACCTCCCTGAGTGCACGAATTTCATGCACTGGGCCTCTAGTATAGAAATATTGAAAAATCATATGCAACCTAACTGCCCTAATCTACACTTTGTTTGGCACAGAGTCCACTTTCTAAAGTACCACAGGTAACAATTTGACCAAGTGTTTTACCACTACGTAAATAATGTTGAAAACATTCCAGTCTGTCATGGCTTTACCATTATTGGTTCCAAGCCCAACCCTCTTTATTCAGCCAATCATAAAATCCTAGATTCTATAACTTGCAACTCCAACTTGAGGTAATAAATTCTAAATCAAGTAGAATATGAACTTAGCCCCAGTAACTGAGACTTCAAAAACAGTGCCTTAAAAAAATTAGGTTAAAATTTTTTTCTCATCTATCTAAAAGTCTGAAGATGAGCAATCAAAGGCTGAGATGATATCTTCATGATGTTTTTCTGAAAGTCAGACTCCTTTTATTTTCTGCCAATGCAATGTTAGAATAGTTATTTAGCCTCGCAAGACAGCTGCCTGAGCTCCAGTCTTCATATCTTCCTTTAAAGCAGTAGAGAGGAAGAGAAGGTAAGGGCAAAAGGAAATTGGTCAATTGATTAAACTCTCCCGCCATGTTTATTTGTTATAAAATATCTTATATAATAAAAGGCTAATATTCAAATAGACTGAACCGCAGAACAACTGGAACAACTGAACAACTGGTCGCTATGATGTGTGCTGACCACCAGGGGGCATGCGTGGAACATGTTGGGCGTTGGCCATGGTGGGATGGTGGAGCAGGTGAGTGGGGGCACCAGACCAAGGTGGGGCAACAGTCGCTGTCATCGGGGTGAGCCTCTGTGCCTCACCCCCACCCCCACCTCTGGTGGTTACTGAAAATTCTTTGCTCCCATGAGCCGCGGTCCCGCCCGGCACTTGCACCTGCTGCTGGTGCCGGCCCTGCTTGCACCCACTGCCAGAGCTGGAGCCACCGCTTGCACCCACTTCCAGCGTCAGCCCTGCTTGCACCTGCAGCCAGCGCCAGAGCCGCCACTTGCACCCGCTGCTGGTGCCCGGTGCTGGTCCCAATTGCTCGGTGCCATCAGGGAGTGTGAGCGGCAGCTGCTGGCCCTGATCATCTCTGAGGGCTTCTCCACCTCCCCCTGCTCCCAAGGGTCAATCAGGGCAGCAGCCTCCACTCATGCCCACTGCTGGCACCGGCCCCAATCACTCCGTGCCTTCAGTGGGTGTGAGCAGGGCCGGTGCTGTCAGAACATGGGAGTGGTGGCAGTGGGAGTGGGGCTCCTGGCAGATAGGGGACCAGGGGCCGCAGTGGGAGGGGCCAGGCGTGGGTGTGGAGGATGGGCTGAGACTCGCCCCTGTGCCCACTGCAGCCTCGCGGCCCACAGTTCCTTTCAAGGTGCACAAATTTGTACACTGGGCCCCTAGGCACTTTTAGGTGGGGAAGATGATACTCAGATTTCACTGCTAGGTTCAGCAGAATATAATGTTAAAAAATGATATATTGAGAGGACACCTAGAGAATGCCACTTGCCAGCCATAACCTGCTTGGAACCACCACCGTGCCCTGGCAGTGAGTGGTGCAGTACCTCCCAGCAGGCTCCCAGACATCTACAGGGAGTGTGCGCCACCAGAGTGAGCTCCTGCACCAGGCCTCCTCACCAGCCTGCCATGAACCAGAGTCTTAGGATCTGGCTCCAAGACCCCAAAGTGAGTGAAAGCCAGGGGGAACCCTGTGTCTCACCCCACCCCAGATCCTAGAACCGTGCTGCTAGCCTGACCCAGATTCACTTGGCGCCTGCTCCACCCCAAGCCCTAGGATCTGCTGCCAGGGCAAGCCAGAGCAACCCAGAGCATGCCCCACTCCTGGAGAACATAGACTGTGTGACCCAGAGCAACTGGTGCCTGCTTCACCCTGGCCCCGGGACAGCCCTGCTGGGGTGACTCGGAGCAACCCACCGCACACCTCACTCAGGGCCACAGGGAAGTTCTGACTGTGCAACCCAGAGCAACCTGGGCCTGCTCCACCCTGGCTCCCAGGACAGTCCTGCAGGTGCTATCTAAAGAAACCCAACACACACCTCACTCTGGGCAACAGAAGAACTTAGACTGAGTGACCCAGGGCAACCCGCCCTGCTCCACACTGAGGAGGGGCGAATTGGAGCAACCCAGAGCATGTCTCACTCTGGGCTATAAGAAATCTAGGACTGTGCAACCCAGAGCAACCCGCACCCACTCCACCTTGAGCCCAGGGTCTTGCTGCTGGGGCAACCTGGAGTAACCCAGCATGTGTCCCACTCAGGCTACAAGGGAGCTCTGACTGTGTGACCCAGAGCAACCCTCACCTGCTTCTCTCCGGCCCCTGGGACAGTCCTTCAGGGGAGGAGCAACCCAGCACATACCTCACTCCAGGCCACAGGAGAGCACTGCCAGGGTGACCCAGAGCAAGCTGGTGTGCCCAGCCAGGGACTGCAAGTGTGCTGCCAGAGGGACCTAGGGTGACATCCTGCCAAAGATGCTGAGGCCACACAGCAAATTGCATGCCAGAGGGCTTGGGGTCCTCACAGGGAGTCACACACCAGAGGAACTGTGCATGTGCTCCCACCACCCCGAGCATCTAAAGCAGACAACTGAAGGACCAGATCCATGGGAGAAGAGGATACAACTCAGAACAGAGACAATAAATACATGAGACTGGTCTAACGATTTCCGGGCCATTGCCCTGATAGGGTCTTCAACCTCTCAAACCCTAAGCAAGGAGCCCAGGGCTAGAAATAGACAGCAAAAATGGGGAGACTAAGAAACAACCCCCTGAGGAAAGAAAAGGAGGAATCACCAGAAAAGGGACTAAATGAAATAGAGGCATGAAATATGTCAGAAAAAGAATTCAGAGTAAAGGTCATACAGTTCATAAACTGGATGGATGAGAAAATCAACAACTTATGTAAGAATCAAGAGAAAATAAAAATGATATAGCTACAAAAAACCACAATGGAAGGTTTCAACAGTAGACTAGAAGAAGCAGAGGACCGAATTAGTGAGTTAGAAGATAAGGCAGAAAAACACACCCAATCTGAACAACAATCGGGGGAAAATTAGAAAGCAGCAGGAGAGCCTAAGGGAGGTTTGGGAAAACATGAAATGAAATAACATACATATAATAGGGGTGGCAGAAGGACAAGATGAGGAGCAAGGATTAGAAAACCTATTTGAAGAAATAATGACAGAAAACTTCCCTGATTTGGAAAAGAAAAAAGTCACACAAGCACAGGGAGTCCCAAACAAGATGAACCCAAAAAGACTAACACCAAGACATGCCATAATTACAATGGCAAACGTTAATGACAAAGAGAGAATCTTAAAGGCTGCAAGAGAGACACAGAGAGTTACCTACAAAGGTAACTCTGGGTTTGTTTTTTTTCCCAAAGGATCCCCCATCAGATTATCAAATGATTTCTCAACAGAAACACATCAGGCCAGAAGGGAATGGAATGAAGTTTACAAAGTGATGCAAAGCAAGTTTACAAAGTGATGCAAAGCTGAATCCAAGACTACTCTATCCAGCAAGGTTATCATTCAAAATTAAAGGGGAAATCAGGAGCTTTGCAGAAACAAAAGGTGAAGGGAGTTTATCACTACCAAGCCAGCAATGTAAGAAATGCTAAAGGGGCTGGTGTAAAAAGAGGAAATAGGAAGCAAAGAAGGAACACAGGCGTAAAGAATAAAAATAGCTACAAACAAGTACCTATCAATAATAACCTTAAATGTAAACAGACTAAATGCTCCAATTAAAAGACATAGAGTGGCTGAATGGATAAGAAAACATGACCCATATATGTGTTGCCTATAAGAGATCCACCTCAGAACAAGGGACTCACACAGACTGAAAGTGAAAGGATGGAAATATATTTTTCAGGCAAATGGAAATGAAAAAAAGCTGGAGTAGCAATACTTATATCTGACAGAATAGACCTCAAAGTGAAGGCCATAACTAAAGATAAGGAAGGCCACTTCATAATTAGAAAGGAATCGATACAACAAGAGGATATAACTCTGGTAAACATATATTCACCCAATGCAGGGGCACCCAAATATATAAACAAACTTCTGGAAGATATCAAAGGAGAGATAAACAGCAATACAATCATAGTAGGGGATTTTAATACCCCATTGACATCACTGGATAAATCCTCCAGACAAAAAATCAACAAAGAAACCGCAATCCTAAATGACTTACTAGATCAGATGGTCTTAATTGACATCTTTAGAGCATTTCACCCCAAAGCTACAGAATATACATTCTTCTCAAGTGCACATGGGACATTTTCAAAGATAGACCACATATTGGGACACAGGCAAAGTCTCTTCAAATTCAAGAAGATTGAAATAATATCAAGCATCTTCTCAGATCACAATGGCATACTATTAGAAATAAACTACAAAAAAAAATAAAAAAATTCAAACACTTGGAGGCTAATAGCATGTTCTTAAACAATGACTGATTTACCAAAGAGATCAAAGAAGAAATAAAAAAACATCCTGAAAACAAATGACAACGAAAACACAGCAATGCAAAATCTATGGGACACAGTGATAGCAGTCCTGAGAGGGAAGTTCATAGCTCTACAGGCTTTCCACAAACAAACAAACAAACAAACAAACAAAAAACAAAAACACCTAAGAAAAATGGCAATAGATTATCTAACTCTGCAGCTTAAAGTATTAAAAAGAGAGCAACAAGAACAGAAGATAGGAAATAATAAATATCAGAGCAGAAATAAATGACATAGATTCCAATAAAATAATACAAAAGATCAATAAAACTAAGAGCTGGTTCTTTGAAAGGATAAACAAGACTGATGAACCTCTAGCCAGGCTCACCGAGAAGCAAAGAGAGAGGACCCAAATAAACAAACTCTGAAATGAAAGAGGTAAAATAACAACAGACCAAACAGAAATACAAAGGATTGTAAAAAAAAAAAAATACTATGAACAACTCTATTCCAACAAACTGGTCAACCTAGAAGAAATGGATATATTCCTAGAAAAATACAACCTTCCAAAACTCAATAAGGAAGAATAAAAAAATTTGAATAGGCCAATAACTATGGAGGAAATTGAAGCAGTAATCAAAAAACCTCCAGCAAACAAAAGCCCTGGACCAGATGGCTTCACAGGGGACTTTTACCAAACATTCAAAGAAGAACTAAAACCTATCCTCCTCAGACTATTCCAAAAAATTCAAGAGGAAGGAACACTTCCAAGCTCTTTCTATGAAGCCAGCATCATCCTAATACCAAAACAAGATAAAGACACTACAAAGAAAGAGAATTACAGGCCAATATCTCTGATGAACCTACATGCTAAAATCCTCAACAAAATCCTAGCAAATCAGATCCAGCATTACATTAGAAAGATCATACACCATGACCAAGAGGGATTTATTCGGGGGATGCAAGGATAATACAATATCCTCAAATCAATAAATGTGATACATCATATAAACAAATTGAGAGATAAAAATCACATAGTCATACCTATTGATGCAGAAAAAGCATTTGAGAAAATCCAACACCTTTTCTTGATAAAAACTCTCAGCAAAGTGGCAATAGAGGGATCATACCTCAATATAATAAAAGCCTTATATGACAAACCTACAGCCAACATCATACTCAATAGGCAAAAACTAAAACCATTTCCCCTAAGAACAGGAACAAGACTGGGATGCCCACTGTTACCACTCCTGTTTGATATAGTACTGGAAGTGCTAGCCATAGCCATTAGACAAGAAGAAGAAATGAAAGGCATCCAAATTGGAAAAGAAGAAGTAAAACTGTCATTATTCACAGATGACATGATAGTGTACATAGAAAACTCTAAAGACTCCAAAAAAACCTACTAGAATTAATAAATGAATTCGGCAATGTAGCAGAATATAAAATTAACACCCAGAAATCTATGGCTTTTTTATACCCCAATAATGAACTAAAAAGCAATCCCATTTACCATTGCACCAAAAAATTAAGATACCTAAGGTGATAAAAGACCTATACTCAGAAAACTACAGGACATTGAAAAATGAGGTAGAGGAAGACATAAACAAATGGAAGAACATACCGTATTCATGGATTGCTAGAATCAACATAATTAAAATGTCCATATTACCCAAAGCAATCTATAGATTTAATGTAATCCCCATTAAAATACCAATAGCATATTTCACAGACCTAGAAGGAACTCTCCAAAAATTCATCTGGAATAAAAGAAGACCCCGAATAGCCACAGCAATCCTGAGAAAGAAGAACAAAGTTGGAGGGATCACAATACCAGATAGCAAGCTATATTACAAAGCCACTGTTCTCAAAACTGCCTGGTACTAGCACAAGCATAGACATATAGACAAATGTAGCAGAACAGAGACCCCAGAAATCGACCCAAGCCATTATACTCAATTAATATTTGACAAAGGAGGCAAGAACATACAATGGAGTCAAGGCAGTCTCTTCAATAAATGGTGTTGGGAAAATTGGACAGATACATGCAAAAAATGAAACTGGATCACCAGCTTACACCATTCACAAAAATAAACTCAAAATAGATAAAGGACTTAAACATAAGATGGGAAACCATAAAAATCTTAGAAGACTCCATAGGCAGCAAAATATCAGACATGTCATAGCCATATCTTTATCGATACAGTTACTAGGGCTATGGAAACTAAGGAGAAAATAAACAAATGGGACTATATCAAAATAAAATCTTCTGCACAGCAAAAGAAACCATTAACAAAACAATAAGAAAGCCCATTGTATGGGATAACATATTTGCCAATATTATACTCTATAAGGGACTAATCTCCAAAATTTATAGGGAACTCATACATATTAACAAAAGGAAGATAAACAATCCAATAAAAATGGGCAAAGAACCTAAACAGACACTTATTGAAAGTGGACATACAGAATGCCGAGAGACATATGAAAACATGTTCAAAGTCACTAATCATTCGAGAGATGCAACTCAAAAGGACAATTAGATACCATGTCACACCTGTCAGAATGGCTATCAACAAATCGTCAAATGACAAGTGCTGGTGAGGTAGCGGAGAAAAAGGAACCCTGGTGCACTGCTGCTGGGAATGCAGACCGGTGCAGCCACTGTGGAGAACAGTATGGAGTTTCCTAAAAAAATTAAAAATGGAATTCCCATTTGACCCCATAATCCCACTTCTAGGAATATATCCCAAGAAATCAGAAACACCAATCAGAAAGGATATATGCACTCCTATGTTCATAGCAGCACAATTTACTATAACGAAGATTTGGAAACAGCCTAAATGCCCATCAGCAGATGAGTGGATTAAAAAAATAGTGGTACATCTACACAATGGGTTACCATGCTGCTGTAGATAAGAAAGAACTCGTACCATTCACAACAGCAAATGGACCTGGAGAACATTATGCTAAGAGAAATAAGCCAGTCGGAGAAAGATAAATATCACATGATCTCACTCATTTGTGGAATATAATGAACAACATAAACTGATGAACAAAAATAAATCCAGAGTCAGAGAAGCATTGAACAGACCATCAAATTTCAAGGGAAGGTGGGGGCGGGGGGCGTAAAGAGATCAACCAAAGGACTTGTATGCATGCATATAAGCGTAACCAATGGACACAGACACTAGGGGGGTGAGGGTGGGGGTGTGGCTGGGGAGAGGTCAATGGCGAGAAAAAGGAGACATATGTAATACTATATGTAATACTTTAAACAATAAACAATTTTAAAAAAGATATAGCTAGTGCAGAATAGGCAGTGTTATGTTACAACTAAGGTTATCCAAAGAGCACTTAAAATGCAACAAAATTTATCATAATAATTAAAAGTTTCACGAATTAGGATTATTCTAATTTAAAACACTAAGAAATAGAAGAATGATGAAAGACAAAATCAACTTCTGAGGGTATGAATAAGAATGTAAGGAAATTTAGCATTTGTTGAGTTATATATACAAGCTTTATACTTACATGAAACTCCCTTGTAAGATGGACATAACTATTATTCAGTGGCAAACCTTTCAAATACAAATAAAATCTAAATCAAGGGGGAAGGGAATAGATTAACCAAGGAATATATATATATATATATATATATATATATATATATATATATATATATATCTCATGGACACAGACAATAGTGAGGTGAAGGCCTGGGGTGGGGGATATTTGGGTGGAGAGGGACAAAGAGGGGAAAGTGGGGGACATCTCTAATAATGTCAATAATAAAAAAAGTATCTGCAATAAAGGCAAGACAATAGACTCAGGTTCTGGTTTGTCAAATATTTCCTGCACTAACATTATCTACAGAAGCATCTGTCCTATTTTTACCTAGTGACTATTTATGCATTCTGAATGGGGTTCAGGTAAAATGATACTATGTACAAACCTGTGCACAAAGCTGAAATAGCTTTTTTCATCTCCTGGGGGATTTATCAATATACAGAATGAGAACTAAGGATTCATATCTTAGTTGACTTATCATAATTCAAATGCATTTCAGGGTGTGATTTTGATTTTGCCAATATGAGTATGTATCGTAAATATGTGCCCTATGATTACACTTAACAATCTCTACATATAAAACCCTAATATGCAAATAGACGGAATGGCCGAACAACTGGTCTCTATGATGTGCACTGACCACCAGAGGGTGCGTGTGGAACATGGCGGGCATTGGCAGCAGGCGGCAGAGCACGGACCATGGCGGGTGTTGGCTGTGGTGGGATGGTGGAGCAGGTGAGTGGGAGTACCAGACCAAGGCAAGGTGCCGGTCGCTGTCGTTGGGGTGAGGGTCTAGTGGTTACTGATAATTCTTTGCTCCTACATGCCTCGGTCCTGCCTGGCGCTCACACCTGCTGCTGGTGCCGGAGCCACCACTTGCACCTGCTGCTGGAGCCCGGTGTCAGTCCCAATCGCTTGGTATCGTCAGCAGGAGCAAGCAGCGGCTGCCGGCCTCAATCGCCCCTGAGTGCTTCTCCACCTTTCCCTGCTACAGAAGGGTGAGCAGGGCAGCAGTTGCAACTCGCACCCACTGATGGCTCTGCCCCCACTTGCACCTGCTCCTGGTGCCAGCCCCAATCACTCTGCGTATGGGAGTGGCAGCGGTGGGAGCAGGGCTGCTGGCAGACAGGGGACTGGGGTGCCAGGCGGAGGCACGGAGGATGGTCTGAGACCCACTGCAGCCTCGCAGCTCACAGGTCCTTTCAAGGTGCACAAATTAGTGCACTGGGACCCTAGTAATAAAATAAAACTGCAGCTTTGACAAGCTGACACACACCACCCTAGCTGTGGGACATTACCTTATGGGACATGGTGAAGTCACCTTGCTTCCTGAGGAATTTTCTTAAAAGCTCTATGTACCAACTTCTACTTCACTGGTCAACATTTACTCATGTGGTTATCCTTCTTTGAGGGAGCCTAGGAAAAGTAGCTTTTTAGCTGGCATACACATTGCTGTCCCAACAAAATCAAGGTTTGTTAACAAGGAAGAAGGAAAGAAAAGATCTCAGGTGGGCAACTCTATCTAGCTGGAGTAGAAAGGAATTTGTCCCCTGCAGAATTGGTACAAAGATTATAGAAGCAGGCCTAGGCAAAACTCTCAGAAATAATGCTACTTAATTGGTCTGATTAACCTCAGAAACACTTCCTGTGCTGCTATCCATGCCAGCAAAAGTGATGACTTCTGCTCAGCTGTTTCCCTTTTCCCATGTCACTTCCAAATCAAAACCTTCCATGGCTGCATCTTATTGATGAAGACTAGGTCACTGGCCTCCAAGGGATGATGGGAATGTAGTTTAAGAAAATGCTATTTGAAGAAGGTAGAATTCACAGTAGGGGTGAGTAAACATATTTCATTGACCCTAAGATACCTCCCCCCATCCCCCACATTTTCATGTATCTTAAGTCAGCATACTTTTGACAGTCAATGATGGCTGTTGGCCATCTGGCAGTTTTGTGATGTGGTTGTTGTTGCTTGTATGTACACGAACTCCCCAAATAAGATGGAGAAAGTATCACCATCAAAAGAGTGCAGATAGCCCTGACTGGTGTGGCTCAGTTGGTTGGGCAGCATCCTGTGCACTGAAAGGTTGCAGTTGTGGTTGCCCATTGGATTCCAGGTTAGGGCACAAGCCAGGGTTTCAGACTTGATCCCTGGAAGAGGGCATGCAGGAGGCAGCCCATCGATCTCTTGCTTTCCCATCAATGTTTCTATCTCTCTCCCTCTCCCCTCCCCTCTCTCTAAAAATCGATTAAAAATATTTTAAAAAGTGCAGATGGGGTCTCAGTAGCTTGGGAGGAAATCCTGGAGGCAACAGTGAAGCACTTGTTTTTAAATACTGTCTCATCAAAGAATCACATAGAGTGAAGAACCAGCAACACAAACAATGCTGATTTGAAAAGGGACTCATACAAGTTCTACACTAAATATAAAAAACTCCTATAATTAAGTTAATTGATTTATTTTATATTTTTATGTATTCACAGGAGATTTGCACCTAAATAAATTTAAGTGAGATTTTTTAATAAGCACAAAGTAAAAATTCTAAATTGATAACTCTAACTGATAAAAATAGCCTAACTAATGACCCAGGTATACCACTCCCAGAAATTTAGTCTGAGTAGGGAGTGGCAGAGCATAAATGTAAAACTATTATCTAAATTCCTAGAGGCCCGGTGCATGAAATTCATGCACGGGGGTGTATGTTCCTCAGCCCAGCCTGCACCCTCTCCAATCTGGGACTCCTTGAGGGATGTCTGACTGCCCGTTTAAGCCCGATCCCTCTCACAATCCAGCACTGCTGGGTCCCAACTGCTTGCCTGCCTGCCTGCCTGATTACCCCTAACAGATTCTGCCTCCCAGCCTGACCACCCCCTAACTACTCCCCTGCCAGCCTGATCGATGCCTAACTGCTCCCCTGATGGCCTGATTGCCCCTAACTGTCCTCCCCTGCTGGCCTGGTTGCCCTTACTGCCGCCCCTGCTGGCCTAGTCACCCCTCACTGGCCCCCCAGCCAGCCTAATTGCACCCAATTGCCTGCGCCCCCAGCGGTCTGGTCACCCCTAACTGCCCTCCCCTGCTGGCCTGGTCACCCCTAACTGCCCTCCCCTGCTGGCCTGGTCACCTCTAACGGTCCTCCCCAGCAGGCATGGTCACCTCCAACTGCCCTCCCCTGCTGGCCCAGTTGCCCCTAACTGCCATCCCTTGCCAGCCTGGTCACCCCTAATTGCCTTTCCCTGCCAACTGCCCCCCATGCTGGCCTGGTCACCCCAACTGCCCCCCCCCGCCAGCCTAGTCACCCCTCACTGCCCCCCCTGCCAGCCTAATTGTGCCCAATTGCCCCCCCACCAGTTTGGTCGCCCCTAACTGCCCCCCCCCCCAGCCAGCCTGGTCACCTCTTACTGCCGCCCCTGCTGGCCTGGTCACCCCCAACTGCTTCCCTCTGTCAGCCTAATCACCCCTAACTGCCCCCCGTGCCGGCCTGGTCACCCCCAACTGCCTCCCCTGCTGGCCTGGTCGCCCCACACAGCCTGCTTGTTCAGTCGTTTGGTTGTCCTTCACTAACACCCCTGCCAGCCTGGCTGTAGGCAGCCAGCTTGTGAGGGCATGAGGGTCAATTTTCATATTACCTCTTTATTATATAGGATTAGTTTTAGGTATACAGCATAGTGGTTAAACAATCATATACTTTACAAAGTGTTCACCTTGATATTTTCAGTCCCCCACCTGGCACCATAGATAGTTATTATAATACTAGGGGCCTGATATGTGAAGATTTGTGCAAGAATGGGCCTTCCTTCCCCTGGCTGCTGACACCGCCTTTGCTCTGGCCTAGAGCTGCCTTTCCGCCTTCCCATGCTGCCCAGAGGCCCGGAGCGGCTGGGGCTGTGTGGTACGCCTGCATCATCACCATGGCAACGATGCAAGCATCCCACCCCTGGCCACTCGGCGCCTTGCCAGCCTGGTCACCCATAATTGCCTTCTCCTGCCAGCCTGGTCGCCCCCAACTGCCGCCCCCCTGCTGGCCTGGTCACCATTTTGTTGGGTTAATTTGCATACTCACTCCTGATTGGCTGGTGGGCATCACAACGGTATGATCAATTTGCATCTTTCTCTTTTTTTCTTTTAAATAAATCTTTATTGTTCAGATTGTTACAGATGTTCCTCTTCCCCCCCCCATAATTCCCCTCCACCTGATTTCCCCCTCTGTCCCATGCCCTCACGCCCCCACTGTCCTCATCCATAGGTATAAGATTTTTGTCCAATCTCTTCCCACACCCCTCACATCCCCTTCCCCCCTGAGAATTGACAGTCCACTCCCTTTCTATGACCCTGATTCTATTATATTCACCAGTTTATTCTGTTCATCAGATTTTTTATTCACTTGATTTTTAGATTCACTTGTTGATAGATATGTATTTGTTGTCACTTTGTTGTTCATAATTTTTATCTTTACCTTTTTCTTCTTCTTCCTCTTCTTAGAGAATACCCTTCAGCATTTCATATAATCCTGGTTTGGTGGTGATGAACTCCTTTAGCTTTTTCTTGTCTGTGAAGCTATTTATCTGACCTTCAATTCTAAATTATAGCTTTGCTGGGTAGAGTAATCTTGGCTGTAGGTTCTTGCTGTTCATCACTTTGAATATTTCTTGCCACTCCCTTCTGGCCTGCATAGTTTCTGTTGAGAAATCAGCTAACAATAGTATGGGTACTCCCTTGTAGGTAACTAACTGTTTTTCTCTTGCTGCTTTCAACACTCTCTCTTTGTCTTTTGCCCTTGGCATTTTAATTATGATGTGTCTTGGTGTGGTCCTCTTTGGATTCCTCTTGTTTGGGGTTCTCTGCACTTCCTGGACTTGTAAGTCTATTTCTTTCTCCAGGTAGGGAAAGTTTTCTGTCATTATTTCTTCTAATAGGTTTTCAATATTTTGCTCTCTCTCTTCTTCTGGCACCCCCATAATTCAGATGTTGGTACGTTTGAAGTTGTCCCAGAGGCTCCTTACACTATCTTCATATTTTTGGATTCTTTTTTATTTTATTTTTTTATCTTTCGGGTTGGGTGTTTTTTGCTTCCTCATATTTCAAATCTTTGGTTTGATTCTTGGGGTCCTCTAGTCTACTGTTGAATTTCTGTATATTATTCTTTATTTCAGTCAGTGTATGCTTTATTTCTGACTGGTCCTTTTCCATTTTTTTTTTTTTTTGGCATTCTCATTAAGATCCTTGAAGGTCTCACTCAGTTTCTCGGAGGTTTCTAGAAGATTCTTGAGTAACCTTATAACTGTGGTTTTGAACTCTATAACCAGTAGTTTGCTTTCCTCCATTTCTTTCATTTGTGACTTGTTTCTTTGTTTCCACATTTTGGCTGCTTCCCTGTGTTGATGGAATGGCTTTGTGTGGTAGGTGACCTATAGGGCCCAGTGGCTCAGCCTCCCTGAGGTAGACACTCTTGGTGCACCCTTCTGTGTGCTGGGTGCACAGTCTTGTTGTAGTTAAGCCTTGATTGCTGTTGATACACTGGGAGGAACTGACCTCCAGACCAATTGGCTGTGAGGACCCGCTGTGTCAATAATGGAAGAACTGCTGTCTGGAGACACCCTTATGGGGCAGGACTTGCTTCAGTGGGGCTTTGGTGCTCACTGAGTCTGCCTCTTGAGTGTGTCACTTATGGATGTGAGGAGTTGAAATCTGGTCTCGTCTCACACTGACCACTAGGTACACTGGCTCCTGGATCTCCCAGGAGGGGCAAGTCAGCTACTGCCTGAGGCCACCCAGCAGGAGCTACAGGGAGATCTGCAGATTTCTCCTCTTTGTTTGGGGTTTAGAATTTTTGGAGCTGCAGTTTGTTAGGTTAAACTGAGAAGAGGCAGGCCATTCATATGCAAAAGATGCTGCGCACAGCTCCGGTGGGTTTGTAAATTGGGTGGAGCAGGGTCTCAGGGAATCGATAGGGCATGGCAAACAGCGATGACTTCCAGTCAGCCTTCTCTCCGTCTCCACGTTTCTGCGTCCCCGCATCCTGTGCCCCTGCTCAGTAAACAATGATTCCTGTGAACACCTCTGCAAGAAAGCCACCCTCACTTTCTGACCTGATGCCAGACAGTCCAGCTTCTCCCCGTAGGAGTCTGGGTCCCCAGAGTCTCACTGGAAACTGGAGTTCAGAGCAGTCAGGAGCTTGTATCTCCTTCCCGATTGAAAAAAACAGCGCACCCAGTCACCAGCCCGATTTGCGCACCTCCGTACCTCTGCGTTTCTGCGCCTCTGCACGTCCTATCCGGTCTCAATGTGCTTTTTTCTTTCCTTCTAGTTGTAGAACTTCTACTCAGCCAGCTTTCCCATGGTTCTGGGTGATAGTCATTTTATCTTTTAGTTGTAGTTTTGGTGTGGTTGTGCGAGGCAGCCCATACAGGTGTATACCTTATGCCGCCATCTTGGTTTCTCGCATCTTTCTCTTTTATTAGTGTAGACTCGTGGCCCGGTGCATGTGCACCAGTGGGGTCCCTCTGCCTGGCCTGAACCTGGGATTGGGACCCCACCGGTGCACGATGAGTCGGGGACATGGGAGGGCTCCAGGGCATGTCCGGCCCATCTCGCCCAGTCCTGATCAGCTGGACCCCAGCAGTAAGCTAACACACTGGTTGGAGCATCTGCCCCCTGGTGGTCAGTGTATATCATAGCTACCGGTTGACCAGTTGCTTAGGCTTTTATATATATAGATTATTGATTATATTTCCTATGCTGTCCCTTATATCCCCAAGACTATTTTGTAACTACCAATCTGTATTTCTCAATCCCTTCACTTCTTTCACACAGTCCAACATTTATTTTTCTCAGGTTTTTGGTCCTCAACCTCTGAGAGGAATTGGGTCGGGTGAGAAGAAATCTTGTCTGAGAAATTGTAAACATAGTGCAATACTTCTGTGGGTTTTCAGCACAAACTAACAGTTAAAACCTGAATGAAAATGTACCACACAAAATGGAGTATTTATAAAAAATTGAGATTATCTATCTATCTATCTAAAAGCCTAAACAACTGAATGACCAGTCACTATGATGCGCACTGATTACCAGAGAGCAGACACTCAATGCAGGAGCTTCCCCCTGGTTGTCAGTGCACTCCCACAGCAGGAGCACCACTCAGCTGACCGAACCATCCTGGTAGCCCACCAGCCTGACAGCAGCCACTCCCTCCTTCAGTAGTCCTACAGGTCCAATCTCTGGAGAACGGGCCAGGCACCGACAGACTGGCACCACCAGCACAATCCCAACAATACTGCCAGCCTCCTGGAAGTGGGCCTCTGGCACAGTGGCTGCTTCCCCTCCCTAGACTTTCCACAAAGAAGAAATGATATAAAAGTGGCCGCCAGGTGGCTCCTGACAACTGGCCTGAACATCAGCAGGATGGATCCGGATTCCAGGTGGGCAAGAGCATCCCACTGCCTGCCCAGAAAGCTGATCACATCCTGGCCTCTCCCACCCCCCTCGGGACGGGCGCCAGACACAGCAGAATGAGCCTCCCCCATTTGGGACTGACTGGGTGTGAGCCAGCGGTAGGCGCAGCGGGGCTGGGATGAGTGGGAGCGGCAGGCAGGCGGCGTTTGACTGCCAGTTGATCCCTGCAGGCCACACTGAGGAACACCACCGGTGCATGAATCCATGCACCGGACCTCTAGTGATTACATAAGCATCATTCTTATTATTTTAAGTAAAATTTATTGGTTTTTGAAAATAAAGCTATTAACATAAATGACATGAGATTACTAATCTCAATGACATCTGTTATAAATGAAGGAAATAATTTTAATTCTACTTCTGGTTATAACATAATTACAATATACTTATACTGGGATGTTATTTTGCTCTGATTATGGTGAAAGGTAACATAGATAAAGTGTCACAATATACACATGTGGTTTAATAAATGATTATCAGGTGAGCTGAGATGTGAGCACCCCCAGGACACAGAATACAACACTGTCAGCATCCCCAGAGGCTCCTAAAGTTTCCCTGCCTGGTCTCAGTCCCATTCCTCCTCCAAACAGGAAACTCACATCCTCACTTTGTCACCATCCTTTCTTCACTTTTCTTCATTGTTTTATGTCAAATATATGCATCCTTAAATGATATAAGTTAATGTTACCTGTTATTTATAAGTATGAATGGAATTAGTAATATGCCTGTATTATTTTTTGCTTCTTTCATTCAATGTTATATTTGTAAGATTAATAATTATTCTGTGTAGTGGTACTTTGTACATTTTTGCTGATAAAATAGTATTCTTTCATATAAATATGCCAAAATTCATTGGTCCAGTTCATGAAAGTGGAAATTAATGTTGTTTCCATATTTGGAAGAAAATGATAACAAAAATACTAACAAACTCTTATGTGATGCAACTAAAAATGTACATTTAAATGCATATGTGTATTATAGAAGCATGAACAGACTGGTGAACCTCAGAGGGAAGGCATGGGAGGGTGGGATGGGGGGGGGGGAAGAGATCAACCAATGAACTTGTAGGCATATATGCATAACCCGTGGACACAGACAGTGGGGTGGTGAAGGCCTGGGGGGTGGAGGATGGGAGCGGGCTGGAAGAGGTTAATGGGGGAGGGCAAGGAGGACCTATGTAATACTTTCAACAATAAATATTTTAAAAAATAAATGCATATGTGTAAAAGAGTCTAGCTGAAAATTAATGAGAAGGTAGAAAAAGAAGAGTAGCATAGACTCAAGAAAGGTAAAAGGAAGTAATCAAGGTAAAATAAATCAGTGAATGAGAAAAAAGTATACAATAGAAAGAATCACAAAACCAGAAGTTAGTTATTTGGGAAAAAATAGCATTGGTGAATTGATAATGAGATTGGTTAAAGAAACAAGGGAGCAGGTCACCAATATCAGGAAAGAAAGTGTAGAAGTAACCCACCAATCCAAATGGTCAAAGTTGACATCAAGTGGTGCTGCAAACAGACAACAGAATATCCTGATGTCATGCACTGAGAAGGATGTGACATCACCTATGTAGTGTTCCCACCCAATGTGTTTAACCTGAATGTAATCAGAGAGAAGCAACAAGAAAATTCAACTCAAGAAGCTTTCTGAAAAAAATTTGGGCTGGATTTTCAACATGTCAATGTCATGCAAGATCAAAAAAATATGGGAAAATGTTCTAGTTTGATGCAGCATGCAGATGGTGTTTTATTGAATTGTACACTTGAAACCTGCCTGGTTTTGTGAACAAATGTCACCCAAAAAACTCAATAAAAATTAAAACTATAAAATGTGTGACTACAGTATGAAAAAAAAGTCTAGACAACTGAATTTAATGCATGGTCTTTATTTTGAAACATGATTCTAAAGAAATCAAGTACTGCCCTGGCAGGTTTTCTTAGGGGTTAGAACATCTGCCTGCAGATCTAAGGGTCCTGGGTTTGATACCCAGTCAACAGGTACCTGGATTGCAGGTTTGATCCTGGCCCTGTTGGGGCACCTGTGGGAGGCAAACAAATCCATGAGTCTCTCTCACATCTCTCTCTCTCTCTCTCTCTCTCTCTCTCTCTCTCTCTCTCTCTCCCTCTCCCTCTCCCCCTCTCTCTCTCTCTCTCTCTCTCTCTCTCTCTCTCTCTCTCCCTCTCCCTCTCCCTCTCCCTCTCCCTCTCCCTCTCCCTCTCCCTCTCTCTCCCTCCCTCACTTCCTTCCACTCCCTAAAAATCAATGGAAAAATACGGTCGGGTGAAGATTAACAAAAATAAAAAAGACACATAGGCCAATGGAAAAGAATGGAGAACTCAGGAATAAACCCTTGAACATACAGTCAAAAAATATTTGACAAGGGAACTGAGAACCATCAATGGGGGAAAAGATAGTCTCTTCAATAAATGTTGTTGGGAAAACTTAATAAATACATGCAGAGAATGAAATTACACCACTCACAAAAATTAACTTGAAATGGATTAAAGACTTAAATGTAAAAACTGAAAATGTAAAACTCTTAGAGGAAAACATAGGGGAAAAGCAGGAGGAAGGAATCAGAAACTGAAACTCCAACCAAAGCTTTCTGAGCAACAACAGACCTGGACCTTCAAAAATGACAATGTCATGCAAGAATAAAAGAAGTCTGGGAAATTGTTCTAGTTTCAAGGACACTAAAGAGACACAACAACTGAATGCAATGCATGGTCTTTGAGTGGAAAGAAGTTTTTTAAACAAATAGATTAAAATGATATTAGGATAATCTGAAAATTTGAGTGAGGATCATAATTGTATCATCTTAATGTCAAATTTTGTGAGTGTGAAAATTGCATTAAGATTTCAGAGCAGACAATTATTTTTCTTAAGACATACAAGCAGAAGTATTTAGGGAAAAGTAACTGAAATTATTTAATGAAACAACTAAAAATATGAGAGAGAGAGAGAGAGAGAGAGAGAGAGAGAGAGAGAGAGAGAAGAGAAAGAGAGAAAGAGAGAGATATCCGGGGGTGAAGTGTATATGGGTGTTCCTTGCAATTTTCTTGCACCTATCTGTAATACAAAAGTAAAATTTGGGGAGGAAGAGGATATTATGGACCATTTTATTCCAATTTGAAACTTAGAAAAAGGTGGCCAATGTCTAGAAAAACATAAGTTGCCCAAACTGACTCTGAAAGGAATAGCCAGACTACATCGCTCCACAACCATCAACAAATACAGCAACAGAAAAAAACACTTTTCACAAGAAACTCCAGGCTTTTCACTGAATTCTGACAAATGTCCTAGGCATAAATATCTTCAATTTGACACAGACTCTAGGGAAAAGTAGAAAAGAAGGGACACTCCTTAATTCATTTTGTGAGGAAGATAACCTTCATGCTAAATCCTGTCAAGGACAATTTGAGAAACCTTCATGCTAAATCCTGTCAAGGAAAATCATGGGTCAACCACACACTCCTGACATAGTAGCAAGAATCAGAAACAGAATATTAGCAAATGGACCCTACAGGGTATAAGAAGGAAAGTACATAATATACAAGGACTAAACTGGATTCATGCCAGGAATACACACTTGATCTAACTTCAGAAAGTAAAGTAATACAATACTCCACATTAACAGATTATAGGTGAGAATTATGATATCATATTCAGAAAAAAATTAGTAGGTATAAGTATCCTTTTGTGATGTACTTTTTACCATGTCTTTAAAAAGTTGGGATTATTGAGATATAATTTACACACAGGATCTCATGAGTCCATATAAATGCATGTCGTTACAGAGCCACCACCACAACCAAAACATAGGACATTTTCATCACCCCCCAAATTCCTCCCATCTCTCAACCCCCAGACCCTGACAACCACTACTCTGTTTTCTGTCCCTATAGGCAGGCTTTCTCAAGAATGTCATATAGTGGAGTTATGAAGTATGCAGTTTTGCATTGGCTTCCTTTACAGGAAGGGCCATGCATGGGACTTCTGGAGGTGAATGTACTTTTTCTTCCCCTGGGTAGTGTTACATGAATTGATCACTTAATAATTACTTGTCAAATTGGAGGTTTATGCTTTGTAAAATTAATTGTGCATATGCAGAGTATGTTTTACAAATTTACGTAATATTTTATTCCATGCCATTTATCTTTTATACCTTTGGAAGGGTTATTTATTAAATAGCGAATGTTATCCTTTAAAAGGAAGTGAATGGTTATCGGGAACCATTATGAGGACATCAGTTACCTCAGGAGGACCAGGGATGGGGACATGCTTGTCCTGGAGCAAAAAGAGGGTGCAAGCCTGCTGGCATGTTCTCCATCTTCATCTGAGTGGTTGTTAGCAGGATGGCAACGTTGCACAAGCACAGGGGCATGCAGCACCCTGCAGTCGTGCTAATGGTGCCCCCTGGAATCAGGCACACGGCCACCCTGGCAGCCCAGGTGGGCCGGCTGGACCCGGCAAATGCACGGGGAGAGTCTGGGCACCTCAGTCGGCTGAATAGCAGCCTGTAACCTTAACCACCTGTAACCTTAACCACCCCTCCGCACCTGTAGCCTTAACCACCCCTCTGCATTACCAGGCAAGGTGACATATCAGCCAATTCCAGGAATTAGGACGTGGACATCTTTGGGCACCACTACTCTGCCCACCACTCTCAGCTCCCAGCGCTCACCTCCCACTACATCCCCTGTGTGTGCCAATCCTCCCAGAGAGTCCGGAAAGAGCAGTTGGCTGGTCCTGGTGGTGCTGATGGTGATGGTGATGAGGGGTGAAGGTGGGGAAGAGGGAGTCTGCCCAGGAACTAGGCCAGTAGCAGAAGGAGGCAGGCTGGGAACTAGGACTCTCCAGGCCAGCCACCACTGCCTCCCAGCCTGGAGAGCAGGTCGGTTTTCTTGGGGCCCCGACGTGTTTCCATAATCTATGCCTCAGTAGCTGCCACTTCTCCCCCCCTCCCCGCCCCCGTCCTGCTTCCCCCTCCCCCGCCCCCCCCCTCCCCGCTACGGAACTGGAAGGCACTGAGCCAGGGCCTGCGATGTGCAAGTTTACAGCAGCATTATTGTGCTGCAGTTGGTCTGTAAGTGAAAGAGGGAGGTTGTGTGCTCAGAGGAGGGAAGGGAGGCTGGCAAAGCTAGCCACCGCGGGTTGTGTTCCTGCCTCCCACGTCCCCTTCAATGCACTTCTCCCCTTCCTCTCCCTGGCGACAAGAACCCCAGGGCTCCCGGGGCAGTGCCGGTGCTGGACTAGCCGCCATCACAACCTGCCCCCATGTATGTCTATGTGGGCAGAAAGCCCAGCTGGAAAGTCTCTTCCAAACTTTGTCACTCAGACAGCATGTCGCCCCGCTGAGAAATAACCAATTGGGTCAGGGTCACAGCCATAGCCTAAGCAACCAAGCCCCCTTCTCAAGCGAGGGGTTTGAAGTGGAAGGATGAAGTCCCACGAACGTTCTTTTCTGGCTCTGAGGGCTGTGGTTGTCCCATCCCATGTGTGATGGTCTGTCCACCTGAGCTCATGCCACAGGGCCCGGAATGGAGACAGGGTGAGAATATGGAGGAAGAAGGGTGGAACCGAGTCTGCCCTATTTCCCAGGCGCCATCACTCTTTACTTCCCATCTTCAGTGCGCCCATCCTGCCCATGCCCCGGTGAGCTCCCTGCCCCTAGGATGGGGCCTGTCTGGGTCTGTCCTCTGCATTCTCACTCCATCCACGCACCTTTGTCAGACACCACAGGATCACAGAGTAGGATCCAGAGCCACCTCCAGCAACTCCCACATTTCGGGTGCCTGGACGCCCTGCCTTGCAGTTTGTGACTTCCGCATCATTCCCAGCCCCACAATCTCCCTCCTCCCCCACCCAATGTGTCAGGAATTTAACAATGGCCCTTGAAAATAGATCCCGCCCTTGCTTTGGCTCACTCAATCCCACGGTCTCTACTACTACCTTTACTGCCTGAACCACATCAAGGGACATTATCCCAGATTAATTTTATTCCAAACCAGATCCCCTTCCCCAACCTCAAATGTTCTATCCACCATTGCCCCCACCGTGTGAGTATTAACACCGGTGTCTGGGGGGATGGAGACTGGCAGAACCAACCCTCAACTCAGACACAAGTCTGGTGTCCCTCTGAGTCCCAGGCCCGCACAGCCCTGGCAGGTCCTGGCTAAGGGAAGGAACCGGTTCCCAGCAGTCAGTGAAGGGGGAAGGGAACATGGAGCTTGAGACTCAACCTTGTGTGACCTGCCAAGGCAGTAGGGGAGACTGCGCAGGGCAGGGGGGCGGGGCGCAGAACTGCCACTTCCAGGAGAACCTGTGTCTCGGGCTGGTCAAATATAGTATTTGAAGGGGACCACGTAACACATTGAGACTAATCAACCACCCTCGCCATAGAAACCGGATGGAGGAGGGGCATTAGCGGGCTAGGGCAGGCAGGGAGTGAACCCTCTGCTAGGCAGTTTCCCCAGCTGGGCCCGCAGCCACCACAACAGACTCATTCCCTGTCTTTTCCTCTGTATTCCTGTACCTTCCCCTGTGATCCGCAACTCCCTGGGCTGTGGCTTCTGCCTCCACGCCTCTACTGAAACCCAGGAGGGAGAACTGAGTGGAGCATCAAAGGTGAGAGCTAAAGAGGGGCGGGGGGCTTCAACTAATATATACAGGGTAAAATAAGATCGTTGTTAGAGCAACAAATCTGACAGTAAAATAGTAGTCAAGTTTTCAGGCAAATTTAAATTGGCTAGTTGAAACAAGCGAATATTCTAGAAAAATTAATTGTACTGGACAAAAAGTGTTCCTAAAGTGTTAACTAAAATTTTTATTGGTACTTCATCTCATGATAAAATTGTGCACCATGTAATGAACCTAAAACAGTAATACTATAGAGCAAAAAATTAAAATGTAAAAGCCATCAAGACTACATTATAAAATTTTCAAAAGCCTCCTAACATTTAAATAAAAAAAAGGAGGGTATAGTAGAAGAATATCATGTAAGGAAAAATAACCTGTAAGTAAATTACTTCTGGAAAATTAATACTTTAGAAAATTAATTGTAAGGCTAAAAGCAAGACACCCATGAAAAACACACAAGGTGTCAAAACAAGCCAGAGGAAAATCATTTGGACAAAAAATGAAATAGGATCCCAAGTCAAATTTATAGAAAATATTCCTTTATTAACTTTTGGTCGAGAATATGTTTGTATATTTTCAGAAAACAACTCCAAGACCATGTGGATTCCAGCAACAGAGAGGAATCGACAGGACTACTCCAGCCACGAAGACAGAAGAGAAGCAGTCCAGAGATGGAAGACGCTGACTTGGTCTTCCCATACTAGCAGTTAGCAGCTGTCCATCACTGCAGGTTGCCCAGGACCAATCCAGAAAGAGTCGGACCTGCATTACCACCATTTCTCCACCATCCAGAACTGTAATGTCAGTGCTGACATGTACACATAAGGAACTGGTGGACATTGTAATTGGGTCTCAAAAGAACTGTTGGCCCAGAAAGAAACTCACTACAGACTGATTCATTTCCTGTCACCATAACCATTATTGCTTGTCTCATTTTCGCTTCTTATAAGTGTATTTCTAATAGCACATGATCTCACTCATCTAATGGAAATAATGAACAACATAGACTGATGATCAAGAACAGACCCAGAAACAAGGAGGCACGGATCAGACTGTCGGGCCTCCGAGGGAGGGTAGGGGAGGGTGGGGGTAAAGGGGAGAGATCAACCAAAGGACTTGTGTGCAAGCATATGCGCCTAACCAGCGGTTGGGGACAACAGGGGGGTGGGAGCATGTGTGGGGAGGGGTGTGGGATGGGAATGGGGGCATGAGGACAAATATGTGATACCTTAATCAATAAAGAAATTTAATAAATAAATAAATAAATAAATAAATAAATAAATAAAGAGGGGCGGGGGGGAGGACGACCCCCGGGTTGCTGGGTGAATTTTCCATGTGCGCGAGGTGGCACCAGCGGGAGGGAAGGACTCCACAGAGAGGACTGGGCCTGGGAAGGGGGAAGATGAGCTCAAGTGTGCTCTAAGACACCTGCTGGAGTAGAGGTGCAGGGAAGGCCACCTACGGAAAGCCATGAGGAGATCAAGGGTGTTCAGACAGCAAAGCAGAGTAGGTGGGAGGGGACCAAATGACTGTGGGAAAGAGGGACTGGGCTCTGGAAGGGGGTCCTGAGTTCCTGTTGAAGGGGAGGGGAAATGGGCGATGAATGGCATGAGACCCCAAACGTGTAGGAGATTAGAACACCAAGAGGGCCTGCAGGGGAAAGGGGAGAGAAGCTAATGTGGCCAGGTAGATCCAGGCAGAGTCCGGACCCAGGGCAATCTGGTGGTCTGACTGCAAGGCTCCTATCAGAGGCTGGCCCAGACTCCCCGCAGGCAGAAGGCCCACCACAGAATGCCAGAGGTATTGTTCTGGAAAAAGCTCTGAGATGGAGCAGCTCCAAGCCCTCCCCGCCCCGATTCCCTCTTCCACCTGTCCCCCCCCCCCCCAAGAGAGACCACAGAGGTTTGTGTTTTTTGTTTTTTAACAAACAGGCTTTTATTGATGAGAGAGAGAGATGGATGTGAGAGAGAAACATCAATTGTCTGCGAGCCCACAACCTGGGCATGTGCCCTGACCCGGAATCGAACCTGTGACCTTTTGGTGCACGGGACAATGCTCAACAAACCAACTGAGCCAGACCGGCCAGGGTGAGACCACAGAATTTGAGAGGGACTTTAATTTGAAGCTGCTGAGAAATGGGGTGCGGAGGAGGCAAAGGGAGGGGGAGAGGATGCCTTGGCTGATGTGGAGCAGGAGGGAACCAGCTTGGCCGCAGCTCCAGGGCTGCTCTCCTCTTGCACCAAGATGCTGGGCTCCACCTGTCCAACAGAGCAGAGTCGGGGAGGAGCTTCAAGCCAGGGCCAGCCCACAGCCCTCCTCAACAGCCACGCCTGTGGGAAGGGGTATGGTGTGTGTAACACTCACATCAAAGGTTCTGGAACTTGTCAACCAGGGACTGCATGGCCGCTGAAACAGAGAGAGGCATAAGCAGGCACTCCAGATGGAGGGATAGAGAAGTCCGACCCCCTGTCCCTGTGGGGAACCGCCTAGCCCTGCAACCTGAAACCCCCTCTAGTCCCTACCCAAGGAGCCCTGGGCCTGACTCACTCACTCACCATTTGAATTAAGTGTGGAAATGTTTTCCAAACAGGACAAAGTGTGCCAGCACGCAAGTTTTGGGGCATATCAGAACCACTCAGAATTTGTCAAACAAACAAGACCCACAGAAGCCATAGCAAGCAGTAGTTGAAGGGAGAATCAATGAGGCCTCTCTAGACATCCGTCCTAAGAGAAGATCTCTAGGACTGGTTCTCGTTGGCAAAGTGTGCTTGTAGTTCCGACCACACTTTCTTTCCTCTTTGTCCACACACCTAGCTGTACATGCACAGTAGGCTCCAGAACCAGGCCTGCTGGGTTCTCTTCCCCACAGGAATGCTGGGCCCTGTGAGGCCCCCTGTACCTGCAGCCTGCCCCAGCCCCATGCTAAGGCACCAAAGTCTGGCCCTGCCCCTGCCCCTGCCCCTGCCCCTGCCCCTGCCAGAGTTTCCTCCTACCTAGTTGCTGTCTAAGGTCATATATTTGTCTCTGCAGCTCCGGGCACTAGGCCAGCAGACACCAGAGAAAGAGAAATGATTAGTATATTCAGGCCTCCTCTCCCCTCCTCGACGACACCCCCGCCCCACCACCTGGGCTAGCCCGGCATGGGCTCCTCAGTGGGAAAAGGTGCATGCCCTCCTTGAGATGTGGGATGGCGGCGGCGGTGGCAGAGGCGTGGTAGTGGTGGTGGTGGTAGTGGTGGTGGTGGTGTGGGGAGAGGGGGCGGACACAGGTCGGTTTAATCTGGACACAAATCCCACAGTCTAGCTCGGGACTGCATTTCTAGGAGCCAGAGGAAGCATTACCCGAGGACAACCCTCTGCTCCAGGTGGTTGCTGCTGCCTTTCCGGTGCTGGGGGATGTCCAAGTGGTTCCTGGCTACCTGAGAGGGAAAGGGACACAAAATCCAGCTTCCAAACTCCCAGGGAGGTGGAAAGGGCTTAGCAGGGTCTAACGTGGGGCAGCACCCCCCTCTGCTGGCAGCAAGTTGCCCCTGCTCTGCCCAGCAGCTCCACCCTTCTCTCTGGGCCTGCCTCCCTGTTCCCCAGGGGCAGCCCACCCACGGCTGTGGTCCCCAACACTGTGTGGCTCTGGGTTGGATGCTCGCAGAGCTGCAGGCAAAACCAGCCCCTGTGGCCCAACACGACCTATCGGAAAAGGCCCTGTTCCGCTGAAACTCTGGGTCTGGAGTGGCAGTTTGGGTCACGGCCACGAATCACCCCTGCGCACAAAGCCCATGCAGAGGATGAAGTGCCTTGAGCCCTGCCCTGTCCAGACACCCTATTTCCTGTGGGAGAAGCTGTCTGGGCAGGCAGGGAGGCAGGGAGCAGGGCTGAGCCCCTGGTGGAGCCAGAGCAGGAGGGTTCCATCCTCAGCCTCTCTCCCCTCCACTCCCAGCAGACCCACGGGACTCACTGGAGGGTGTGGGCCCTCTGGGCAGGACTTCTCCCTGGCTCAGGGCCCAGGGCTGTGCTTGTCCTGGAACCCCGGCGGCTCTGCTGTTGCCGTCACCACTGTTGCATTCTCGACAGGATGGCCCTGGACTGTGTGTCAGAGGCTAAAATAAAAAGTTCTCACTTATTCGGATGTGTGCGCGTGGGTGTGTGTGGGCACAACGTGTGTGTGTGTGTGTGTGTGTGTGTGTGTGTGTGTGTGTGTGTGTAAGGGCTGGGGTGAGGCAGGGAATAAGGAAGGTAGTTCCGAGGCGGACCACATCAGCACTTTCGCCCTCAGTCAGCCCTGGTCAGGAGGCCAGGCTGAGCTAGAGAGAATAGCGGGGTGCTGAGAAAGCCCACAATCCCCGCCTCCCCCCCCCGCGCAAGGACAGCTCAGAGAACAGCTAGCAAGTAGGAGTCAGGGAGCCAATGGTTCTAAACATTGAAGCTTTGGGGCCCAAAGTTTTAAGGGGTCCCCTGATCCAAACCAGCTGCCCCAGCCCCCCCCCCCCACCCTAGAGGGGAAACTTGCCAGTTGCAGAGAATGGTGCCCAGCACACATGGAGGGCTAGCTTAGGGTTTGCCCTGGCTAAAACCACCCAGATCTGGCATCCTAATGACCCAGGGCGCCCGATGACAAGCCCTGAGGAGGGACAGTGGGAGCACGCCCAGAGAAGTGCAGGGCTGGGTGGGGAGTGCGGAGGACCATGGCCTCATACTCACTTGGACTTTTGGGCCTGGGTCTCTCTCCGGTTCCTTTTCTTCTACCACCACCGGCAGCGACCCCTTCTTCCTCCTGGCCCCAGACTTCTGCCCAGCGCTGGTGTGCTTGGGCTGTTTGGTTCCCAAAGAACCCAAGGAATACCCCTTGCCCCTCCCAAGCAGCGGACCACCAGAGACTGGGGGGAAGGTGTCTGGCTCCAGGGCAGCGGCTGAGCCTCTCTGCCCCCAGGAAGGGAAGGTACCCTGGGGGGCAACTTTGGAGGTCCCCCCTAGGAATTTCTTCTCCTGGGCCACTTTCCTTCCAGGAGTGACCTTGGGCAGGCCGCCTGCAACAGCAGCTCCCGGCAGGTAGCTGGGCCTGCTCCCCGCCTTCCCCCAGACCACACTTTGGGGTTTCCTACGGGACACATCCAGCTCTCCAACAGCCCGCCTCGCCCCAACTGAAGCCAGTGGTTGGGGAGCAGAGGGCAGGAAAGAGCCTGGCACGTGAAGGAACTGCTCCCTGACATGGGCACTCGAGTGTCTGGGTGTGTCCTGCAGGCTCCGGGGTTTGGCCTGGCCCCCTCCTTTGCCACAGAGGCTAAAACTCGGCAGGTGCAGCTCACTGAAGTCATCTGATGACTCGGAGTCGGAAGGGGAGCCCACCAGGCCTTCTGTGAAGGACTGCTGGCGACCCACGGTGACTTTTGACCTATTCTCAGCTCCTCTTTTGCGGTTTCCCCAGGCCCGGCCTCCCCCAGGCCCTCTGAGGGGCAGCCGGGCTGTGGAAGGCAGCCGAGATCCCACCAAACCATAGGCCCGCGCGCTTCTACCCCCGGGACCTGCCTGCAAGTCCACCCAAAGGGCGGACACCTCAGAGTCGCAGCTCTCTGGGGAGGGGTTTCTGCAGACACCCAGGTCATCCCGGTCGGTCAGCTGCTGCAGGATGGCCATCGTGGCCTCATCGGCAAGGTAGTCCAGAGTGTCCCCGTCGAGGTCGGCCGGGGAGCCAGGTCGGCCTTCGCAACCCCAAAGCACCCCTTCCATCACTTCCCGCTCGTCCTGGAAGCCTTCGAGGTCTGGGAACGCGCACTCGCCCTGGCTGCTCGGCAGGAGCGTCCCCAAAGTATGGCCTAGTCCACAGGCCTGCTCCCCGCCCTCTGGGTGGGACCCCACTCCCCAAACAGACCCCTCGTCCTTGTTGGGGGAGCTCATGTCGCCAAGTCCCGACAGCCCAGGTTCAGGGTAAACGGTCGCCCTGAGCACAGGCAGCGGCAGGAGCGCGAGGCCTTGGCCTTCTGAGAGAGCGTCTGTCACCACAGGCAGCTCAGGAGGTGGCTCCAAGAGTGCGCGACTTCCAGGCGCCGTCAACGCCCAGGCCTTCTCATTGGCGCGTGTCCTACCGCCAATCAGTGCGCCCCTTCTAGACCCGCCCCTCCCCCGCCCCCCCCCCCCCCCCCCCGCCCAATAGGGTGGAGGGCCTCTGGTTGGTCCAGAGGTGCGAAGCCACAGCGGCAGTTGAAAGCCAATCTGGTGGGGGAGTGTGGTCATAGGGGCACTCCTCCCATCACTTCCTGTCCCGCCTGCCCTGGCCAGGCACCTACTGTCCAACTGGAGTCAAAGCACCTAGCCTCCGTTTTCCATGTACGAAGCAGGGAGGTGATGCACCTGTCTGGGGGCTGGGCCGAGGGGTGGTGGGGGTGGAAGTTCAGGTTGGAGGTGAAGCACCAGCCACTCTTCTGCAGCAAGACTTACGTCCCAACAGGGAAATGGACACCCGAGCGCGTGGTCAGCAGTGGGTCTACATACTTTTTCCATAAAGGCCCAGAGAGCAAAAGTTGTGGCATTTATGGGCGGTAGGGTCTCTGTCGCAACTCCATTTCCGTTATGATGGGTGGTCAAATCGGCCCATGGCTGTGTGCTTCAGGGAACTTTATTGCTGGGCCGGTTTGGTGGAAAGGGCTGGGGTTTGCCCCCCTCCCTCAGCCCCGCCCCACTCTGAGTCAGTTCAAAGAAGAGGGAATCCCCATGGCAGTGCACACCCCAAAAGATGCTCACCATCACTGATCCTGGGGATACGGACGCAAACCATAAATCCATTTTCACACAGCACGTCTGCGACAATCAAAGAGCTTAACCGTCCCAAGGGTGGGAGAGGTTATGAGCAAGCCCGTGCTTGGCCCTCTGTGAAGTGGTGGAGGTGGGGGGCCTTGGGGGAGGGAAGCGGCGGCCTGTGCAGAAGCACAGAAGAACCGTTTGGGAAGGCAATTGCGCAGAATCCAGGAAAAGCAACTTACACCACACTTGCTACGTGCCTGGCACTCTTCTGAGCGCTGTAGATAAATAGTAACACATCCTCCTGACCATGCTAGGATTGAAGTACTCGCCGTCACCGCCCTCTTACAGGTGGGGAAGCAGGCACTGAGAGGTTCAGCCACTGGCTCAAGGTCATTCGGCTTGTAGCGATCAGCAGCTGGATCGAAACCAAGACAGTCCCGCTTCAGAGCCCTTGCTTTGGAGCAGAAAATCTTAAAAATGAAAAAGCGCCCATTCCCTCCATGACCAGGCATGGACCTCTGCCGGGTACATCTTCTGGAGACACACTGGTACATGTAGTGCATTAGGACACATGCTCAAGGGTGGTGGGAAACACTGGGAACACTCTAAATTCCCACCAGGAGGGAGATGGATGAATGCAATGTAGTGTATGCACCCGGTAGATGAAAACGCCCCAGTCAAAAGAATGCACAGACTTCAAAGGAACACAGCAAGCTGCAGAGCAATGGCGTTGGATACACATTTGTAACTTTCTTTCAAACTAGTCAATCCGATATAAGGTCTGAGAATACATATAAGTGTACCTACAGACATGTTATAAAGGTCTGGAAGGACGCACAGCCAGTGCTTACCAGTGAGCAGCCCGGCCAGGGCGCCAGTTGTCTCTCAAATTTTCCTGAACCGCCTGCTTCCCAACTTCCCAGCTTCCCTGAGCTGAGCAGCCCTGGCCCTCCCTTGGTTTCTATAAGGCCCTCGAGTGTTAGAATTTCCACTTGCTTGCCACACAACCCCTACTCCAACAGCCCTCCTCCCTTCCTTCCACACCTTCTTCGTCTCTTTCCCATTCATACTCCCCTGTCTCTATATATATTTGTGTGTGTGTGTGTGTGTGTGTGTGTGTGTGTGTGTGTGTGTGTGTGTGTTCAGAGGGAGGAAGGGACAGGGAGAGATAGAAACATCAATGATGAGAATCATTGATTGGCTGCCTCCTGCACGCCTCCTACTGGGGATTGAGCCTCCAACCCAGGCATGTGCCCTAACCAGGAATCTAACCGTGAACTCCTGGTTCATAAGTTGATGCTGAACCACTGAGCCAAGCCTGGTCAAGCCATACTCCTGTCTTTCCAGTCACCTCTCCCTCCTGCATCCTGCTCTGGCTGATCTCCTAGAGAGGCCCGGGGTGTCTGAACAGCTCTTACCAGAGGGCACTCAAAGGCCCAATTTTACTGGCTCTGATAGAGAAGGTTATGCAGCAGGGAGACTGGGTACACTCTAAATCTCTGATCCTCCTCCTCAGTGTGCCCTGCCCCCCCCCCAACCTCTGCCTGTGTGTGGCTAACGCCCTCTCCCACTTGTCCCAGTGACTTTTAAAGACATGGTGCGCTATTTCCGACCGCTAAGATGGACGAGGAAGGATATAGCAAAATCTCCTGTACCCACCACTGTCCTAGGAAACATTACCCATCCATCCAGTGGAAGCCACAGGCATCCCTCTGGCCATTTCCATTTCTTCCCTCCCATCCTCATTCCCTCTCTCCCCCACAGGGAGAATCCTAGAACTTCTCCACACCTCCTCCACTCTCCTCATCCCTGGGGCTCTACTGGCTCCTGTTTCCCTGCATTTTGTAGGTCCTCAATAGTGTCACTAATCTCTGCTAACGCCCTTCCCCCTTGTGCTCACCAATATCCTGATTTTTGGTTTTGACCTACTATCTTGGCCTGGGGTGGGGCCAGTATCAGGGGATTCACTTAGCCTTCCCCACCATGATAGCTCTTACCCCACAGACCAATGACCCTGTGGGATTCATTGCTCCAACTGCCAAGTGTATCACTGGCAATTATCAACTTGGGGGCTGGAGAAACGACCACTGTGTTGATCGAAGGACCAGGTCGTCTCACTGTGAACCAGACTCTATTCACAACTTCTTTTATTACCATGCCTCACAAGCCCCTCTCAAACAACCCCTGCCCCCATCATGACACTTTGGGCCTCCAGGATCAATGTCAGCTTAGACTCTGTGTCCAGTAGTCCTAGATATGTCTGGGTATTCGTCCAGCCCCAGTGTCCAGTCACCTCAGCAGCTGGAAAAGCTGCTATGAACATATGCAAACAGGTTTTTCTGCTGGAGGCTAATTCCAGCATTTCATAAATGCAAGAAGTTTCATCAAAATGTTGATGGAACCTTGAGGCTTCAGCAGGGCTGAATACATGTATTGCCCGCAGGAATGACTGAAAGCATTTTCCCAAACCTAAAGATCTGCTTATATTATTGCCTGCTACTGAGACAGCCAAGGCAGTTCCTCCAATCTGACAATGCCTACTGTATACCAAACCTTAACCTTTGATATGTATATCTGCTTTGCTTTAGGGAATTTTGTGTTAATAAAGAGCAAGGGGTCTCGAGATTCAGAGAGAACTTGGTTACTGAATCTAAATCTCCTCTGGCTCCCCAAAATGCCCTCCAAATTTATATTTCACTAGAGGCCCAGTGCACGATATTCATGCATGGGCGGGCGGGGGCGGGGGGGGGGGGGGTAAGGAGTGTCCCCTCAGCCCAGCCTGCACCATCTCCAATCTGGGACATCCCTCTCACAATCCGGAACTGCTAGCTCCCAACCGCTCACCTGCCTGCCTGCCTGATTGCCCCTAACCGCTTCTGCCTGTCAGCCTGATCACCCCCCTAACCACTCCCCTGCCAGCCTGATCAATGCCTAACTGCTCCCCTGCCGGCCCGATTGGCCCCAGCTGCCTTCCCCTGTTGGCCAGGTCGCCCCTAACTGCCCTCCCCTGCAGGCCTGATTCCACCCCCAACTGCCCTCCCCTTCTGACCTGGTTGCCCCAACTACCCTCCCCTGAAGGCCTGGTCCCCCCAAACTGCCCTCCCCTGAAGGCCTGGTCCCCCCAAACTGCCCTCCCCTACAGGCCTGGTTCCCCCCCCCCAACTGCTCTCCCCTGCAGGCCATCTTGTGGTGGCCATCTTTGACCACATGGGGGCGACCATCTTGTGTGAGGGCATGAGGGTCAATTTGCATATCACCTCTTTATTATATAGGATGTCTAGTCTTTTCATTAATTTTTGTGCAGCCCTTCTCCACATTCTTGAACCCTTGCAGCTGTGGAAAGACCTTAGCAGTTTTCTGTCCATGTTAGTTTTCATTTCTCTTGGGCAGTTATCTAGGAGTCAGCTTGTTGGATGGAGCAAATGGTAAGTATATTTTTAACTTTATAAGTGACATACAAAATGTTTCTCAGTTTGTCTATATCATTTTGCAGTCTCCCCAAGAATGCATGATAGTTCTGGTGGTTCCTCATTCTCTCTAGCACTATCATTCTCTGTATTTTATTTTAAATTTTAGCCATGCTTATAGGCATATGGTGGCATTTCACTGTGGGTTTAATTGGTGTTTCCTTAATGACGAATGAGGTTGAATATCTTCTCAATAGCTTCCTGAAATAGTGTCTGTTCATTTTGTTTGTTTGTTTATTATTTGGGCCAGTGTTTATTGGGTTGTTTGATTTTGTATTGTTGAATATTGAATGTTATTTTTTAAAATAAATGTTTTATTTTTAGAGATATTGGATGGGGGAGGTATGGAAACATTGATGAGAGAGGAACATCATCAGAGAGGAACATCTGTGATCAGCTGCCTATTGCATGCTCCATACTGGGGATGGAGCCTGAATCCCATGCATGTGCCCTGAATGGAAATGGAACTGTTGACTTCTTAATTCCTGGGTGGACCCTAAACTTCTGAGCCACACCACGGGGACTGAAGGTTCTTTATCTCTTTCAGATATAAGTCTCTCAGATATTGTCTTTCTTTTTTTATTTTTATTTTTATTTTTTATTGAGGTATTATATGTGTACATATCTTACCATTTCCCCCCCCCCACCCCACACCCATACATGCCCTCACCCCCCAGAGTTTTGCGTTCAGATATTGTCTTTCAATCTATTTTCATTTTCTTAATAAAAAACATATTTTTTATAATTTTATTTTGGGTCTCCAGAATCAATATCAGCTTAGACCCTGTGTCCAGTAGTTTTAGAAATCCCTGCATCTTCATCTTTTTCTGGTGTACAGTAACTTGACATTTTGCAGTCATTATCTTTAGGCAAGTACAGTGCATCATAACATTATATATGCTCTCTAGTTTCTTTCTGAATTTTTTTCCTCAGGACTTATATACCCCTTTAGTTAATTGGCTTGCTTTCAAAATTGCCACAGGGCCAGGAACTAAGCAAAGGATTGTGTCTTTTTATTGCAACAACTGCCCTGTTTCTCTTGAATTGTTTTCAGAGCCAACTTCTCAGTTCTCTTCTGTTCAAACACTCTTGATTGCCCCACTGACCTTGTCATTTGTTACTGAAGAGCTGTATCCTGGTATCTCTTGGTTAAGAGCTGCCCTCTGTCCTCTATAATGTTGGAATTCCATTATTCCCATGGATGTTAATGAACCCAAGATGGGACCACTTTCTTTACATCATGGCCTTCAGAGGAGACCAACCACAGAAGTCTTATGATGCTTGTTCCCCTTGCACTTGAACACTCCTGATGGCTTTGTTGAATGGCATGTTCTCTTGACCCTCTTATGTGGAACCTAACCATCAGGCCATGTGTCTAGCCTCACATTTTCTCTCTTTTCCAGCATTCCTGCATCACTCAACCTTTTTTCCTTCCTCTACCACCTGCCAATCCAAGGCAGTCATTTCCTCTTCTCTCCATGTGGGTCATCACTTTCTTAAAGTTTCTAATGGCTACTCTGGCAATGATTTTCCTCCATCCCCTGGAATGCTTGCCAGTGTGTTAAAACCCATGACATGTGAAAGTGTCTCCATTCAGTAAAATTTGCTTATACAGTCTTTTATTCTAGTTTCCTTTATCCAGCACCCTCAAAATCAAATTTTAGTGATATTTCCCTGCTTCTGCCAGAACAGGCTGGTTATTTCTTGCATTTTCCTTGGGGTATACTTTTTTTTCTCCCTTATCAGGCTTGGCATATCCCCAGTGAGGCTATGAAGAGGAGATGGGGGCTTCCAGTGGGAAGGGCATGTGTGGCTTTGTAGGGGAGTACACTTTATAGCATTTACCAGTACCAGGCATGTGCGAGCTCTTATTTGGGAAGGAAGGGCCACCCTGAAAGCTCCTAGGCCTTGGGTGGTGGTGCCCTGGGCAAAAGAAATAAAATGGTATTAGAACATACTTATTTAACATAAAAAAGGAGTCATGGAGGAATAGAGAAACAAAAAGGCATGAGAAATGTATAAAACCCATAACAAAATAACAGATGTAAATCTATCCATATTATGAATGCATCAAACACTCAAATCAAAAGGTAAAGATTGTCAATCTGACATAAGAATAGGATTCAACTATTTGTTCTCAACAGGGGATATACTTTAGATTTCATGATATAAATCCTTTGAGGATCAAAAGACAGAAGTAGATACACTAAGAATTGAACAACCAAAAGAGTTCTGCAGTAGCCATAATATCAGACAAAATCGATTTTCAAGACAGAAAGTGTCACTAGAGATGAAATTGGACTTTTTATAATTATTAAAGGATCCAGTGATAAGGGAGACATAATAATTTTAAACTTACATGCACATAACAACAAAGCCTCAAAATATATACAAAAGAACTTGACAAATTCGAGGGAGAAACAGCACATTCAACAGTAATATCTTGGGCTTTAATACTCTAGTCTCAATAATTGATAGTAGAACTAGACAGAAAATTAGCAAGGATATAGAAGACTTGAATAACAGTCTCTATTAAGTTGAATTAGCTGACATCTATGAAACACTCCATTCAGCAACAGTGGAATAGATATTCTTTTCAAGTCTACATAGATCATTTTCCAGGATAGAACATATTTAAGGCTATGAAACTAGTTTCAATAACTTTAAAAGGATCTAAATTATACAAAGGATTTAACCCTGTAGTGGTAGAAGTGTGTAAGAGATGACAGTATCACTTAACAAGGCTTCAAATAAAGTAATGATGGAACAGCCAACTTTTAGTTAAGCAAGAAGATGAGGGGAACATCTAAAGATGTGGAGGATATTGGGGTACTTGTTGATTATGGACCATCTTCACTCTCACCTGATGACCTTGCTTCCAATTTCCCTGAGAATATATAGGGCAATCAGAAAAAAACTTCCCTTCTTCCTCATGAATGTTTTCCTTTATTTAGTATCATTTGTGTCAGTATACAGTTATGCCATTTCTTTTAACTTAAAAACCCCTCTTCTGATCCCATTTCCCCTTCAAGTTACCCACATTTCTCTGCTCAGCTTTACAGAAAAACTCCTTTAAAGGAGTTGTGTACACTGACTTTATCAAATTCCTCTTTTCCCATTCACTCTTCCTCTTTTTACAAAAATTATATTTTTCTTGATTTCAGAGTGGAAAGGAGAGGGAGAGAGAGAGAAACATCAATGATGAGAGAGAATCATTGATCAGCTGCCTCTTGCATGCCCCCTACTGGGGATCAAGCCTGCAACCCGGGCATGTGCCCTTGACCAGAATCGAACCTGGGACCCTTCAGTCCCCAGGCTGGCGCTCTATCTACTGAACCAAACTGGCTAGGGCTTCCTCTTTTTTAAAAAATTAAATCTTTATCGAATGCTTACCATGTCCCATTGAACAAGACAGATGCAGTTCCTGCCCTAAAGGAATTTACATTTCTGTCATAATCCTATCAGCAGTATTTTCCACATCTTCAAATATGTTAATTCCTTTGTTCTTGGAGATCACTTTACCAGACTGTGCTCCAATCTTTATTGATTGCTAAGAGTGCTGCATTGATCTACAACAAGCATGTCAAACTCACAGCCCACAAGCTGCATGCGGCCCACAACGAATATTTTTGCAGCCCAGCCAATATAACGGTATGTAAGAAACGTTTTAATAAAAATTTCATAACTTAATTTTTACAACATCCTGTTATACATAATGATTAATAATGCACTACAAAGTTTGCTAATGACTGGTTACTATAATCGTGTTGCATTCATTCCCCTTATGCACCATATGCACAGGCGCACCATTTCTCTCCACTAATACTAGCAGCGAATATTTTAGCAACTGATTGCCACATCATTAGTCTTGTACTGATTTGTTTGGTGTGTGCAACAGGAAATATTTCACTTTTGGAGAACAAAAAAAAATAGGTTTATTTGCAGTTACACTTACTAATTTGTGCAGTTATCCAGTGTCTGGTAAGTTAATGTTTAAGAAAAAATATTAATTTTTATTAAAATGTTATATTATTTTATGTTAACGATTACTCATTTATTTCAGCCCTTTGTATTCAGCATGTCTTTATCGAAATAAACCTACATTTTTATGAAAATTGAAGCTTTTGTTTTTTTGCAGCCCAAATAAACTTAAACCTTATTTATTTGGCCTGTGTTAGCCTTTGAGTTTGACATGCTTGATTTAGAACATTCCTTTGCCAAACTCCTAAGTGGGATCTTCCATTTAGTGGATCCCAGTTTTTAAAATTTACTGCAATGTTTTTGTTGTTTTCTGTTAATCCTCACCCAGGGATATTTTTCCATTAATTTTTAGAGAGAGTGGATGGGAGGAGAAGAGACAGAGAGAGAGAAGCAACAATGTGAGAGAGACATATCGATTGGTTGTCTCCTGCACTTGTCCCAATCAGGACCCAGAATTGATCCTGTAGGGATCAACCCTGCAACCGAGGTGTGTGTCCTTGATACAAATTGAAAGCAGAATCCTTCAAATTGAACGCAGAATGCTCTATCCACTGAGGGGTTACAACAATATTTTTGATGGAACACATCCTCCAGGAACTTCCTGAGAAATGGTAAATTTCTTTTGAGACTTCGCATGACCAAAATTTGTGTTTACTTTACACTTGACAGATTAATATATAAATTCAGGCTGAAAATTTTCACTTAAGTTTTTATAGGCATTGATCCACTGTTTTTTTTTTTTTTAAAAAATCTTTATTGTTGAGGGTATTACAGATGTCTCTTCTTTTTCCTTCCATTGACCCCCTCTACCCAGTTCCTTCCCTGCCCCAGGTCTTTACTACCCTATTGTCTGTGTCCATAGGTAATGCATATATGCATGTAAGATCTTTGACTAATCTCTTCCCACCACCCCCCCCCTTCCCTCTGAGATTTGTCAGTCTGTTCCATGTTTCCATGCCTCTGATTCTATTTTATTCATTAGATTTATTGTTCACTTATTTTGATTTATAGATTTAATTGTTGATAGATATGTATTTATTGCCATTTTAATGTTCATATTTCTTCTTCTTTTCCTTTTTCTTCATCTTCCTCCTGTTCCTCCTACTCCTTCTCCTCCTCTTCTTCCTCCTTCTTCTTCTTAAAGAATACCCTTCAACATTTCATATAATACTGGTTTGGTGGTGATTAACTCCTATAGCTTTTTCTTGTCTGGGAAGCTCTTTATCTGACCTTCAATTCTAAATGATAGCTTTGCTGGGTAGAGTAATCTTGGTTGTAAGTACTTGCTATTCATCACTGAATATTTCTTGTCATTCCCTTCTGGCCTGCAAAGTTTCTGTTGAGAAATCAGCTGACAGTTGTATGGGCACTACATTATAGGTACTAACTGCTTTTCTCTTGCTGCTTTTAAGATTCTCTCCTTGTCTTTAACCTTTGGCATTTTAATTATGATGTGTCTTGATGTGGGCCTCTTTGGGTTCATCTTGTGTGGGATTCTTTGTGATTCCTGGACTTGTCAGTCTATTTCATTCACCAGGTAGGGGAAGTTTTCTGTAATTTCTTCAAATAGGTTTTCAGTATCTTGCTCTCCCTTTTCTCCTTCTGCCGCCCCCATAATGGGAATGTTGGTTCACTTGAACTTGTCCCAGCAGCTCCTTATGCTATCTTCATATTTTTGGATTCTTTTTGTTGTTCTGGTTGGGTGTTTTTTGCTTCCTCATATTCCAAATAATCGATTTGTTTCTCAGAATCCTCCACTCTACTGTTGAATCCCTGTAAATTATTCAGTATTTCAGTTAGTGTATGCTTCATTTGTGACTAGTCCTTTTTCATGTCTTTGCCATTCTCACTAAGATCCTTGAAAGTCTCACTAAGTCCTTGAAGCTCTCTTTGAGTCCCTTGAAGCTCTCATTAAGATCCTTGAGTAACCTTATAATCATGGTTTTGAACTCTGTATCCAGTAGTTTGCATGCTTCCATTTCTTTCTTTGTGACATGTTTCTTTGTCTCTGCATTTTGGCTGCTTCCCTGTGTTTGTTTGTATATATTAGATAGAGCTTCTATGTCTCCTGGAATTGGTAGAGTGGCCTTGTGTAGTAGATATACTGGAGGGCCCAGTGGATCAGCCTCCCCAATCACCTGAGCTGGGTACTCTAGGTGCACCCTTGTGTGGGCTGTGTGCACAGTCTTGTTGTAGTTAAGCCTTGATAGCATTTGGTATCACTGGGAGGAATTGACCTCCAGGCCAATTGACTGTGAGGACAAGCTGAGACTATAATGGAAGAGCTGCTGTGCAGGTGACAGCCCTATGGAGCAGGACTTGCTTCAGTGGGGCTTTGGTGCTCTCTGAGTCTCCCCCTTCAGTGTGTCGCTTGTGGATGTGTAGAGTTGTAATTGGTATGGTCTGAAGCTATCCACTGGGTGCACTAGCTCTGGGGCCTCCTGGGAGGTGCAAAGTCAACCACTGCCTGGAGCCACCCAGCAGGAGCGACAGAAAGATCTGCAGATTCCTCTTCTTTGTATCAGGTTGGGAAGTGTCCATCCAAGGCCCAGCTGTGAAGCAAAGCAAGCTGGTGCTAGTGCCAAGTTTTGGGCCTTTTATTGATAGGTTTGGGGCATGCTGATGCCACCTGCTACTTGTTTGAGAGAAAAGCTTGTTTAAGCAAACTCTGAGGCCTAAGCCAGGACAGGCCATTGATATGGAAAAGCCACTGCAAACAGCTTGGTTGGGGCTGCAAATTGGATGGAGCGGGGGGGGGGGGGTGTCTCATGGAATCTCCAGGGTGGAGTGAACTATATGGGCATGCTGATGGAAACTCAGATATGGCTGCCAGTCAGCTCAGAGACAGCAGGACTGTGTAAGTTCGTGTGCTGGCCCTTTAAGAGGAACTGTCTGGATCTCCAGCAGCCTCCATGTCACTCAGCCACAATCCTTGCTGGTTTTTACAGCCCGAAGTTACCAAGACTTCTCTTCCCAGATCTGGAACTGTAAGCTGGAGGTCTGGTGTGGGGCTGGGATGCCCTGCTTCTCACAGGAAGCCTCAGAGATATCCCTCCCGATTTAAAAAATGCCACACGTGGATGTCAGACCAGTTAGTTCTGTGTCTCCGCCCCTCCTACCCATCTCAATGTAATTTCTTCTTTACTTCTCTAGGTGTAGGACTTCCATCCCACCAGATTTCAGGTGGTTCTGAATGATTGTTGCTCTGTATTTTAGTTGTAATTTTGATGTGGTTGTAGAAGTCGGCAAATACCTGCATTTATCTACACTACCATCTGGGTTCTATGAGAAATGCAAATTAAAACCACAATAAGTTATCACCTCACTCCTGTCAGAATGGCTATCATCAATAAATACAAACAGCAAACAAACAGCAAGTGTTGGTGAGGATGTGGAGAAAAAGGAACCCTTGTGCACTGTTGGTGGGGATGCAGATTGGTGTAGCCACTGTGCAAAGCAGTATGGACTTACCTCAAAAAATTTAAAAAATGGAACTGCCTTATGAACCAGTGATTCTACTTCTGGGAATTTTTCCAAAGAATCTTGAAACACTAATTCATAAGAATATATGTACCCCTATGTTCATTGCAGTATTATTTATAGTAGCCAAGATTTGTAAGCAGGCCAAATGTCTATCAATAGATGAATGGATAAAAAAGCTGTGGTACATTTACACAATAGAATACTACTCTGCCGTAAAATGAAGAAAAATTTACCCTTTATGACAACATGAATGGTCCTGGAGAACATAATGCTAAGTGAAGTAAACCAATCAGAGAAAAATAAGTACCATATGATTTCACTCATATGTGGGATTTAATGAACAAACTGAATTACCAAGTGAAATAGAGTCAGATTCATAGAGAACAGACAGACATCTTTGGTAGTTATGGAGGTGTTGAGGAGGGTAGAGGGATTGAGCAAAAAAAGAAAAAAAAGGGAGAGAGCTAATGGACATGGACAACAGTATGGTGATTGCCAGGAAGGTGGAAGAGGGCATAGAGGGGATAAATGGTGATGGAAAAAATAAAAATAAAAATAAAATAAAATACTGTGCCCTCTCCAGTGAATTTCTTTTGTACATTTGTAAAAAATGAGTTACCAGTTGTTTGGGTCTATTTCTGGAATCTCTATTCTGTTCCATTGAATTAGGTGTCTATCTTTTCACTAATATCACAGTGTCTTAATTATTGTAGAATTATAGTAAGTTTTAAAAGCAGATAGTGTGATTCCTCCAACTTTGTTTCCTCAATAAAAATTTGTTTTAGTGATTCTAGCTACTTTGCCCTTCCATATAAATTTTAAAAGCATCTTGTTTATTTCTACAAAAAAATGCTGCTGCCATCTTGATTGTATTGCATTAAATCTATAGATTAGTTCAAGGAGAACTGATATCTTTACTATGTTTTGTATTCCAATCCATTAGCATGGAATGCCTCTCCATTTAATTAGGTTTTTTTTTATTTCTTTCATCAGCATTTTGTGGTTTTCAGAATAAATATCATATCCTATCTAATAAAAGAGTAATATGCAAATTGACCATACCTCCGCTACACCAACAAGCCATGCCCACCAGCCAATCAGGAGTGAATATGCAAATTAACCCAACCAAGATGGCTGCGGCCACGGAGAGAGCAGGAGGCTTGAGTTGCCTCCAGCAATGGAGGAACCCAAGCTTTATGCACACCCTTGCCAGTCCAGGCCTCCACTTAAGACTACAAAGTTTCAATTATAGAAGATAAATAAATCCCAACAAAAATGGCTACGGCCACGGAGCAAGCAGGAGGCTTGGCTCCGCTCAAGGCTACAAAGTTTCAATTATAGAAGATAAATAAATCCCAGATACCAGGGCCTCTGCTTGGGTCGCTGGGGGGGGGGCGTGGCCAGCCTGCAAACCACCACAGGCCCCTCACCCAGGCCGCCCCACGCCCCAAGGGAGCCCCCACCCTGATCTGGGACACCCTTCAGGGCAAACCAGCTGGCCCCCACCGATGCACCAGGCCTCTATCCTATCTAATAAAAGAGTAATATGCAAATTTACCATCACTCCAACACACAAGATGGCTGCCCCCATATGGTCAAAGATGGCTGCCCCCATGTGGACACAAGATGGCTGCCACAAGATGGCCAGCAGGGGAGGGCAGTTGGGAGGGACCAGGCCTGCAAGGGAGGGCAGTTTGGGGCGATCAAGCCTGCAGGGAAGGGCAGTTAGGGGTGACCAAGCCATCAGAGGAGGGAAGTTGGGGGCAAACGGGCCTACAGAGAAGGGCAGTTGGGGGATCCCAGGCCTGCAGGGGAGAGCATTTGGGGGGACCAGACCTGCAGGGGAGGGCAGTTAGGGGCAATCGGGCTGGCAGGGGAGCAGTTAGGCATCAATCAGGCTGGCAGGGGAGTGGTTAGGGGGTGATCAGGCTGGCATGCAGAAGCGGTTAGGGGCAATCAGAAAGGCAGGCAGGCGAGCAGTTGGGACTCAGCAGTCCTGGATTGTGAGAGGGATGTCCGAATGCCCGTTTAGGCCCGATCCTCGAGGGGTCCCAGATTGGAGAGGGTGCAGGCTGGGCTGAGGGACACACACCCCCGCCCCCCATGCACAAATTTCGTGCACCGGGCCTCTAGTATATATATATATATACTAGTAGCCCGTTTGCACGAAGATTCGTGCAATAGACCTTGATTCACCTGGCTGCCTGCACCAGTTTTCTGCCGGCACTGGGGACCCAGGCCTTGGCTGTGGCCACTGCCTTCAGCCTTCTTTCAGGGTCGGGGCTTGGCCCCGGGCGGTGGCCTTGGTCTCGGCTGCACCCAACATCCCTGCTAAGGATCGCAGGAGCCGACCCCCAGTGTTTTCCTGCGATCCGTGCAGGCTCCCCCCTGGTGCCCAAGGCCGGGAAAGCCTCCGCCCGAGGCTTTCCCGGCCTTGGGCTCAGCCGCACCCAGCGTCCCTGCAACGGTTTCCTGGTGGGTGTGGTTGGTGGGCGTGGCTTGGGCATAGCGAAGGTGCGGTCAATTTGCATATTTGTCTATTATAAGGTAAGACACACACACACACACACACACACACACACTGAGTGGCCAGATTATTATGACCACCCCATCAGTACTTCATTGGGTCACCTTTTGCCTTCAATACTGCGGCGATTCTTCTTGGCATTGACTCCACGAGATGTTGAAAGGTGATGCCAGGAATCTGACACCATGCCTGATGAATAGTTCTGTCCAGTTCTGTGAGATTTGATGGTTGTGGAACCAGCTGCCTGATAGCTCTTTTAACTTCGTCCCACAAATGCTCAATTGGATTGAGATCTGGTGATTGTGGGGGCCACCTAAGTAAGGTAAAGTCTCCCTCATATTCTTGAAACCACTCCTGCACAATAAGAGCACCATGGCATGGCTCATTGTCTTGTTGGAAGAAGCCATCTCCATTGGGATATGCCATCAACATGATAGGATGAACTTGATCAGCAACGATACTTAGGTATGTTGTGCTATTCAGACATTGTTCCACACGAATTAAAGGGCCCAAATCATGCCAGGAAAGCATGCCCCAAACCATAACACTGCCCCCACCAACTTGAAGGGTTGTACTCATGCATGTGTGGTGCATGCTTTCATGCTGTTTCCACGAAATTCTCACTCTGCCATCTGCATGATGCAACTGGAAACGTGATTCATCGGAACACATGACTTTTTTCCAGTGCTTGACTGTCCAATCCTTGTGTTCCTGTGCGAATTGGAGACGTTTTATCTTGGTAACTGCAGACAGCAAAGGTGTTCGAACAGGCCTTTGGCTTCCATATCCCATACGATGCAGTGTACGGCTAATTTGCCTACAAACGTCAGGTGGTCATAATAATTTGGCCACTCAGTGTATATATTCCATCCTTAAGTATTTCAGGTTTTAGAAATATTATAAATTACATTAGTTAAAAAAATTTTTTGTTTTCATTTGTGCACTTATTGGTTTTAGAAGTACAATTGATTTTTGTGTATTTTTTTTTATTTTTTTATTTTTTTATTTTTTTATTTTTTTAATTTCTTTATTGATGAAGGTATCACATATTTGTCCTCGTCCCCCCATTCCCATCCCACACCCCTCCCCACACATGCCCCCACCCCCCTGTTGTCCTTAACCGCTGGTTAGGGTCATATGCCTGCACGCAAGTCCTTTGGTTGGTCTCCCCCTTTACCCCCACCCTTCCCTACCCTCCCCCTGAGGCCCGACAGTCTGATCCATGCCTCCTTGTTTCTGGGTCTGTTCTTGTTCATCAGTCTATGTTGTTCATTATTTCCCCTAGATGAGTGAGATCATGTGCTATTAGAAATACACTTATAAGAACCGAAAATGAGACAAGCAATAATGGTTATGGTGACAGGCAAATGAATCAGTGTGTAGTGAGTTTTTTTCTGGGCCAACAGTTCTTTTGAGACCCAATTTCAATGTCCAACAGTTCCTTATGTGTACATGTCAGCACTGACATTTCAGTTCTGGATGGTGGACAAATGGTGGTAATGCAGGTCCGACTCTGTCCGGTTTGGTCCTGGGCAATCTGCAGTGATGCACAGCTGCTAACTGCTAGTATGGGAAGGCCACATCAGCGTCTTCCGTCTCTGGACTGCTTCTCTTCTGTCTTCATGGCTGGAGTAGTCCTGTCGATTCCTCTCTTGCTGGAATCCACATGGTCTCGGAGTTGTTTTCTGAAAATATACAAACATATTCTCGACCAAAGGTTAATAAAGGAATATTTTCTATAAATTTGACTGGGGATCCTTTTTCAATTTTTGCCCAAATGATTTTCCTCTGGCTTGTTTTGTCACCTTGTGTGTTTTTCATGGGTGTCTTGCTTTTAGCCTTACAATTAATTTTCTAACGTATTAATTTTCTAGATGTAATTTACTTACAGGATATTTTTCCTTACATGATATTCCTCTACTATCCCCTCCTTTTTTGATTTAAATGTTAGGAGGCTTTTGAAAATTTTATAATGTATTCTTGGTGGCTTTTAAATTTTAATTTTTTGCATTATAATATAGCTGTTTTAGGTTCATTATATGGTGCACACTTTTATCATGAGATGAAGTACCAATAAAAATTTTAGTTGACTATTTAGGAACACCTTTTTGTCTGGTACAATTAATTTTTCTAGAATATTCACTTGTTTCAACTAGCCAATTTAAATTTGTCTGAAAACTTGACTACTATTTTACTGTCAAATTTATTACTCTAACAATAATCTTGTTTTACCCTGTAAATATTGGTGGAAGGGATTATTTGCCTTCTTGAGTAGGTCCTGAGCATTCCTGGTGGTAGGCTGGATTTAGATATCGTAAACCCCCTTCCCCACACCATGGGTACAGGGCAACTCAAACAATTCTTGTTGGAGTGAGAGGGCAGCTGCTGTCGGCCAAGTCTCTGTCGGTCACCTGGGTCCTGATCTGAGCTGGGCATGGGAAGCACAATGCAGCCATGGGGGCAGGAGACCTCCCTCAGAAGGGGCTAGGATTCAGGCCCCTGCAATGTTGGGGGGGTGAGGGTCTGTGCCCCACCTCTGTTGATCCCCAAATTCTCTCCTGATGGCCCCTCTGCGACTGTGCCTGTCTTAGGTTGTTCCTTCCTTGAGGAATCTTACCCGTCATTGACTAACCAGCCATCCTCCGGGGCCAAGCAGGGTGACGTGAGGTTCAGTTTTGTCTCCTTGGTAGCCTATGCCCCCGTGGCCTCCACGCCCAGCACCTGCCTTGGGATCCCCTCGCCTGCTGGCGGGGCCCCAGCACTGATCACATATCTTAGAGAACCCGGGTTTCTTCTCCAGGGAGGGCTCAGTTCGCCCTACTGGGTGATAGACAGATCCATGGCACCAGTCGTCACGAGACTTCAACCTCGACATGAACTGATAGCTCATGCAACAGCTGTGAGCAATTGAATTGTGAGAAGAGGGTCTCTCTTGGCCTAAAGGGTAAGAGGGACCCATATAGAATGCTCAGGTGCCCTCCCAGGAGGCCCTCTACCCAATGAAAAGGGTTAAATCCTTACATGTCCTTTTTAAATTGCTGCCAGACATTCAAAGAATTAGTTCGTATGTTTGCTTGGGATAATTGTATATTATGCTGTAGTAATTCTAAAGTATCAAGAGATGTGTTAAGTTTGTCTCCAAGCACCAAACATATGACTTTTTTTATTTTATTTATTTTTTATCCCCAAGGGTGCGAGGAACTATTATAAGTACAGGGGGTGTTCCAAATCTGGGAATAATTTTTAATGACAGTGTAGGATAATATCATGTAAGGATATTCTTTGTTCTAGTCCATGGGAATTCCCTTTCAGACTGGCTGTCCATTTCTTTTTATATAGACAAGGTCTTAGTTACATTTTCTGCACCTCCACCGGGGGCACGTAATGATAGTAGTGACACCCTTTCTTTGGTGTCCACACAAGCCAGAAACCTCTCTTTAATTGTACACACAAAGGGGCATTGTTTTGATTTCGTATCATACAAAAGGGAGGCTGGGTGGGGACCCCTATGTATTTATACTTTCTTGCCCCACCCATGGACCTCCTTGATGTCCAGCGTGTTTGGTATTATTGGTACCTATATTAGTCAGAGGATCAGCCCACGTAAGGGGTCTTACCCATGAAGGGTCAGGAGCGTAAGATCAAAATACTTACCCTCTTGTCCCCGGTAAAATTACCGTACATCTGATGATTGCTAGCGTGGCTAGAGAGGCGTTCTCAGGCATTTTTGGGTTTCTGGTTACCTTACAATTTCTTCCCTGCGGTTTGACGTTCTGATTGATGTTTCTCTGTTTCTGGATCTATTTCCCCCCCCCCCCATCGGTTTATGTTGTTCATTATATTCCACAAATGAGTGAGATCATGTGATATTTAACTTTCTCTGCCTGGCTTATTTCACTAAGCATAATGTTCTCCATCTCCATCCATATTGTTGCAAATGGTAAGAGCTCCTTCTTTTTTACTGCAGCGTAGTATTCCATTGTGTAGATGTACCACAGTTTTTTAATCCACTCATCTGCTGATGGGCACTTAGGCTGTTTCCAAATCTTAGCTATGGTGAATTGTGCTGCTATGAACATACGGGTGCATATATCTTTTCTGATTGATGTTTCCAGTTTCTTGGGATATATTCCTAGAAGTGGGATCACTGGGTCAAATGGGAGTTCTATTTTTAGTTTTTTAAGGAAACTCCATACTGTTCTCCACAGTGGTTGCACCAGTCTGCATTCCCACCAGCAGTGCACGAGGTTTCCTTTTTCTCCACATCCTCTCCAGCACTTGTCATTTGTTGACTTGTTGATAATGGCCATTCTGACAGGTGTGAGATGGTACCGCATTGTTGTTTTGATTTGCATCTCTCTAATGATTAGTGATTTAGAGCAGGTTTTCATATGTCTCTTGGCCTTCCTTCTGTCTTCTTTCGAAAAGTGTCTATTTAGATCAGTTGCCCATTTTTTGATTGGGTTGTTTATCTTCTTTTTGTTAAGCTGCATGAGTTCCCTGTAAATGTTGGAGATTAAACCCTTATCGTTGATATCATTGGCAAATATGTTCTCCCATGTAGTGGGCTTTCTTGTTGTTTTATTGATGGTTTCCTTTGCTGTGCAAAAGCTTTTTATTTTGATGTAGTCCCATTTGTTTATTTTCTCTTTAGCTTCCATTGCCCTAGGAGCAGTATCAGCAAAGAAGTTCTTTTGGCATATGTCAGAGATTTTTTTGCCTGTAGATTCCTCTAGTATTTTTATGGTTTCCTGTCTTATGTTTAAGTCCTTGATCCATTTTGAGTTTATTTTTGTGTATGGTGTAAGATGGTGGTCTAGTTTCATTTTTTTGCATGTATCTGTCCAATTTTCCCAACACCATTTGTTGAAGAGACTGTCTTGACTCCATTGTATGTTCATGCCTCCTTTGTCAAATATTAATTGAGCATAGTGATTTGGATCAATTTCTGGGTTCTCTATTCTATTCCATTGATCTATATGTCTGTTCTTGTGCCAATACCAGGCAGTTTTGAGAACAGTGGCTTTGTAATACAGCTTGAAATCTGGTATGGAGATCCCACCTACTTTGTTCTTCTTTCTCAGGATTGCTGTGGCTATTCGGGGTCTTTTTTTATTCCAGATGAATTTTTGGAAAGTTCGTTCTAGGTCTGTGAAGTATGCCGTTGGTATTTTAATGGGAAGTGCATTGAAATTATAGATTGCTTTGGGTAATATGGACATTTTGATGATGTTGATTCTACCAATCCATGAACATGGTATGTTCTTCCATCTGTTTATGTCTTCCTCTATCTCTTTTTTCAGTGTTGTGTAGTTTTCCGCGTATAGGTCTTTTACCTCCTTAGTTAAGTTTATTCCTAGGTATCTTAATTTTTTTGGTGCGATGGTAAATGGGATTGCTTTTTTAGTCTCTCTTTCTGTAAGTTCATTATTGGTGTATAGAAATGCCATAGATTTCTTAGCATTTATTTTGTATCCTGCTACTCTGCCAAATTCATTTATTAAGTCTAGTAGTTTTTTGATGGAGTCTTTAGGGTTTTCTATGTACAGTATCATGTCATCTGCAAATAAGGACAGCTTTACTTCTTCTTTTCCAATTTGGATGCCTTTTATTTCTTCTTCTTGTCTGATTGCAATGGCTAGTATTTCCAACACTATGTTGAACAGGAGTGGTGAGAGTGGGCATCCCTGTCTTGTTCCTGTTCTTAGGGGAAATGGTTTTAGTTTTTGCCCATTGAGTATGATGTTGGCTGTGGGTTTGTCATATATGGCTTTTATTATGTTGAGGTATGATCCTTCTATTCCCAGCTTGCTGAGAGTTTTTATCAGGAAAGGGTGTTGGATTTTGTCAAATGCTTTTTCTGCATCCATTGATATGACTATATGGTTTTTATCTCTCAATTTGTTTATGTGATGTATCACGTTTATTGATTTGCGAATATTGTACCATCCTTGCATCCCAGGGATAAATCCTACTTGGTCGTGGTGTATGATCTTTCTGATGTATTGCTGGATTCGATTTGCTAGAATTTTGTTGAGGATTTTGGCATCTATGTTCATGAGGGATATTGGCCTGTAATTCTCCTTCATTGTGTTATCTTTACCTGGTTTTGGTATTAGGGTGATGCTGGCTTCATAGAAGGAGCTTGGAAGTGTTCCTTCTTCTTGAATTTTCTGGAATAGTCTGAGGAGGATAGGTTTTAGCTCTTCCTTGAATGTTTTATAAAACTCCCCTGTGAAGCCGTCTGGCCCCGGGCTTTTGTTTGCTGGAAGCTTTTTGATAACTTCTTCTATTTCTTCCATAGTTATCAGCCTATTGAGATTTTTAGTCTCTTCCTGAGTAAGTTTTGGAAGGTTGTGTTTTTCTAGGAATGAGTCCATTTCCTCCAGGTTGTCTAGTTTGTTGGAGTAGAGTTGTTCATAGTATTTTTTGACAATCCTTTGTATTTCTGTGGGGTCTGTTGTTATTTCACCTCTTTCATTTCTGATTTTGTTTATTTGGGTCCTCTCTCTTTGTTTCTTGGTGAGCCTGGCTAGAGGTTCATCAATCTTGTTTATCCTTTCAAAGAACCAGCTCTTGGTTTTGTTGATCTTGTGTATTGTTTTTTTGGTCTCTATGTCATTTATTTCTGCTCTGATCTTTATTATTTCCTTTCTTCTGCTCACTGTGGGCTTTTCTTGTTGCTCCCTTTCTAATTCTTTGAGTTGTTGAGATAGATGATCTATTACCATTTTTTCTTGTTTTTTGAGGTAGGCCTGTAGAGCTATACATTTGCCTCTCAGGACTGCTTTCATTGTGTCCCATAGGATTTGCAATGTTGTGTTTTTATTGTCATTCGTCTCCAGGATGTTTTTAATTTCTTCTTTGATCTCATTGATGACCCAATCATTGTTTAGTAGCATGCTATTCAGTTTCCAAGTGTTTGAGTTTTTTTGAATGTTTTTATTGTAGTTTATTTCTAATATTATGCCATTGTGGTCTGAGAAAATGCTTGATATGATTTCAATCTTTTTGAATTTGGGGAGACTTTGCTTGTTACCCAATACGTGGTCTATTTTTGAGAATGTCCCATGTGCACTTGAGAAGAACGTATATTCCATGGCTTTGGGGTGAAATACTCTGAAGATGTCAATTAGGTCCATCTGATCTAGTGTGTCATTTAGAATTGCTGTTTCTTTGCTGATTTTTTGTCCAGAGGATTTATCCATTGATGTCAGTGGTGTATTAAAGTCCCCTACTATGATTGTATTGATGTCGATCTCTCCCTTGATATCTTCCAGCAGATTTTTTATGTATTTGGGCGCTCCTGCGTTGGGTGCATATACGTTTACCAGAGTTATATCTTCTTGCTGGATTGCTCCCTTTAGTATTATGTAGTGGCCTTCCTTATCTCTTATTAAGGCCTTTACTTTGAGGTCTATTTTATCTGATATAAGTATTGCAACCCCAGTTTTTTTCTCATTTCCATTTGCCTGAAAAATGTTTTTCCAGCCCTTCACTCTCAGTCTGTGTGAATCTTTTGCTCTAAGGTGGGTCTCTTGTAGACAGCAAATATATGGGTCATGTTTTCTTATCCATTCAGCTACCCTATGTCTTTTGATTGGTGCATTTAATCCATTTACGTTTACTGTTATTATTGATAAGTATCTGTTTGTTGACATATTTTTCCTTAGTGTTTGTGTTTCTTCTTGCCTTTCTCTTTCTTCTTTTTACAGCAGCCCCTTTAGCATTTCTTGCATTGCTGGTTTGGTAGTGATGAACTCTCTTAGCCCTTTTTTGTCTGTGAAGCTTCTGATTCCACCTTCAATTTTGAATGATAGCCTTGCTGGGTATAGTATTCTTGGATTCAGTCCCTTGTTTTGCATCACTTTGTATATTTCATTCCATTCCCTTCTGGCCTGGTGTGTTTCTGTTGAGAAATCAGTTGATATTCTGATAGGAGATCCCTTGTAGGTAACTTTCTGTTTCTCTCTGGCAGCCTTTAAGATTCTTGCTTTGTCGTTGGTGTTCGTCAATTTAATTATGATGTGTCTTGGTGTCGGTCTTTTGGGGTTGAACTTGTTTGGGACTCTGTGTACTTCTTGGACTTGGATAGTTTTTTTCTTGCCAATATCAGGGAAGTTTTCTGTCATTATTTCTTCTAACAGGTTTTCTATTCCTTGCTTCTCTTCCTCTCCTTCTTTTATCCCTATTATTCGAAGGTTGTTTCGTTTTGCGTTGTCCCGAAGCTCCCTTAGGCTCTCCTCTTGCTTTTTAAGTCTTCTTTCCATTTGCTGCTGTGTTTGTGTGTTTTTTCCTACCTTGTCTTCTAATTCGCTGATGCGGTCCTCAGCCTCTTCTACTCTACTCTTTAAGCCTTCCATTGTGTTCTTTATTTCAGCTATGTCGTTCTTCATCTCCTCTTGGTTTCTTTTCATGTTGGTGACATTTTCATTCAGCTCCTTATAGCTCTCATTGAGTTGTGTGTATTTCTCATCCATCCGTTTGAACATCCTTATAACGAATACTCTGAATTCTTTCTCTGTTAAGCTGCTAGCCTCAAGTTCATTTAACTCGCTTTCTGGTGTTTCTTCCTGTTCCTTCCTTTGAGAATTTCCTTTCTGTCTTCCCATGTTTTCCTGTAATGTTTTAATTGTAGTTCCAATTGCTTTGCTACCCAGGATCTTTTGGTGATGGTGCTACTGGTATAATCTCTCAGTTCTCCTGGGCTTGGCAATCTAGTGTAGCTCCCTACTTGAGCTACTTGGGTTCTCTTGATGTAGGCCTGGAAGCTTGAGAGGCACAACTATGGTGTCTAAAAGTCAGCAGCTATGGAGTGGGGTGTCCCAGTTTTTGCTGTCTTGCACCCTTAGTTGAAATCGCGCGTGTCCAGTGGGAACTCACAGTGGCACCCAGGAACCGTCTGTTGGGAGAGCTCCCAGTGGCTCCCACTAGCACCCTGTGTGTAGATGGGCTCAGGGTGCCTGCCTATTGTAAATTCCCTTCTGTGAAGGTGTGTTTGCAGGTGCACAGCTCTGACGCACTTTGAGGGACTTTGGCACTGAAGTTAAACAGCTAGGGTGTATGTGGGAAGTTATTCAGGAGAAAGGAATTCAGAGTTTTTGCTGTGGGGCAGCGTGTCCTTGGCTGTACAGAATAACTCCCAGCAGGGGCTCACAGCAGCTCCCCAGAGAACACTGTGGATATATGGGCTTGGGGCGCCTTCCTTTGCTGTGGCTGTGAGTTTGCCAGCTCTGGGGTGTGAGTGAACTGGTGGCGCACCCGCCGGCGCACACCTCTGACGCAATTTGAGAGACTCTGGCACTGAAGTTAAACAGCTAGGGTGTATGTGGGAAGGTATTCAGGAGAAAGGAGTTCAGAGTTTTTGCTGTGGGGCAGCGAGTCCTTGGATGTACAGAATCACTCCCAGCAGGGGCTCACAGCAGCTCCCCAGAGAACTCTGTGGATATATGGGCTCGGGGCGCCTTCCTTTGCTGTGGCTGAGGTTTTGCCAGCCCTGGAGTGTGCGCGAACTGGTGGCGCACCCGCTGGCGCACACCTCTGACACAATTTGAGAGACTCTGGCACTGAAGTTAAACAGCTAGGGTGTATGTGGGAAGGTATTTGGGAGATAGGAGCTCAGATTCTCTGCTGTGGGGCAGCGCGCCCTTGCCCGCACAGAATCACGCCCAGCAGGGGCTCAGAGCAGCTTTCCAGAGAACCTTGTGGATATATGGGCTCAGGGTGCCTTCCCCCTGCCGTGGCCGTGAGTTTGCCAGCCCTTGGGTGTGCGCGAACTGGTGGCGCACCCGCTGGCGCACACCTCTGACGCAATTTGAGAGACTCTGGTACTGAAGTTAAACAGCTAGGATGTATGTGGGAAGGTATTTGGGAGAAAGGAGTTCAGATTTTCTGCTGTGGGGCAGCGCGCCCTTGCCCGCACAGAATCACGTCCAGCAGGGGCCCAGAGCAGCTTTCCAGAGAACCCTGTGGATATATGGGCTCAGGGCGCCTTCCCCCGCTGTGGCCGCGAGCTTGCCAGCCCTTGAGTTTGCCAGCCCCCCAGTGCGCGCGAACTGGTGGCGAGCCCGCCGCGCAAAGCTCCAAAGCCCCCTGGCACTGAAGTTGCACCGCAGGGGTGTCCCTGGGCAGCTATTTAGGAAGAGGCAGTTCAGAGATTCTACTTAGGGCCGTGCACCCTTGACTTTGCAGAATAACCCCTTCAGGGGCTCTCAGTGGTTCCCAAGCACTGCCTGGGTAGTGGAGTGCCCGGGTGCCTATGGGCTGGGGACGCAGCGAGTCCTGAGTTCCGGCGCTGGGGAGGGGGAGGTTTCACTTACTGCTTTCAGCGGCGCACTTTTGGAGATGGAGGTCTCAGGGTTCTCGTTTCTGCAGCTGGGGTGGCAGGTCTTGTACCAGAGTGGCTGTAGTGACCAGGTTTGCTTCCAAGACCAGACTAGGTGGTGGTAAGGTTAGGATTCTAGTCTCTAGCAGTTCCGTTCTTAAAGATGGCGGGGTCTCTGTGCCACTGGTGTCCTCCCTGGAGTGTTTGCAGCGGTCTCGGGGTTTTGCCAACCAAGACTGCCTGGATTGGATGCCCCCTGGAAGAACTGCAGGGTCTAACTGTCCCTATTTCATTCACACACACACCCACACAGGTCCACACACACCTCTGTCACTCCTTCACTCGATCACACGCTCACCCTCCCTACCTACCTGCCGGTCGCCATCTCCGAAATCTCGATTTTTGTGTATTGATATTGTATCTCCTAAACTCATATTTTAGTTATAGAAATTTCTTACATATTTTATGGGATTTTCTATGTAGGTCACAGGCAGTTTTATTTCTTCCTATTCTATTGGAATGACTTTTATTTATTTTTCTTAAATTATTGCACTAGCTAGGATTTCTAGTATGATGTTAAATAGAAGTGGTAAGTGGGAACATCCATGCCTTGTTCTAGCTAGCTGTTAGGGGAAAAACATTTAGTTTTTCATTATTAAATATGATGTTAGCTGTAGGTTTTTTATAGATGTCCTTTATCAGGTTGAGGATGTTTCTTTCCACTCATAGTTTGCTGAGAGTTATCTTGAAAGAATGTAACATATTTTTTTCATCAATTATCATGATAATGTGACTTTTATTTTATAAACAATATAATGGATTTAACTGATTGTATTACAAACATTGAGCAAGACTTGCATTCTTGGGATAAACTCCTCTTGTTTGAGATATATATTTTTATATACGTTGCTGGATGAAATTTGGTAACATTTTGTTGAAGATTTTTGTGTTTATGTTTATGAGAGTTATTGCTCTATAGTTTCTTGCTTGCTTTTTTATTGCCTTTGCCTGGTTTTTGGTATTGCCTTAATACTGGCCTCATAAAAGGAATTGGGAACTGTTTTCTCCTGTTCTATTTTTGGGAAGAGGATTTGTAAAATTGATATTAGTTCTTTAAATGTATGGTAGAATTCACTAGTAAAACCACCTGGGTCTGTGGTTTTATTTTTAGAAAGGCATTTCATTATGAATTCATAAGTGTATTCAGATTATCTATTTGATATCAGATGAGTTTTGACAAGTTGAGGTTTTCAAGATATTGGTCTATTTCTTTTAAATTGTTGAATTTATGTGCATTGAGTTATCTATAGTACCATATTTGACCAAAATCAATATATATTCTGTATACTTTGGATCTGGAAATAGCTCATTAAAGTAACTTTTTATGATGTACATTTTGCTGTGTACTTAGCATACCCTTTCAGTCTGAAGATTTGTGGCTTTCAATTCCAGGAACTTTTCTTGTATAGTCAATCCAGGCTGCTATAACAGAATACTATAGACTTGGTGGCATATAAATGACACAAATTTCCTTCTTACAGTTCTGGACCCTCAAGTCTAAGATCCAGGCACTGGCAGATTTGATATCTTGTGATGGCCCACTTCCTTGTGCATATACAGGGTCTTCAGGCTGTCCTTACATGGCAGAAGGAACAAGAGAACTCACTGGGATCCCTTCTATAAGGGCACTAATCCCATCCATGGGGGCACCATCCTCAAGACTGAATTACCTCCCAAAAGCCGCACCTACAAATGCTATCATGTTGAGGGTTAGCTTTTAATCTATGAATTTTGGAGAAACAAATATCCAGTCTATAGCACTACCTCAATGTTTTCTCCCTAGCCTTCCCTCTGCCCTTTTTTTAAGAACTGCTAGCATTTCCATGCTGGAAAGACTGTTACATTTCACAGAGCCAAGAAAACCATTCCTAGACCAGAAGATTGGATTTTCTGGGTTGATCATAATTTTTTTAATTTTTTATATTATCTATCTGACTGTCCACTTTCTATTTCAACTTTAGTTTTCAACCTTTCCATGAAGTTTGTTGCTTGTTTTTAATCTCCATCCTTCTATTTTATTTTCCACAAGGTCTTTTTATTCTCTGTTCCTATTTGAGAGCATGGGTGGGGTAGCTTTTCTCATTTCTCTAGGATATTTATTAGAGGTTTTGGAGTTTATGGTAATTTATTTATTTATTTATCCTCACTGGACGATATTTTTTCCATTAATTTTTAGCAAGAGTGGAAGGGGTGGAGAGAGACACACAGAGAGAAACATCAATGTGAGAGATAGACACATTGATAGGTTGCCTCCCGCATGTGTCCTGGGATTGAGCCTACAACTGAGGTATGTGCCCTTGACTGGAATTGAACTCTGGACCCTTCAGGCCGACGTTCTAGCCACTGATCCAAACCAGCTAGGGCTGGTTTTGATTTTTAGAAAGGTTTTCTGTTCCCTGTATTATTTCTGTTTTCTCTGGATTCCACCTGTTTGTTTTGGTCTCTTTCATATTGGAGATCTTACTCAAATACCATAGGATCCCTGGAAGCCCATTAATATCACATTTTGAAGCACTAAAATGCTGAATAGGAGTTGCATTTGTGTAAACAGTGTTTGATCACACATTTTTCCTTCACACACTGCTTATTGATTTCAAATTTGGAGTACTATTCTTTCTTTATTTTTTAAGTTTCTTGTGTGAAAAGTAAGACACATAAAATGATCAACAAACTCAATGAATGATCATAAAACAAACACCTTTGTAATCACCACACAAGTCAAGAAATAGAACATTAGCAGTACTAGATGGCTCCCCTGTGTCCCCTCTCCATTGTTTTGCCTTCCCCTTCCACAAAGTAACAACTATTCTAACGTTTGTGGTAGTCACTTCTTTATTCTTCAGAGTGTTACCATCAGCATTAGTGAGCAGTCTTAAACATTATAGTACATTTTTTTTCTCTTTTTAAAAAACTTTATATACATGGAATCTTATAGTATATGTGATTGTGGTTTGGTTGTGTGGAAAACAGAATTATGAACCCTTAAATATGTCCATGCTCTGATCCAGGGGTGAGGAACCTTTTGTCTGCCAAGGGCCATTTGGATATTTATAACATCATTCTCAGGCCATACAAAATTATCAACTTAAAAATTAGCCTGCTATATTTGGTCAAACATTTAATTAATTCACTACTGTTAATGAATTGTAATGTAAATATCTGTGTTTTCCAATTGTCTTAGGCGACCCTGCTAGCGGTTCTCAACCTGTAGATCCTAAGACAATTGGAAAACACAGATATTTACATTATAATTCATTAACAGTAGCAAAATTACAGTTATGAAGTAGCAACAAAAATAATTTTATGGTTGGGGGTCACCACAACATGAGGAACTGTATTAAAGAGTCATTGCATTAGAAAGGTTGAGAACCACTGCTCTAGAAGCTGGAAAAGTAAGGGAAATGTGTTCTTTCCTAGAAATTCCAGAAGGAAGAGAGCCATACCACCACCTTAATTTTAGCACAGTGGGACTTGTGTTGGACTTCTAATATCCAGAGCTAAAAGACAATAAATTTGTATTAAGCTACATAGTTTGTGGTTACTTGTTAAGGCAGCAATAGGAAACTAATGTGAGTTACTTTTTCCTCAGCATTATAATTTTGAGACTTGTTCATGTTGTGATTGGTAGCTATAGTTTAGTCATTTTCATTGTTCTATAGCAGGGGAAGGCAAACTATGGCTCACAGACCAAATCTGGCCTGGTGTCAGTTTTTGTATGGTCTTTAAATTAAGTATGATTTTTACATTTTTAAAGGTTGGAAGAATTACAAGAAGAAGAATATACTGTGAAATACACATTTTAGTGTCCATAAATGGTACTGGAACACAGCCATCCTTATTCATTAATATATTGTCTATGGATACAGTCATGTTACAATGGCAGAATTGAATAGTTGCAACACAGACTATATGGCCTGCAAAATCTAAATTATTTACTACCAGACACTTTACATAAAAATGTAGCTGAGCCTTGGTCAGTGTGGCTCAGTTGGTTGAGCATTGTCTCGTGCACCAAAAGGTCATCCGGTTCGATTCCTCATCAGGGCACAGGCCCAAGTTGTGGGTTTGGTTCCAGTCATGGTGAGTATTGTCTTTTTGGGATCATCTTGTTTGGTAATCTGCTTGTGTGACTTTTTTCTTCCCCACATCAGGGAAGTTTTCTGACATTATTTCTTCAAATAGGTTTTCTAACCCTTGTTCCTCTTCCTGTCATTCTGGCATCCCTATTATTCATATGTTGCTTCATTTCATGTTGTCCCAAAGCTCCCTTAGGCTCTCCTCCTGTCTTTTAATTTTTTTCTCCAATTGCAGTTCAGTTTGGGTGTGTTTTGCTTCCATGTCTTATAATTTGCTAATTTAGTCCTCCACTTCTCCTAGTCTACTGTTGAAACTTTCCATAGTTCTTTTTATTGCAGCTATAGCACTCTTTATTTCTTCTTGATTCTTACATAAGTTGTTGATTTTTTTCATCCATTTGGTTTATGAACTGTATGACCCTTATGTTGAATTATTTTTCTGACATATTGCATGCCTATGTTTCACTTAGCTCCTTTTCTGGTGATTGCTCCTTTTCTTTCCTTTGGGGGTTTCTCTGTCTCCCCATTTTTGCTCTCGCTGAAAGATCTAAGTGTCAAGTTGTGTGGGGGTTGCCCCTTGGGCGGCAGCAGCTCATTGGGCAGCAGCTGCTCCTCAGGAGGTCACAGCAGCAGCTGCTCCTCAGTTGACAGTGGCTCCTCTGGTGGGTGCTTCTTGTGCAGCTGCTCACAGCAGTGGTGGCTCCTCTGGCTGGTGAGGGCAGGCTGCTCGCATGGCTGCTGCTCCTCAGATGGGGGTGGGCTGTTTGCAGCTGCTGCTCCTTGGATGGACATAGGAAGATCATGCAGTTGCTGTTCCTCGGATGGGGGCAGGTTGCCTGAGAGGCTGCTGCTCCTCATACAGGGGCAGGGTGCTCATGTGGCTGCTGCTCCTTGGATGGAGTTGGGCTGTGTGCAGCTGCTGCTCCTTGGATGGGTGTGGGCAGCTTGTCAGTTGCTGCTTGTTGGTTGGGGGTGAGCAGCTCGCGCAGCTGCTGCTTCTCAGATGGGGGGCGGGCTGCTTGTGCAGCTGCGGCTCCTTGGAGGTGGGGGGTAAGCTGCTCACAGGGTTGCTGATCCTTGGATGGGGCGGTCTGCTCGCGTGGTTGCTGCTCCTTGGTCAGGGGTGGGCTGCTCACATGGCTGCTGCTCACGTAGTCACGGCACCCTGGTTAAAGCGTTGGGCAGACCAGAGGGGAGCGCACTTCAGAACTCACAGGAGCCTGTGGCTGGAGTGGCTGGAGTCTCGATGACTGTGAGACCACAACCGAGGCAGCAGATCCCTGGCGGGGGTGGCTGTAGAGTCCAGGGTGGTGTCTGAGGGCACCCTGGGTGGAGGTGAGGCTTGGCTCCCAGTTACAGCAGCTCTCCCCGTCAAGAAGGTGCAGCCTCTGTGGTAGAGCCAGTCACCCCAGGACTGTTTACAATGGTAGCAGAGGCTGCATGGCTAGTCGAGCCCGGTCTGCCTGCCCTGAAGGTCCTGTGGGATCTAACTGTCCCTCACTCACCTACACACGCACACACTGCACACATGTCCACACACTCCCATTTTGCTCCCTCCCTCACTCATGGTCTCTCCCTCACTGCTGCCATCATCCTGCCTCTGTAGTTGGGTCTGGGGTGTTATTGACATGTTCGTGGATGGGGTCTCCTCTTCAGGTGTCTAGTTATGTGGCTTGCTCACTACCACATTGACCAAACAGGACAAAATGCAACTTTACAAGACACAAAGGGAACAAAACATGAATGTACTCATGACACCGATAAGTGACCACTATAGAAAAGAGGATTAGGGGAGAGAAAAGAGAGCACAAATGATATCAAGGAGAGGAAAAAATGGTAAGAGAGAAAAGAAAAAGAAGAAAAAGGAAGAAAAAGGAAAAAAATACATATATATGGGGAGGAAACACCACAGAACAAACAGATAAACCAAAAAATGCAAACACCAAACACCCAGAAATGAGGGTGGGGGCAGAATCTGTAGAGGCCAAGCTTATATACAGAAAGTAAGGTTAAGGAATTGGATGAATATGGGGAGGACCTCAGTTCAGTGTAGAGGAAGTAGAAAGAGGATGAGTAGATAAGAAAAATGAGAAAGAGAAAGAAGAAAAAAATTAAAAAAAATAATTTTAAAAATAGGATAAAATAAAAATAGAATGATGAAAAAATAATGTGAAAAGAAATAAAAAATAAAGAAACAAATGAAAAAAAGAAAAATAAAGAAAAAAGAAAAAAGGAGATAACAATAAATTTTTATTTTAATAATAAAAATAAATAAAAATGAAAAAGTGAAGTGTCATTTGTTTCCACCTAGTTTTAATGCCCCATGGGGGCTGATTTAAGATCCCATTCTTCTGTACTGTCTGCCACTTCTCAATTTTCTGTTAGATTGTTGAAGTTCCAAGAGGTCCACCAATCCTCTGTTTGTGTCTATCTCCACAGCCTTGACTGCCAGCTGGTGGGACCAATCTTCCCACTTAGCCTATCTGCCTGCTTTCAATCTTAATCTCTCAAGCAGCTGTTTCTGACAGGGCTATAGTTGGGGCAGTTGCCATATTGCTTTCAGGGACTGAAAGGCCTCTCTTTAGTCCAGTCCCTGAGGGCTCTCAGGAATTATTCAGAATTTTTTTTGGTATCCTTTGTAACACTCAGGGTGTAGTCTGGGTGTGGCTGTATTGGTTGCCTGGAGAGGGGCTTTCTCTTCAGGAGATAATGGCTGCTTAGGTCCAGCATGTCAGGTATGTCTCAGTGCCAGACTCCTGGCCCCCTCTCCCCGACCTACTCCTCTCCCCAGCCTCTCCCCAGACTCCACAAGTCCGAACCTCTACCTGCAACTCAGCCATAGGTGAGTATTTGTATTTGAAAGGTCCTATGAACTGGGTTTTAGCGAATAAAAGCAAAGACCAAAAAGAGGGAAATGAGCTGTGCCACTGCGAGCCCCTCTCCCCCTGGCAGGATGCAGCTTGGGCTGTTGTTCAGGCTGCCCCCTCTGGGCACAGTGTCTCCTGGATGTGGGATTAGATCTAGAATCCCCTGCCGCCAGCAGCCCTGTGGACTTCCTTTCCACAGTCAGATGTTAAGTCTGTCCCAAGGGATGTGGCCTTGGTGCCGTGCAGCCTCCTTCTGACCCTCTGGGCTTGGAGGTCTCGCACCTCTCTCCAGCCTAGATCCTTCATTTTACTGTCCTCCAGGCATCCTCTGCCCTTCCTGGCTTCAAATTGTCTTACCAGCTGTGTCTACTTTGCCAATTTGGGGTGGATGTTATTCGATTTAGTTGCTCCTTCTATCTGCTCTGGGACAAGGCTTGGGACATGTTTGCCTATTCTGCCACCATTTTTCCACATAAGGCTCTTGAGCACTTGAAACATAGCCAAACTGAGGAGCTGGATTTTAAAATTTTATTTTAGTAAAAAATGTTCCACTGTGAACATGCTATAATTTATTTACCCATTTTACTGATCATGGGCATTTGGGTTGTTTCCAGTTTGTGAGTATTGTGAACAAGCTTCTTATAATTTCTCTTGAACATGTCTTGGATTCCAAATACCTTTTATACATATGACTTTCTAAATATGCATGTGAGAATTTCACTACTTCCACATCCCACCAACTAGGCAGTGTCAGCCTTTTTATTTTAGCCATTCTGGTGAACATGTATCTGTATCACAGTGGGGTTTACAGTTGCATTTCTAGTTCCTAATGAAATTGAGAACCTTCTCATATATTAATTCTTTCAATGCCAGGACCTAAAACACTTTAATTCTATGCACCACCCTCCTGACTAGCATGCTATTCTTATGTATTTTAACTTTATTTATCTCTACAAGACATTATTATTATTTTCTTCCTCTCCTCATTTTTTTGTTTGTCTGAAAATGTCATTTCAACTTAATTCATTAAAGATATTTTTGCTCAGTATAGAGTTGTAGGTTGGCATTTGTTGTCTTTTAGCACTTGAGAGCATCATTCTATTTTCTGCTGGCTTTTATTATTTCTCTTGAGAAGTCAGCTATTAGTTTATTATTTCTCCTTTGAAATTAATGTTTCCTCTAGATTTTTTCAACTACAAATGGTAAAAATCCAATAAAATATACCTAACATTTTATTATCTTAACCATTTTTACCGGGTTTCTACACTCACATTGTTGTGCAATAAATCTCCAGTATTCTTTTCATCTTGCAAAAGTGAAACTCTATACCTCTTAAACATTTCCTCTCAGCCCTTGGCAACTACCTTTCTCTATGAATTTGGCTATTCTAGGTACCTCAAAGTGAAATCATGCAGATGTTTGAGACTGGCTTATTTCACTTAACATAATGTTCTCAATGTTTATCCATGCTGTAGCATGTGTCAGAATTTTCTTCCTTTTTAAGGCTGAATAATATTCTACTGTATTGGCATTTTGCTTATCCATTTTCCATCAATGGACAGTTGGGTTGCTTCCAACTTTTTGCTATTGTGAATAGTGCTATTATGAACAAGGGTGTACAAATACCTCTTTGAGATCCTGTTTTCAATTCTTTTGGGAAGATACCTAGTGTGGAGAGTGGCTACAGTGTTTGGACAGGTTCAAGCCTCGGACTGACTTGTGGCAAAGCCACATACAGGTCTCAGCTTGGAGGGCAAAGCCCTCTGAGCACAATTATAGCCAAAAAGGTATGGTTGTAATCTTGACCTTATAGTCTGACCCTGCAGTCCTAGGTAGCTAAGAGATGTGGGCTGCAGGGGGTGCAGCAAGTGCTGCCTAAACAAGGCTCGATAGAGTTCAGAGAATGACAACAACATGAAAGAAGTATATTTGAAATTCTCAAGAACATTGTAAACATCTTGCCCTTGTTTTGCTCTGTGTGATCAGACTATAAAATAAAGCTTTGGCTTACAGGCTGTGTCACTGTTTCCTCATCCAGACACAGTGATCTACCTGGCCCCAACTATATTCTCTTGTCTGTTTTCTTTAATCCTTCAATGCCCCTCCTCAGGTTCACCCCTGACCGTGCTGGACGTAGTTCACCTAGAAGTAGAATTGCAGAATCATATGGTAATACTATTTTTAAATATTTTGATGAACCACCATACTATTTCTCTGGATGTTTTTAAGATTTTCTCTTTTCCTTTTGTTTTTAGTAGTTTCACCCTAAAGTGCTTATATTTGTTTTTCTCTTGATTTATATTGCTTGGGGGCTCCTAGGGATTCTTGAAGCTATGTCTGAATATGGTTCCTCAATTTTAGAAATTTACTTGTACAAACACTGCTGCTTTCCCATCCTTCTTCCTTCTTGGAATCTTATTACACATATTTTAGACTTTCATATAACATGCCTTTATCTTTTATCCTTTCTTTTGTGGTTTCCATATTTATGTCCACCTGAGGTTCATTCTGGATATTTTTCCAAGCCATCTTTGAGTTTACTAATTATCCCTTCTGCTGTACCTGAACTGTTATTACATTTATTCACTGAGTTCTTACACATTGCAATTTTTAGTTATAAATTTTCCATTTGTCTTTTATTACATTTCCAGTTCTCTGCCAATATTCTGAAATGTGCCACTTATTCCTCACATATATTAAGCATACAAAAATATTTTTTTTAATGGAAACATGTTTATCATACAGTGTTGAATGAAAAAGTGGGTTATAAAACCTTATATGTAATACACAGCTAGCATCATATTCATAACAAAACAGTGGAAAGAATGCCTACTTTCACCAATGCTATTTAACATTTTACTGTAAATTCTAGCCAGAACAATTAGGTAAAGGAATAAATAAAAAGCATAAAATTTGGAAAAGAAGTAAAATAATCTCTTTTCCTAGATGACATAGTACTATATAAAGAAAATCCTGGCCTTGGCTGAGTAGCTCCGTTAGAGTGTCATCCCAATATGCTGAAGTTGTGGGTTTGATAATCGGTCAGGGAACATACAAGAATCAACCAATGAATGCATAAATAAGTGGAACAATAAAAATAGATCCCTCCCTCCCTCCCTCCCTCCCTCCATCCCTTCCTTACTCCTTCCCTCCATACCTCCCTCTTTCTCTACTGGAGCCAATAAACAAAGTCAGCAAAAATTCAGGGAACAAAAATAACACTTATTCAAGACGCAGTTGTGTTTCTATATACCAGCAATAAAAAATCCAAAATGAAAACAATTTCATTTACAATAGCACCCAACAGAATAAAATATCTAGGGATAAATTTAGCCAAGGAGGTGTCCATTGGTTGTGCGTATAAGTCCTTCGGTTGATCTCTTCCCTCCCCCACCCCAACACTCCTCAGCCTTCCCATTGTAATTTGAAAGTCTGTTCAATGCTTTACTGCCTCTATATCTATCTTTTGGTTCATCAGGTTATAATGTTCTTTATTTTTTATAAATGAGTGAGATCACGTGGTATTTTTCTTTCATTGCCTGGCTTATTTCACTTAGCATAATTCTCTCCAGTTCCATCCATGCTGCTGCAAATGGTAGGAATTCCTTCCTTTTTATAGCAATGTAATATTCCATTGTGTAGATGTACCATAGTTTTCTAATCCACTCATCTGCTGATGGGCATTTAGGCTGTTTCCAAATCTTAGCTATGGTGAATTGTGCTGCTATGAACATAGGGGTGCATATATCCTTTCTGATTGGTGTTTCTGTTTTCTTAGGATATATTCCTAGAAGTGGTATTACTGGGTCAAATGGCAGTTGCATTTTAAAATTTTTTGGGAAACGCCATACTGTTTTCCACAATGGCTGCACCAGTCTGCAATCCCCTTGCCAGCACTTGTCATTTGTTGATTTGTTAATGATAATCATTCTGACAGGTTTGAGGTGGTACCTCATTGTTGTTTTGATTTGCATCTCTCAGATGATTAGTGACTTTCAGCATCTTTTCATCTGTGTCTTGCCTTTCTGAATGTCCTCTTTTGAAAGGTATCTATTTAGATCCTTTGCCCATTTTTTGATTGGATCGTTTATCTGCCTTCTGTTAAGTTGTATGAGTTCCCTGTAAATGTTGGAGATTGAACCCTTATCAGAGATAACATTGGCAAATATGTTCTCCTATTCAGTGGGCTTTCTTGTTTTGTTGATGGTTTCTATTGCTGTGCAGAAGTTTTCTATTTTGATGTAGTCCCATTTGTTTATTTTCTCCTTAGTCTCTCTTGCCTTAGGATCTGTGTCTGTAAAGATATTTCTACGACATATGTCTGCAATTTTGCTGCCTATGGATTCTTGTAGGATTTTTATAGGTTTCTGTCTTACATTCAAGTCCTTTAACCATTTTGAGTTTGTTCTTGTGTATGGTGTAAGTTGGTGATCTAGTTTCATTTTTATGCATGTATTTGACAAATTTCCCAGCACCATTTATTAAAGAGACTGTTTTTGACTCCATTGTATGCTCTTGCCTCCTTTGTTAAATATTAATTGAGTGTAATGGCTTGGGTCGATTTCTGGGTTCTCCATTCTGTTCCGTTGGTCTATATGTCTGTTATTGTTCCAGTACCAGGCAGTTTTGAGGACTGTGGCTTGGTAATATAGCTTGATGTCTGCTATTGTGGTCCCTCCAACTTTGTTCTTTCTCAGGATAGCTGTGGCTATTCAGGGTCTTTTTAAATTCCTGATGAATTTTTGTCGAGTTTGTTCTAGATCTTTGACATATGCCATTGGTATGTTAATAGGTATTGCATTGAATCTATAGATTGCTTTAGGTTGTATGGACATTTTAATGATGTTGATTCTACCAATCTATGAACATGGTATGTTCTTCCATTTGTTATGTCTTCCTCTCTCTCTTTCTTTCAATGTCCTATAATTTTCTGAGCACAGGTCTTTTAAGTCCTTAGTTAAGTTTATTCATAGGTATCTTAATTTTTTTGGTGCAATGGTAAATAGGTTTCTTTTTTTTATTTCTCTTTCTGTGTATTCATTATTGGTGTATAAAAAGGCCATATATTTCTGGGTGTCAATTTTGTAACCTGCTACATTGCCAAATTCATTTATTAGGTCTAGTAGGGTTTTTTTTGATGGAATCTTTAGGGTTTTCTATGTATAATATCATGAAATCTATGAATTAGGACAGGTTTACTTCTTCTTTTCCAATTTGGATGCCTTTTGTTTCTTATTCTTGTCTGATTGCTATGGCTAGTACTTCTAGTACTATATCGAACACGAGTGGTGAAAGTGGGCATCCTTGTCTTGCTCCTGTTCTTAGGGAAATTATTTTTCTTTTTCTCATTGAGTATGATGTTGGCTGTAGGTTTGTCATATAGGGCTTTTATTATGTTGAGGTATGATCCCTCTATTCACACTTTGCTGAGAGTTTTTTTCAAGAAAGGGTGTTGGATTTTGTCAAATGCTTTTTCTGCATCAATCGATATGCTTATGTGATTTTTGTCTCTGTTTATGTGATGTATCACATTTATTGATTTGCAAGTATTATACCATCCTTGCATCATTGGAATAAATCCCACTTGATCATGGTGTATGATCTTTCTAATGTATTGCTGTATCCGATTTGCTAGAATTTTGTTGAGGATTTTAGCATCTATGTTCATCAAGGATATTGGCCTGTAGTTCTCTTTTTTTGTGGTGTCTTTAGCTGGTTTTGGGATTAGGGTAATGCTGGCTTCATAGAAAGTGCTTGGAAGTGTGACTTCTTGTTGAATTTTTGAAATAGTCTGAGAAAGATAGGTTTTAGTTATTTGATTGCTTGGTAAAACTCCCCTGTAAAGCCATCTGGACCAGAGCTTTTGTTTGCTGGAAGATTTTTGATAGCTGCTTCAATTTCTTTGGTAGTTATCGGCCTATTCAGGTTTTTTTATTCTTCTTGGTTGAGTTTTGGGAGCTTGTATTTTTCTAAGAATATGTCCATTTCATGCAGGTTTTCCACTTTGTTGGAAAAGAGTTGTTCATAGTATTTTTTCATAATCATTTGTATTTCTGTGGGATTGGTTGTTACTTTATCTCTTTCATTTCTGATTTTGTTTATTTGGGTCCTTTCTCTGTCCTTCTTGCTGAGCCTGGCTAGAGATTCATCAATCTTGTTTATCTATTCAAAGTACCAGCTCTTTGTTTTGTTGATCTTTTTATTTTTATTTTTTGGTGTCTATGTCATTTATCTCTGCTCTGATCTTTATTATTTCCTTCCTTCTGCTTACACTGGGCTTTTCTTGTTGCTCTCTTTCTAACTCTTTGAGATGTAAGGTTAGATAATTTATTACCATTATTTTTTATTTTCTGAGGTAGACATGTAGAGCTATGAACTTTCCTCTCAAGACTGCTTTCATTGTGTCCCATACATTTTGGATTGTAGTGTTTTAATTTTTATTTGTTGCCATCATGCTTTTTATTTCTTCCTTGATCTCTATGGTAACCCAGTCATTTTTAATAGCATGCTATTTAGCCTTCAGGTGTTTTATTAATTGTTTTTATTATAATTGATTTCTAGTTTTATGCCATTGTGATCTGAGAAGATGCTTGATATGATTTCTATCTTCTTGAATTTGAAGAGACTTAGCCTGTGTCCCAACATATGGTCTATCTTTGAAAATGACCCATGTGCACTTGAGAAGAATGTATATTCTGTGGCTTTGGGGTGAAATATTCTGAAGATGTCAATTAAGTCCATCTGATCTAGTGTGTCATTTAGGATTGATATTTCTTTGCTGATTTTTTTTGTTTAGAGGATTTGTCCAGTGGTGTTAGTGGGGTATTAACCCTTTGCACTCGCTTGCTTTTTTCTCTAGCTGCTACCGATGCTAACCGTGTCGAATCACACTCGACATCCGAGTGCAAAAGGTTAAAGTCCCCTACTATGAATGTATTGCTGTCAGTCTCTCCCTTGATATCCTCCAGAAGTTTTTTTTTTAAATGTATTTGGGTGCTCCATTTTTGGGTGCGTATATGTTTACCAGAGTCATATCTTTTTGTTGGATTGCTCCCTTTAGTATTATGAAGTGGCCTTCCTTATCTTTTGTTATGTCCTTCACTTTGAGATCTAATTTGTCAGATATAAGTATTGCTACCCAGCTTTTTATTCATTTCCATTCACCTCAAACACCTTTTTCCATCCCTTCACCATCAGTCTATGTGAGTCCTTTTTTCTGAGGTGGATTTCCTGTAGACAGCAGAGATATGGATCATGTTTTCTTATCCACTCAGCCACCCTATGTCTTTAGATTGGGACATTTAATCAATTTACATTTAAAGTTATTATTGGTAAGTACTTGTTTGTCACCATTTTTATTCTTTACTCCTGTGTTCCTTCTTTGCTTCCTGTTTCTTCTTTTTACAGTAGACCCCTTAGCATATCTTGCATTGCTGGTTTGGTGGTGATAAACCTCCTTAGTCATTTTTTGTTTGTGAAGCTCCTGATTTCACCCTCAATTTTTATTGATAGCCTTGCTGGGCACAGTATTCTTGGATTCAGATCCTTCCTTTACATGACTTTGCATATTTCATTCCATTCCCTTCTGGCCTGATGTGTTTCTGTTGAGAAATCAGTCACTAGTCTGATGGGGCATCCTTTGTAGATAACTTTCTGTCTCTCTCTGGCCGCTTTTAAGATTCTTACTTTGTCATTGGTGTTTGCCAATTTAACCCTTTGCACTCGCTTGGTTTTTCTCGATTCCTTTATTCTAATGCTAACTGTGTCGAGTCACACTCGACATCCGTGTGCAAAAAGTTAATTATAATGTGCCTTCGTGTCGGTCTTTTGGGGTTCATTTTGTTTGGGACTCTGTGAGCTTCTTGGACTTGTGTGAGTTTTTTCTTCCCTATATCAGGGAAGTTTTCTGTCATTATTTCTTCAAACAGGTTTTCTATTCCTTGCTCAGTTTCCTCTCCTACGGTCACCACTATTATGCAGATGTTGTTTCATTTCTTGTTGTCTCAAAGTTCCCTTAGGTTCTCCTCTTGTTTTATAATTTTTTTCCTAGATGCTGCTCTGCTTGGGTATTTTTCCTACCTTGTCTTCTAGTTCACTGATGTGGTCCTCTGCTTCTTCTAGTCTACTGTTGATGCTTTCTATTGAGTTCTTCATAGCAGTGATGCCATTTTTCATTTCTTCTTGGTTCTTCTTCATTTCCTCTTGGTTCTTACACATAATGTTGAATTTGTCTTCTATTCTTTTCAGCCACCTTATGACCATTTTTCTGAATTCTTTCTCTGACAGGTTGCTTTCTTCCATTTCGTTTACTTCCTTTTCTGGTGATGCCTCCTTTTCTTTCATATGCGGGCTATATCTTTGTCTCCCCATGATCTCTCTTCTCTGGGTGTCTGGTTATGTAGTTCTCTCTCTCCTGCATTGATTTAAAGGCACAAAATACAACACAACAAGGCACAACTCACATGGCACTGAACACAAATGTATTCACGATACTAATAACCCCAAATAAAGGTGACCACCAGAGAAAAGCGAAATAGAGGATTAAAAAAACATGCAAAAGCCGAAACCGGTTTGGCTCAGTGGATAGAGCATCGGCCTGTGGACTCAAGGGTCTCAGGTTCGATTCTGGTCAAGGGCATGTACCTTGGTTGTGGGCACATCCATAGTAGGGGGTGTGCAAGAGGCAGCTGATCGATGTTTCTCTCTCATCGATGTTTCTAACTCTCTATCCCTCACTCTTCCTCTCTGTAAAAAATCAATAAAGTATATTTTTAAAAAAACATGCAAAAATGATGTTGAGAAAAGGAGAAAATGTTAGAGAAAAAAAGAAAGAGAATAAAAAAGAAGGGGGAAAACTATTTATACGGGAAGAAAACTCCAATAGAACAACAACTAATCCCCAAAAAATGCAAACAACTAACATCCAGATATGAATGCAAACTACAAACAACAACTAATAACAAGCAAAGAGAGGAAAAACAGAAGCAAAAAAAATACAGAGAGAAACAATCACACAAACAAACAAAAACCAATGTAATTAACGATCAAACTAACAACAACAAAGGACAGAGAGAACGAAGGGCAAAACAAAATAAAACAAAACATAAATAAAAAACAATAATAAAAACAAACAAAAAAAGGGAAGAAAGAAATTTGAATAGTGAAGAAAGAGAAGAGAGAAGTGTGTATGGACTTGGAGCAGGGGAGTGGAATTAGATATATAAATAGGGTAAATTTTTACAGGGTGTAAAAAGAAGGAATAGGGAAAATTTAAGCAGGCATAGGGTAAGAGAAACAGGACAACAAAAGGGGAAAAGTGAGGAGGAGAGTGTTGGCATAAAGGTAAAGTTGAGATAGAGTAAAATGATGCTAAAGAAAAATGAAAATAGAATGTAGAACCCTAATCCCAAAATAAAATAAAATAAAATAAAGAGAAAATAAAATGAAACTTTAAAAAAGGCAAAATAGTGGTAGTAATAATACTGATTAAAAATAAAAATATAATAATTAACAAGGTAAAATCAAATGAGAAAAAAAATAAAAAAAATAGTTTCTTAAGTAAAAGATAAAAAATAAAAATGTGCAGTAGTGAAGGTCATTCACTTCCTCTACTGTTCTGTTTGGCACGCCTGTTTCCTGTCAGGTAGTCAGGTCAGTATTGAAGTTCCCTGCATTCCACAGCTTCTCTTTGTCGTAAGCCACAATCTTGTTTTCAAGCAGGCAGTATTTCTTTGTTACTCAGCCTGCCTGTCATTTTATTTACCCAAGAGTCAGTTTGTGATTCAACCCCTGGGTGGCAGTGTTTCTGTATTGACATCCGGGGCTATAAGTTCTCTCTATGCAGTATTTAGAATTTGTTTTCCCTGCTGTGCTTAATACTGATTTGAGGGTATGGACTGCCCCAGAGCTGGTTTTCTGATCATTTCTCCCCACTCTGATCCCCAGGTTCCACAAAAACAACTTTCCCCTGCAGTCTCTGATAGTGTTTTTAATTGGGTGGTCCTATACTGGGCTTAGTAATCAAAAACAAGGATTTAAAGAGAAAAAAGAGCCAGAGTAAGTGCGTGAACTCGCAACTTTTTCGCCCCGGCACTGCGTGTGACTCTGCTCATGTCTCTGTGCACATCTTTTTCCTCTGGCACAGCAGTGCGGACAGTTTACTGGTAAAGCTTCAGGCTGCCTTTTTGTGCCCAACCCAGCTATGGGATGATTTCTAGAGTTCCCTTCTGTTGGCAGCCCTGTGGACCCACTTCCACATTTGCCAACTATGCTGGCCTCAACGGCCACGCATTTTGTGGGGCGCAGACTTCTGGAACTCTAGAACCTGCTTAGTGCATTTCTCCCTTCAGCCTGGATTGTAGACCTCACCTTTCTCTGGGCAAAATCTGACCTTTCTGTGAGAAGGTGCAGAGCTCATCTGGGTCAGTGTTTGTGGGTTCCCTGCTGGTCCCTGGATGTTGTGGTTGTAGGGTCCTGTGAGGTATCCGATTCTTCCCTGTTGAAGGTAAGGCTAGGCTTCTGATCACAGCTACTCTCCCCTTCAAGATGGTGCGGTCTCTGTGGCAGAGACGGTCACTCCAGGAGAGATTTCAGCAGCAGTGGAGGCTGCCCAGTCAGGGTAGCCAGGTCTAGCAGTCCCCAACAGTCACTTGAAATATAGCTGTCCCACACTCACAAATAGACACTCCCCGTACCACAACCATTTTCTGAGTATTAATTTCTGAATATTAACTAATCTCCTGATATTTCACTGATTTCATTTATCAGTTCTAATAGGTTTTTGGTGGACTCTTTATGGTTCTCTCTAGATAGTCACCTTCAAATAATGGCAGTTTTCCTTTTTTCTTCCCAATTTGGATGCCTTTTATTTCTTTTTTTTTTTTTCTCTCCGATTGCTATGGCTAAATCTTACAATACTATTTTGAATAGAAGTCATGAACATTTTTGTCTTGTGCCTGATATTAAGGAAAACACTTTTAGTTTTTCCCCATTGCATATGATGTTAGCTGTGGGTTTGTCATATATGGCCTTTATTATGTCGAGGTATGTCCCTTCTTTTCCCACTTTGAGGAATTTTGTTAAATGCTTTTTCTGCAGCTGTGGATATGAACATATGCTTTTTTCCATTTTATTAGTGTAATGTACTGTATTGCATTAATTGATTGCCAGATACTGAACCAAACTGGCATTCCAGGAATAAATCCTAGTTGATCTTGGTGTATGATCTCTTTATTAGATTGCTGAACTCAATTCGCTAATATTTTGTTGAGGATTTTTGCATATATGTTCATCATGGATATTGGCCTATAATTTTCATTTTTGTAATGTCTTTTTTTTGGAATCAGGGTGATGCTGGCCTTATATAATGAACTTGTAATTCTTCCCTTCTATTCAATTTTTTGGGGAATATTTTTAGCAGGGTAGATGTTAATTCTTTGTGCAGTAAAATTTGCCTGTGAAGCCACCTGGTCCAGAACTTTTGTTTGCTCAGAGTTTTTTTTTTTTTTTTAAATTACCAATTTGATTACTTGTCTGTTCAGATTTTCTCTGTGTGTTTTTTCTTGATACTTTGAAGATTGTATGTTTCTAGAAATTTATCCATTTATTCCAGGCTGTCCAATTTGTTGGCATATAATTGTTAGTGGTATTTTTTTTTAAATAATCTTTTGTATTTCTGTGGTGTCATTTGTTACTTTTTCTTTTTCATTTCTGATTTCATTTACCTGGGTCTTCTCTATTCTTTTCTTGTTGAATCTGGTTAAGGTTTATCAATCTTGTTTATCTTTTTAAAGAACAAGCTCTTGCATTGGCTGAGTGGCTTAGTTGGTTGGAGAGCTATCCATACACCAAAAGGTTGCAGGTTTGATTCCCAGTCAGGGCACATACCTAAGTTGAGAGTTCAATCCCTAGTTGGGGCAGATATGGGAGGCAATTGATCAATGATTCATTCTCTCTCTCTCTCTCTCTCTCTCTCTCTTTCTCTTCAAAATCAATAAAAAACATATCCTTGGGCCGAAACCGGTTTGGCTCAGTGGATAAAGCGTTGGCCTGCGGACTCAAGGGTCCCACGTTCGATTCTGGTCAAGGGCATGTACCTTGGTTGCGGGCACATCCCCAGTAGGGGGTGTGCAAGAGGCAGCTTATCGATGTTTCTCTCTCATCGATGTTTCTAACTCTCTATCCCTCTCTCTTCCTCTCTGTAAAAAATCAATAAAATATATTAAAACAAACAAATAAACAGAAAAACATATCCTTGGGCGAAGATAAAAATTCTGAGAAAAAAAAAAAAAGAACCAGCTCTTGGTCTCATTGTTCTTTTGTATTGACTTTTAGACTTTATCTCATTTATTTTTGCTCTGCTCTTTATTATTTTCTTCATTCTACTAACTCTGGGCTTTATTTGTTCTTCTTTTTCTATTTCCTTTAGGTGTAAGATTAGATTGCTTATTTGAGACTTTTTTTGTTTGTTTCTTGAGGGTGGCCTGTAGTGCTATGAATTTCCCTTTTAGAACTGCTTTGGCTGTGTCCCATTGATTTTGGGTTGTGGTGTTTTTATGATCATTTTTCTCCAGGCATATTTTGATTTTTTTCTTGATCTCATTGTTAACCCATTTATTGTTTAGTTGCATGTTATTTAACTTGCATGTGTTTGTGTGTTTTTCAGTTTTCTCCTTGTAATTGACTTTTAGTTTTATACCACTGTGGTTAGAGAAGACACTTGACATGATTGAAATCTCCTTAAATTTGTTGAGGTTTGTTTTGTGGCCTAACATATGGCCTATCCTTGAAAATGTTTATGTGTACTTGGAAAGAATGTGTTTTCTGTAGCTTTGTGGTGAAATGCTGTAAAATATCAATTAAATCCATCTGGTCTAGTGTGTTATTTAAAGCTGCTGTTTCCTTGTTGATTATCTGTCTGTATGATCTCTTCATTGTTGTCAATGGCATGTTAAAGTCCCTTATTATGGCTATATTACTGTTTATCTTTCCTTTTATGTCATTCAATATTTGCTTTATATATTCAGGTGCTCCTACATTTATCCCTTTATCATTATGAAATGTCCTTCTTTCTCTCTTGTCATAGCCTTTGTTTTAAAGTCTATTTTGTCTGATATAAGTATAGCTATCCCACCTTCATTTCTGGTTTCCATTTGCATGAAATAACTTTTTTTCGTCCCTTCACTTACAATCTGTATATGTCTTTCAATCTGAAGTGGGTCTCTTGTAGTCACTATATGTATGGGTCTTGATGTCTTAGCCATTCATCCACCCTATGTCTTTTGACTGTAACATTTAACTCATTTTCATTTGAAGTAATTATTGATCGGTATATAAATTGCCATGTATTATTCATATTTTCTATTTCCCCTCCTCCTCCTCCTTCTCCTCCTCCTTTTTCTTCTTTTGCTTCTTCAAGTCCCTTTAACATTTCTTGTAATACTGGTTTGGTGGTGATGAACTCCTTTAGCTTCTTCTAGTCTGAGAAGCTCTTTATCTCTCTCTCTCTCTCTTTTTTTTTTTATTCTAAATGATAGCCTTGCTGGGTAGAGTAATTTTGGTTGTAGGTCCTTTCTCCTCACCACTCTTAATATTTCACGCCAATCTCCTCTAGCCTGTAAATTTTCTGTTGAGAAATTAGAAAATTTCTCATGGGAGATCCCTTGTAGGTAACTAACTGCCTTTCTCTTGCTGCTTTAAAGATTTTCTCTTTAAACTTTAGCATTTTAATTATGATGTGTCTTGGTGTGGGCCACTTTGTGTTCATCTTGTTTGGGACTTTCTGTACTTCTTGTATTTTATTGTGTATTTTCTTCACCAGGTTAGAGAAGTTTTCAGTCATCATTTCTTCAAATATATTTTCAATACCTTTCTCTCTCTCTTCTCCTTATGGTACTACTATGATGCAATGCTATGCTTGATGTTCTCCCAGAGGTCCCTTAAGCTATCCTCATTTTCTTAATTCTTCTTTCTTTTCTCTGTTTCAATTGGGTGTCTTCCACTAACTTGTCTTCCAAATCATTGATTCAATCTTTTGCTCCATCTATTTTCCTGATGATTCCATCTAATGTATTCTTCATTTCAGTTATGGTGTTCTTCATTTCTGATGTTCTTTTTTTATGGTTTCTCTCTCTTAGTTGATGTTCTCATTAAGTTTATCTATTTTCCCCTAAGTTCACTGAACATCCTTATAACAGTGCTTTGAACTCTGCATCTGGTAGAATGCCTGCCTGAATATCATTTAGTTATTTTTTTCTGAAGTTTTGTTCTGTTCTTTCACTTGGTAAATGCTTCTTTGTCTCTTCATTTTGGCTGCCTCCCTGTATTTATGTCTATGGATTAGGTAGATCTGCTACATCTCCCAGTTTTAGGAGGGTGGATGGCCTTATGTAGTTGGAGTCCTGTGAGGCCCAGTGGGGCAGTCTCCCACTGTACCTGAGTCAAGTATTGCAGGAGTCTTCTTTGTGTGGGTTTTATGTGCTCTTCTGTTGTAGTTAAGCCTTGATTGTTATTGGCATGTTAATGGGTGGCATTGACCCTCAGGCTGACAGGTTGTGAGGACTGGCTGTTGAATACATAGAAGAGCTGTTCTGTGGAGGCTGAATCCATGGGTTGGGATTTGCTTTAGCAGGGCTATGGTGCCTGCTGAGTCCACCCTTTGGCTGTGTCATTTGTGGGACAACTTCGGTGGTATGCTGTTGTGGCCTGAAGGCAGATACTAGATGTGTTGATCTGGAGCCTCTTGTGAGGGGCTCTGGAAAGTCTTGTCAGCCACTGCCTGTGACCAGCCCAGGGCCACCTGATAGGAGCTACAAAGTGATCTTGGCTTGGTAGCTGCCAGTGTCTTGGAGGTATCTGGGAGAGGCTATACTGCAAACTGAGACTGGCTGCCACCAGTGGCAGACTGGGGGCTGCTTAACAAGTAGTACAGGGTATGCCAAGGTCAGCTGCTACCTATATGGAGTTTGTGGACCTTTCAGAGATTTTAGGGAAGTCCACAGAGGGTGTAGGTCCACTTGTGAGAAATAGCCACTGAAAGAGGCTTGGGCCTATGAAGAACTGGTTATCAGAGAATCACCATGGCGAGGTGAGCAGTGTTAGCCCATTTGATGGAGACTCAGACTTGGCAACTGTGTTCACCTATAGGCTGGCTGAGGTGGGATGGCTCAACAAAGGGATAATGGCACTGCATGCACTTATGTCCTGGCCAGAGCTTCTCCTCCAGCTTTTGCCCTGAAGCCAGACAATTGCTGCTCTTATTATGTTCATGGCGCTTTCCAAGCTGCTTCCCCAGTGCTGGAGCTCAGAGGGAGTGAGTCCATTAGCAAGTCAGTCTACGCAGACCCTGTATGAGGAATACCTGGGACTACACTAGCCCTCTGTCTCACCTGGACAGAATCCCCACTGATTTTCATAAATAGATGTTGTGGGAACTCCTCTTTCCAGCATTGTGGTTCATGCTGGGGAGCCTGATGTGGGGCTGGGACCCAGTACTCCCCATGGGGGTTGGAGGGGACTCTGCAGCTAATTCTTAACTGTCACACATGGGTGTGGGATCAACCTGTTTTATATCTTTGCTCTCCATATCAGTCTCGACATGGCTTCTTTATACCCTGAATTATAGGACTTCTGTTCATCTAGTCTTCAGGTGGTTCTCTAGGGTGGCAGTTCTATATTTTAGTTGTAATTTTGATGTGGTCATGGGACGAGGTAAGCATAGCATTTACTTAGTCTGCCATCTTGACTGGGTGAGACTATAAGTACATTTTTATTCTACCTATTTCTTATTCCATTTCTTTAAAGATTGTGTTATTGAATTTTAGAGAGAGAGGAAGGGAGAAGAGGAGAGAGAGTGAAACATTAATCAGTTGTCTCCTGCATGCCCCCTACCAAGGATCAAGCCTGCAACCCATTCATGTGCCCTTAACAGGAATTGAACCACCAACTTTTTGGTACATGGGACAATACTCAACCAACTGAGCTACACCAGCTAGGGCATTTTAATTGATTTTGAGAGAGAGAGAGAGAGAGAGAGAGAGAGAGAGAGAGAGAGAGAGAGAGATTTGTTATACCTCTTATTTATGCATTCATTCTTGTATGTGCCCTGACTAGGAATTGAACCCACAACCTTGGTATATTGGGACAATGCTCTAACCAACTCAGCTACCTAGCCAGAGGTTTTCTACCTATTTTATATTCTATTTGCCTTCAGCAAGCACCTCATCTGGTTGTGGTTCTTTTCCTGGTGTGGTGACTCAAACTTTTATTCCTGAAAGGTCCTGCCAGAATTGGGTTTTGTACTTTTCCATTGACTTTAATCACAGGGTATGGAAATATTAAGTACTTCAAATTGAGAAAAGAAAAGGAGTAGCAGTTTTTAGCAATGGTAAGGTCAATGATATGGCCTTGTGGGTTAGTGGTAAAGTAGGGTGGAAAGCCTAATAGAAGTCATGTGTTCCAGACAAAATCTTATCTGTAGCAGCAGCCTGTTATTGGTTTGGTAATTATGATCAATCACCCAAGCCAGGAGAGTAACCCCTTTCTTTGCCTGTTGATTCAGGGGTAGAAGAAGCCCAAAGTGGTCAGGAGGCAGTCTTAACTTCTAGTTCAAGAGAATCATTGTTGTGTCTCCTGGTGGAAACATTCCTCCTTTTGGAACAAAGACTTCTAGATTATCAGAGTTTAAGGTCATCGAGATAGTAAGTAAAAATCTTGCAAGTAGTTCATTAGGGTAATAGTGAGTAGAACCATGGGAGAAATAGCACCATATATTGGAAGCTGATTCAGAGCATATATAGCATCCTGAAGAACCTTTCTCCAGTACTGCAGAGTATTGCCGCTTAACTGTCACTGTCACTGAGTCTTCAAATAGCAATTCCACCTTTCTATCAAGACACCTGTTTTGAAATTATGGGGAAATAAGACCAGTGAATTCTACGAACATGGGTCCATTGCCATACTTAAGTTCTGTGAAGTTAGTTCTTTGGTTAGAAGCAATGCTTTGTGAAATACCATGATTATGGATGGATAAAGCATTCTGTAAGTCTATGTATGGAAATTTGGGCAGAAGCACTACATGCAGGGAAGGCAAATCCATATCCAGAGTATGTATCTATATCAGTAAGAACAAAATGCTGCCCCTTCCATGACAGAAGCAATCCACTGTAATCAACCTGCCACCAGGTAGCTGCCTCATCACCTTAGGGAATGTTGCTATATGAAGGACTTGGTATTGGTTTCTGTTGCTGGCAGTTGGACACTCAGAAGTCTTATGTTGCTGACCCCATGCATAATCTTCATCCCTGCCACCATGGCCACTATGTTCATGAGTCCATTGGTTAATGACAAGAGTAGATGGAGAAAGAGTCTATAACTGTTATCCATAGAACAGGTAATCATAGCCATCTGACTATTAAATCCCCTTCTGCTCAGGTCATCCTTTAATGAGCATTCACATAGGACATAAATATTTTCACATTCTTTACTCATTCAGTGAGTTCTATTTGCATACCTCTTTCCCAGACCTACTTGTCAACAGTTTTCTAATCATGTTCTTCTATCCACACAAACCAGTGGCCACACCCTGTGAATCTCTATAGACTCTTACCTCTGGCCTTTTATACTTTCCAGACAAAATTAATATCTAGGTGCACTGTTCAAGTTCTGTATACTGGGAGGATTTCTTTTCATCAGGGTTCTCCCAGAAAGAGGCTGATGTGCCACACCACTTTTTGGTGGTTCCTACAGAACCATCTGAAAACTAAGCCCAGGTTTTTTCTTCCCCAGTCAGCTGATTGTATGTAATGCTCAATGAGACCATAGGTGTGGGCTGAGAGAAGGTAATGTAGAAGAAGCAGGGATCACGGGCATTTGACTCTCTTCCTCATGCAACATACTTGAACTTTCAGGTACTCATATATATCACTTTTTATCTCAAGCCCAATCCAATAAATATCACTTCCATTTGCTAATGGAATGCTAACTATGCAAACTTTATGGCTTTGTGGATCATACAGCACCCAGTTCATGATGTGGAGTTCAAGCTGCATAATAACGTGGTGGTCTATGTTAAACATTCAGTCTCTATTGAGGGCCAGCAGCAAGCCAAAAACTATTTCTCAATATGAGGGAAGTTATCTTCAGAGGATGGTAAAGTTTAATCCCAAGGAACTGCACTGTGATTCACCTAGAGGGGCCTGCCAAAAGTTTGAAGCAGCATCTCTTTCTGCCACTGACAGAACATATGGTTCTGCTAGAACATATGGCCCAAGTAGCAGAACAGCTTGCATGGCAGCCTGGACCTATTGTAGAGCATTCCCTTGTTCTGGATGTCATTCAAAACTGGCAGGGTTTTTTTTTTTTTGGCCACTTGATAAATGAACTGTAGTAGCACACCCAAATGAGGTGTATGTTGCCTCCAAAATCCACTAGAATTTTGTGACTCTTTTGGGTAGTAGTATGAGCCAGATGAAATAACTTACCCTTTATTTTAGAACAGATGTCTTGACACCCTCCAACCACTGGACCACTAGAAATTTCACTGAGGTGGAAGGCCTCTGAATGTTGTGGGATTTATTTCATATCCTCCTCTACACAAATATCTTACCAATTTGTTTAGAGTAGTTGCTATTTCTTCCCCACCAGGTCTAGTCAGCATAGTTTCATCAATGTTAGAGACTACCATGATATCTTCTGAAGGGAAAAGGCAAAAAAATCTCTTGTGTATATAGGGCTAGAGAGTTGATTTACCCTAGAGGTAAGATAGTGAGGTCGCATTGCTAGCCTTGCCAGCTGAAATCAAATTACTTCTGGTAGTCTTTACCAATAGGCATAGAGGGGAAAAACATTTACCAGACCAATAGCTACATAGCAGGTATGAGGGGAGTTCTTAAATTGCTCAAGCAATGAAATCACACTTGGAAAAGCAACTGCAATTGGAGTCACACCTGATTGATTCCACTGTCATTCACTAAGATTTAATTTTCTTTTCCACAGGCCAAATAGGCCAGTTGAATGTGGATGAGGTGGAAATCATGACCCCTGCTTTTTTCACATTCTTGATGGTGGCACTAATCTCTGTAATCCTTACAGAAATGCAGTATTGTTTTTGCTTTCTTCTTTTTGGCCTTTTCTACCGTAATAGCTAACTGGCACTGTGACTGAGTGCCAAAGGTTAGGAAACTAATGTAGAGATTCTGCCAGCTGTGGAATATGTCTGTTCTAAATATACATTCTGAAAATGTGAGAGAATTGATCTAAAACAACTTTAATCACCTGACCTCCACCAGCCCCTTGTTTGATCCCTAGTCCATCATCACTGGTCTAGCATCTTGATATTTTGACTTACCAGGAATTAGTGTCAGTTCAGAACTAGTGTCCAGTGATTCCCCAGAGGTCTTATTATTTCCCTTTCTCTAATGCACAATCATAAGTTTCTTACTAGGAACTTGAAGAATTCTGAAATCCACTCCCATAGTAATATGGAAGCTGAAGGAGGAATCATTTTACTCTTTATCTCTGCCAATGATTAGTTGATTAAGTAGAGTGTAGTGTGAGATGAGAAGAGAATATATGTCAAGAACTGTGAAGTGTCTGAGATTTTTATCTTACTTGCATCATAATGAGTTAACCTTCCATAGTTTCATAGACAATGACAGAAGATGCAAGTTTCCTGGGTCAGAGACAAAGAACTTTATTACAGTAATAGCAGTAGCCAGAGTATTATTATTTTCTTATGCTTGTTCCATGAGCTCCAATTCCCATATAGCAATGCAAAGAAGTCCAGGTATTACCCGCACATGCAGTGCATAGCATTACAGGAGAGGAGCCTTCAGCTTAGGGAATCTGAATCTTTTATAATAGACATTAAGCATGGTTGTCGTTTATTCCAGAGAGAGACATTTTTTTTTTATTATACCAGACTATCAGTACACTTGATCTGGATACCTTCTATATCCTCCAAGGCTGTTCAGTATACAAATATCCTTAAAAAGATAGTTAGGAACAAAAGTAGTCAGTGCCTCTGCTTGTAAGAGATGCAGAAACACAAAGAACCATGGAGAATTTTCTCCTAATAAGAAGGCTAGGAAAGAAACTTGGATTTGGAGATGAAGCTATTAGAGAGCCAGGAAAGAATCAGGATATTGTAAAAGTAAAGGTAGAATAGAATTTCAAGAATTTGGGTGTGCTAGTGATATTAAAGGAATAGCAGTGTGAAAAATCCTTTTGGTGTCTTCCCTTGATGTTTCAACAGTTTGAAAAGCCATATATCAACAAAAGATTCCCTGCTCAACATACAAATGCACCTGAGAGATCTGCACACTGAAACATCTAAAGGTGGGCAAGTGGAGCAAAAGGGGGAGGTGAAAAGGGAGTGGGACTGATAGAGCCAGTATGCAGCACAACAGCTGGGAGCTCATGGCAGGGCTCAGCCAGAAGAGGAGAGGAATCTGGTTGTCATTGATGCCCCCATCAACCAGGAAGTACAGAGAGACTTGGTGGGCACTCCTGCAGGAGTGAGCAGCACTAGCTCTGGCTGAACAAAGAGACCTGGGTAAGAACACAGCATGGGAGAGTGTCTGTGGTTGTCTGGTGGTCAGCAATTCAGATAGAGAAACACAGCCACAAAGCCTGGCCAACTCCCCTTAACCTCTCAGAGATTGCCTCTCTTTGCCTTGGTGTTAGGTTGTGGACCACATAAACTGTGAGCCCAAGAGCTAGTACTGCAGAATCACATTTCTCCCCAAGCAAAGGGTGCACTCTGTGGCTGCCAGAGGTCAGGATATGGGGGGGGGTGGAGAGGACCCCAGCAGAAGACTGCAGTTTTGCCATTACCAGGAGGGCAAAACAACACAGAAGCTGGAGGGATCCCCCAGCCCACATCCGCCCTGACATGCATTGCAGATTCACTGATAGAGGCTGTGGGAGACAGTACTGGGATCTCACAGAGCTAAAAATAAATAAATAAATAAATAAATAAATAAATAAATATTGTGATTTAGCACCATCTACTGGAAAAGAATAAAAAGACCTGTTCATGTTAATCTGCTAGATAAATGACATTCACACATTGATGCCTAGACAGAGAAGGAATCCATCAAATACCACAAATAACCAAGATAGAAAGACAGCTGGAAAGAAAATGAAAAATATCCAGAAAAATAAACTTAAAAACATGAAAATACATGATATAAATTACAGAGAATTCAAGATTGCAGTTTTGAAAATACTCAACGAGATGCAAGAAAATATAGACAAATAATTTATCAAGCTCAGAAAACAACTTAATGAACAAAATTTGTACTTCACCAAAGAGACTGAAGCTTTCTAAAACAGTGGTCTCCAACCTTTCGGACCTCACGGACCACCAGTGGTCCGTGGACCACCGGTTGACAGCTGCTGTTCTAAAAGAACCAAATAGAAATCCTGGAGATGAAAAATTCAACAAAAAAGATGAAGAATAAACTAGCAAGGCATAGGAATTAGAGCAAACCAAGTGGAGGAAAGGATCAGTGATATTGGATATAGAAATCTAGAAATGATGCAGAGGGGAGAGACTTGACCATAAAAAAAAAAAGAAAGATCTCAATGAAAACTATTAGACTCCATCAGAAAGAGTAATATATGAATAATAGGCATACAAGAAGAAGAGAGGGAGAAAGGCGTGGAGAGACTGTTCAAACAAATAGTGGATGAAAACTTCTCAAACTTATGGAAAGAAATAGATCTTGAATCCAAGAAGCAAATAGAACACCTAGTTAACTCAATCCAAGAGGCCTTCTCCAAGGCATGTTTATTGTATTAAAACTGACAAAAATGACCCTAGCTGGTTTGGTTCAGTGGATAGAGTGTCGGCCCATGGACTGAAGTGTCCCTGGTTCAATTCCAGTCAAGGGCACATGCCTCCATTACAGACTTGATCCAAAACTGAGACGCTTAGCATAGAAAAAGAGGAAACAGAGAAAAGAAGTATGGAATACCACCAAACAAAAACAGCAGACTGAAACACAAAGGAAAAGTACCAATGGAGGCAGATGGCTACCAGAAAACAAAGGATAAAATGGCTATAGGAGATCCTCATGCATCAATAATTGCCCTAAATGTAAATGGACTGAATTAACCAATAAAGAGGCACAGAATAGCAGAGTGGATTAAAAAACAAAACCCAAGCATATGCCACCTTCAAGTCACACATCTAAGCAGCAAAGACAAAGGTAGATTCAAAGTGAAAGGTGGAAAATGATTCTCCAAGCAAACAGCATCCACAAAAGAGCTGGTGTAGTCTTATGTCTGACAAATAGCATCCACAAAAGAGCTGGTGTAGTCATACTTATGTCTGACATAAAATGTCAATCTTTTTCTCTTTTTACCTTTGTTATCCTGAAATCTATGTCTGACAAAATAGATTTCAGGATAACAAAGGTAAAAAGAGAAAAAGATTGACATTTTATAATAATAAATGGAAGACTACAAGAAGAAGACATGTACATCTTAATATATATGCACCCAATCAGGGAACACTAAAATATATAAAGCAACTAATGGGAGAAAGAGATCAAGTGAACTAAAGGGAGAAAGAGATCAAGACACAATCATAGTTGGAGACCTTAACCTTTTGCACTCGCATGTCGAGTGTGACTCGACACGGTTAGCATTAGAATAAAGGAATCGAGAAAAAAGCAAGCGAGTGCAAAGGGTTAATACTCCACACTCCATTGACAGCTCTAGATAGATCAACCAAACAGAAAATCAATAAAGAAATATCAGCCTTGAATGAAACACTAGACCAAATGGACATAATTGACATTTATAGGACCTTTCATCCCAGAACATCAGATTATACATTCTTCTCCAAATGCACATGAAACATTCTCAAGGATAGACCATATGTTGGATCACAAAACTAGCCTCAACAAATTTAAGAAGATTGAAATTTTACCAAGCATATTCTCAAATCACAATGCTTTGCAATTATAAATCAACTGCAGAAAGGAAGTAAAGAAACCCACAAATATGTGGAGATTAAACAACATACTACTAAAAAATGACTGGGTCAAAGAAGAAATAAAAGTTGAGATAGAAAGATATATAAAGACAAATGAGAATGATGGGATGACCTATCAAAACTTCTGGGATGCAGCAAAAGCAGTAATAAGAGGGACGTTTATATCATTACAGGCCTGTCTTAAGAAACAAGATAAATCCCAAGTTAATGACTTAACATTATATCTTAATGTACTAGAAAAAGAACACAACAATGCAAAGTCAGCAGAAGAAAGGAAATAATAAAAATTAAAGCAGAACTGAATGAAATAGAGAACAAAAATAATATACAAAAATTAATATAACAAAGAGCTGGTTCTCTGAAAAGATTAATATAATTGAAATCCCCTTGGGTAGACTCACAAAGAAAAAAGAGAAAATGTCAATCTTCTTGAATTTGTTGAGGCTAATTTTGTTATCCAACATATGGTCTATCCTTGAGAATGTTTCATGTGCATTGGAAAAGACAAAATCAAAAATGAAAGAGGTGAAATCACAACAGATATAAATATACAAAGGATCATACTAAGATACTATGAAAGACTATATGCCACCAAATTCAATAACCTAAAAGAAATGGATAAGTTTCTAGAAATATATAACCTTCCTAGACTAAATCATGAAGAACAGGAAAATCTAAAATAGACCAAACAGCAGTGAGGAAATGGAAACAACGCTCAAAAACCTTCTCAAAAATAAAATCTAGGATGGCTTAAAAATGGTGGTGGAGGGGGTCGGAAAAAAAATGGCAACGGAATAGAGTCGTGTTTGGAGTCTGGTCCTGGGGTGGAGAGTAGGAGCAACAGAGGTTCGCAGGGGGAATGTATATTGGCAAGCCAAGGGACAGCTAAATTACAGGAGAAGGCGGGGGAGTGCTAGCCAGGGCTCCCCTGACCGTGCAGCACCCACAGGGGCTGGGTCTTTTCCCGGAGCTGCGGGCTCACCGGGCGCCTCGCCATCTTGCAAGGAAAGGAGGACTTTATTGGAAACCTGACTTTCCGCGACAACTGCAAACACTGAACAGCTGCGAGTACCAGAACACCGGTCCCCTATCGGCGCAAACATTCGGATTCAAAGGAACTCTTCAATGCACCACGGAAAGGTCAAGGTCAGATTTCGCCTGAAATAAGGTGTGGTTTCTAATCCCCGCGGTGGGAGGGAAGCGCGAGAGCTGCAAGACCAGCAGGAACCGGGAGGTCTGTGCCTAGAAAAATCGGCGGCAGTTGGAGCTGCCGTGATCCGTGAATGTGGAAGGGGGTCCTCTGAGCTGCTAACAGAAGTGACCTCTTAAAAGCAACTCATTTTAATCTGACGAGGAGGATCAGACTAAGAATTTTCAAAGGAGTGCAGGCTACTTAGTCTGGCGCACAGACCCACTGTCCGCACACTTGGGCTCTTTCCAACTCTGATTACTAAGCCCAATACATAGGAAAACCCAGGTGGAAAACCCCTGAAAGACTGCAGGGGGAAGTTGTTTTTTCGGAACCTGGGAACAGAGCTGGGTGTGACCATCGGAGAGGCAGCTCTGAGGCGCACACCTCCACAAACCAGTAGTGAGTGCCATAGAGGGGAAAAAAAAAAAAAAAGCTAGAGAGGCCCGGAAGTCAATTCAGAAACACTGACACCCAGGGGCTGAAACGCTAATTGTCTCTGGTGTAATCAAAAATAAATATGAGAATTTAAGACACGGCCGGCTCAAAAAGCAGGACTGGCTTACAACACTGAGAAGCAGTGGAACGAAGCTGAACTGAAATACCGCCCAGACTGGGAAACAGGCATACAAAACAGAATATTAGAGGAAGTGAATGACAGCCGCTACTGCACATTTTAGTCTTCCTATTTTTTAATTTTTAATTCCTTTTTAATTTTTTTTAAAATTTTTTATTCTAATTTTTTTATTTTCATTTTTTGCATCTTTTACTTAAGAAACTAAATTTTTTTCCTCACTCGATTTTCACCTTTTTAATTATTACATTTTTATTTTCAATCAGCATTATTATTACTATTATTTTACTTTTTTTTTTAATGTCATTTGATTTTCCCTTTCTTGTATTTTGGGATTAGTGTCCTACATTCTATTTGCATCTTTCCCTTACCCTATCTCAACGCTAACATTTTGCCATCACTCTCCTCCTAACCTTTCCCCTTTTGGTCTCCTGTTTTTCTTAACCCTTTCTGGCTATAGATGTTCCCTACTTTTTCAGTTTACCCTCTGCTAAAATTTCACCCTACTTATATATCTAATTCCCAACCCCCTGCTCCAAATCCATACATACGTCTCTCTATGCTACCTTAAAAAATTATTTTTCTCTCTGGCCTTTTGTTGTTGTTTGCTTGAATGTTGATTAGATTGAATTTTTATGCTTTTTTATGAGATTGTTTTGATTATTCTTTTTGTTTGGTTGGTTGGTTCTTTTGTTTGCTTTGTTTTTGTTTGTTTTTTACTTTTGTTTTCCCTTGCCTCACTTGATATTAGTTGGTGTTGCAGTTTGTATTAATCTCCAGGCTCATGTTGCTGGAATTTGCTGGAATTTGCTGGGATTAGTGGTGGTTCTAGTGGAGTTTACTCTCCATATATATAGTTTGTTCCCCTTTTCTCTCTTAGTATTGTTCTTGTCTCTCTTACTTTTTTTTCTTTTCTTTTTTTTTCTGCTCTTTTCCCAAGTTCAGATTCACACTCTTTTTTTTTCTTTCTTTTTAATCTCCCTCTTCCACTCCTATTCCCTAATTTGTCTTTCTCTGGTGGTTACCTTTATTGGGGGTTATTAATATCGTGAATACAATTCTGTTCAGTGCCTTGTGTGTTGTGCCTGGTTGTGTTGTATTTTGTACCTTTAAATCAACGCCAGAGAGAGAGAACTATATAACCAGACATCCGGAGAAGAGAGACCATGGGGAGACAAAGAAACAGCCCCCATAGGAAAGAGAAGCAGGCATCACCAGAAAAGGAAGTAAACGAATTAGAGGCAAACAACCTATCAGAGAAAGAATTCAGAGAAATGGTCATAAGGTGGCTGAAAAGGATGGAAGACAAATTCGACAATATGAGTAAGAACCAAGAGGAAATGCAGAAGAACCAAGAAGAAATGAAAAATGACATCGCTGCTGTAAAGAACTCAATAGAAAGCATCAAGAGTAGACTAGAAGAAGCAGAGGACCGCATAAGTGAGCTAGAAGACAAGATGGAAAAAAATACCCAATTACAACAGCTTCTAGAAACAAAAATTAGAAAGCATGAGGAGAGCCTAAGGGAACTTCGGGACAACACAAAACAAAACAACATCAGGATAATAGGGGTACCAGAAGGAAAGGAAATGGAGCAAGGAATAGAAAACCTGTTTGAAGAAATAATAACAGAAAACTTCCCTGATATAGGGAAGAAAAAACCCACACAAATCCAAGAAGCTCACAGAGTTCCAAGCAAAATGAACCCCAAAAGACCGACGCCAAGGCACATTATAATTAAGTTGGCAAACACCAACGACAAAGTAAGAATCTTAAAAGCGGCCAGAGAGAGACAGACAGTTACATACAAAGGAACCCCCATCAGACTAGCAACTGATTTCTCAACAGAAACTCATCAGGCCAGAAGGGAATGGAATGAAATATACAAAGACATGCATAGGAAGGGTCTCAATCCAAGAATACTGTACCCAGCAAGGCTATCAATCAAAATTGAAGGTGAAATCAGGAGCTTCACAGACAAAAAAGGGCTAAGGGAGTTTATCACCACCAAACCAGCAATGAAAGAAATGCTAAAGGGTCTGCTGTAAAAAAAAAAAAAAAAAGAAAGAAAGAAATAAGAAGCAAAGAAGGAACACAGGGGTATAGAATAAAAATGGCGACAAATAAGTGCCTATCAATAATAACTTTAAATGTAAATGGATTGAATGCCCCAATCAAAAGACACAGGGTAACAGATTGGATAAGAAAACAAAACCCATATATCTGCTGTCTACAGGAAACCCACCTCCAAAAAAAAAGGACGCATACAGACTGAGAGTAAAGGGATGGAAAAAGGTTTTCCAGGCGAATAGAAATGAAAAAAAAGCTGGGGTAGCAATACTTATATCTGACAAATTAGATCTCAAAGTGAAGGACATTACAAGAGATAATGAAGGCCACTTCATAATACTAAAGGGAGCAATCCAACAAGAAGAAATAACTCTGGTAAACATATATGCACCCAATACAGGAGCACCAAGATACATTAAAAAAACTCCTGGAAGATATCAAAGGAGAGATTGACAGCAATACAATCATAGTAGGAGACTTCAATACCCCACTATCACCATTGGACAAATCCTCTAAACAAAAAATCAGCACAGAAACATCAATCCTAAATGACTCACTAGACCAGATGGAATTAATCGACATCTTCAGAACATTTCACCCCAAAGCCACAGAGTATACATTCTTCTCAAGTGCACATGGGTCATTTTCAAAGATAGACCATATGTTAGGACATAGGCAAAGTCTCTCCAAATTCAAGAAGATAGAAATCATATCAAGTATCTTCTCAGATCACAGTGGCATAAAACTGGAAATCAACTACAATAAAAACAACCCAAAGAAATCAAACACATGGAGACTAAACAGCATGCTATTAAACCATGACTGGGTTACCAAAGACATCAAGGAAGAAATAAAAAACATCATGGCAACAAACGACAATGAAAACACAACAATCCAAAATCTATGGGACACAGCGAAAGCAGTCCTGAGAGGGAAGTTCATACCTCTACAAGCCTACTGCAAAAAACAAGAAACAATGGTAATAAATTACCGAACCCTACAACTCAAAGAGTTAGAGAGAGAGCAACAAGAAAAGCCCAGTGTAAGCAGAAGGAAAGAAATAATAAAGATCAGAGCGGAGATAAACGACATAGAGACTAAAGAAACAATACAAAAGATCAACAAAACCAAGAGCTGGTTCTTTGAAAGGATAAACAAGATTGATGAACCTCTCGCCAGGCTCACCAAGAAGCAAAGAGAGAGGACCGAAATAAACAAAATCAGAAATGAAAGAGGTGAAATAACAACAGACCCCGACGAAATACAAAGGATTGTTACAAAATACTACGAACAACTCTATTCCAATAAACTGGACAACCTGGAGGAAATGGACATATTCCTAGACAAATACAACCTGCCAAAACTCAATCAGGAAGAATCTAAACAGCTCAACAGGCCAGTAACTATGGAAGAAATTGAAGCAGTCATCAAAAAGGTTCCGGCAAACAAAAGCCCGGGGCCAGACGGCTTCACAGGAGAGTTTTACCAAACTTTCAAGGAAGAACTAAAACCTATCCTCCTCAGACTATTCCAAAAAATTCAAGTGGAAGGAACACTTCCAGGCTCCTTCTATGAAGCCAGCATCACCCTAATACCAAAACCAGATAAAGACAACACAATGAAAGAGAATTACAGACCAATATCCCTCATGAACATAGATGCCAAAATCCTCAACAAAATCCTAGCAAATCGGCTCCAGCAATACATCAGAAAGATCATACATCATGACCAAGTAGGATTTATCCCAGGAATGCAAGGATGGTACAATATCCGCAAATCAATAAATGTGATACATCACATAACCAAATTGAGAGATAAAAATCACATAGTCACATCAATAGATGCAGAAAAAGCATTTGACACAATCCAACACCCTTTCTTGATAAAAACTCTCAACATGGTGGGAATAGAAGGATCATACCTCAACATAATAAAAGCTATATATGATTAACCCACAGCAAACATCATACTCAATGGGCAAAAACTAAAACCATTTCCCCTAAGAACAGGAACAAGACAGGGATGCCCACTCTCACCACTCCTGTTTGACATAGTACTGGAATTATTAGCTATCGCAATTAGGCAAGAAGAAGAAATAAATGGCATCCAAATTGGAAAAGAAGAAGTGAAGCTGTCCTTATTTGCAGATGACATGATATTGTACATAAAAAACCCAAAAGATTCCATCAAAAAACTAATAGACTTAATAAATGAATTCAGCAATGTAGCAGGATACAAAATTAACACCAAGAAATCTATGGCATTTCTATACACCAATAGTGAACTTACAGAAAGAGAGACTAAAAAAGCAATTCCATTTACCATCGCACCAAAAAAATTAAGATACCTAGGAATAAACTTAACTAAGGAGGTAAAAGACCTATATGTGGAAAACTACAGGACACTGAAAAAAGAGATAGAGGAAGATGTAAACAGATGGAAGAACATACCATGTTCATGGATTGGTAGAATCAACATCATTAAAATGTCCATACTACCCAAAGCAATCTACAGATTCAATGCACTCCCCATCAAAATACCAACAGCATATTTCACAGACCTAGAAAGAACTCTCCAAAAATTCATCTGGAATAAAAAAAGATCCCGAATTGCCGCAGCAATCCTGAGAAAGAAGAATAAAGTAGGAGGGATCTCAATACCAGATTTCAAGCTGTATTACAAAGCCACTGTTCTCAAAACAGCCTGGTACTGGCACAAGAACAGACATAGATCAATGGAACAGAATAGAGAATCCAGATATCGACCCAAACCACTATGCTCAATTAATATTTGACAAAGGAAGCATGAACATACAATGGAGTCAAGACAGTCTCTTCAATAAATGGTGTTGGGAAAATTGGACACACACATGCAAAAAAATGAAACTAGATCACGAACTTACACCATACACAAAAATAAACTCAAAATGGATACAGGACTTAAACATAAGACGGGAAACCATAAAAATACTAGAGGAATCCACAGGCAACAAAATCTCAGACATATGCCAAAAGAACTTCTTCACTGACATTGCCCCTAGGGCAATGGAAGCTAAAGAGAAAATTAACAAATGGGACTACATCAAAATAAAAAGCTTTTTTACAGCAAAAGAAACCATCAACAAAACAGCAAGAAAGCCCACTGCTTGGGAGAACATTTTTGCAAATGCCATCACTGATAAAGGTTTAATCTCCAACATCTACAGGCAGCTTATGCAACTTAATAAAAGGAAGATAAATGATCCAATTAAAAAATGGGCAACGGACCTAAACAGAATATTTTCAAAAGAAGACAGAAGGAAGGCCAAGAGACACATGAAAACATGCTCAAAGTCACTTATTATCCGAGAGATGCAAATCAAAACAACAATGCGGTACCATCTCACACCTGTCAGAATGGCTATCATCAACAAATCAACAAACGACAAGTGTTGGTGAGGATGCGGAGAAAAAGGAACCCTCGTGCACTGCTGGTGGGAATGCAGACTGGTGCAGCCACTGTGGAGAACAGTATGGAGTTTCCTCAAACAACTGAAAATGGAACTCCCATTTGAGCCAGCAATCCCACTCCTGGGAATATATCCGAAGAAACTAGAAACACCAATCAGAAAGGATATATGCACCCCTATGTTCATAGCAGCACAATTTACAATAGCTAAGATTTGGAAACAGCCTAGGTGCCCGTCAGCAGATGACTGGATCAGAAAACTGTGGTACATCTACACAATGGAATACTATGCTGCCATAAAAAAGAAGGAATTCTCATCATTTGCAGCAACCTGGATGGAATTGGAGAATATTATACTAAGTGAAATAAGCCAGTCAATGAAAGAAAAATACCACATGATCTCACTCATTTATGGACAATAAAGAACATTATAAACTGATGAACAAAAAGATAGATACAGAGACAGTAAAGCAACAAACAGACTTTCAAATTACAGGGGGAAAGTTAGGGAGATGTGGGGGAGATAAGAAATCAAACGAAGGACTTGTATGCATGCATATAAGCATAAACAATGGACGCAAAACTCTGGGGGGTGAGGGCATGTATGGGTGTGGGGTGGGGGGGTAATGGTAAGATATGTACACATATAATACCTCAATAAAAAAAATAGGTAGATTGAATAAAAAAAAATGGTGGTGGAGTAAGTTGAGGCTACACTGACACTCTCCCAGGACCAAACTGGAATTACAACCAAAATACAGAAAAACCACCCTGAAAAATCAACTGAAGAATAGCTAGAGAGAACCCTAATAACCAAGGACAGAAAGTGGAGACCATATAGAGACTGGTAGGAAGTGTGGAGGTGTGAAAGGTCTGGCCGGGCTCCCACAGACAGCAGCAGGTCTGGAGAGATATCTCAGCTGTGGGAGGTTCCCACTGAGAACTCTGGGGTATAAGCTCAAGCTGGGTTCATGAGTGCAGAGCACCAGAATTGAGAAAGGTGCCCACATAACATCTGTCTGTGAAAAGAAGCAGAGTTGCTATTTGCCAGGAAGAGATGGTTGGAAATGCAGGCACCCTCTTAAAGGGCCAATATACAAAATTTCATGTGTAGCCACTCACCTTGGGCTCTGGCAGAGGAAGGGCAGAGTGGGCTCGAGCTGTGTGAGGAGTGTCCAGAGTTGGGGGTCTCTGGTGACATCCATCCTGCTTTCCTGTGCTGAATCATACTCTCATGTTGCAGAGTACACCTTTCTCCAGTGAACCTTTGCTATCCAGGTGGTTTTTTTCTGGGGGGGAAGTCAGTTGCCCCACCTATTGGAAGACCTCTTGTCCAACTCTGTGGTCAATAGCCTGAGGCTAATCAAGTCTGAAAACAATCAGACTGAAGGCAAAGGTTGGTCTCTGGAGGCTTTGAGAGTTTGTCTGATCTCCTTCTTGGCCCAGGGCTAGGAAAAGCAGACCCTGGTGCACATCTTGGTCCTTTCCAAAGACATCCAGCCCCAGCAGAGGGAGCCACAAACTGTGGATTGCTGATAGCTCCAAACAGAGTACTCAGGGCCAGTCATAAATAGCACTGGACATTGTCCTGCACCAGAGATTGGGAGTCGTAGCAGATCTACCTAAAACAATAAACAAGGGCAGTAAAGTTGCAGGATACAAAAATCAATGTACAAAAATCTGCCCAGCCAGTGTGACTCAGTGGTTGCATGTTGACCTATGAACCAGAAGGTCAAAGTTTGATTCCCCATCAGGGCACATACCTGGGTTGCAGGCTCAATCCCTAGTAGCGGGCATGTAGGAAGCAGCTGATCAATGATTCTCTCTCACCATTGATGTTTCTATCTTTCTCCCTTCCTTTCTGAAGTCAATAAAATATATTTAAAAAATGTACAAAAATCCACTGGTTTCCTGCTAACAATGAAACTTTAGAAAAAAAGTGAGGAAAAAACACACACCACAATTCCTTATGCAATTGCAACAAAAGAATAAAATACCCAGGAATAAAGTTAACAAAGGATGTAAAAGACCTATATACTTTAAAGACATTGAAAAAGTACAACAAAATGGAAAAATATCCTATGTTCATGGATTGGAATAATCAACATAGTTAAAATGGTCATATTACCCAAAGTAGTATACAGATTTAATGCAATCCACATGTATAGGGACAGATAATTTTTGACAAAGGAGCCAGAAACACACAACGAAGAAAAGAAAGCCTCTTCAATAAATGGTGCTGGGAAAATAGAAAAGCTACATACAAAAGAATGAAACTAGATTACAGTTTGTCCCCATCTATAAAAATTAATTCCAAACGGATCAAATACCTAAATGTATGATCTGAAACAATAAATTACATAGATGAAAACATCATAGATGAAATCAATAAATTACATAGACGAAAACTAAACTTATGGACCTTGGTCGTAGAGAACATTTTATGAACTTGACCCTAAAGGCAAGGAAAGTAAAGGCAAAAGTAAATTAATGGGACTAGATCAAACTAAAAAGCTTCTGCACAGCAAAAGAAACTGACAACAAAACAAAGAGGCAACCAACTGAATGGGAGATGGTATTTGCAAACAATAGCTGCAACAAAGGTATACTATCCAAAATATATAAAGAATTCATAAAACAACCAATCAAACAATCCAATTAAAAAATGGAAGATATACAAATGGCTAACGGATATATTAAAAGATGTTCAATCTCACTAGCAATTAGGGAAGTGCAAGTCAAAACTACAATGAGATACCACCTCACACCTGTTAGACTGGCTATTATCAACAAGACAAGTAATAACACGTGTTGGAGAGGTTGTGGAGAAAAGGGAACCCTCATTCACTGCTGGTGGGAATGTAGACTGGTACAGCCACTATGGAAAACAGTCTGACAATTCCTCAAAAAATTAAGGATAGCGATACCATGTGACCCCGCAATCACACTACTGGCTATATTCCCGAAAAACTTGAATACATGTATTCGCAAAGATATATGCCCTCCTATGTTCATTACAACATTATTCATGATGGCCAAGACATGGAAACAATCAAAGTGTCCTTTGATAGATGATTGGATAAAGAAAATATGGTGTATATATATACTATGGAATACCACTCAGCCACAAGAAATGAAGAAATACTGCCATTTGGGACAACATGGATGGACTTTGAGAATATTATGTCAAGCAAAGTAAGTCAGTCAGAAAAAGCTTAGAACCATATGATTTCACTTATATGTGGGATATAAAACTAAAACTCAGAGACACAGACAACAGTATAGAGGTTATCAGAGGGAAGGGGGAGTGGTAGAGGGCCATATATATGGCAATGAAAGATTATTTGACTTTGAGTGTGGTTACACAATGCAATATACAGATCATGTATTAGAGTAAATGTACATTTGAAGCCGATATGATGCTATTAACAAATCTCCCTTCAATTAATTTAATAAAAAGTAAAAAAGGAAGGTCAAATGCTACTGAATGTAGAGTTTGATAAAAATGGAGAACAGGTTATTGAATTGATTTGTGACTGTTTAAGCCTGAGTCTGCCGAGAATCAGTTATGGAGACAGGATTACATGCGTGAGAAATTTATTAGGGAAAATGCTTGTGACAGAAAATCTGGAGGGAACTGGAGGCAGCTGAGAGGGCCATTAACCCTTTGCACTCACTTGCTTTTTTCTCGATTCCTTTATTCTACTCGGGATTTAATTTTTTAAATACCCCAGATTTTACAAAGTGCGGCAGTAGAATAAAAAACTGGAGTTTCTTTTCATACAAACTTATTTATTTGGATTTTTAATATTTCAAATTATTGATACATTCAAAGAGTAATTTTAATCTCTATAATTTTTCATGGTGTGATATTTTTTGAAACATTCACCCACATGAAGGCCTTGTTTACATTCACATGTTTCGCAAATATAAATTGTCTCTCTTCTTCCACCTTTGATTTTTCTGTTAGAACAAACAACACAATCTTTGTGTTTTTTGGTAGGGTGAGGTGTGATTATATGGAGCTTTCCATCTAAACGTTGCTCTAAGTTAGTGGATAATAATCTACCCCTGGAAGTTAGTGTACCACCTCTGAATTCTCCAACAAGATCATGTACTAGTTTCCTAATAAATTTCACATGCGTTATCGGTTTTTCATTTTTTCTTTTTTGGCATTCTTTGTACAATATATAGGAATTTACAACACTGACCTCAAGCCCCCAGAAAAACAATTTACGCCACCATTTTAGAGTCTTCCTCATAAAACAGTATGTGCCTGTGTAGTGATCAGCTATATCAACACCCCCCATAAACTTTGTATAGTTGGTCACGACCTTGGGTTTGAGAACTATTTCCTTCCCACCACACACTCTCCTTTCCACAGACTCAGTCTCTGAAGTGTCCCATGTACTGAGCATTGTGACTATCCTCTTGTCTTTCCATGCAAGAAGCATTACATTTTCATCCCTGAAAGCCACTATCTCTCCTTTCATTAGCTTTGGATGTTTGATAACAGGTGGATTATCTTTCCTATTGGGCGTTATTGTCCCTGTCAAGTGTGTTTTTTCCTTGAACAATTCCTTTGCAAGAGTGACACTAGTGTAATACCTGTCAGTGAAGGAATGATAACCTTGAGAACCAGGTACTGAGTTCTTCAATCTTTCATGAAGCTCTAAAACTATTCTGCTAGTAAAAGGGAGATCAGGTCTCACCAACGTTTCAGATGTTATTCCTCCACAATAAGGGACAAATGAATGCACGTAACCACATTTTGAATCTGAGAGGACATATAAACGAATACCCTATTTTGTTGGCTTTTTAGGATTATATGTGATGAAGTGTATCTTTCCCTTGAAACCAACAACAGCCTCATCAACAGCAATCTTTCTTCCAGGACAGAATCTTTCCCTAAATTTCATTTCAAGGTATGACAAGAAGCAGTTTACCTTCTCGGTTCTTGTTCTCAAATCTTTACTTGACTTTTGGTCGTTTTTCAAGTGTAACATCCAAAATATTTGCAAGAACCTTTCTCTTTTGAAAACAGATCGAAAAAATGGTATATGAGACTCAAAATCCATGGACCAATAACTCTGCAAGTTGGGGTGATTCAATACACCCATATTTAGTATTACACCAAGAAAAGCCTTCATTTCCTCTATCGTCACATCTTTCCAATTATTCCAAGTGGATCGCTGGGCTAGTTCTTTCTGGCTAATTTTATGCCTAGCATACCCATTTGTCTCATCCGTTATATTTTTTATCAACGTCTCAGTAAAAAACAACTGAAAAAAGTCTATTGGTGTGGCACATCCAGAAGGAACTTGAGGTCCAACATGTAACTGACCAGTGGAGAAAGGGATTCTGCTAGGCTCTTTGTCATTCACAGATGTAGATGTCCACTTTTCTTTTTCCTGTTTTCCCCTAGAAACGTAACTTTCACTGGGTCTTATACCCGAATTCTCAATGATAACACCTATATCTCCATCACTCTCACTCGAATAAACAATTGTGCGTCTTCGTTTTGCCTTTATGAATTCAATGTCACTGTCACTGTCAGTACTTTCAGCCAGATCTTTGGGCAAAGCAAGGGACTTTTTCCTTTCTGTAGTTCCACTAGGACCAGTGATTTGTTCATCATCTCCACTCGCATCCTCAGAGAACTCACTTTCGTCACTATTACATTTTTCACTTTTTTCTTCGTTTTCGAAGTAAAATTAATCATTGCTGCTTTCTATGTCTTTGGAAAACTTATCCATCCTGAGGAGGGGAAATTCACTCAGAACATGCGACTGCTAGGGGGCAAACCAATCATCCAACTAAACCCTGTGTCATGACAACATCTGTGATATGCTAATAGAAACCTAAACAAACCTAGGAGACGAAAAGATAAGGAAGGTTCTTTACCAAGGGAAGATGATGCAAGCTCAAAAAGGCATGATGCAAGGACTCATGCCTTGGACCCTCCTACTCAAGATTGCTGCCTATGCAAAAGATAAGCTTAGGTGGTGGCATCAGTTGAGACGGCATTTACATTTTACTTGTCCTTTCATGCTAATGAAAACAAGAAAAGATACTGGAAAAATAGACAAAAATCCCCCTTCCCCCTGCGGTGAAACTACGTGTCGAGTGTGGCTCGACATACGAGCTGCTACCGATGTCACACTCGACATCCGAGTGCAAAAGGTTAATCTGTGACTTAGGTCAATTCTCAGGAATTCTCAAGCTGTTGGGGAATCCTCAAGCCAAAGTTGGCCATCACAAGAGTTCCATGTCTCCCAGGAACTCACCTGCCTTAGTATCCTTGCTGCACTGTCATTAGCCCCTCCTCCATTCTAACAGAACCCCACTTTCATACAGGTATCCACCCCACGCCTAGCTCCAGGTGTGTGCCGATTAGAATATGTTGATTTTTGCATTCCCCTAGTGACAGATAATGATTTGGGGATGGGTAGCTGTCCAATGAAAATGAAGGAAATAAAATTCCACAATTGAAGCGCTAGCCTGGGGATAAAACCAACATTCTGAGGATGGCAGAGGCATAGAGAAAACCTGACTCTTGGATGATGTCATCAAGCATCTGAATTAACCAAACTTGATGCCTGCCCTTTACTGGAAATTTTAAGATAATAAACGTCCTTACTGTTTTAAGTGATTTTCAGTTAGGTCTTTTATTGCTTGCAGCCAATATAACCTAGGATATACAAGGCCAAGACCAACTTTGCTAGTGTTTCTTGGGCATGTTACTTAAGCTCTCTGTGCATCAGTTTCCTTATCCATGAAATGAATAAGACTAATATTCAGTTGATGTGCTTTGATAGTGACTAAAAGTGGAATTTGTTTCCCTTTGGAATAAGAAATTCTTTAGCTCTATTTCAATGGTGGACAATACTTTGTTGTCTGAAATGAATGATCTTGCAATTGTACATAGTGATGAGATAACCATTTGTAATGTAAATATGAAAACTCCTCTGGGATGTTTGAAGACTGTTCTCCAAGGTAAGTACAGGACCTGGGCTTACTAAGAAGTTGACCAAAAGTCCATTTTGATTGCTCAAGGAGATGATTCTGGGCTAGAGAGTTGCAATAGTAGATGCTTACTTATTTAAGATACAGCTGAGATGATTGGGAAGTGGAGCAACCCATACATAAAAAAGCAGGTGAGGCCCTGACCGGTTTGGCTCAGTGGATAGAGCATCGGCCTATGGACTCAAGGGTCCCAGGTTCGATTCTGGTCAAGGGCATGTACCTTGGTTGCGGGCACATCCCCAGTAGGGGGTGTGCAGGAGGCAGCTGATTGGTGTTTCTCTCTCATGGATGTTTCTGACTCTCTCCCTCTCCCTTCCTCTCTGTAAAAAAAAAAAAAAAAGCAGGTGAGGGTTGGCATGGGTTATTGCCACAAGTTTAGAAACCAGTTTAATCCACTAAATACCTTACTCCTTTATTGGCTGAGAAAAGGCTTGATAAAGAAGTTGAGACACCTAAATATTGGGAAGCCTTTGATAAATCAAAAGGTAATTTGGTAAGATACAACATTTAGACTATTCCTGATTATAATATTCTTTGTAACAACAGAAACTTTGAAGCAAGGACTAGAAGCTATGTTCCTTCCTTTTTTTAAAATATGATAACGCATTGTCTAAATTTAAAGCATCTGGAGAGTCCATGGTTAATGGATTATTGATCTCAATTGAGAAGACGTATTTAGAAGGTAAGGTTGGGCCAATGGAGGATTTTTAAATCATGGAGGACTTTAAAATCTTGTAAAAATGTGTCTGAGAGAAACAAATCAGAACTACAAGCATAATACTGCTTCCATTGGGTTGTGGCTGAGCTCAGGCACACAAGGTAATATCATAGGTGAATAGAGGTAAGTCTGTGAAACAAGTGATCATCCCATAAACGCCATAGTAAGCCAGAGAAATGTCTGACTGACTTGTGGCTTTTCCATGTTATATTTGGGTTGAAATTTCATACTTTTGTATCTTGGAACTGTGATTGGAAATTGAATTAACTTACAACTTAAGAGCATCATTGGCAGAAAAAAACACCCTGTATGACACTGCATTTTTAGGTTGTCCCTTCCTTTTTATAAGCAGGAAACTATTGTCTATACTGCTAATAACATTTCTTCAGTGTTTTCTATGTACTAAGTACAGGGCTTGGCAATTTACATGATCTCATGTGATCTTCAGAACAATCCTACAGGGTAAATACCAGTATTATCCCCGTTTTTAGGTGTGGCATTCAAAATATTTAACCACCAGTATGGCATAGACCTTGAGCAATCAGAATGGACACCTGTAGACAATCAGTATAGCCATGCTCATGCATGTCAATTGAATATTGGCCTTGTCCTTTTTATGGGTGAGGGAATCAAAGCACAGAGAGTTTAAGTAGCCTGCCCAAGACATACAGCCAGCAATGGAGCTGGGGACTTGAACTCAGATCAGTGGATCTCCAAAGCCTGCGTTTGGCTATGCTGCATAACTTTCTACTACAGAGGGAAGGCTGACCTCATGTATACCTATATTTGGATGCTTAATAAAGCTGGAATATTAGTTATTGAAATTCAGTATTTTTCCTAATTAATCCCAAACCCTGACCTATATATATCATCCCCCCCAACACTTTAATGTTGTAGAGATGGACATGGTTATTAAATAAATCTAGCATTAATATCAAACACATAGAAGACATGTCACCATGTGGTGGGCATAGCCTATTCTGGGGAGATTTAGGACTTTTACTTACTGTTTTAGGATTTTGGGGGGAGATAGGAGTTTGCAGGGGTGGTGGTTGTTAGGTCAAGAGTAGGATAGCCTAATGTGATTTCTCCTGAGTAAAGCACACATGTTAAAATAAAATTACCCATTGAATTCAGCAACATTTGAATGTTACTAATTATAATCTCATCCTAAAAAGGTAGGGAGGAAAAACATGAGGGTGAGATGGGCGGTGAAGGAGCAGTGGTGAGAGGGGATCCACATACAACATAAGGATGAGAGACTGAAAAAGAATGTGGTCACATTCTGCTGAAATCCCTATAGTTTTTTTCAAAATACTGCAAATCTTTCCTTGCGGTTTCAGCTTGGGCTCAGAGTCAGGGCCAAAGTTCAAACAACATCAAAGATTATTTTTGAAATAAAAGTTTATTTCCTCATGGAATTCTTGAAGAATTTACCTTGTCTCATGTGTGAAGCACTGAATCTGAGCTGAAGAGAATTTATTTTAGGACCTTAAGCGGACTTGGGCTCACACACCTATTGCCTTAGGATGTGATTGATGGCTGTGTAAGTTTCCAATCCAGCCCTGGAGGCCCAGCTCTGGGGTGCACCGCTGGAAGTCTCAGTTGCCTCAATGGCAGAAATGTGCTTTCTCTTCTTAAATCTTGTAGCACTGCTCCACTCGCCACTCCCACTCTTTTTAGAGTAGTCATTGATTAGTTGTCATTGGGTTTTGTCTCCATTGTTTTTTTTAAATATTTTTATTGATTTTTACAGAGAGGAAGGGAGAGGGATAGAGAGTTAGAAACATCAATCAGCTGCCTACTGCATGCCCCCTCCTGGGGACTGAGCCTGCAACCAAGGTACATGCCCTTGACTGGGATGGAATGGAACCCGGGACCCTTCAGTCTGCAGGCCCATACTTTAGCCACTGAGCCAAACCAGTTAGGGCTGTCTCCGTTGTTGAGACTGGCTCTGTTCTGACTGGTTTGCTTTCTTTGGGCCTGTCTGAGAAGAGAGAGTTTACTAGTGTTCTTAACTGCAGAGCCAAGCCTTAATGCCAAAAAGGGCAAATGACATTAAAAAAAAGACTCAATCTAGTATTTGCTAATTCTTGTTCATTTGTCTTGGTACAGACACTTAGAACCAGGGAACAACAGAATGTTAGAGTGGAGACTGAGGAGCAGCCTTTCTATCCCCTCTACTGGCTGTACATAATTTTTTCATTTATAAGGAAAGCATCTTTATTGAGTCTCATGGCAAGAGGGTATGGAATGGAATGTATATTCTTACAAAGTAGATAAAACAGTTGATTGATTATAGAGCAATGTCAAGGAGAAAATTGGCAACACTGCTTAACTGCCAAGATTCTTATATTTGAGTATTTTGAGAGGTTGCAACATGGGGGTAGCTGGTTTTATATGTTTGTTTTGTTTTGTTAGCATCTATTTATTCGCTCACAATAATACACAGCCCCTGGATGGGGAAGGGGCAGAAAGGGCCATGACAAGGTGGGATGGGAGGGGTGGAGGTGTCTGCTTCCATGGGGGCAACTTTTTAAAATAAGTCTGCGGGCTCTACTAGGAAGCTGGGTAGGTTGCATGAGGTATGCTCATCAATTTTCATTTTGCAGCTATGGAGACTGCCAACTTGGAGGAAGAGAAATGGCATATCCTATGTTGCTTACTTATTTATTCTTTCAAATTTAGTTTTTATCAAAATTCTTGGTTCTTAGCAGCAGCTAGATAGGCAGGACTAGAGGTGGGAAGGAAAACAGGGGCCTTGTTGGTCATGAGTGGTCAACTCTCTCATTTTCCTCCTACTTCTTTGGCCACCCTCTTAGTCTTTGATTCTAGGCTAGACTCATATACCATTCCATCTCAGCTTAGGCTCAGATCACAACCCCTAGCACAGTGACAGATGAACTGCTACAGGCCTGGAGTCTGGGAGTTGGTGGGTGGGTAGGAAGCACCCAACATTTTCAGGTCTGCCTTGGTTGTTAGGGGTCTTTCTCCTCCCACCTCCTTTGCACCTTCCCTCTTTCTAATTCTGAATGTGTAAGTGTCAAGGTTTATAGGCAAATCAAAGCAATGTTTAATGTACAGAGCGCTTTCTAGCTACTAGGCACTGGGGATGTGGGCGCATAGCAGCCTTGTCTTCCACATTTGTCTCCTCCCACTGCCTCCACATGAAAAGTAGTAAAGGACAAGGGCTCCCCTCTGCCTCAGGCAGTGTTCTGCTCCAGAATCCAGTGACTTTCTATTGCCCCTTAGGCCAAGTTAAATCCTTTAGTAAGTTTCTTCATATCAATCTCTGCCTATAAGCCATCTTATTTTAGTCATTCACTACATTTTTCTGAGTCTCTACTGTGTGACAGTTCCTGGACTTGGCCCGGGGCATACAGAAGTGAGCAGACAAACATGGTTCTTAACCTCATGGAGCTAACAGTGTAGTGGGAGAGACTATTATTACAATCAAAAAATTATTATTATAAATGAAGATAATTGTGTGGAGGTTGTGCTGGAGGGTGATGTGGGAGCACAGGACAGGACCCTTTACCTTGGTTGCTTGCCTGTCCCGGAAAGCTTGGCTGGAGTGTGGCACTTCTACAACCCCAACTCTCCTGCCACAGACCAGAACCAGGCCGCTGTGCTCTACTCCCAGAGGCTCTCTACATCCAGGCTTGCCTCTCACTCGAGGTCCTTTCTTACTGGGAAGACACTGCAGATAGGAAGGCAAAAACTTATATATTCCCTTGACTTCTACCACGGCACATGCAGTCCTGACCTAATCCTGGGAAGGGAGGAGGGGCTCTGTTCTGAGATGGCCCCATTGCAAGTCCTTGATGTTTCCTTGATGAAAGCCAGGGCCAGGGCATTGAGGAGGCTGGAGTGAGCAGACTCAGTTAGGGGGAAGGGCGTGAGGCCAAGGCTGATTTACTTCGAGTTGAGCTTGTTATTATAGAGCCCTGAAAGATTCATCAGCTTCAGGAATTAGAGTAGTGAGGGCAGCTCAGCCGCCAGGCCTGACCCTCAGCAGGGAAGCTCTGAGCATACAGTCTCCTTCAATCTGCTCATACCTCATTTCTTTTTTTCCAGAAAGGAGATCAGTCTAAACAGCCCATAGGTCAAGGAAAAGTATCCCTGGAGAGTCCAGCTAAATCCCTACTTCCTGCCAGTTACTCTCTTGGCTCAGGTTTGAGTTCACCAAACAGAGAATTTCGGGTCCTCACTCTGCAACTGAATTTTACAGTTCAGAAAAGGGGTTGCCTTTTGCTCATTTACTTATTCTTATTTTAGTTAGAACCCAACTTTCCTAGTATCCACATTCCAATTTACTGAACAAGGAACACATATTTACTGTGAAGGGTAATCAAATTATTCTTAACTAGTTGTGGAGACTTCTTGAGCAGTTTAAGGGACAATTCTCTAAAGGAATGAATGAAATCAGGCCACACTCAGGCTTATTAGTGCAAACACACATATCCTGTTCAAGGTATTATACTAATCCTACCTAATAAAAGAATAATATGCAAATTGACCACACCTTTGCCACGCCCAAGCCACACCCATCAGCCAATCAGGGCGAATATGCAAATTAATCCAACCAAGATGGCGGTTAATTTGTATACATAGGCGCCCTGAGTGGACCCCCTGCGACAGATCGCTGGGGTCCGCTCTGGCACCAGGCCGAAAGCTCAACCCTGGCGGAGGCTTTCGGCCTGGTGCACGAGCACACCCACTTCGATTTATCACAGGGAGCTGGGTGTCCGGTGGAGGCTTTCTGCCTGGTGCTGGACCAGACACCCTGCAATCAATCGCAGGGAGCTGGGGGTTGTTTCAGCCTGGTGCTTTAGGCTTTAGGCGTGCCAGGGGGGTGGAACCCCTCCCTAAGCCTAAAGCCTGGGGTGGAGGCTTTAGGCTTGGGGAAGTGCTGGGGAGAACCCCTTCCCAAGCCTAAAGCCTGGGGTGGAGGCTTTAGGCTTGGGAAGGGGCTGAGCCTGGGATCGGAGGTTCCAGGTGGGGGGTTGAGGGGACGACCCCTTCCCAAGCCTAAACCTGGGGTGGAGGCTTTAAGCTTGGGGAGGTGCCGAGCCTGTGATCAGAGGTTCTGGGGGGAGGGAGACCCCTTCTCAAGCCTAAAGCCTGGGACACTGGCTTTAGGCTTAGGAAGGGGCCAAGCCTATGATCAGAGGTGCCAGGGGGGAACCCCTTCCCAAGCCTAAAGCCTGGGGCGGAGGCTTTTGGCTTGGGAAGGGGCTGAGCTTGGGATCGGAGGGAAGGGGAAAATATCAATGGAAACATAGCCTTAGGTGAGGATAAAAAGAAAAAGAAAGAAAGAAATGTCATATCCTATGAAAGACACATCTTGAAAATGCTTAAAGAAAGTTGTCATTTTTTCAGGGTGAAGGGACTGGAGTCCGTGTTGATGAAAATACCTTGGCGGCTGTGGTGACTGGCAGTGGCTGCAGCAGTGGGGTGATGGGGCTGGCACCTTCCCCTGATCAGCCCGATTGCCTCAAGCAAAGGGAGGCCAGACTGAGGCTTAGGTCTGCTCCCAATGGGGAGCTGGCTTAAGCCATCCATAGGACATCCCCTGAGGGCTCCCAGTATGTGAGAGGGGACAGGCTGGGCTAAGGGCCCCTAGTAGATTATAAGGGACTAGAAGCCCGTTGCATGAAGTTTCGTGCAATAGACTTTCATCTGGCTGCCGGCACCAGTTTTCCGCCAGCAGCAGTTTTCCTCTGGCCACCCGCAGATCAGAACGCCTCCCGCCAGCGCGATCTGCTACCCCGAGAGGAACTCTGATCGGGAGGCGCTCTGGCGGGTGGCCAGAGGAAAACTGCTGCTGGCGGAAAACTGGTGCCGGCAGCCACGCAATCAGCCACCCCAAGTTCCGCCACCAGAGTCTTCCGCCGGCCCCATGGGTCCTTCCACAGCGTGGGCAGTTTAGGCCGGTGGGAGGAGCGGGGGTCGGGGACTCGCGAGTCCCCTCCCCCCGCTCCTACCGCCGGCCAATCGGCCACCCTGAGTCCCGCCCCCCGCGCCTCCAGCCGGCCCAATCATGGGCGTAGCGGAGTGATGCAATTTGCATATTACCTTTTTATTATGTAGGATTACAAGGATTGGACCATTTTTAGGAGAAAAGATGAGAAAATTACTAGAAAGAAGAAATGGAACCAGAGGAGAATCAGATGGGAGCTCGGTGTGTTGAAAATAAGTGTGCTGAGTGGAAACTCTCCAAGTGCACAGGGACATATAACCAGGCACTCTGGCTTTCTGAGGACACTAGTGTTCCCCTCTCCTCACCTACAATGGAAAGAAATCAGGATGCGACCACAGGATTTCCAGCACTGAAAGCACACCCTGGCTCTTGTACCGCTTCTGCAGCAAGCATCCCAGGAGCCCAGTGCCACCAGGCTCTGGGCTCTCTTTTTGCCTAAAAGGTGGGGTGATGTCTCTCCATTGGAACTGAGTGTGCTATTCCTGAGAACGGGTTTGTTTTCATTCATTCATTCCAGAGCCTTTACAGCAGTGCAAGCATTTTGGGACTCCCCAGAGACACTGTCCTCCTGAGTAGAGTAGTGAAGTAAGATACTTGGTTCTTTCCCCCTCATTTCCAAGCTCCCCTCACCCTAGTCTAAGCCTGTGTGTGACAATGAATACACGTTTGGGGAAGGAAAGCTAGATGAATGAAGGGCGACTGTTCAGCCAGCCTCCACTGGTTTCTCGCAGGTGTGAGCGCCCGGTGCGCTTGAATTTTTATTATTTACAAATAAAAGGTTTAAGTAAAAAAAAAAACAAAAAAAACCCCCCCACACAACAACAACAAAACAAGAAGAAAAAAAAAGCAGAAAACAACTTTATCTGTTCCAGGAGAGCGCGGGCACACATATTGCACCGAACGTCATACACACACACACACACCCCACTCACGAGGACATACATTCCTTCTTTAAACGCTCCAGCTCACTCTTTTTACTCCTACTTCTTTCCCTGACAAGCGTTAATCTGCGAATCTCCGACCGGAAAAAAAAAAGTGGGTGGGGGGATCCTGAAGTAGCAAAGGGAGGAGGAGGTGGAGAAAGGCGGGGAGGAGGAGGAGGAGCCCAGCGAACCAGAGTCAGAGGGACTGGTGGCTCAGGCGAGTGTGCAGCCCTGGAGAGAGCCGGCGCTCCAGGCTGGGAGCCCGTCTGCCAATACCGCCCCCCCCCCCCCCCCCCCCCGCCCCACCTGGAGTCTCCCGAGCCAGCCCGCTCGTCGGCCCGGGTCCCCGGGCCTGCTACACTCTGAGCTGGGGCTGCCGCTCTGGGGCGCCAGGGCCAAGGGCGCCGCTTGTGGTGAGCCCGACGCACCGCCAGGCTAGTTCCCCGCGATCGGGATGCCGTTCTACAGGCGCACGGTGGTGCCCCAGCGCCTGTGCCCCCGCAACCCGCCGCAGCCGCTGACGGAGCTCCGCGACGTGAGTCATCTGGCCACGCTCAGCTTGCTCCGGCAGCTCGCTGACCTCTGTGGCCACTCGCTGGCTTTGCTCGAGGACCTCGAGGGGCACCTGCTGGTCCTGGGGCGCCGCACCGACAGCCTGGCCCGGCGCATCGTGCGCCTTCGCCGCCGCCTTCCCTGCCGCCTGCTTGGCCCGGAGGATGACCAGGATGAGCTAGGTAATAGCGCTCCGGAGGCTAGCCGCCCCGCGATTACCCCGCCTCTAGGGGCGCCAATGAGCGAGCCCCGGCTCAGGGCCCACCCTTCCTTTCTCCCCCCCCCCCCCCCCCGCTCCTCCCCTTTCCTTTTCTCTCTTCCCCTCAGGGAGTAAGGGGATTCCGTTTCTCTGACTCCCCACCCACCGCTCTCCCGCTGTAACTTCCTGCTCGTGGGCCCGGCTGCACGGTCCTGAGTGGACCTGTGCCATCGGGGCTCCTGACCCTAGGGTTGGCGGCCGCCTCCCAGGGAACTGAAGGAGGAAGGCGGGGGTGGGTGGGGTGGGTGGGAGCCACTGTGTCCGGGACAGCTTCAGCGACGCCCCCAGGCCCGAGGGGTCCTCATCTTCGAGGCTTTGGGAACCAAATGGCCGCGCTGGTGGAGTCTTTGCTCCAGTCCTGGAGCTCGACCCTTTCGGAAAGCGCTCCCCAGCCTCTGGCCACCTACATGACCGCAGGAGCTTGGTGGCGGTGCCTACCGGCTTTAAACTTGTGCAACTTCCTGCTTGAGTGTGATCACGGCTCGCACTCAGAGGTGTGTCTTGAGCGCCCACCCGCCGGCTTCTTCACCGCCCCCCCCCCTCCGCCAAATCCCGAGTTTAAGCGGCTGCGCTAGGAGTGGCCTGAGAAGGGTGGGAGGGAAAAAAAGACTGTCCCTTGCTTCTCTGATCCCCTACCCCTGTTCACAGATTTGCTTGAGAGAACCATTTAAAGCAACCGTCATCGGTTTCGTGATTGTTTTAGGAATCAGCCATTCCTGAGAAACCTGGTGGTGCCCCCGTTGAGTATGCAGAACCCATGAGAGGGTAGGAGGGCAATTCGAACCCTTGTCCTTTATTACTTTGGACCCTAACACTTTGCATGGGGAATCCTCTCTCCATGGAAATGCCTTTTGCTGAGAGCAAGGGGGCTGAATATGCTGGAAATGCTGACCACAGCTGGGCATGTCAAGTACCAGGGCCAATTGGCACCATCAGAAAGTTAGGGGAGAGCAGTGCGGTCAGAAAGTTTCAAATGGGGGCAGAAGATGGCTACTGGCTGACTTTTGAGTGCAAGTCTCCAGCTGTCTTGGGAAAGAATTGCCTGGGTCAACCTCTGCCCATTGCAGACTTCACCTTGCCCTTGCCCCCTCCAATAGGACAGGAGTCAGAGGCCCTGGCACTCTTCTTCAAAAAGGAATTTGACCTTTAAGGTAGATGGTGAAGGGCACTGGTGGAGAAAAATGAACCAGATCTTGTGGGAAAAGGAAGGTGGAAGATACAGATGACTGCCAGATGGAATGTAGACATGGGACCAAAAACCTCTGCATGGCAGGGGACCAGGAAAGCTGAGGACCTAAGTCTGGTTAGTTCTCAGTTAACAAAGAAGGTAAGAATATCATTGTTAATTTTTTTAAATTTATTTTTTGCTGGAGTCCCACTGACTACCAGGTTAGCCTAGGTCCTCGACTCCTCCACAGCCAAGATATCCCGCCCTAGGAGAAATCTGATAAGTCTGCTTGGGGAGTAGTTTTTAAAATCCACACCTCACAGAGAGCCACCTACAGAGTTTAGCAGGTTAAGTTAAGGACAGGGAAGAGGTTGTGTGCTTCCAACTTGTACCTTTCTGGCTGTTAATTGGAGAGCCTTTCCATATGAGGGAAGGCCTGGCTTCACCAAGTCGCCTTGGGACCTAACCCTTTCCAGTGACCTGCTGGATTAGAAAGAGATAGCTTTATGCAGTGGATGTCTTTTTATTATTATTTTTTAATTCTCACCCAATGATGTGTTTTTATTGATTTTTTTAGAGAGAGAAGAAGGGGAGGAAGAGAGAGAGAGAGACATTGATGTGAGAGAGAAACATCCATCAGTTACCTACCGCAAGTGTCCCTCGGGGGATCAAATCGAACCCGTTACCTTTTGGTGCATGGGACAACGTAGATATATTTTATTTATTTTTTTTACAAAAATTTCTTTTCCATTTACTCAATTCATCATTTTTTAACATCTTATCACATTTGCTTTTTTAAAAAACCTTTATTGTTGAGGGTATTATAGATGTCCCCCATTTTCCCCCCATTGCTCCCCTCCACCCAGTTCCTAGCCCACCCCAGGCCTTCACCACCCTATTGTCTGTGCCCATAGGTAATGCATATATGCATATAAATTCTTTGGTTAATCTCTTTCTGGTCCCCCTCCCCCTTCTCTCTGAGATTCATCAGTCTGTTCCATGTTTCCATGCCTCTAGTTCTATTTTATTCATCAATTTATTTTGTTCATTAGATTCCTTGTTCATTTATTTTGATTTTTAAATTCAATTGATAAGTATGCATTTATTGCCATTTTATTGTTCATATTTTTGATCTTTTATTTCTTCTTAAAGAAGACCCTTTAACATGTAATAATGGTTTGTGGTGATGAGCTCCTTTAGCTTTTCCTTGTCTGGGAAGCTCTTTATCTGACCTTCAATTCTAAATGATAGCTTTGCTGGGTAGAGTAATCTTGGTTGTAGGTACTTACTATTCATTACTTTGAATGTTTCTTGTCACACCCTTCTGGCCTGCAAAGTTTCTGTTGAGAAACCAGCTGACAATCATATGGGCGCTGCCTTGTAGGTAACTAACTGCTTTTCTCTTGCTGCTTTTAAAGTTCTCTTTTTGTCTTTAACCTTTGGCATTTTAATTATGATGAGTCTTGGTGTGGGCCTCTTTGGGTTCATCTTGTTTGGGACTCTCTGTGCTTCATGGGCTTATATGTCTATTTCTTTTATCAGGTAAGGGAAGTTTTGTGTCATTATTTTTTCAAATAGGTTTTCCATTTATTGCTCCCTCTCTTCTCCTTCTGGTACCCCCATGAGGCAAATGTTGGTATGCTTGAAGTTGTCCCAGAGACTCCTTACATTATTTTCATATTTTTGTATTCTTTTTTCTTTTTGCTGTTCTGATTGGGTGTTTTTTGCTTTCTTATATTCCAAATTCTTGATTTGATTCTTGGCATCCTCTACTTGACTGTTGATCCCTTGTAAATTATTCATTATTTCAGTTAATGTATGCTTCATTTCTGACTGATCCTTTTTTGTTGTTGTTGATGTTCTAAGTTCCTTAACATCATTATTTCAGTTAGTGTATGCTTCATTTCTGACTGATCCTTTTTTGTTGTTGTTGATGTTCTTAGTTCCTTAACATCATTATTTCAGTTAGTGTATGCTTCATTTCTGACTGATCCTTTTTTGTTGTTGTTGATGTTTTAAGTTCCTTAACATTCTCACTAAATTCCCTGAAGTGCTCATTGAATTTCTTGAGCATCCATATAACCATTGTTTTGAACTCTGTATCTGGTAGTTTTCTTGCTTCCATTTCATTTAGTTCTTTTTTTCTGGAGATTTTGTAAGTTCTTTCATTTGTGACATGTTTGTCTCCACATTTTGGTTGCTTCCCTGTGTTTGTTTCTATGTATTAGGTAGATCTGCTATGTGTCTATGTCTCTCAGAGTTGGTAGAGTTGCTTTGTGTAATAGGTGTCCTGTAGGATCCAGTGGCTCAGCCTCTCCGGTCACCTGAGCTGGGCACTCCAGGTGCACCCCTGTGTGAGCTGTGTGCACTGTCATATTGTAGTTGAACCATGATTTATGTTGGTGTCACTGGGAGGGATTGACCCCCCAGGACAATCAGTTGTGTGGATCAGCTGAGACTACAGCTGAAGAGCTGCTGTGCAGGAGCCATCCCTATGGAGATGGACTTGCTTCAATGGGGCTTTGGTGCTCACTGAGTTGCACCTGGAGTGTGTCACTCACAGAAGTAGTAGGGTTGTAATCCAGTGTGGTTGAAGTTGACCAACTTGTTGCACTGGCTCTGGGGCCTCCCAAGAGGTGCAAAATCAGCCTCTGCCTGTACCCTGCCTCATCATGAGTTACAAAACAATCTTCAGATGGCTGTTCCTTGTGTTGAGCTTGGAGGTTCCCAGGAGAGGCCAAGCTGTGAACCAGGGTGGGCTGCCACTAGTGCTGGGCCTGGGGACATTTATTGAGATATATGGGGCATGCTGATGCCAGCTGCTGCTTGTTTGAGAGATTTTAGGAAAGTCCAAAGCATGAGACAAGAGAAGCCAGTTGTATGGAAAAGGCACTGGAAATAACTGGGATGAGCCTGTAAGTAGGGAGGTACAGGATCTCAGGGAATCACCAGGGTGGGGCAAAAAGTGTGAGCCAGGTTGATGGAGATTCAGCAGCCTGTCAGCTCTGTGGCAGGAAGGGCTCAGCAAAGGAATCTTGGCCTCTGCCAGCACTTTTGTCCAGGAGAAAGCTACCCCTCAGTTCTTTCCCTCATGCCAGACAATTTAGTTCCTCCACTTATGTCCCTGGATCCTTTCAAGCTGCTGCCCCAGTGCTGGAGCTCAAGTAAGTCCATGTGGGGGCCTTTTTAAGAGGAACTGCCTGGGACTCCAACAGTCTCTGTCTCACACAGCCACACTTCCTGCTGGTTTTTACAGCCAGAAGTTGTGGGGACTTTTCTTCCAGGCACTGAAACCCTGTGCTAGGGTCCTAGTGTGGGACAGGGACTGCTTGTTTTGCAGGAAAACCTCCACAGCCAAGATATCCCTCCTGATTTTAAACTGCCACAGGTGGATGTGGGACCAGCCAGGTTCCACAATTCCGCCCTGCATGTCCTCCTCTCCTACCAGTCTTGATGTGCTTCTTTTTTAATTCCCTAGTTGTTTTAGGAATTATGTTCCACTAAATTTCAGGTGGTCCTGGATGATGGTTGTTCTGTATTTTAGTTGTAAGTTTTGATGTGGTTGTGGGAGGTGGCGAGTACCATGTTTTCCTATGCCACCATCTTGACCCAAAGGTCGAGGGAGCAATTTTTAGAATAAATTGCATTGGTTTGGTTTCTTTGGAGTTTTCAAGAGCTGAGAAAGTAGCCATCTTTCATCTTTGGTATAGGCACTTGCCTTTGATAATGTACTTGTCTCTGGGCTCAGAGGCACTGAGCAGTCTGCTGCATAAATAGACCACAGCTACCTTAATTTGGCAAGAAGGTCTGGTTTTCCATTTTCTGGTCTAATGCCCTACCTTAGACTCGCCTTGAGGTTCCCTCTGCACACTTTCCCCTTCAGGAGCTTTGAGTGTGTAGCACTTAAATTAGGCCTTCTCAGCAATGATCTAAGCATAAATGCCAAATGCAAAGAGAATTGGGGAGCATAATCAGTGTACCATCTGGCTGCCTCTTTGTCGAACTGACATAAGCTTCAAAAAGGTGTTCATCCCAGCTGGTGTGGCTCAGTGGTTGAACATCAACCTATGAACCAGGAGGTCACGGTTTGATTCCCGGTCAGGGTGCATGCCTGGATTGTGGGCTCGATTCCCAGTGTGGGGCATGCAGGAGGCAGCCGATCAATGATTCTCTCCCATTGTTGATGTTTCTATCTCTCTCTCCGTTTCCCTTTCTATCTGAAATCAATAAAAATTATTTTTAAAAAAAGGTGTTTAGCAGGCTGTATATTATATTTGACCCCAAATAAATATCCTTTTTTTTTCTTTTTTACCATTGTCAGGTCTTGCCCTTTTTTCTTCTCTGTATCTTTCCTCCTAGCACTTTTACTCCTTTAATAACCATTTTGCTGGTGGTCAGCACTCCCAGTCAGCATTTTACCCTATATCTTTTATTTGGCTAGGTTCCCCCCAAATTTTTTCTCTACCTAATTCTTCACCACGGAGGCAGGAAGGATGTGGGAAGGAGAGAAGAAAGTTTGGAAGCAACATGGCCGTGGTGAATGACACCTAACAGGACAGCAGCTTGTAGCCTCTCTGCAGGGACAGCTTGGTTACTACTACAGACTGAGTAATGGCAAGTCAGGCTGGCCCATAGCCTTGAAGCTTTTGGCAACCAGACTGCAGGCTGGTTTGGGGCCCAGAAGGTAGAGGGGAGGATAGTGAGAGGAGAAGGAGAGAGACAGAAAAATAGAAAGTTGATGCTAAAGGAGTCCAAAGTGCTCCTCTACGTAATCAGGGGTCATGCCTTCACCATCTTCAAGGTTACAGGGGTAGAACTTGGGCTGGGCTGGTTGCCTGGCAACACCCTGTCCTCCACTGAAAGCTGTTTTTCTGTAACTTGAACCCCTTTGAGACTGCCTTAGAAGCTCTTATAACTGGCATGGGGTGAGAGGAGAGGGAGTGCTACAGGACTGTACTGGGCTCCTCTAGTTGTAGGTCTGTGGCTGCTGCCAAATCCTTGGCATGGCCCTTCTTATAAGTTGAGTGTTTCCTTATATCTTGCTTTGCATGTGACCTTTTTTATTGCATTCGTGTCCTGTACTCTGCACTCTTCATCTCAAGAATGGTATGGTCAAAACCAGTGGGAAATAGCTCCCTGCCTGCTGCCATATGCTGAATCAATCCAAGCTCTCCAATTCCTCCCTTGGAGATCTATTTAATGTTTGTAGGTGCTTGGATGATAATTACAAAAGCAATCAGACTATTGGCCCAGGGGTATAATATCTCCTGTGTGAGCAAGGAAGTCACTGAAGTCACTAATCAACTCTAGGTATGTTTAATAACACTGGGGAGCTATCATGCTACACTAGCCCATGAACTTGTTGTGGGAAGGATGTTCTCTTCCTCTTGCAATTATTTTGGCTTGAATACTGCCAGTTGGATTGATGGTGGAAACTCCCTCTTCATTTTTATGTCAAATTCCTGTCTCTTGATTTTCCAACTTTGTGGCAACTCTGGCTCCAAATTATAAAGGACAGATGGTTTATTTATGTTTAAATCTTAATTCCAGTGAGAGGGGAAACCATTGTAAATCTATATGGAGATGAAACACTGAAAGCTGCACCTGTAGACTATTTTAAATGAAGGGTTGCAGACCCTAAATCTGACCGTCATTGCTCCTGAGGAGGAGCATGGCCTTCTTGAGTCAGATAGAGCAGGGGGAGATTTTGGGGACTTGCAACAGTGGTTTGACAGAGTGAGGGGCGCAGTACCATTTTCTTTTGAATACCATGAAATTTCTGGTCTGCTTCATGGTATTTCCATGTGTTGAAAACATATTTCTGGGAAATGTGAACACCAAAATGCCCACTAGAATATCCTCCACGTTAGAAACAAGAAATTAATTTTCTCCTATTTTAGACACATGAACAGCTAAAGCGATAAAAGTGTCAGGATGACAGAATAGTAGAGAAATAGGAGAAGATACAAGTTATGGCTCTTTGGCTCAACATTAACCTTTATGAAGTTGATTAGGTGTCAGGAGGAGAGTAATGAATTTAAATCATTTGTCCCTGTACTTCTTTGGCTTGGGTGGAGTTGTTTATACTACATGGTACCGAAAACACTTGAATACCGAGTCCCAGAAAAGGGGAGGGACTTGTCCAAAGGCACCCAGCTGGATCAAGATCTTTAGTAGCCCTAAGGGCTAAAAAAACTATAGTGAATTGGCCTAGGTGTGTCTTAATGTCTATAGGGGAATGTGGCACTGGCTAGGTCACATAGCAGGTCAGTGGCAGGAGGCTTTGATCTAGAAACCAGGCCTTCTGACATACACAGTGGTGCTCTGCCCTCTGAAGTGATGCTAAGTTCAAAGTCAGTCATTCATTGAGAATCACTGCCCTGGCATTTTTTTTTTCTAGCTGGAACTTATCCAGGATGAGAAAAGACTCCTTACTTTTGGGAACTATGGGATGCTCTAAAGTACAGAGCCCCTATGATTTCTGGTGTTGGGACTTGGGGAGTGAGCTGGAGGTGGAGAGGAGGAAGGCCAACCTTGTATCACGTAGAGAATAGATGTGAGGCAACAGGCTCCCTTCTTAAAACAAAGCACAGTCTCCTTTAAGTGGGAAATAGTTTTGGAAAAACAATCTTCAGGTGAGAATGGGTGGCTGGATCAGTGACCCTGATACTGTTCTCTGAAGGTTACTTATAATCCTTTTGTCATCTTTATATCTGCTAGTCTCCTTTATAGCTTTTAATTCAATTGTGGACACTCCTTGTCACACAACCACATCCTGACTGTTTTCTGTTATTATAGCAGAGTCTGGTTGGCATTTCCAAATGCACTTTTAATAAAAACCAAAGAGAATGAGAAAGTAAAATTATTAACAAAAATGTATTTAGCATATACATTTTAAAGTATGGATTTATTATTTTTTTCAAAGCTTAAGTAGCTTAATAGGCTTATAAGCTTTGTTGCTTGATGTACCCTTTCTGAGGGCCTCAAATCACCTTGTCCTCATAATTACTTTCTAGCCTTGAAGAGAGGGTAAAACTTTGTCTGGACCCTGTCTCCAACCCTCTCACCCTTGTGTTGAGTGCTAGAGACCAGAGGTAAATCAGATCCAGTCTTTCCCAGTCTGCAGGGGTGGGGGACAACTGACAACCGGAACCAGACCCCAGTCCATACCCCAGAGGATTTTCCAATCAGTCTGGTTTGGGTCCGAGGATGGAATTTGGACTTTTATAGTCCCCTATGACAAAAACAATGACAGAATCCTACTGTGAATTCAGCGATGCAATTACATGAATTCATAGATTTGAAATTGATTAATTTCTCTTCACACATAGGCAGGGTAGTGCTTACTCAGTATATGAACAGTGCTTGGTAGATCTGCAGACTCATGGACTTAGTGTGCTAACTCCATGGCCCTCTGGAGTCTTTTACTTTCCGTTGGGAACTACTGGCCTAACTTTCCTGTTTTGAGCTATCATCTCTTTCCTGCTTGGCAGAATTCCATGATTTCACTTAGATAAGGCGTCACTGAAGTTTTCAAGTTAGAGTGCACTGGATGGCAATATATTAATGGACAAGACTATGTTAATAATGTCACAAACAGGAGGTGTATTGACTAAGTGCACGAGCAGGCTTGCAGCAAGGTTTTTTTTTGTGTGCAGCAGTGGGTATGATTGTTTGCAATACCACTAAGTGTCAGTCTTTTACCTTGGGAGGTTTGAGCCATTTGACAGTATTCGATCCTTTCCTCCTCCCTTTCTTCCCTTCCTCCCTCTTTTTCTAAAATGTAAGTTCCTCAATGGAATGTAAGCTTTTTGAGGGAAGAGATCATTATCTGTTTTTACTGCTGTATTTCCAGATACTAAAATGGTACTAGGCTCCTAGCAGGCACTTAGTAAATACTTAAGTTCAATTCCTCCCTTTTTTGTAGTCATCACACATTTATTGACCACTTGACTCTGGCCTGGCCCTGTGCTGGTTTCTGGGGATATAGAGCCAAACTAGAATGTAGCCCCACAGTCCAGTGGGGAGAGCAGCGAATCATCGTACTGATGTGGAGACAAGCCTGGGGGTCAAGGGAAGGCAGAGGAGGTGCACTTGACTCAGCCCGGAGGCTTGGAAAAGCTTCCAGGAGGATGTGATGTCTGAATTCTGAAGGATGATCTGGAGTCAGCCAGTTGAAGAAGGAGAGGGAGGGAATTCCTGACTCAGGAAGCAACCTGCACAAGGCCTGGCTAGTGTGGGGAGGGATCTAACAAGTGATTCAGGAGGAGAGGGTACAAGGTGCCTCCTGACTCAAAATGAGCCCTCAAGGTGGATGTGGGGTGGGGAGGCTTTTATATCCTATTTGCTGGCTAAGGAGGTGGATACTGGAGTCTTGGGAAGGTTAAAATGAAGTTATAATAGTAATTGCAGATTTTCTTGATCTACTAGTACATTCAAATTTTCATTAACCTTGGTCTGATGAAACCTGGGTGACCTTGGCCTCCTTGCTTTGCAGAGCCAAGTCCTCACCCCCCTGTCCCCCGCCCCCCAACCCCCATCAAGAAGTCCGGGCCTGGAAGGGCTCCAAACCATAGTGAGAAAGAAGGAAAAAGAAAGCAAGATCTACCTGCCTGTATGTCCCTGGCTGTGTGTATCCAGTTGTACTCCAAAGCTAAATATATTATTCATGCTCCTGCCTTTTTTGTGAGTGGGCCATTTGATTGTCATTTTATTTTTTCTTTCTATATTGCATAGATTCTTAAAAATGATCTGTAATTCATCTAGGGGAAAATCAGAAAACTATTTTTTTCTTTAGAAAATGGACTCGAAGAGATGACTTTAAAAAGTGATTTAGCTTTTTTTATTTTAACTGAAATTACTTGCCTCTGAGAACAGTGTAATTATCTGCCTGGCAATTTATAGTCTGAATCTCAGGATCTGCAAAATAGTCAAACTCATATTATCCTTCCCGGCTATCAAGCTCTGAAGGGAGTGAGGTTTTCATCAACAGGCCTCAGCGCTCTCTGCTCTTGCATAAGGCTGTGTGTCACAGTTGTCAGCAACTCCAGCAGTGTTGTTATATACTATTGTCCCCCTTGACTCAGTAAATCCACTTTCAGGACCTTATGCTAAAGAAATAATTAGATACTGTGGGGAAATGTTTGAGGATGCTCACTGCTTTTTTTGGAGATATATACAATTTTTATTGATTTCAGAGAGGAAGGGAGAGGAAGGGAGAGAATCATTGATCAGCTGCCTCCTGCATGCCCCCCACTGGGGAGACCTCCTGGTTCATAGATTGATGCTCAACCACTGAGCAACACTGGCCAGGCTGGTTATTTATATTAATAAAAAGAATGAAAATAAGTTAAACACTGAAAAGCAGGGTGTGGTTATATAAATTTTGACAGGTCTATGTGATAGGATACTATACAGTTAAGAAAATTCATGCTCGAAACAAATATATAAGGATATGTGGAAATGCACAAAATAACGCTAAGTGAAAAATCTGGGTATAAAATTGCATGTAATAAAATATTATCCAAAATAAAGCACGCACATATAAAAAAGAAACTGGAGGGGTATATACCAAAATGTTCACAGTGGTTCTCTCAGGGTGATAACAATTAATCACAATGATAACTAGGACATCTTTATGGGATTATGGGAGTGGGTGTTTTTCTTAATTTCTTTATTGATTAAGGTATCACATATTTGTCCTCATCCCCCCATTCCCATCCAACCCTCCTCCCCACACGTGCCCCCACCCCCCTGTTGTCCTTAACTGCTGGTTAGGCTCATATGTTTGCACACAAGTCCTTTGGTTGATCTCTCCCCTTTACCCCCACTCTCCCCTACCCTCCCTCTGAGGCCCGACAGTCTGATCCATGACTCCTTGTTTCTGGGTCTGTTCTTGTTCATCCGTCTATGTTGTTCATTATTTCCCCTAGATGAGTGAGATCATGTGCTATTAGAAATATACTTATAAGAACCGAAAATGAGACAAGCAATAATGGTTATGGTGACAGGCAAATGAATCAGTCTGTGGTGAGTTTCTTTCTGGGCCAACAGTTCTTTTGAGACCCAATTTCAATGTCCACCAGTTCCTTATGTGTACATGTCAGCACTGACATTACAGTTCTGGATGGTGGACAAATGGTGGTAATGCAGGTCCGACTCTCTCTGGTTTGGTCCTGGGCAACCTGCAGTGATGGACAGCTGCTAACTGCTAGTATGGGAAGGCCACATCAGCGTCTTCCATCTCTGGACTGCTTCTCTTCTGTCTTGATGGCTGGAGTAGTCCTGTCGATTCCTCTCTGTTGCTGGAATCCACATGGTCTTGGAGTTGTTTTCTGAAAATATACAAACATATTCTCGACCAAAAGTTAATAAAGGAATATTTTCTATAAATTTGACTTGGGATACTATTTCATTTTTTGCCCAAATAATTTTCCTCTGGCTTGTTTTGACACCTTGTGTGTTTTTCATGGGTGTCTTGCTTTTAGCCTTACAATTAATTTTCTAAAGTATTAATTTTCTAGATGTAATTTACTTACAGGATATTTTTCCTTACATGATATTCTTCTAGTATCCCCTCCTTTTTTGATTTAAATGTTAGGAGGCTTTTGAAAATTTTATAATGTAGTCTTGATGGCTTTTAAATTTTAAATTTTTTCTTACACCTTTTTGTATTTTTTAAAATTTCCTAAATGAACATGCATTGCTTTTAATAAATAGAAAAAACAGTGAATGATATGTTAAGGAAGAGGATCTTGGGAGTTAGAAGCAGCAGCTGTGTTGAATTCTTACTTGCCCAATACTTACTAGCTGCCTCATGTCTCTGAGCCGCAGTCCTATATCTGTAAAAGGGGATTAGGTTAATGGTACAGAGGGTTGTTGTAAGGATCCAAAATAATGTATGTAAAATGCCTGGTGCATATGCCACGATCTCACACACACGATCACTAAATAGTAAGAAGATGGAATTCCATGAAGCCTTCTGAAATCTCTAAATGGGCGTATTGTCAAGGTGAAGTTATAATACGAGTGTTTCCTAGACATCTCTGAGTTGCAGCCACTCTTCCCTTTTCATAAAGAATGCCTGTGAGCTCATGGAGGAGCAGGCAGCATCTAGCTTTTGAGGCTGTCAGCTCATCTCTCCCAACCCTTTGACTCTTCCCTTCATTCTCCCCCACTGACATCTGTTCACTGCCCCACCAACCAAGGGGGAAAACATTCTTTGGAACTGCAGCCGAGGCACCACTGAGAGTCCTGGCAGCTATGAGATGTTTATTGTCACAGGGAATATGTGGTGCTGGATGAACACAGCACCAGCCCGGCTGGGATGCCAAAGAGGGACTAATGAAACAGCACGAGTTGGATGCAGGCCTCACAGCTAGGCAGCCTCCCTGCCTTTGGGCAAGAGCTTTTGTCCAAGTATCCTGCTGGCTCTCTTCCCTCAGGCTGTCTCCATGGATCCTGGCATGGCTCACCAGTTTTATAGAACCAGCTAGGTTTTTGGGTGAAGAAAGACCTCATCAGGCGAAACTTATGGGGACTAATGTTGTTTCAGTGACACTTTTAGCAGTTTGTCTGAGGGTCCAATTGGTCTAACCCTCACCAGCAGGAATATGGAGTAAGCCCTGATCTCACTACCAGGAAGCCTTAAGATCATGGGAACACCTTGGTAGTATCTAAAACATGCCCAAACCACCAAGCAATTCAGTCATCTCCTAGGGTAGAATCCTTTACACCGCTTATCTGATTACATTTAAAAAAAGTTTTTTTTTTAATCTTCACCCGAGGATATGTTTTTTTATTGATGTTAGAGAGAGAGGAAGGGAGAGGGAGAAACATTGATGTGAGCAACATTGATCAGTTGCCTCCTGTATGCACCCTGACCAGGGATTGGGGATCAAACCCGAAATCTAGGTATGTGCCCTGACAACAAATCGACCCCACAACATTTGGTGTACGGGACAATGCTCCAATCAACTGAGCCACCCAGCCAGGGCACATTTTTCATCTTTTAATTATAGCCAAAAGTATAGATCCTGGCTGCAAATCTGAACTACCCACAGAGCTTAAAGAAAATTAATGTTTCCTGGCTGGGTGGCTCAGTTGCTTGGAGCATCGCCCCGTGCAACCAAGCGTTCAATGATTCTCTCTTACATTAATGTTTCTCTCTCTCTCTCTCTCTCTCTCTCTCTCTCTCTCTCTCTCTCTCTCTCATCAATAAACATATCCCTGGGTGAGGATTAAAAAAAAATTTAAATTACTAATGTTGTGGCCCCACCCCATAACAACGAGACAGAATTTCTGGGGGATGAGGCCCAGAAATCAGGATTTTAAAAAGATTCCCAGGTGATTCTAATGTGCAGCCAAGGTTGAGAACCACTGTTAAAGTGTAGAGGGTTAAAGCTGGTAGAGAGCAGTCCAGAGTTTTCCAAATTTACTTGACCACATAATCCTTGAAAATTTATAATGTATTTGTGGATAATGAGCATGAATTATAATGCAGGCTTAGATTAAAATACTAAGTGACAAGAACCATGTTACCAGGCATCCAAGGCATAGGGAGTGCTTCTTGGAACAGAGAGGAAGTCATAAATCATGTGATGGCAGTTTTTAGGGGAACCTGTCTTTGAAGCTGTCCCTGAAGTGTCATCAGGTAACCCCGAACCCTGCTGCCCAGAGAACCAGGCAGCCCAGAAAGAGCAAGATATTGAAAACTTATTTGAAGAAATAACAGAAAACTTTCCCTACCTGGTGAAAGAAATAGACTTACAAGTTCAGGAAGTGCAGAGAACCCCAAATGAGGAATCCAAAGAGGACCACACCAAGACACATCATAATTAAAATGCCAAGGGCAAAAGACAAAGAGAGAATCTTAAAAGCAGCAAGAGAAAAACATTTAGTTACCTACAAGGGAGTACCCATACAACTGTCAGCTTATTTCTCTACAGAAACTATGCAGGCCTACATTTCCAAAAAGCAGGCACCCTGATCCCATCTATCCACAGGGCGCTCCTGGGAGCTGCTGGGAGCCCTTGCTGGGTGAGATTTTGGACAAACAGGGATGCACTCCCCCCAGCAGTAGAAATTCTGAATTCACACATCCTAGACACCTGCCCACAGACACCTCAATTATGTGGCTTCAGTGACAGGACCCTTCAGAGTGCTTCAGTGCGCCTCACTGGCAAACGCACCATGGGTGCCCCTGTGAGCCACCACTGGGAGCGCGCTCCTATCCACCACAGGTGCAGCGGCAAAAGCTGAGTCTGCCCACCCCACAACTACAAATCTCTGGACACCACAGTCACGCCTTTCCAGCGCGCAGGCCTCCTGAGCCCCATCACCCCAACAGACGGTTCCTGGGTGCCACTGTGAGTCCCCGCTGGCACGCGCAATTTCAATCAAGTGCGCAAGACAGCAAAAATTGGGACACTCCCCCTCCACGGCTGATGACTTCTAGACACCACAGTTGTGCCTTTCCAGCTTGTAAACCTACATCAAGAGAACCCAAATAGCTCAAGAAGGGAGCTACGCTAGATTACCAAGCCCAGGAGTCCTGAGAGATCACAATAGTAGCACCATCGCCAAAAGAACCTGGGTAGCAAAACAATCGGATCTACAATTAAAACATTACAGCAAAACATGCAAAGACAAAATCCCCAAAGGAAAGAAAAAGAGGAATCACCAGAAAAAGGAGTTAAATGCAATTGAGGCTAGCAGCATATCAGAGAAAGTATTTAGAGGTATGGTTAAAAAGATGCTGAAATGGCTGGATGACAAATACACACAACTCAATGACAAATACACTCAACTCAATGAGAATTATAAGGAGCTGAATAAAAATGTCATCAACATGAAAAGGAACCAAGAGGAGATGAAGAACGACATAGCTGCAATAAAAAACACAATGGAAGGCTTAAACAGTAGGCTAGAAGAGGCTGAGGACCACATCAGCGAATTAGAAGACACGGTAGGAAAAAAACACACAAACACAGCAGCAACTGGAAAGAAGACTTAAAAAACAAGAAGAGAGCCTAAGAGAGCTTTGAGACAACACAAAACGAAACAACATTCGCATAATAGGGGTACCAGGAGAGAAAGAGAAGCAAGGAATAGAAAACCTGTTTGAAGAAATAATGACAGAAAACTTCCCTGATATTGGCAAGAAAAAAACTGTGCAAGTCCAAGAAGCACATAGAGTCCCAAAGAAGATGAACCCCAAAAGACCGACACCAAGACACATCAGAATTAAATTGGCAAATACCAACGACAAAGTAAGAATCTTAAAGGCTTCCTGAGAGACAGAAAGTTACCTACAATGGCTCTCCTATTATAATATCAACTGATTTCTCAACAGAAACACACCAGGACAGAAGGGAATGGAATGAAATATACAAAGTGATGCAAAGCAAGGGACTGAATCCAAGAATATTATAACCAGCAAGGTTATCATTCAAATTTGAAGGTGGAATCAGAAGTTTCGCAGACAAAAAAGGGCTAAGAGAATTTATTACTACCAAGCCAGCAATGCAAGAAATGCTAAAGGGACTGCTGTAAAAAGAAGAAACAGAAAGGCAAGAAGAAACACAAACATTAAGAATAAATATGACAACAAGCAAGCACTTATCAATGATAACATTAAACATAAATGGATTAAATATACCAGTGAAAAGATACAGGATAGCTGAATTAGAAAAGAAAACATAACCCATATATTTGCAGTCTGCAAGAGACCCACCTCAGAACAAAGATTCACACAGACTGAGAGTGAAGGGATGGAAAAACATTTTTCAGGCAAATGGAAATGAGAAAAAAGCTGGGGTTGCGATACTTATATCTGATAAAATAGACCTCAAAGTAAAGGCCATAACAAGAGATAAGGAAGGCCACTACATAATACTAAAGGGAGAAATTCAACAAGAAGATATAACTCTGGTAAACATATATACACCCAATACAGAAGCACCCAAATACATAAAACAACATCTGGAAGATATAAAGGGAGAGATCAATAGCAATACAGTCATAGTAGGGGACTTTAACACCCCATTGACACCACTGGATAAATCCTCTAAACAAAAAATCAGCAAAGCAACAGCAATCTTAAATGACTTACTAGATCAGATGGACTTAATTGACATCTTCAGAACATTTCACCCCAAAGCCACAGAATATACATTCTTCTCCAGTGCACACAGTACATTTTCAAAGATAGACCACATGTTAGACACAGGCAAAGTCTCTTCAAATTCAAGAAGATAGAAATCAAAAGAAGCATCTTCTCAGACCATAATGGCATAATATTAGAAATCAACTACAATAAACACAATGAAAAAAAAATCAATCACTTGGAGGCTAAATAGCATGATATTAAACAATGACTGGATTACCAAAGAGATATAAGAAGAAATTAAAAGCATCTTGGCAACAAATGACAATGAAAACACAACAATCCAAAATCTATGGGATACAATGAAAGCAGTCCTGAGAGGGAGTTCATAGGTCTACAGGCCTACCTCAAAGAACAAGAAAAAATGGAAATAAATCATCTAACCTTGCAACTTAAAGAACTAGAAAGAGAGCAGCAATAAAAGCCCACAGTAACCAAAAGGAAGGAGATAATAATGATCAGCGCAGAAATAAATGACATAGAGACCAAACAACAACAACAACAACAACAACAACAATACATAAGATCAATGAAACCAAGAAACGGTTCTTTGTAAGGATAAACAAGATTGATGAGCCTCTAGCCAAGCTCTCCAAGACACAGAGAGGGAGGGCCCAAATAAACAAAATCAGAAATGAAAGAGGTGTGTAACAACTGACCCCACAGAAATACAAAGGATTGTAAAAAAAAATACTATGAACAACTCTAACAAACTGGACAACCTTGAGGAAATGGACACATTCCTAGAAAAATACAAGCTTCAAAAACTCAATGAGGAAGATACAACAAACCTGAATAGGCCCATAACTATTGATGAAATTGAAGCAGTAATCAAAAAGCTTCCAGCAAACAAAAGTCCTGGACCAGACAGCTTCACAGGGGAGTTTTACCAAACATTCAAGGAAAAACTAAAAGCTATCCTTCTCAGACTATTCCAAAAAATTCAAGAGGAAGACACACTTCTAAACTCTTTCTATGAAGCCAATATTACCCTAATCCCAAAACCAAATAAGGACACCACAATGAAAGAGAATTACAGGCCAATATTCCTGATGAATATAGAGGCTAAAATGCTCAACAAAATTCTAGCAAACCGGATCCAGCATTACATTAGAAAGATCATACACCATGACCAAGTGGGATTTATGCCTTGAATGCAAGACTGGTACAATATCCACAAATCAATAAATGTGATACATCACATAAACAAAGTGAGAGACAAATATCACATAATCATATCAATTGATGCAGAAATGCATTTGACAAAATCAAACACCGTTTTCTGATAAAACACTCAGCAAAGTGGGAGTAGAAGGATCATACCTCAACCTAATAAAAGCCTTATATGACAAACCTACAGCCAACATCATACTCAATGAGCAAAAACTAAAATCATTTCCACTAAGAATAGAACAAGACAGGGATGCCTGCTTTCACCACTCCTGTTCAGCATAGTACTGGAAGTTCTAGCCACAGTAATAAAACAAGAAAAAGAAATCAAGGGCATCCAAATTGGAAAAGAAGAAGTAAAATTGTCCTAATTCACAGATGACATGATACTGTACATAGAAAAACCTAAAGACTCCATGAAAAAATTATTAGACTTAAAAAATGAATTTGGCCATGTTAATACAAAATTAACACAAAGAAATCTATGGCATTTCTATACACCAACAGTGAACTTAGAGAAAGAGAGACTAAGAAAACAGTCCCATTTACCATCACACCAAAAATATTTAGATACCTAGGAATAAACTTAATTAAGGAGGTAAAAGACCTGTACTCAGAAAACTACAGGACATTGAAAAAAGAGATAGAGGAAGACATAAATAGATATAAGAGAATACCGTGTTCATGGATTGGTAGAATCAACATCATTAAATGTCCATACTACCCAAAGCAATCTATAGATTCAATGCACTCCCATTAAAATACCAATGGCATATTTCACAGACCTAGATCGAACTCTCCAAAAATTAATCTGGAATAAATAAAATACCTCTAATAGCTGCAGCAATCCTGAGAAAGAAGAGCTATCAAGCTGTATTACAAAACCACTGTTCTCAAAACAGCCTGGTACTGGCACAAGAACAGACATATAGACCAATGGAATAGAATAGGGAAATCCAGATATCAACCCAAAAGAATATGCTCAATTAATATTTGACAAAGGAGGCAAGAGCATACAAAGGAGTCAAGACAGTCTCCTCAATAAATATCGTTGGGAAAATTGGACAGATAATGAAACTAGACCACCAACTTACACCATACACAAAAATAAACTCAAAATGGATAAAGGACTTAAACATAAGACAGGAAACCATAAAAATATTAGAGGAATCCACAGGCAGCAAAATCTCAGACATATGCTGAAGCAATATCTTCACTGATACTGCTCCTAGGGCAATGGAAACGAAAGAGAAAATAAACAAATGGGACTACATCAAAATAAAAAGCTTCTGCACAGCAAAAGAAACCATCAACAAAACAACAAGAAAGCCCACTGCATGGGAGAACATATTTGCCAATGTTATCTTCGATAGGGTTTAATCTCCAACATTTACATGGAACTCTTATAACTTAACAAAAGGAAGATAAACAACCCAATCAAAAAATTGGCAATGGACCTAAATAGATACTTTTGGAAAGAGGGCATAAGGAAGGCCAAGAGACGTATGAAAACATGCTGAAAGTCACTAATCGTCTGAGAGATGCAAATCAAAACAACAATGAGGTATCATCTCACACCTGTCAGAATGGCTATTATCAACAAATCAACAAACGACCAGTGCTGGCAGGATGCGGAGAAAAAGGAACCCCTGTGCACTGCTGGTGGGAATGCAGACTGGTGCAGCCACTGTGGAGAACAGTATGGAGTTTCCTCAAAAAACTAAAAATGGAAATCCCATTTGACCCATTGATTCCACTTCTAGGAATATATCCAAGAGACCAGAAACACCAATCAGAAAAGATATATGCACCCCTATATTCATAGCAGCACAATGTACAATAGCTAAGATTTGAAAATAGCCTAAATGCCCTTCAGCAGATGAGTGGATTAGAAAACTATGGTACATCTACACAATGGAATACTATGCTGCTTTTAAAAAGAAGGAATTCTTATCATTCGAAGCATGGATGGAACTGGAGAGCATTATGCTAAGTGAATTAAGCCAGTCAGTGAAAGAAAAATACCACATGATCTCACTCATTTATGGAAAATAAAGAACATTATAACCTGATGAATAACAAGATAAATACAGAGGCAGAGAAGCATGGAACAGACTTTCAAATTACAGTGGGAAGCCTGGGGAGGGGGAGGCAGTTAAGAGATCAACCGAAGGACCTCTATGCATGCATATCAGCATAACCAATGGACACAAGACACTGGGGAGTGATGGCATGTATGGGAGTCTGTGGGGGCAATGGGAGGATATGGACACATGTAATACCTTATTCAATATAAAATTGAAAAAAAAAGAAACTATGCAGGCCAAAAGGGAGTGGCAAAAATTATACAAAGTGATGAATAGTAAGAACCTACAACCAAGATTACTCTACCCAGCAATGCTATCATTTAGAATTGATGGTCAGATAAAAAGCTTCATAGACAAGAAAAAATGAAAGGAGTTCATCACCACCAAACCAGTATTATATGAAATGCTGAAGGGTATTCTTTAAGAAGAGGAGGAAGAAGAAAAAGGTAAAGTTAAAAATTATGAACAACAAAGTGACAACAAATACATATCTATCAACATGTGTACCTGAAAATCAAATGAATATAAAACCTGATGAACAGAACAGACTGGTGAATGTAATATAATCAGGGGCATGGAAAGGGAGCAGACTGACAATTCTTGGGGGGAAGAGGTTTTGGGGTGTGTGATAAGAGATTGGACAAAGAACTTATACCTATGCATGAGGTCAGTGGGGATGGGGGAAAGGCCTGGAGTGGGGTGGGAACCCGGTGGAGGGGAGCTATGGGGGAAAAAAGAGGAATATCTGTAATAATCTGAACAATAAAGATTAAAAAAAAACAACAACAAAATCTAAACACAAAAAAGAGGGAAAAAGGACTCAAGAAAAAAAAAAGAAAAGAAATGGTTTCACAGACCAATTTATTGTAAGGCACAATAGTACAAAGATAGATAATATATTTATAACTTTATAAGAAAACAAAGGAAATTAAAAAATGAAGCCATTTTATTAACAAATAGAATACATATATGTTAAGGTAAAGTAAAGAATCTTTTATTTTACATTTTCTGGTTATCACATGTCACCAAAACCCACTAACATTCAATAACAACAGTATTTTTTAATAAATATTCAGAAATTATTTGCATTTTTATAGCAGAAAATGAACTATCAGAAAGAAAAACTAAGAAAACAATTCCATTTAATATTGCATCAAAAAAAATACATAGGAACAAATTTCACCAAGGAAGTAAAAGACTGGTACTCAGAAAATTATAAGATACTGAAGAAAGAAACTGAAGAACATACAAATAAGGGGAAGCATATACCATGCTCCTGGATAAGAAGAATTAACATTGTTAAAATGTTCATACTGCCCAAAGCAATCTATAGATTCAATGCAATGCCTATCAAGATATCAATGACATATTTCACAGAACTACAAGTATTCCAAAAATTTATATGGAACCACAAAAGACCCAGCAATAGCTACAGCAATCTTGAGAAATAACAAAGTTGGAAGAATCATGTCACCTGATATCAAAATATACTATAAGGCTATAGTAACCAAAATGGCATGGTACTTGGCATAAAAATGGACACATATATCAATGGAAGAGACTAGAGAGTCCAGAAATAAACCCATACCTTTATGGTCAATTAATATTAGAGAAAGGAGGTCAGAATCTACAATGGGATAAAGACAGCCTCTTCAATAAATGGTGTTGGGAAAATTGGACAGATATAAGCAAAAAAAAGAAAAAAAGCACCTAAACCATCTTCTTATACCAAATGCAAGAATAAATTAAACATGGATTAAAGAGTTAAATATAAGACTCACAACCATAAAATGCCTAGAAGAAAACATAGACAGAATAATCTTTGATATTTCTCTTAGCAATATATATTTTTTTGATAAAACTTCTCAGGGCAAGGGAAACAAGAAAAAAGAATCAAATGGTACTACATCAAACTAAAAAGGTTTTGCACAAAAGAAACTATCAACAAAATGAAAAGACAATTATTGAATGGAAGAAGATATTTGCCATCTGATAAGAGATAAATACCCAAAATTCATAAAGAACTCATACAACCCAACACCAAAACAACAACAACAAACAATCCAATTAAAAAATGGACAAAGGTCCTAAAGAGATGCTTTTCCAAAGAGGACATACAGATGGGCAATAGACATATGAAAAGATGCTCAAATGTCACTAATTGTCAGAGAAATGCAAACTAAAACCACACTGAGATATCACCTCATACCTGTCAGAATAGCTATTATCAATAAATTCACAAGCAATAAGTGGTGGTGAAGATGTGGAGAAAAGGTAACTCTGTTGGTGGGAATGCAGACTGGTGCAGCCACTGTGGAAATAAGTCAAAGAAAGGCAAATACAATATGATCTCACTTATATGTGGAATCTAAAAAAACAAAATAAATGAACAAACAAAATTGAAACAGACTTGTAGACACAGAGAGCAGACTGTCAGTTGCCAGAGGGGAAGGGGTTGGGATCTGGGTGAAAAAGGTGAAAGGATTGAGAAGTACAGATTTTTAATTACAAAATAGTCATGGGAATGTAAAGTACAGCACAGGGAATATAATCAACTAGAGGCCCAGTGCATGATTGGGGTGGCTGACCGGGGGCGGGGCAAGCCAGGGTGGGGAGGGGCTGCAGGCGGTTGGCTGGTCCCGCCCCTGATCAGGGTGATGAACCCCTTTACCTTTTGCTTGTCTGTGAAGCTCTTTATCAGATAGTTCATTTTCTGATAGTTCATTTTCTAAATGAGATTTGCTGGGTAGAGAAGGGCATGGCAAGAAATATTCAAAGTGATGAAGAGCAAGGACCTGTAGCCAGGGTGACCTTCCTTTTCAAAAGATACATCTGCTCTGGGGGCTGAGGGTTTGGTCTCTGTGAAACCCGGGTCAATCTTTGCATCAGGTGAATGGAATTGCTGAGGCCTATTTGAGAGTCGCCAAGGCTGGGAGCGTGATCTCAGAACAGTTAACAACACATTAGTGAAGGGATGTTATGGGTTCTCTCTCATCAAAAAGCCCACACGTGTCTGTGCTACACCAACTGGGTTGCTTTAACACTGAAGCCTCCATCCGCAAGCCCACCCACTTCCAGGAGCTGGCGGGAGGTTGAAAGTGGCTGCATAGATGAGGCCAGTGCCAGGCGACCTGGCAGGTGTCAGGGGCTTGGCTGTCTGAGGTCTGAGTCCCAGGCATGGGGAAGCAGGCTCTGACATCACCACCATGTGGAGGATTTGATGGCATTGGCAGCAGCTTCAGAGCTTGTTGCTATTTATTTTTATTTTTATCTCCTTTTCCCTTTAAACCTCTCCAGGTTGAGTGCATTCAAGAGAGGAGCAGCCTTTTCAGCCTCCTCAGAGGAGAGCATGCCTTTGATCTGGGTTCACACACAGCCAGACAGAGTCCTGTTTAGAAATATGTGTGGGTATTGCATTATTTGCACTATTACTGATAAAGAGGGTTTTAGATTCTGGCACATAAATATGTTCCCTGCTTACCCACGAGGGCAGGAGGCTGAGTGCAGCCACAGGCACAGCCACAGTTCTTCACTCACTCACAGGCCTTGGTCCAATGGTGGCAATGTAGGCCCTTTGCACATGGGGGTCAGGGAGCAGGGTCGGGCAGCAAATGCAGAACATGGCCATCCACAACCCTGCTTTTTCCAGACCTCTGTCTCAGTCCCAATCTTCCCACTCCATGTCTGTAGTGTCTTCCTCTTGAGGCTGATTCAGGCATCTGCGGGACATGATGTTTATCACACGCTGTTTCTCTGTGTGGATGGTCAGCATGGGGGTTTCTGAATCAGGCTTCCTTCAGCATTGCGGTGGTAGGGGACAGCATGAAGGTGCGAACACAACCTGTGCAGACTCCTCGCTGAGCACCTCTGTATACCTCCTGTATACCTGGCGGGCGTCTTCCCTCAGGAGGGTTGCTGACAGCTCAGTTGTGTGCTCCCTGTGTCCGCGACCAGCAGGTGGGGGGACCCTGATCAGGGGTGGGGCTGGCCAGGGGGAGGAGCCGCGGGAGGTTGGGCGGGGAGCCGGTCAGGGCCTGGATCAGGCTGGTTGGCTGCCACAGTACGCGTCATAGCCATCAGTCATTCTGGTTGTTCTGGTCGTTCTGCCATTCGGTCGCTGGGCTTTTATATCCTAGTAGCCCTGCGCACTAATCTGTGCGCCAGTAGCTCGCCAGTAGCTCACTGCTACCCTCCAGTAGCTCTCCACCCGCTGCCCCGCCCTCCTGTAGCTCCCCTCGCCCCCCCATAGCTTGCTGCCCTGCCCCCTCCTGTAGCTCTCTGCCGCCTGCTTATAGCCAGTAGCTCGCTGCCGCCATCCCATAGCTCCCTCTGTCCCCCGCCCGCTTGCTGCCCTGCCCCCTCCTGTTGCTCTCCACCTCCCGCTTATAGATCGCTGCCCCACCCTCCTGCTGATCCGTGATCCGGTCGTTACACGGTCGGTCGTTATGCTTCATGGCGTAATGACCATTTGCATATTACCTCTTTATTATATAGGATAATAAAGAGGTAATATGCAAATTGACCCTCAAGCCCTCACATCCCAAGATGGCTGCCTCATGTCATCACAAGATGGCTGCCCCCATGTTGTCACAAGATGGGTGCTCCCACATCATCACAAGATGGCCACCCCCATGTTGTCACAAGATGGCCACCCCACGTCATCACAAGATGGCTGCCACAAGATGGCTACCCCCAAGTCGTCACAAGATGGATACCCGCACATTGTCACAAGATGGCTGGCAGGGGATGGCAGTTAGGGGCGATCAGGCCAGCAGGGGAGGGCAGTTGGGGGTGATCAGGCCTGCAGGGGAGGGCAGTTGGGGGGCAACCAGGCCTGCAGGGGAGGGCAGTTGGGGGTGATTGGGCCAGCAGGGAAGCAGTTAGGTGTCAATCAGGCCGGCAGGGGAGTGGTTAGGGGGCTATCAGGCTAGCAGGCAGTGTGGTTAGGGGCAATGAGGCAGCCAGGCAGGCGAGTGGTTAGGAGCCAGCAGTCCTGGATTGTGAGAGGGATGTCCGACTGCCAGTTTAGGCCTGATACCCTGAGCCTAAACTGGCAGTCGGACATCCCCTGAGGGGTCCCAGATTGGAGAGGGTGCAGGCCGGGGTGAGGGACACCCCTCGCCCCCATGCACGAATTTCATGCACTGCGCCTCTAGTATATAGATAATCTATAATAATAAACGTGTAATATGCTAATTAGACCAGGCAGCTGAATGACCTTCTGGACGTCTTTTTGGACGACCTTCTGGACAAAGCTGGGGCTGCGAGGGCCAAGGCCCTTGCACGAATTTCATGCATTGGGCCTCTAGTCTCTCTATATAAAAGCCTAATATGCAAATTGTCCCCCCAGGAGTTCAACTGGGAGACCAGGAGTTCGCTTGCTCACTATGAAATGTGTTGACTACCAGGGAGATCACCAGGGAGGCCGGCAGTTGGCAGCTGGGGAAGGGAGGCCCTGACTGGCAGCCTGAAGGCCCTGATTGGCCCTGATCGCCAGCCAGGCCTAGAGACCCTACCCGTGCACACATTTTGTGCACCGGGCTTCTCATATTGTAATAACTATGCATGGTGCCATGTGGGTACTAGAAATATTGGGGGGAACACTTTGTAAAGTATATGATTGTCTAACCACTATGCTGTATACCTGAAACCAATACAAAATAGTATTGAATGTAAACTCTAATTGAAAATTAAAATTAAAAAAAGACAATATTTGCTTTCTTATGTTGTAGTCACTTAATGTTACCCATAGTGTTACTGGGTTGGATCCTTATATCAGGTCAACTTCAACTTCTTTCTCATTGTGAAAGAATATAAAGATTCCCCTATGCCCAGGGTGCCTGGAGTGTAGGGAAGAGGAGAGAAACTTCCAGTTGGGCATATTTATTGTTCCAAATTAGGCTATGCCAGAAACCACAAAGAGAAGTTGAAATGGTTGCCTCTGAATCAACGTTTAGATCAGACTACATGATTTTCTGCATTCTCTGATGTGGCACACCATTTTTTGCAGGTAAATTATTGCATTAATGAGAAGACTCAGATCTTCTTCAGCAAATGCTATTTAGAAGAAAACATTTATTTTTCCCTTTCATGATCTCAATATAAATAGAGTTTTAGAATGTGGGTCTAGGCCAGCAGCTGCCCAGAAGCAGAAAAAGAAGCTGGGGTCAGTGGCCACCCTGACTCCCACTGCTGAACATCTCCTGTGGCTATTTTGGGGTTCTGAAACATCCACTTAGGTGACTCTATCAGCAACCACTGGGAAATTTTGGGACAAGGGGGACAATGGAGAGAGGAGAACTATGGGGGGTGGGCACTTTTAGTATTTTCCCCTCCCCGCTGTGATCAGAGGGGAGAGATGCTAAAGGCAAGCCCTGGAGTTTGCCTCCAGAGCAGTGACTGATGCCAAGGATGACAAATAGGTATCAAGAAGAGGCAGCATCACTTCAGAGGACTTGGTTAGGAAGGCTGAGAAGTGTGTTTCCTGGAATTGTTCCACTCAAAATGGTTAAAATTAAAGAAAAGATTTAGTACTAAGAATTAGGGAAGATTCTGGCTCCTGAAATACTTTGCTGAGAAACTCAGGTCTTGAGGATTCTGGAAAGCCAAGTCTCACTGCTTTCCAGTTTCTAGCCTGTATTACCTCTTGGAATAATGACTTGCATAAGTTTACTCCCCATTGTGAAATAATTTTTAGCATAATTCTGAGTTAATGAAAATGGCAGATTGAGGAAACAAATATTGTTGACTTGCACAGACTTGTGCCTGTACTTTGTGTTTTAAATTTTAAAAAAATTTATTTTATCTCCCATTTTCTCCCCTTCTTCCAAACCCTTGTCCCATACCAGGCCTTCCCCATGCTATTGTCTGTCTCCATGGGTTATGCACATATGCATGTATGTTCTTTGGTTAATGTCTTCCTGTCCTCTCACTCCCCCCACCCTCCACTGAGTTCTGTTATTCTATTCCATGCATCCATACCTCTGGACCTATTTTGTTAAGTCAGTTTATTTTGTTCATCAGATTCCACTTTAAGTGAGATCATGTGATACTTGTCTTTCTCTGGCTTATTTTACTAAGTATAATGATCTTCAGGTCCATCCATGCTATCACAAAGGGTAAGAGATCCTTATTTTTTACAGCTGCATAGTATTCCACTGTGTAAATGTCCCACAGCTTTTTTATCCACTCATCTACACATACTTTCAAAACTATCTGATGCATATGGGGAGGAGATGGTGGGGGAGGGGGGAAGAAACAGTGGATGTGAGGACCCTCTTCATTCCAGTAAACATGTTGAACCTCTGTTAGATGCCAGCAGGTACTACTGGTTGCATATATGGCAAATAGGTGTCTTCTTCAAGTAGAGCAATGGCAAAAAGGGAGCCTCCTCTGGATGGATCAATGAGGAAAACCTACCCCTTTTGGTGGAAACTGTAGATGAAGGCACCATCTCTGAGCATAGGGATTAGAAAAACTCTCTTGGCATAACTATTAAAAATTAAAGCAGCCTCTGGGTGGACCAATTTTAAAAGGTCGCCCTCTCTGGGAATAATAATTAAATAAAGGTGCCCCTTTCTTCATGTGCAGTCAGACAGGGCATTGGGATTGGCTGAATTTTGTCAATAACTTGAGACTCCTTGGCAGGGTGCCCTGTAGGAATACAACTTGCACAACAGTACAGGAGGTCCTATTATAGTGTTCAGCACTGGGCCAGGTACCAGGCACACAGGTATATATAAGAGATAGACCTTGTTCTTTTTTAAAAATTTTTATTTATTTCAGAGAGAAAAGGAGTGGGAGAGAGATAGAAACATCAATGATGAGAGGGACTCATTGATTGGCTGCCTCCTGCATGCCCCCAACCAGGGATCGAGCCCGCAACCCAGACATGTGCCCTTGACTGGAATCTAACCCAGGACCCTTCAGTCCCTAGGCTGACGCTCTATCCATTGAGCCAAACCAGCTAGGGCAGACCTTGTTCTTGAGTAATTTATAGAACTCTTCCTCCTAACCCCCACCCTCTTTAACTCACCTCACCTGCTGCCAGCTCCACCCATTCCGCATCCCTCCCAGTAGAGCTTCTCTTTATGGTGACAAAACATCTACATTCCAGATGCATGGCTGCTGTCTGCTGTTGAAGGGGGCTGTGCTGCTCCTATCTCCAGCTCCAGGCTTTCTGCAATGAACAACTAGGGCCAATTGCTCATTGTGAGGGCTTGTTGCTTATTGAGTCTAGGTGGGGAAATATGGACATCATTTCACACTTTGGTATCTGTTTAAAAAATTGGTTGTGTTCTGTTTAAATGTGTTTAAATGGTGAGTTTGGGTATAGCTGAGATATTTTTCCCTTTTAATTTTCATGTTATTTAACAAAGGAAATCAGTTTATCTCTAATCTGGTAGTTTAGAACTGGCATAAAGGGCTAATTCCTACCTACCTCCTTGTACTAAGACTATGCCAGGCTCTGTGCCAGATAGTGGTGACAGTGAATTGGTAAGACTTACCTTTTGCTCTTGAGTAAAATATATATATTTTTAAATTTCTTTATTGATTAAGGTGTCACATATTTGTCCTCATCCCCCCATTCCCATCCCCCACCCCTCCCCACGGATGCCCCCACCCCCCTGTTGTCCTTAACCATTGGTTAGGCTCATATGCATGCACATAAGTCCTTTGGTTGATCTCTCCCCCCTACCCCTACCCTCCCCTACCCTCCCTCTGAGGCCCGACAGTCCGATCAATGCCTCCTTGTTTCTGGGTCTGTTCTTGTTCCTCAGTCTATGTTGTTCATCATTTCCCCTAGATGAGTGAGATCATGTGTTACTAGAAATATACTTATAAGAACCGAATGTGAGACGAGCAATAATAGTTATGCTGACAGGCAAATGAATCAGTCTGTAGTAAGTTTCTTTCTGGACCAGCAGTTCTTTTGAGACCCAATTTCAATGTCGACCAGTTCCTTATGTGTACATGTCGGCACTGACTTTTCAGCTCTGGATGGTGGACAAATGGTGGTAATGCAGGTCCAACTCCCTCTGGTTTGGTCTCGCCCGGACGCAGGGGCGCGGCTTCACCCGGACTCAGGGGCACGTGGCCTCACCCAGACCTGGGACCCAGCATCACCCAGGCCCCGGGGCTTGTGGCCTCACCCGGACCCAGGTGTGCGCGGCCTCACCCGGTCCCAGGATCCAGCCTCACCCGGACTCAGGGGCACATGGCCTCTCCCGGACCCGGGACCCAGCCTCACCTGGATTCAGGGGCGCACGGCTTCACCCGGACCCGGGATCCAGCTTCACCCGCACCTGGGACCCAGCCTCACCTGGATCCAGGGGTGCACGGCCTCACCCGGACCTGGGATTCAGCTACTCCCAGACCCAGGGGCGCGTGGCCTCACCCGGACCCGGGACCCAGCGGGGCTTCGTCTTCTTGATCCCAATTCCTGTCGGTCAATTTCCTCTCAGCAATTCCTTCAGCCATTTTCTCAAAGCTCCGGGGCGGCTGCCGTGGAACTCGCTGGGCAGCGGGCTCGGCGAAGCTCCAGTGCGCCCAGTGCGCGGCGGCAGGCTGGTCCGAGGTCGCTGCGGCGGCACTCGGGTCTGCAGCGGCGACCAGTCGCCAGGCGAGCACACCTGGATCCGGGACCCAGCGGGGCCTCGTCTTCCCGATCCCAACTCCCATCGGTCAATTCCTTCTCAGCAATTCCTCCGGCCATTGTTCTGGATGGTGTCTGCTCTGTTTTCCAGTTGTAGTTTCAAAATTGTTGTGGTAGGCAACAATCAGGCGTCTGCCCTATGCCGCCATCTTGGTCCTCCAGAAGATTCTTAAGTAACCTTATAAATGTGGTTCTGAACACTGTGTCGTCCATTAGTTTACTTTCCTTCATCCCTTCTATTCGTGACCTGCTTCGGTGTCTTCACCTTTTGGCTGCCTCCCTATAGCTTAGCTTCCCCAATCTCCCTAGGTGGTCGCTCTTGATACCCCCCTTTGTGGGCTGAGTGCAAAGTCTTGGTGTTGTTAAGCCTTGATTGCTGTTGGTACACTGGGAGGATTTGACCTCCAGTCCAATTGGCTGTGAGGATCAGCTGTGTCTATGCCAGGAGACAGCCTTATTCAACTAGACTTGCAAAATTGTAAAAGCCTCTGTGCTCAGCTTGGATGGGGCGGAGTTTCAGGGTGGAGCCTACAGCCTTGGTTTCCTGTCATCCCCGCCCTATGAGGTTCCTGTGTCTCAGTGTCCCTCTGTACTCCCTGCAAACACCTCTGAGAGAAAAGCGCCCTGGAGTTTCGCCCGCTGCCAAACAGTCTAGTCTCTCCCCCAATAAATCTGGATTCCCAGATTCTCGCCCGGAACTGAGTTTCAGTGTATTTGGAACTGGAGCTCAGTGCAGTCTGGCGCTTTTGTCTCCTTCCCACCAGGGCAATTCAGCGGCACAGTCAACAGACCATCCTCTGCGTGCATTCCCGTGCGCGCTTCCAGTGCTCTGCCTTTCGCCGCTTCTCTGCATTTCCGTCTTACAGCCCAGATTCCCCCAGTATGAGCCTGGCTTCCCAGGGTCTTGCCCGGAACTGGGGTTCAGTGCAGTCGGAACTGGAGTTCAGCACGGTCCGGAGCTTTTGTCTCCTTCCCGCTAGGGCAATTCGGTGGCACAGGCAACAGTCTGTCCTCTGCGCGCATTCACGTGTGCACCTCTGGAGCTCTGCCTTTCGCTGCTCCTCTGTGTTTCCGCCCCACAGCCCAGATTCCCCCAGCATGAGCCTGGCTTCCCAGGGTTTCGCCCGGAACTGGGGTTCAGTGCAGTCAGAGCTGGGGTTCAGCGCAATCTGGAGCTTTTATCTCCTTCCTGCTAGAGAACGCCGGCCAGGCCATCAGCCGCCCCTTCCTCTCCGGCTCCGTCCTCCCCGCACATGCGCATGCTCGTGTCTCTGCCCGTGTCTCCATACCTCAGGCTTTTACGGCTCCTCTGATTTTCCTTGTGGTTTTCTCTTTCCTTCTAGTTCTGGGCATTTCAGTCAGCCAGCTTTCCTGTGGTTCTGGATGATGTCCGTTTTGACTTTTAGTTGTATTTTTTAAATTGTTGTGCCAGGCTGTAGGTTAGGTGATTAACCTATGCCGCCATCTTGGTTTCTCTCTAAAATATATTTTTAAAAAATATATATTTTATTGAATTCAAAGAGGAAGGGAGAGGCCTGCTTCCTGCACGCCCCCCACCGGGGATCCAGGGCGCAACCCAGTCATGTGCCCTGGCCTCGAATTGAACTGTGACCTCCTGGTTCATAGGTTGATGCTAAACCACTGAGTCACATGGGCCAGGCAACTGCTTGCTCTTGAGTCTTAACATTTGGGAAGAAAGCGTGGAAGGAGACAACCTCACTGCAGACTGCTGGGTCTGTGTGAAAAGCACAGAGCACAGAGGCAGAGAAGGCTTCTGTGAGCTTTTCCTCTCTTGTCTTCATGAAAACTCCTATTCATCTGTCACGACTTTCACTTGGACAATTCCTCCTCTTTATAGCTTTCTCTGACACCCTCTGCTATGTTCCTGCTGTGATTTGTTCACTTTTACAACCCTTGGTCCTTCCAGGTGATCCAGCTTGGGAGGAGATAGTTGAGGCAGATTGCCAAATATGTATTGACAACTTATTGAATTCATTTTTATTTCCTTTCCTTTACCACCTCTTGAAAGTGCTATATTTTTCCATGTATAAGACACCCCCACTTTTCCAACCCAAAATTAAGAAATCAATATTTTAAACATAAAACAGAACACATTTTTATTTAGTAATTACCGCAGGTAATGTTTACATACCAGTACTATGATATTATGCAGCATATCACTTTATTCAGGCTCTGTTTTATCACTGCTCTCTGCAAATCACTATTACTTCCAGACATATCAAGTTCTTCAACTTCTATTGTATCACTTTTGTCTTCTGAGTCACTGTCTATATGTGAGATCATCCTCATAAACTGGTGGCATTTTCTGAGTTAACTTTGTTTGTGTTCTCATGGCCCACCCTTCTCTCCTCATGAAATTGAAGCCCCATTTTGCCTTTCCTCTAAAATCAACAATGTTCATTTCCCTTGCAAACATTCTTTCCTGACATTGAATAAGCTTGGTTGACACACATAAGCCACTCTGGTGCTGCTCCATAATCCAAGTCTGAAGCCTCTGCTCCAAGTTTGCCCATTTTGCTGGTTTTCCTCTTAAAGCTTTCTTCTTTTTTGGCATCTTAAGGAGTTGGTCTTCCTATTTTCTCCACTGTCTGATCATACACTCAGTGGGAGGAGGTCCAAATTGTCTCTCTGCAGCTCTATTTCTATGTTCTTTTGCATAGCCGATTATATTCAGTTTGATTTTGCAGAGTAAGACCATTGATTACCAGTATTTATCTTTTTATTTTTTGACATCTTTATGGGCTCAGAACACTCTAGTCCCTGTTGCATCTGTGCACTCTCCACCTCTCCCTCCAATTATGGCATCAGCTGACGTCAGTAATAATAAGGCTCGTGATTGGAGGAAGCCTGTTTGACAAGGTATGCACCCCTGCTGCTCCCTTCTCGGCTGACTTCCATGTATACGACACCCCTTGATTTTCAGTCTAATGATTTTAGAAAAGAATAGCATTTTATACATTGAAAAATATGGTAACATGAAACATGACTCTCTTCTTTGAAACTGGGAAGAACAGCCTAGCCATTCCTGGGCCTAAAATGAACTGGAAGTCAGAAGTTAGCATTTTCTCCCTAGAAGAGGAAGCCTGTATTAAAGGTTTTGGGGATTTGCAAACATGATAGAACCACTGCAGCTTTCAGACCCTGATATATTTAGATGAGTTTGAAGGGTTTCCTCAACCTCAAGGGAAATCAGTTACATTAGGTGGCTGTGGGCTAGAGACATCCTTTAGAGGTAGAAAGAAGCCCTGATAATGAGCCTGGCTAACTTTGCTTATTTTGCCCTGGAGATAAGCCCAATTCCAGTATTTGCCAATTGGGGTAATTTCAGTGCTCAGCCTCTGTTTTCTATTTGCCAGAAGTATCAAATGAAATCCTGAATGGGCAAATAAATAGCTTTGTAAACAAAAAAATCACCCTTAAATGTTAGGTATTATCATTCTTAAGAACAAGGATAGTGGCTGAATCATCCCCTTTTCTCTAGTTTGAAAGTAGCCACACTGCAAATGTTTGTTGAATGACTATGTGTCCTAGTAGGAGATAGATGTTTGTATTTCATTAAACCTTTTCATATTCTCTAGTAAATTGGAATACTGCTTAATGCTTACCCTCAGCTGTTTTGTAATTTCTGCTATTACCAATGCTCTCAAGCTTCCAACACCCAACAAATGGTTTATTGACTCGTAGGTATTTTTGCCTGCAATCAGGATATATTGCTGTCAAATGGACAGTGACCTGGGCTATGACCTTTTTCTAGAGAGCTCAGTTCTCCCTTCAGATGGGTGGGGGTTGTATCATATCCATGTCTGTGTTCCCCAAGTGCCCTGATATACAGCAAGTGCTCAATATATATTTGCTGACTGACTAATATGGAGAGGGAGTAGCATGTTTTTGTACATCTATTTGGCCAACCACATCAACTCCAGATATCAGAAAGTGACAAATGTCACAGCTACATTACCCTACCTTACTTTTGCACTGAAGTGAACCCCTTTCTTAAAATTAAAGAATCTTTGGCCAAAAACCCATAGCTTTATTTAAGAGCCTACTGTGTGCCTGACAGTATGGGAATCATTAACTTATTTATTCCTCACAACAATTCCTTGATATAGTTACCATTATTATCCCCATCTTCTTGATGAAGAAATGGTCTCAGAGAAGAATAATTTCATTAAAACTTGTGAAGTTGAGGATCCAGAATTTTTTTGTTTTGTTAATCCTCACCTGAGGATATTTTTCCTTTTTTTTTAAAGAGAGAGAGTGGAAGGGAGGGGGAGAGATAGAGAGAAACATCGATGTGAGAGAGACACATCGATTAGTTGCCTCCCACCTGTGCCTGACCAGAGCCGGGCATCGAACCTGCAACTGAGGTATGTGCCCTTCACTGGAATCGAACCCGCTAGGGCAGGGTCCAGAATTTGAATCCCTGATGCATGTTCTAAATCATAATGAACTAGGGGAGGAAGTTGTACTGAAAGCAAGGAGCAGGAAAGGAATATGTTTCTGTCACCATCAGGGAGGAGCCTAGGTTGGGGTAGGATCAGATAGAGGGCGTTCTAGTGGGACACGGGAGATTCAGCAAGACTACATCTGGTGGGACTAAAACGAAAATTAAAATTTCTTGGGGGAACCAGGGAAAGAAAACAGAAAATTGAATTTTTCTCTATGAAATTAATCAGCATTTTTACATTTCTTTCAAATTTAAAAAACACTTTTCTCTGTGTTATCTCATATAGTTCTGAAGACAGCTCTGTGAGTTATTACTCCTATTTGAGAAATGAAAAAAAATAGACTCATATTGTAAATGACTTGTCCATGGTGGCAAGTGGGAAGGTTATGAAGACCAAGAAAACATTTATTCATTCAATAAATATTTATTGAGCACCTACTATGTACCATGCACTGTTTTAGGTGAAAGGGGATAGCAGCAAACAAGACAGACAAAACTTTTTCCTCATGAAGCTTACGAGGTAGATAAACTATGATTTTTATTTCAATTATTCTCTGTCAAGTAATGGATATTGGTTTCATTTTTCAGTGTTGGCTGTGTTTTTGAATCATCTGTCATACTTTGAAAAAACACTGATATCTGGATCCTACTCCCCAGTTAAATGAGACTCTCTGGGGGTAAAAGTCCAGGCACTGTGTGTGTGTGTGTGTGTGTGTGTGTGTGTGTGTGTGTGTGTAAAATGTGCTCCAGAGGGTTTTAGTGTGCACTCAGGGTTAAGAAGCATTGGTTTAGAGCAGTGGTTCTCAAATTTGCTGCTCATTAGAATTGCCTTGAAAACTAAAGAATATATATATATACCAATGTCTTGGCTTCACCTCTAAGATGAATTAAATTAGAATCTCTACTATTGTATCCAGACATTTGTGGTTTAAAATGTGCCTCTTCAAAAAGGTTCTACTGAGTTCAGAGAGTGGGGTTTGCACAAAGCACTTGGGACAAAGAACAACTGGCCCCAGTTCCTCTCATTTCTCAAGCATATGGATCATTGGTTTTTCATTCTTGCAAGAAATATTTATTGAATATCTACTATACTTCCTTTTCCCAGGTCCTGATTCCTCCTCTGTGTGACAAACTTGATAATCTCTAAGGCTTATCTCCTATTTGAGAAATGAAATTATAGACTGAAGCTCAGTCTATAATTCTACAAGGGAGATTTGGGCTAGGAATATTAATGGCTCAGAGGACTGACTCTTGGAGACCTGGGTTAAATTATATGTCCTCTTGACAGTAGTATATGTTACATTTGAGTGACAGAAATTCATGAAAATCCAATAATGTGTGGGTGAGTCTTTTTCTTCCGTTAAGCAATCTGTCCACAAGGAACATATGGACTCTTCTTCCCTCTTCTCATTCATCATTTTGCTGACCACAGGGTGGGCAACACAGATAGACAAACAAGGGCGGGCTCAGAAGGGAAGACTCAACAGGGTTAGATTGTGAAAGTCAGCCGGAGGAAAGAAGAAACAAAAAGGTGTGCCTTGTACATCCAAAGCACCTGGGAGCAGCATAAAGTGAGTTAGAGAAAGGCAGCTTACCACTTGATCTAGTTCTCTTTGACCTATAATTGGTCTGCACTGGCAGAAGAAAGATGATAGTCATAGTATTAAAAGGCAGCATAATTAGCATTATGGTTAAGCTCATGGCCCCTGGGACCACTCACCCTGGTTTTGAATCCTCATTCTGCCATTTACTTTCTTTATGACCCTAGACAAGTAGTCTGACATCTCTTTGTATTAGTTTCCCTATCTGTAAATTGGGGCTCATTACAATAATACCCACTTCATAGGTATGTCACGATGATAAGCTTGGCAGCAAGTAAATATTATTACACAAAATTATACTGATTTTGAGTAAGTGTCCAGCACTCTACTTGTGTTTCCTCCCTAATATTTACTTTCCATTAAGTAGGCATTATTTTTCCAATTTTATAGATGAAGAAATCAAGTCACAGAGATGTTGTCACCTAGAAAAAGTGACCTAGTTAGTAATTTGCAAAGCCAGGATTTGACTCCAAGGGATTGATTCCTTAGCACCCACTGTTGATGTAAGAAACATCCAAACAAACATGTAGAGAATTTTTATAAGAGTTTATTTGAGCCAAACTGATGACATGCTGGGAAGATCTCAAATGCTCCAGTTTTGCAGTTTCTTTTATACATTTGGAATTGGGGGGTGGGCTTAAGGAAGGTTACTTAGAAGTGGGAGAAATCAAGGTACAGGACAGTTAACAAGATTATGTGCTCCCTTGAGGGTGGTTACCTTTCTGAGGGGTCTGAAAAAGAGGATTACTCTGGCATTTCAAAGGTGTGTTTACCTAGATGTACAAGAACAATGGACAGGGCTTGATGAAGGCAAAGATAAGCCTTTTTATAGACTTGGGGTGTGACTACCCACCATGACCTGCCCAGTTAGGAATTTATGATCAGATCCCCCAGTGAAGTTATTTTTGGTCAGACTTATTACAGAGCCCCTTTTTCTTCCATACAGCTCAACCATAGAACTATACTGCATAATGGTACAAGCCATTATCTTCATCTTGATGCCCACTGATAAAGGAACTGATTGGGCCCTGGCGATGCTGAAAAGGATGATACCTGGGTCCTGCTTAGGGGAGTTTATACTGTAGTTAGGGACAGCAGACATATGTGTAAGAAGATTGCAATCAAAGGTGGAACATAGTTGGTGCCAAGGGAGTTCAGAGAGTAGCCAGTGATAGTTTTGTCATGATATCTGACTTTGAATCAGGTCCTTGACAGATACAGGCAGGAAGTTGTAGACAGAGGGAGCTATATGAGCAAAGGTAAGAAGATAAGGCTGTGGATGGTATTTTGTATATTGGGAAAAGCACCTTTTCCCCTCTACCATATTGTAGGGAATCCTTGGGAGGCCCTTCAAACTCAGTGCCAAGGTGAGGCAGTGCCTACTATTGCTGGACCTCTTTCATGGAAGCAAATAGTACAGAAGCATTAAGATATCATAGCTGGACAGGCAATAAGAAGACCATCTAGTACTTCATAGCACAGATGGGGAAACTGAGGCCCACAGAGGTGAAAGGATCAGCTCCAAAAAGCCAGCAGCAAACTAGTAGACTTTGTCAGGCCAATATTTCTGCCATGTAGTGATGCATAAGAGAGCCTGGGCCATTTATTGGAGATATGATTTAGTAGCATTCAAGTTTGCTTCTCTAGACCCAGAAGACATGCACATGAGGCTTATAAGACATACCATGGAAACCACACAGGGTGAATTGAGAAGAAGATAAGGCAGAAACCAAATGTGAGAGTCACTCCCTAGGAGGTTGGAACTCTTAATTTTTTTCAGGATATATTTTTGTTTTTAAAAATATTTAATTAATTTTTCAGAGAGAGAGAGAGAGATAGAGGGAGGGAGAGGGAGAGAGTGAAACATCCTGTGAGTGAGAAATATCCATTAGTTGCCTCCAGCACATGCCCTGACCGGGAATCAAACCTGCAACACGGGTATGTGCCTGACAGGGAATTGAACCTGCCACTTTCTGGTGCACGGGACAATGGTCCAACCAATTGAGCCACACTGGCCAGGGCCAGAATATTATTTTTTAAAATGCATTAGATAAAGTAGGTAGACTTACAGAGAGAAACAATTGTACTGAAATAGTTATAAAAATATTTTTTTAAAAAACTGAGATATGGTAATATGTGTTTTATTGATAACATTTTAAATGACAAGATCTAACAGTGGGTCTAAGTGAACGAGTGTAAGTGAAATTTCAAGATATTTGTGACAACTGTCATAGGATATGCAAATCTGTGATTTCTATTACTGATAAAGTCTCCAGTACTGTTAATATTTCTGTGGTTTGTTGCCTACACTCATCATTTCAATTACAGCTTAGTGGAAATAAACAGGAAATTTTTTTCACAGACCTCCTGAGCTCTCCTCATGTAACTCTTGGGGGTCTGTGGACCCCAGGTTAAGAATCCATACCTTAAAAAACAACTGCCTTAAGGCAAAGTAGATGCTGGAGAACCAACCCACTGTGGCTTTTTAATTTTGTTCTAGGAATTGACTCTGAGGAGAGACTTAATCACCCTGAAACTACATTTAAGATTGTACATGTGTGGACACACGTGTGGATGGATGTCATTGGTGCTACTCTCCTAACAGTTCTGGCTTTCCTTCCTCCACATACATAACAGGACTGCACCTCCTCAGCCCTTTATAGTTAGTTAGGTGTGGTCATGTGACTTGCCTGAACCAATGAAATATGTCACTCTCCTGCTCCAAATTGTGGCTCCTCATTATGCTCAGGATGAATTCCAGTCTTTAATATCGTGTGTGTGTGTGTGTGTGTGTGTGTGTGTGTGTGTGTGTGTGTAATGTATTTATTTATCTTTATTGTTGAAAATATTACAGATGACCCCTTCCCCCTCTCCCCCATTGACCTCCTCCTTCCCACTCTCATCCCCTCCCCAGGCCTTCATCACCCTATTGTCTGTGTCTACTGGTTATGTATATATGCATCTGTGCTTTGGTTAGTCCTTCCCCCCCCCACACACACATGCCTTCCCTCTGAGAATCAGCAGTCTGTTGCACGCTTCCATGTCTCTGGATCTAGTTTGTTTGTCAATTTATTTTGTTCATTAGATTCCACATATAAGGGAGATCATGTGTTATTTCCCATACTCTGACTGGCTTATTTGCTTAGCATAATAATCTCCAGGACTTTCCATGTTGTCTTCACTCATCTACTGATGGGCACTTGGGCTGTTTCCAGATCTTAGCTATTGCAAATTGTGCTTCTATGAACATAGGAGTACATACATTCTTTCTGATTGGTGTTTCGGGTTTCTTAAGACATATTCCTAGAAGTGGTATTACTGGGTCAAATGGCAGTTCCGTATTTAAATTTTTTGAAGAAACTCCATACTGTCTTCCACAGTGGCTGCACCAGTCTGTATTCCCACCGGCAGTGTACTAAGGTTCCCCTTCTCCACATCCTCGCCATTTGTTGATTTGTTGATGACAGCCATACTGACAGGTGTGAGATGATATCTAATTGTCATTTTGATTTGCATCTCTCAGATGATTAGTGACTTTGAACATTTTTTCATATGTTTCTTGACTTTTTGTATGTCCACTTTGGAGAAGTGTCTATTTAGGCCCTTTGCCCATTTTTTAATTGGATGGGTTGTCTTCCTTTTGTTAAGTTGTATGAGTTCCTTATATATTTTGGATATTAACCCTTTGTCAGATGTATCATTGTGAAATATGTTCTCCCATGCAGTGAGCTCTCTTTTCATTTTGATGCTGGTTTCTTTTGCTGTGAAGAAGCTTTTTATTTTGATGTAGTCCCATTTGCTTATTTTTTTTTCCTTTGTTTCTCTTGCCCTAGGAGATGTATCAGTGAAAATTTCGCTATGTGAGATGTCTGATATTTTGGTGCCTATGTTTTCTTCTAGGACTTTTATGGTTTCATGCCATACATTTAAGTCTTTTATCCATTTTGAGTGTATTCTTGTGTATGGTGTAAGTTGGTTGTCCAGTTTCATTTTTTTTTGCATGTATCTGTCCAAATTTCCCAACACCATTTATTGAAGAGACTGTCTCTACTCCACTGTACGCTCTTGCCTTCTTTGTCAAATATTAATTGAGCATAATGGCTTGAGTTGGTTTCTGGGTTCTCTGTTCTGTTCCATTGATCTATATGCCTGTGTTTGTGCCAGTACCAGGCTGTTTTGAGTACAGTGGCTTTGTAGTCTAACTTAATACCTGATATTGTGATTCCTCCAACTTTAGTCTTCTTTCTCAAGATTGCTGCAGCTATTCGGGGTCTCTTTTAAAATTCCAGATGAATTTTTGGAGAGTTTGTTCTAGATCTTTGAAATATGCCATTGGTATTTTAATGAGGATTGATTGCTTTGGGTAGTATGGACATTTTAATGATGTTGATTCTACCAATCCATTAACATGGTATGTTCTTCCATTTGTCTATGTCTTCCTCTATCTCTTTTTTCAAAGTCCTGTAGATTTCTGAGTACAGGTCTTTTACCTCCCTGGTTAAATTTATTCCTAGGTATCTTATTATTTTTTTTTTGTTACTATGGTAAATGTGATTGTTTAGTTTATCTTTCTGAGAGTTCATTATTGGTGTATAAAAAGCCATCGATTTCTGGGTGTTAATTTTGTATCTTGCTACATTGCCAAATTCCTTTATTAAATCCAGTAGTTTTTTGGTGGAGTCTTCAGGGTTTTCTATGTACAACGTCATGTCACCTGCAAATAATGAGAGTTTTACTTTCTCCTTTCCAATTTGGATGCCTTTTATTTCTTCTGGTCTGATCTCTGTGGCTAGGACTTCCAGTACAATGTTGAATAAGATGGTGAAAGAGGGCATCCCCAGTCTTGTTCCTGTTCTTAGGGGAAATGGTTTTAGTTTTTGCCCATTGAGTATGAAGTTGGCTGTAGGTTTGTCATATGTGGCCTTTATTACGTTGACATATGATTCTTCTATTCCCACTTTGATGAGAGTTTTTATCAAAAATGGGTGTTGGATTTTTTAGAACGCTTTTTCTGCATCAATTGATATAACCATGTGATTTTTGTCTTTCAATTTGTTTATTGTGATGTATCATGTTTATTGATTTACAAATATTGTAGCAGCCTTGCATCCCTGGAATAAATCCCACTTGGTCATGGTGTATGATCTTTTTAATATATTGCTGAATCTGATTTGCTAATATGTTGTTGAGGATTTTAGCATCGATGTTCATCAGGGACATTGGCCTCTAATTCTTTTTCTTTGTACTGTCTTTATCTGTATTTTTAAAAATATATTTGTATTGATTTCAGAGAAGAATGGGGAGGGAGAGAGATAGGAAAACATCAATGATGAGAGAGAATCATTGATTGGCTGCATCCTGCAGGCCCCCTACTGGGGATCGAGCCAAAACCCAGGTATGTGCCTTGACCAGGAATTGAACCGCAACCTCCATCATAGGTTGATGCTCAACTACTGAGCCACACCAGCTCAGCTCTTTTTCTGTTTTTGGAATTTGGATAATGCTGGCCTCATAAAAAGAGCTTGGCAGTGTTCATTCCTCTTGGATTTTTTGGAATTGTTTGAGGAGGATAGGTGTTAGTTTTTCTTTGAATGTTTGGTAAAACTCCCCTGCAAAGCCACCTGGACTAGGGTTTTTGTGTATTGGGAGGTTTTATTATTATTATTATTACTAGAGGCCCGGTGCACGAAATTAGTGCACAGGGCTCCCTCAGCCCAACCTGCACCCTCTACAATCCAGGAGCTCTCAGAGGATATCCTACTGATGGCTTAGGCCCACTCCCCATGGTTCTCTGCTCTCTGCGGGGCCTGGAGGTTTCCCTGCAGCCATGGAGATGAAGCCCCCATGCCCTGCTGTCGCTCTCTGCCTGCTGCCGCCATGTGCCATGTGAAGGAAGCACCAATGCCCTGCAGTGTGCTCTGTCTGTCAGGCCTGGGGCTTCCCAGACACGGACACACTAAGGAAGCCCCAAGCCCTGCTGTCTGGGCTCTGTCTGCCATGTCTGGGGACTTCCCTACCACTGCCCCACTAAGAAAGCCGCCATGTCCGGCTTTGCAGGGCCTGGTGGCTTCCCGGCTGCCGAGATCAGGAAGCCACCAGGCCCTGCTCTGCTGGCACTGGAGTCTTCCTGATAGCCTCTGCAACCAACGGGAAGCCGCCAGGCCCCGCTCCTCCGCGGGCTTTGTGTGGCTCCGTGTGCGCGGGGCCTGGTGGCTTCCCGATTGCCGCGGAGACCAACGGGAAGACGCCAGGCCCCACTCCTCCGCGGGCTCCATGTGCGCGGGGCCTGGTGGCTTCCCGCTGCCACAGCACTAAGGAAGCAACCATGCCCTGCTCTCAGTGCTCTGTTTGCTGGTGGGACAGGCCAGACACTCCAGCAGCGGGGCCGAGGGGACTGGGCGCCGCCATCTTGTGGGTATGGGGGCCGCCATTTTGTCACGGAGTGATGCCCAATTTGCATATTACTCTATTATTAGATAGGATTATTATTATTATTACTGCTTCAATTTCATCAGTAGTTATCAGCCTATTCAGTTTTTCTGATTCTTCCTGATTGAGTTTTGGAAGATTGTATTTTTCTAAGAATATGTCCATTTCGTCCAGGTTGTCCAGCTTGTTGGCATATAGTTATTCATAGTATTTTCTTACAATACTTTGTACTTCTGTGGTGTCAGTTGTTACTTCACCTCTTTAATTTCTGATTTTATTTATTTGGGTGTTCTCTCTTTGTTTCTTGATTAGTCTGGCTAGTGGTTCATCAATTTTGTTTACCTTTTCAAAGAACGAGCTCTTGGTTTCATTGATGTTTTGTATTGTATTTTTAGTCTCTATGTTATTTATTTCCACTCTGATCTTCATTATTTTCTTTCTTCTGCATATCCTGTGCTTTTCTTTTTGTTCTCTTTGTAATTCTTTAAGTGTAGGGTTAGATAATTATTGGGAAAATATCTTGTTTTTTGAGGTAAGCCCATAGTTCTATGAACTTCCCTCTCAGGATTGGTTTCACTGTGTTCCATACATTTTGGATTGTTGTTTGTTCATTTTAATTTTTTCCAGGAAGTTTTAGATTTCTTCCTTGATCTCATTGGTAACCCATTCACTGTTTAATAGCATGCTATTTAACCTCCCTGTGTTTGAATTTGTTTGAGTGTTTTTACTGTAGTTGATCTCTAGTTTCATGCCATTGTGATCAGAGAAGATGCTTGATATGATTTTAAACTTCTTGACCTTGTAAAGACTTAGTTTGCATCCTAATATGGTCTGTCTTTGAGAATGACCTGTGAGCATTTGAGAAGAATATGCATTCTGCAGCTTTGGAGTGGAATGGTCTGTAAATGTCATTTAATTCTATCTGATCTAGTGTGTCACTTAGGATCACTATTTCCTTTTTGATTTTTTGTCTAGAAGATCTATCCAGTGATGTCAGTGGGGTGTTAAAATCCCTTAGTATGATTGTAATACTGTTGATCTCTCCTTTAAATTCCTCCAGAAGTTTTTTTTAAAAATATATATGGGTGCTCCTATATTGGGTGCATATATGTTTACCAAGGTTATAGCTTCTTGTATTATGTAGTGACCTTCATTGTCTCTTGTATGGCCTTCATTTTGAAGTCTATTTTGTTAGATAGGAGTATTGCTACCCCAGCTTTTAAAAAAAATTTCCATTTGCATGGAATTTTTTTCATTCCTCCATTTTCATCCTGTATGAGTCTTTTGTTCTGAGATGGGTCTCTTGTAGACAACATATATACCTTACCATGATCTTCAAGGCTATCTGTCCTGCCATGCTCTCTGACCTTGGCTCCTATCACTTTCACCCTGACCCACATCAGCTGCACTAGTCTCATTTATGTTCCTCATAAGCTCATTCATGCTTCAGGATCCTTGTGCAAGCTATTCCTCTAGCTGGAACACTCATGCTCAAAACTTAGTATGACCAGCTCATTGTTGACCTTTAGACCTCACCTTCCATTTTAAGACCTTTATCTTTATTGAGATACTAGAGGCTTGGTGCATGTGCATGAAAATTTGTGCACTCGGTGGGACCCTCAGCCCAGCCTGCACCCTCTCACAGTCTGGGACCCCTCGAGGGATGTCCACCTGCTGGTTTAGGCCTGTTCCCCAGGGGATCTGGCCTAAGCTGGCAGTCAGACATCCTTCTGGAAGCCCAGGAGCCCTCAGGGGATGTCCTACTGCCAAGGAGGCGGGCCACTGCAGCTGTGCTTGCAGCTGTCAGCCCAGCTTGTGGCTGTGTAGAGCTCCCCCTATGGGAGCGCACTGACCACCAGGGGGCAGATCCTGCATTAAGTGTCTGCCCCCTGTTGGTCAGTGTGCATCATAGCGACCAGTCGTTCAGCCATTAGGGTCAATTTGCATATTATCCTTTTATTATATAAGATATATAGGATAATTCACCTGCCATAAAATCCCCCAATTTAAAGTGTACCACTCAGGTGCTTTTAGAATATTAAAGCATTACCACAATTTTAGAACATTTTCATTACCCCCAAAAGAAACCCTGCTTCCCTTAGCCATAACTTCCTAATTCTCCATCCCAAAACCAGCCCATGATAACCATTAATGTACTTTCTGTTATATAGATTTTTAAATTCTGAATATTTCATATGAATGGAATCATATGATATGTGGCCTTTTGTGTCTAGCTTATTTTACTTAGCATGATATTTCCAACGTTTATTCATATTGTAGCATGTGTCAACACTTGTTCCATTGTATGGCTGTACCACAGTTTATTTATCCATTCATACACTGAAAGACATTTGGGTTGTTTCTATCTTTCAGCTATTATGAATAATGCTGCTATGAACATTCATTTTCAAAATTTTGTGTAACCGTGCTTTTATTTGTCTTGGGAATAAACCTAGGAGTGGAACAGCTGATTCATATGGGAAATCTATGTTTCACGTTTGGGGAAACTGCCAGAGTGTTTTTTTACAGAGGATGCACCATTTTACATTCTCACCAATAATGTATGAGGATTCCAATTTCTCTAAATCCTTGATATTTCTTTGCATCCTGTTTCTCTACATCTTTGTTATTTTCCATGTTGTTTTTTTTTTTATTGTAGCTATCCTAGTGAGTATGAAGAGATGTCTGATTGTGGCTTTGATTTGCATTTTCCTAATGGCTAATTATGTTGAGCATCTTTTCAGGTGCTTAGTGGCCATCATATATCTTTTTGAAGAAACTTTTATTTAATTATTTTGCCCATTTTTTATTGGATTGTTATTTTTTGTGGAGTTGTAATTCTTTATAGATTCTGGATATGAATCTCTTATCAGACATGGTTTGTAAATATTTTGTCCCATTCTGTGCATTGCTTTTCATTTCCTTGGTAGTGTCCTTTGATGCACAAAAGTTTTTATTTTTGATGATGTCCAATTATCATTTTTCCTTTGATTGCTTATCCCTTTGGTATCACATATAAGAAACTGTTGTGAAATCCAAAGATGCTCAGATTTACATCCGTGTTTGCTTCAAAAAATTTTATAGTTGAGTTTTATAGGCCTCTGATCCATTTTGAGTTATCTTTTTAAAAATTTTGAGAGTACATTATTAAAGCTGGAGACAGTGAAACAAGGAAGGGCTTAGAATAGAAAAAGCAACAGGAGACAGCCTAGGTGGGGCTGTTTTGGCTCTCTAGAAATGTTATAGGAAATAAATGAGCCTAGACAGGCGGGGCTGCTTTGGCTCACTGAAAAAAAAAAAGTCACAGTGAAAAAAAGTGAGCCAAGACAGAGCTGCTATCAGCTCATTGGACAGTCAGAGAAAAGGAGGCCTTGGAGACAGGTTCAGGATAATCCTGGACAAGCTGCCAGTGCCCATTGCTCTCCTGGTTGCAAGTCTTGTGGGTCCCTTAGAGTTTAGGAGATGCCCACCTTGGGTGCGGGGGGGGGGGGGGGAGAGAAAATGGGGAAGAGAAAGGTGTGGACAAACTCCCAGGAGGGAGAGCCTTGAGTTATCTCTTTTATATGGTATGAGGTAATGGTACAATTACTTTTTTTTTTGGCATGTGGAAATCCAGTTGTCCCAGCATCTTCTGTTGAAGAGATTACTCATTCTCCATTGAATGTTATTGGCACCCTTGTCAAAATCAATTGATTCTAGATCTATGGGTTTATTTCTGGACTCATGATTCTATTCCATTGATCTATATGTGTGTCCTTATGACAGTAACACACTGTTTTGATCAGTATATCTTTTTAGTAAGTTTCAAAATGGTAAATTATTATTCCTCCAACTCTGTTTTTCACTTTCAAAATTGTTTTGGCTATGCTGGGTCCCTTAGATTGCCACATGAATTTCTGCAATGGGGATTTAGTTTTAAACAGCTCTTTATTATTTATCCATATTCATTTATTCATTCAACAAATATTTCTTGGGTACTTATTATGTGCCAGGCACTGTGTCAGGTGCTTGGAGATACCATAGTGAGCGAAAGTAGCCATGACCCTTGCCTTCAGGGAGCTAAGAATCTAGTAGGTGAGGCAGACATTAATCAAATAATCACAAATGAATAATCACAATTTAAAATGAAGAATAGAAAGAATTGACATAATCTCAGAAGACTGGAAATCTTTCCTGGAAAAATTAACAATCAGGAAGGTGCCTGGACCTGGAGCGGGTTTGGGAAGAGTATTCCAGGCAGTGAGAACACCATGTGAGAAGGCTCTATGGCAGGAGGAAGCATGAAATCAAAAGTGCAAGGAGGCAAGTGTGGTGAAGCACAAAGGACCAAGAGAAAGAGCAGTGTGATGAGGGAGAGCTGTGTGAAGGTGATCAAACCCTCAGGGTCTTGTGGGCTGTGGAAGAAGTTCTAAGATTTTATCCTGAGAGTAACAGGAAGCCATCGAAGCAGAGAAATAACATGATCTGATTTTGATTTCAAAATGCTCACATTGGCTGCTGTACAGAGAGATTGGACTAGAGAGGGGTGGGTCAGAGCAGAGCCAGTTAGGAGAGTATTACTGTAGTCCCAGGGAGAAATGACGTGGTTTTGAGGAGAGTGGTGATGGTGATTCTGGAGAAGAGGTTTTAGAGATAGTCTTCAGTTAGGGAGGACAAGGTTTCTGGCCTATATGACAGTATTATGAAGGGTGGTCTTCATCAAAAGAAGCAGTTGAGTGTGGAGAAGGGGGAATCAGTGTTATTGAGTCTGAGGTGCCTTGAAGATATCATGAAGTTATTTGATGCTCACTCCATATCATCCCTGTGAGGAAGGTATAGAACTCTTTTTCTCATTTTGCAGATGAGGAAACAGTACCAGAGAGGTTATCATGGCTTGCCCAATGCTGGGCAGCCAGTAAGTGGCAAAGCCAGATCAGAATCCCATTAGTCTAAGAACAACCCAGTGCTCCTTTTTTTCCCCTTTTTCCTTTTTTATTACGCCAGAGCTGACTCTAGAAAGGTCCATCCCAAAGACTTTCAAATAATCAGAGAAAATAAATGCTAGGACTTCTCTCCCATACACCAAGTATTTCTCAAACCTCAAAGCCTATGCTTCCAGGAAAGCCTCCTTCATACAAACTTTTATCCACACAGCATTGTGACCAAGCCCTCTCCAGGAGTGTTTAGAGTTCCCAAGTACCTGATGCCTCTACCCAGATTTGCTGTCTATGCACAGAGAGCTGCACTGCCTCCTTTCCCAATGAGGGTGACGCTGTCCAAGAGCCTTCCTGCAAGGGTCACCTGTCAGTGGTCAGTGTAGGGAAAGCTAAAATAATGAGACATTAAACTAGAAGATGGACAACCAAAAAATTCACAATGGATGTGTACTTAATTTTTTTTCCATTTCAAGTAGAAGAGTGTGAAGAGAAGGAATTGAATAGGTGGCAGGAAAGGGGGGAGGAATGAGAAACCAGGAGAAAGGAAAATAAATTCAAAGAGTAGGAGGAAAAAAATAAAGTGGTTAAAGGTATGGGTTGGGGAGGAGACATCCTCTGTTTCAAATCAGGCCTCTGATGTATACTAGCTGTATGATCTTAGGCAAATTACTTAATGTCTCTAAGTGGAGATAAAACTTTATGAAGATTATGGAGAGAGCGTGCATGTAATGTACTTGCCACAGTGCCTGGCATGTAAAAAGCACTAGATAACTGTGAGCTGTTATTATAATCATACAAGCCCCTCCTCATTTCTCCCACTACTTCCCCCAGCTGTTCCAGGCAGGTTCACTCTGGCCAGCTTGGTTCACAATACTCTCCATGGAGACAGTCATGGCTGAGCATGGAAGATCCCATTAGCTTCAGCAGATCAAGGAGCTGGAGAAACTGTGACAATAGCTGGGGTTCTACATTGGTCCCTGGGTCTTCTTGCTGCCAATTTGATCTGAGATCATCAGCTTTAAGAGCAACCTTTGGAGATCTATGTTGCATCTAAGTTGCTTCCTTTTCCTTTCCCCTCTTCCCCCTTCCCTGCCATCTTCAATGTTGATTCCTACTCCTATATTCTATGCCAGCATTCGCCAACCTTTTGGACCTCATGGACCACCAGTGGTCCACGGACCACCGGTTGGCAACTGCTGCTCCAAACGTTTCCTTAAACCAACGGTCTCCAACCTTTCAGACCTCACGGACCACCAGTGGTCCGCGGACCACCAGTTGGCGACCACTGTTATATGCAGTAACCCTGCTTTGTACTCTAGTTTTCCCCACCCCAGGACCAAAGTCCTGTCGTCTATCCTGGTCTTGGTACAGATTGCTTGACTGCTCAGCAGTCTGCCTGATTGACTTACTTCATTAATATGATGTCCCCACCTGAGGCATACACAGTCAGGCCTGTTCATGGTACCCTCTGAGCCATGTGTCGCATTCAGCCAGCTCCCCTCTCCTAGAACAGTGGTTAAGAGAATCTTTGAGGTCCCAGACTTTGTTAGGAATCAGCTAAAGCCTGCCCTACAAATGTGTATGAATTCAATGTATCAGTCAGGATAGGCTAAGTTATGCTGCAATAACAAACAGTATTAAATTCTTACTCATAGGGACTAAGTTAGAACTAGTAGAGAGCACTCTGTTTATCATAGTCACACTGTGATCCAGGTTGGTAGAAATTCCATTTTCAACATGTGCTTCTATAAGGTCAGCTGTGAGAGAAAAAGGGGCATATGATCTGTTTTTGAACAATGGCCCTGACTGCTGTTTAGAGAATGGACTGTGGGGCAGCAAGGGTGAAAGCAGGGAAACCATTCAGGAGGCTTAGTCCATGTTGGAGGTGAAAATGACTAGAACACACTGATTACAGTGGAGTTAGGGAGAAGTAGAGGCATTTGGGATATATTTTGGAGTAAAGCAGACAAGATTTTTGATGGATTGGATGTGGAGATTAAGGAGAAAAGAGGATGACTGCTAGATTTTTGGCTTGAACACATGGGTGGATGGTATCTGTTCTTAACTGGTATTGAAACCACAGAATCCTTGGATATGTCAACACACCTCAATGACAACTGAAAGGAGCTTCCACTTGGAGTTCTTTAAAGGTGCCCTTCCGGCTCTTTTGTAAAGATTTAACTGGCAGGATGTTGTTGTTGTTTTTTTTTGTTTTTTTTTTGTTTGTTTTTTTTGAGAGCTCTTTGATAATGGACACACATGCCCACACCCACACCCACATGTTCACAAACACATGCACATCACACACTACACACTGTCGCAGCTCCTTCTGGACCTCACATAGCAGTAGTCATGGAGGGTGGGGGCTTCCAGGGTCACTAACATGGCCCTGTCAATATTTTTGTTTCTAATAGGAATGAACATTTTCCTAATGATTTTTAGTTTGAAACAATAACAATAGCTGTGCCCTCTTGGGGCCTCGTCTTAGATAGCATCCCTCTTCTGTTTTGCTCCTGGGAGAAGGTCAGCAGCAAGAGTGGCCTAGGTGGTCTGAAAGATCCTTTGCCCTGCCAAAGTGGTTCCCAGACTTTGGAAATATGCAAAGCATAGCATTAGTACATCTATTAAACCAAATATGCACAGTTCAAAGTAGCAGTTTGTGGCTAAGTATAATTGCTAACTAAATGCACAACCTATTGCCTGGGCAGCTCATTAGAGGAGAAAGGAGTTGTGGAAAACTGCAAATAAAATGAATGAGTTGGGCTACTGACCAGCTGGTTCCAGACAGAGTCAGTTCTGGCTTAGGTATACTGCACAGCTCAGTGAACCCACGGCCTCAGCGCAGGAGTTCGCAGCAGAGGTACAAGCAGGTACTAATGAGCTCATTTCAGATGCTGGTTGCCAAACTTTTTCTCAAAAAAAGGCCAAGGCAGTCCTTCAGGCTATGTGTTTGAGGGGAAGTGGAACAAAAGGGAGAGCTGAAGTGGGGAGAGGTGAGCCTTAGCCTTCCAGCCCCAACTGGGAAGCAGCCTCCTTGCTGGGAAAAGCCTAAGGGATTTGTGAGAGGCTAGAGACTTCTCATAAATAGAAACTAGGGTTCTATGGAGGAAGTGAGTTCCCTTCTGCCCTGGAAAAGGAAAAATGCGTGAGGTGCCTCTCTTCCTTCCCACCACCATTGTCCGTGACCCTCCTGGAAATTCTGAAGCCAGGTGTCACTATGAGAGTTTTTTACAGAGCTACAGGCATTGTGATTATATGCAGCTTCTATAAGGTAAGTATCATTATCCCATTTTACGGAGGGAAAAATGGAGAGGAAGAAAAATGGAGAGGAAGGAAAATAGAGAGGAAGTGATTTGCCTGAGGCCACACAGGTACTGTACCAGTTGTCTGAGCTGGCTTTGCACCTGGGTTCTCCAGCTCTTGACGCTTGATTACATGATGCTCTTCTTCTTGCACATGGTGAGAGGCAGGCTGTCCTCCCAAAGCCTTCAAATGGAAGTCTGAGGGCTGGCTCTGTCCCTGCTCTGCACTGATCGCCTGTAAGCCTGGGCCCTACGTGACCTTCAGGGTTCTTTCCAGCCCTGAGAACCAATATGTCTCTGAATCTCTGGACCTGTTTTCCATCCAGATACTTAGGCAGATGGCCACAAAGGAGCCTGCCAGCCCTGACAGTCAATAAACCTGGGAGCGGCAAAGAGCCCAAGAGTTTTCAATGTGTGATGCACTGAGACTTAGTGAATCCCAGAGATGTTTCGGGGCTGCCATGAACAGTTCTGATCCTGTTTTGTATAGTGGAAATCTACAGGTGATTTTGTTTGCAAAAAGGGGCTGCTTTTAAAAACAAATAAACGTGAGCAAAATGAAAATTTAAAGCCCCTGAACTAGACAGTGAATGAGAGACAAGTTTGAACAAAGGTATTCACTGTTAGTGATAGTGGTGAGTTGAGGGTGGTGTGTGTGTAGTGGGGGCAGGCAGATGGACTGGAAGGAAAAAGAGGAAAATAAAAACAAGAGAAAAAAATAAGAGTTTTAGTATGTGTCAGTTGCCATTTTGAAGAGAGGAGAAACTAGGGAAGTGAAAGGGAAGCAACAGCTATTGAGTACTCACTATGTCCTGGTGTTTTTCTGCTTGTGGTCTCACCCATAGAATGCTTATAGCAACCCCTTGAGTTTTAAGAATTATTGTTCCTATTTTAAAGGTGAAGACACTGAGGCTCAGAGAGACAAAATGACTTATCTAAGACTAGAGGCCCGGTGCACGAAATTCGTGCACTGTGTGTATGTGTGTGTGTGTGTGTGTGTGTGTGGGGGGGGGGGGTGACCCTCAGCCCAGCCTGGACCCTCTCCAATCTGGGACACTCTCACAATCCGGGACTGCTGGCTCCCAACCACTCGCCTGCCTGCCTGCCTGCCTGCCTGATTGCCCCTAACTGTTTTTGCCTGCCAGCCTGATCACACCCTAACCACTCCCCTGCCAACCTGATAGATGCCTAACTGCTCCCCTGCCAGCCTGATTGCCCCCAACTGCCCTCCCCTGCTGGCCCAGTCACCCCCAACTGCCTTCCCCTGCCAGCCCGGTTGCCCCCAACTGCCCTCTCCTGCTGGCCCGGTTGCCCCCAACTGCCCTCTCCTGCTGGCCCGGTTGCTCCTAATTGCCCTCCCCTGCCAGCTGGGTCGCCCCTAACTGCCCTCCCCTGCCAGCCTGGTCACCCACAACTGCCCTCCCCTGCAGGACTGGTTGCCCCCAACTGCCCTCCCCTGCAGGCCTGGTCCCCCCAACTGCCCTCCCCTGCCAGCCTGGTTGCCCCCAACTTCCCTCCACTGCTGGCCCAGTGACCCCTAACTGCCCTCCCCTGCTGGCCAGGTTGCCCCTAACTGCCCTCCCCTGCAGGCCTGGTCCCCCCCAACTGCCCTCCCTCCCCTGCAGGCCTGGTCTCCCCCAACTGCCCTCCCTCCCCTGCAGGCCTGGTCCCCCCCAACTGCCCTCTCCTGCCAGCCTGGTCGCTCCAAACTGCCCTCCCCTGCTGGGCTGGTCATCCCTAACTGCCCTCCCCTGCTGGCCTGATTGCCCACAACTGCCCTCCCCTGTCAGCCATCTTGTGGTGGCCATCTTGTGACCACATGGGGGTGGCCATCTTGTGCGAGGGCATTATGGTCAATTTGCATATTAGTTCTTTATTATATAGGATCATATAGCAAGTAAATTGTGTTGCTGGGATTCAAACCCACCTGTTTAACCCCCAAACCCACACCCACTCCTGTTAGGAGCTCTTTCCCTAGAAAAGGATCCAGAAGTTACAGGTGGATGGACATCAGGGACATACTGCACCTTCCTTTGGCAGCAGGCAGAAGACCTGGGAATGCTTGTGGATAAATGTTCTTAGTGATTAGGGAGAGAGGGGGCGGGGAGGGAGAGATACAGGCTGTAGGCAGGGATGGAGAGCAATGGGAAGAGATATCAGCAGTTCCACAGGACTGGAGTGTCAGAGCTAGGCCAGGAAGGACCTGAACAAATGGATACTTGTGTCCTTCACTGAATCAATTTGGAGTCTTGGACTATGCTGGTTGCATCCCAAGATCATCATAAAGTATTTAACCCTCATTTACCAATTTATTTATTTGGTTTAATAATATAACAAGCATGCATGAACCCAGCACTCAAACCATGATCTAGAACATTGCTGAGGATTTGTATTTATCAATGTGCTAAGTTTTTTTGTGGTCATTTTGATAAATATTTTTCTTTCTTTTCATTGCTGTGGTTGTGGTTTCCCTTCCTTGATAGTGACAAACCCCAATGAGAAGATTTACCTTATGTGTCAGTCAGGATGAGCTAGGTTGTGTTATGGTAAGACAACCCAGAATCTTAGTGGCTCTTAACAACAAAGTTTATTCTTTTCTCTTTCTACATGTCTCTGTTGAGTTAGTTGGGGCCTCTGCTCCATGTCTTCTTACCTCAAACCCCAGGTGGTCAGAGAAGCCACCATTTCAAATTTTGCTGGTTACCACAGCAAAACTCTGTAGGGCCTCACATTGGCATTGAAATGTTTCAACCTGGAACTGACATACTTTACTTCACCACTGAAGAACTCATCATATGGTCCTACCCAACCATTATGGACTACAGTGGGATAGTTAACTGTGTATCCAAAAGGCACAGAACTGTGGATATTTGGAGAACAGTGCTAAGGACCATCACAGCCACTTACCTACTGTGATATGACATGTGGACATGACCTATCTCTATCTGAGAAAGTTATGGAAGAATGGGATTTCATGAGTAGAGTTGAGGAAGTCACCCATTCCTGTTTCACATTAGATTATACTGTCAAGACAGACTGCCCCTTTCTGCATCCATTTCCCAACTAGAGACCCTTTCTCCTTGGAAGTTCCCATTATGCTCTACCCATTTCCATCTGTTGTGTTTCACTGGCTCAAAGCCCAACAGGGCATTTGACCATAGATTCTGACTGGCATCTCACAATGTTGTCTCACTTTAGATTCTTTTCTTCCTGTGCATGATTTATCAGATATTCAGGGAGCTGCTGCTACCTCCTCTGGAGTGACACAAGTTGACAATTATGGGACTGGATTTTGTGCAGAGTGGTGAGGGAAGAAGATATGGGCTGTGTGAGTCATCATTATTATTTCTGTTGTATTCCCATCGGTCTCACAAGGCTATTAAAAGAATCAGTAACTAAGACATTACTAGACTAGTTCTAAATGCCAAGTGATAACTGAAATTTATATTGAAAAGCAAGTTCAGGAAAAGGCGTAAAGGGGTGGCACTGGCTTTTGACCTACTTCTGAAAAGGAAAGATTGGCCTGATAGCCCAGAAAACATTTGCTTGGCCTCTGAGAACAGGACCTGTGCCAGGCAGGTCTTGGCCTCCTGAGGGTGCTTTTGCAGACCACTGAGTATAGCCCAGAGAAAGGCTAAGGAAGAGACAGCATTTTGGCATGGTTTATACATACATAGCATTCACCAAACTGTACCAGGCTTGGGTGGGGCACAGGGGTGAGCAAGACAGACAATGTCCCTGGCCTCACAGAACTTATAGTCTAATAGGGGAAGAAAATGATTAAGCAAATAACATAGGCTACGAGAAGTCCTCTGACAAGGATTAGTACAGGACAAAAAAGGGATGGCACCTGAGCTAGATGTGAGGAGTCAAGGTAAACTTCCTTAAGGAGTCGTTAGTCCCTCATCTAAATAGAGAACTGAAGTATAAGTAGGTGTTAGCTAGGTGAAGGCAGGTGGGAAGGATGAAAGTTGCAGAAAGTTGGGAGGTAGAGCGAAGCTGGAAGACCTGAGCCTAGAGAGTCAGGTAGAGACCAGATCATGAAGGAGCATGAATGCCATGTGGAGGGACTTGGACATTATCCTGAGGGCAGCTGGGAGACATGGAATGGTTTGCCTTTTGAATGAAACTTGCCTTTCAGAAACATCACTGTAGAAGCAGCATGGAAAATGGGTTGGGAAGGAATGACATTGGAGACTGAGAGTCTATGAGTATTAGTGACCTAGTTAAGGTAGTTGTGATGGGGCTGGAGAGAAGTGGATGGATCTGAGGCATATTTAGACTGATAATTTGAATACACAGATGTGGACAGTAAAGGAAAGTTAGGAATCAACAATGATGCCTAGGTTTCTGGTCTGGATAAGTGGGTAGCAGTGATAGGAGTATAGTGTGATGGCTAACAACAGTGGCTCTGAAGCCAGATTGCCTGGGTTTGAATCCCAGGTCTGTCATCAATTAGCTGTGTGACCTTGGACAAGTTCCTTAACTTTTCTATGCTTCATTCAGTTTCCTTGCATATAAAATGATATTGTTAATGTTACCTTTCTTATAATGATTAAGTAAGCAATACATAACGTGCTTTGAACCATGTCTGGAGTATGAGATGTGTTCAATAAATGTTAGCTATTATTATAGGCAAGAAGGAAGAGGAATAGACTTCATAGGAATAATGATGAGTTCAGTTTCAGGTATGCCAACTTTAGTTTGTCTGTCGAATACTCAAGTGGAAATAAGCTATATAACTCTGTGGTTCAGGAGATATTTGGGCTAGAAATATATATTTGAAAGTCATCAGCTTATAGACTAACTGAAACCTCAGATTGTGCAAGGAGAATTCCTAGAGAAGAAAGAAGGCTAAGAGCAAGTCCTGAGAACCTTCAACATTTGTGGTATGGAAAGAGGTAAAAAAAAAAAAAAGCCTAATAAGAAGGCTGAGCAGCAGCCAGAGAGGTGAAAGAAAAATCAGGGGAGTACACAGCATCACAGAAGCCAAGATGAGAGAATGTTTCAAGGTGGAGGTAGTGGTTATGCTTTGGAGAGGCCAATGTAAGATCTGAGAAACTACAATGGGATTTAGCTAGGAGGAGATTGTTGGTGACAATAATTTCAATGGAGTGGTAGGACTGGATGTCAGACTACATTGGGTTGAAGACTGAGAATGAGGAAATGAAGATAGTAAGTGTAGATAGCTCTTTCCAGAAGTTTATCTGTGAAAGGGAAGTGAGAGCAAATGAGTGTTATGAGGGAAGGGAGAGCATCCTTCAATGCTAGTGGGGAGGAAGCTGACAGTAGAGAGAGAGATAGGAGATACAGGTGAGAGAAGGAATAACTGAGGCTTAAGGTCCCTGAGATGGCAAGAGAAGATAGAATGCAGAGGAGGCCAGTCTCAGGCAGGAGGAGTCACAACAGGGAAGGAGGAAAATATGGATATGGTGAGTGAGTTTGTAGATTTCCTTATGGAACATTACTGCCTGGTAGCTTTTCTTTTTCTGTGAAATCAGGTGAGGGGTGTGTGGCATGATTAGAAGTGTGTGGATAATAGTGGAGGCCAAACTTGCTCAGAAAGCCTCTGGAGATAATGGAAGAAAGAGACCAATAGGGACTGAAAGAAGGGTTTCCTAGCCATAGTGAAGCCTAGTGGGAGTCGAGACCATTAATTTGTAATGCTTCCCATGTGCAAGGTTCGGTGTTTTTCCCAAGCAGTGCTTAGGGATCCTAGGGTAGGAGAAGAAAGGGCAGACATTTGGATTGATTTAAGGCTTGGGGATTTGCAAGATGGATATAATGGATGGACAATGGTGTTAGAAAGGTGAGGATACTGGCAAGTGAGTAGTTAAATGACTGGCTTGTAATTCCCCTGGTCTTCAATCCAGAAGCTCTGGTTCCTACTGTCACCAATAATTTCCCTCTATTCTTAACTCTATTTCATAGATTCTGATTCACTGAAGGCTTTTATACTGCTTCATGGCTCTTGCCTCGTGTATGTGCATGTGTGCATTCCTGTGCCTGTGTGTGTATGTTTCTGCCACCAGTACTGATTGAGGATCCTCTTCATGTCTCATGTTGAGATTCCACAGGATTGACTATCTGAGTGATTTCATTTGGAAGATAGCTCAGGCCACCCCCTAGGCTGTGGCCAACTTATGGATTTTCTGCTTTGAGTCTGGGGTCTGCTCCAGTCAGCTAATGTCAACATTCTTCAGAATGTGTCATGGGTAAGACATGTGGAATGGTTAAGAATTTGGGCTCTGAAACCAGACACCTAAGTTTGAATCCAGGCTATCCCACTTACTGTGTGACCTTGGGCAATTTACTTCACCTCTCTGATCTCAGTTGTCTCATTTTTGAAATGGGTACAATAAGAGAACTTGCCTCATTGGTCTTTGTGAGAATGGAATAAATTAATACATGATAAGACATAGCACAGTACCTGGCACTCAGTTATTTCCCTGCAAACATTACTTACTACTACTACTACTGTTGTGATTATCCTAATATATAAAAACTCAGGTTCTGTAACTTCACAATGACTGGAGGCACTACCAAACAGAAGTCAGTGCTGGGTTGCTGTGGTGACCCAGCACTGACTGCCTCGGCTGCGGGATCCCAGACCCAGCACTGACTGCCGAGGGGGCTGCAGATCAGGCCTGGAGAGAGGCCTGGGGAGAGAGAAGCAAGATCTGATACATAGCCTCCATGGCAGCTGTTGATCAGCACTTGCCTCTCTCTTTCACTCTGGGCCTGGCCAGCAGCAGCGCCTCTCTTTCTCTCTGGCCTCTGCTGGGGCTGCTGATCAGCTCTGCCTCTCTGATCAGGCCCGTTGATAGGCCTGGAGATGCCTACTGGCATAGAAACTGACCAATCAGAGCCAAACCTCGTTGAAGTGTGAGGAACCAATGGCTGCCTAGGAGGCGGAGCTTTTGACGCTGACTGGCATAGAAACCAACCAATCAGAACCTAATCTGGGTGAACTGTGAAGGCAGAACCTAAGGTGGGGTCTGAGAAGGGGTTTTAAGGGCAACAACTGTTTGGTGTAAGGTGTAAGAAAGTGGTTCAATTTTTTAATGACCGGTTTGGCAGTATAGTGCATATGGCTGGCTATCAGTCCAGATATAGGGGTTATGTATTTTTGTCTGCCAAGAGCATCTCCTCCTAATGAAAAAAGCTCCTCCCCCATTTAAGCAATTCTATCCTACATAATCTATCTATACTACTAAAAGGGTAATATGCTAATTAGACCGGGTCAACCGGCCATCTTCCGGACATCCGACTTCCTTCCAGACAAAGCCATGGTGGTGGGGGCCAAGGCAGAGGCAGTTAGAGGTGGTCAGGCTGGCAGGGGAGAGCAGTTAGGGGTGAGATCAGGCTGGCAGGGGAGGGCTGTTGGGGGTGAGATCAGGCCAGCAGGGGAGGGTAGTTGGGGGCAACCAGGCTGGCAGGAGAAGGCAGTTGGGGGCGAGATCAGGCCGGCAAGGGAGGGCAGTTAGGGGTGATCAGGCAGGCAGAGGCAGTTAGGGGCGATCAGGCTGGCAGGGGAGAGCAGTTAGGGGTGAGATCAGACTGGCAGAGGAGGGCAGTTGGGGGCGAGATCAGGCCAGCAAGGGAGGGCAGTTAGGGGTGATCAGGCTGGCAGGGGAGGGCTGTTGGGGATGAGATCAGGCCAGCAAGGGAGGGCAGTTGGGGGCAACCAGGCTGGTAGGAGAGGGCAGTTGGGGGTGAGATCAGGCTGGAAGGGGAGGGCATTTGGGGGTGATATCAGGCCAGCAGGCAGGCAGAGGCATTTAGGGGCGATCAGGCAGGCAGGCAGAGGGGTTAGGGGCAATCAGGCAGGCAGGCAGGTGAGCGGTTAGGAGCCAGTGGTCCCAGATTGAGAGAGGGATGTCCGATTGGAGAAGGTGCAGGCTGGGCTGAGGGAACCCCCCCCCCCCACCCCGTGCACAAATTTTGTGCACTGGGCCACTAGTTTTACTATAAAGGCAGGCACTTAGGGCTTAATAGACTTTTGAACAAGACACTAGGGTAAGCAGAGTTTGAATTCCACCACAATGGAATGAACACAATTTTCTTTCCTGCACACCAGCTCTTTGCCATTTTCTGGTCTCTGACCTTCCCTCAGGAAGTGTTTGTCACCCTGTGAGCTCTAAAGTCCCAAAGCCTTTGGACTACTGAGTCTGCCACAGGCTGAGGACAAAGCTGCTGTGTCTGCTCACTGTCAGTTGGGGAGAAATCCTGGCAGCCTGACCTCCCTGCTCAGTCCTTGGTTTCTATGAGTCATGCTTCTCTTAGGCTAAAACCCAGCTCAAATAATTAGGGGAGAGGGAGGGGAGGAAAGGTAAAAGGAAGACAGCAACTTAGCCTCTTTCTGAGTTTGTTGGTAAGATCAAGTTTTAGGAATCTTTCCTTAGAGCTCTGAGGCCCCACTGTGACCAGACTGATATGGAGGGAACCGATCACCTGGTTCATGAAGCCCAAGAGGCCTGGTATGTGAGCAACACCTCCCCAGGCACCATGACAGTCAGGACATTTCCTCTCCTTCTCTCTATCCCCTAGAGCTTGATCCAAATGGGTACATTTTTTCTTTTCTTTAAATTTCATTTTTCAATTATAGTTTATATTCAGTATTATTTTATATTAGTTTAGGGTGTACAACATAATGGTTAGACATTTATATACTTTACAAAGTGATCCCCTCCAAGAGTTCAAGCATCCACCTGGCACCATACATAGTTATTACAATATTATTGACTATATTCCCTATGCTGTACTTTACATCCATTTGACTATTCTGTTATTACCAAATTGTACTTCTTAATCTCTTTACCTATTTCACCCAGTCCCCCAACCCTCCCTCCCCTCTGGCAATCATCAGTATGTTCTCTGCAACTACGAGTTTGTTTCTGTTTTCATTTATTTTGTTTATTAGATTCCACATATAAGTGAAATAATATAGTATTTGTCTTTCTCTGTCTGACTTATTTCACTCAGCATAATACCCTCTAGGTCCATCCATGTTGTCCCAAATGGTAGTATTTCATCCTTTCTTATGGCCGAGTAGTATTCCATTGTATTTATGTGTGTACCCACAACTTTTTTATCCACTCGCCCATTGAAGGGCACTTGGGTTGCTTTTATATCTTGACTATCTATAATAATAAAAGTGTAATATGCTAATTAGACCGAATGACCTTTCGAACATCCTTCTGGACATCCTTCTGGACAACCTTCTGGATGAAGCTGGGGCTGCAAGGGCCGAGGCAAGCCTCCGCAGCTGTGAGGGCCGAGCCCCTTGCACGAATTTCATGCATCTGGCCTCTAGTTGTAAACAATGCTGCAATGAACATAGTGGTGCATATACTCTTTCAAATTAATGTTTTGGGTTTCTTTGGGTAATTTCCCAGAAGTGGAATTGCTGGGTCATAGGTAGTTCCATTTTAAATTTTTTGAGGAACCTCCATACTGTTCTCCACAGTGGCTGCACCAGTCTGCATTCCCACTAACAGTGCACAAGGGTTCCTTTTTTTCCACATCCTCGCCAACACTTGTTAGTTTATTAATGATAGCCATTCTGACAAGTATAAGGTGATATCTCATTGTGGTTTTAATTGCATTTTTCTAACCCCCCCCCCACCACCAGAAAATAATGCAAATTGCTAGCATAAGGAAAGGGAATGGATTCCAGAGAACTATTGCTCAGAGATTGGGTTCCTAGAAATGCCCCACCTTCATGAAACAGATTTCTGATGTCTTGCATCTGAGCTGTTGTTTTCCCAAGGATGGTGGGCAGGCCACTGGTGGTACATTACATAATCTTAGATAGTATATGACTGAACCTCTTTAAAGTTCAATAGTCATGAATTTCTTTTAATGTATTTTAGAAAAATATAATTAATACATAAAAATCAGTGGTTTCAAGGGTTTTATTGCTTAGAGTCATGCTGAAGTTTTTTAAGGTAGTTTTTTAAAAGAAAAAAAAATAACACCTACACTACTCATCTCCTTTTCTTGAGTTTTATCTCTCTCTCTCTCTCTTCCCCTCTCCCTTCCTCCCTTCCTCCCTCCCTCCTCCCTCCCTTCTTCCCTCCCCCTCACTTCTAAAATTGAATTTGCATCCAGAGAAAAAAATCCAGGAGAGGAAATTTCCCAAAGCAAATTGTACAAAGTGTTATTCATTATTTGCTATTTATTATAGCAACAAATAAAAGCAACATAAGCAACCAATTATAAGGATTTGGCTAAGCAGACTGCAAGTTTTAATACATTTGGCTATAATATGGTCACCAAATTTGACAACATAAACTGCACTGGAACAAGAAAATATTTGTATGGGATAATGTTAAGTAACATATATGACATATAACTTTCTAATTTTAAGTTATAGAGGCACTAGGCAACCAATACATTCTTATTGAAATTGAATGCCAACTCTGAGACAGTAGGGGGCCATCAACTGGAGATTCCAGTTCAGCTGAAGTTTAGAAGTGGGAGGTGGGGCATCCAACACTTCCCTTCTTTCACCATGAAGACAGAAAGGTTAAGATGGAGATTGAACTAGAACTTGGGCCTTTTCTCTGCTGAGAGTTTGGAGAGAGATACTTGGCCTCTGTATGTCCACCTCATTGCAGAAACAACCCCTTTCTTTTCTCTCACTGCCAACAAAGCATTTGGATAGAAGACTCCACTCCCATTTCAGAACAGTGTGTGTTACTGTGTGGAGACCCAGTGTGAGTTCCTTCCTGAGGTTTCTTGGCACAGGCTGTGTGTCCCACCCCATGATCCAAAGTTTACACTGTAAATATCTGGGGTAAAAAGAAAAGCCAGACCTCCAACCCTGGGCTGGTCTGCTGGAGGCTGAGCCAAGGGTGTGTTGTTGATACAAAAGATAATTCTCTTCCAGAGTTTACTAAAGTGGATTATTTTTGCTGGGTCAGGTTTTCCAACTTTATTCTAGAGACTGAAGACAGGAGGGAAGCAGGATGGGTGTGTATATGGGATAGCAGTGAGGAGAGACTTGTTTTTCTCTTTTCCTGACCAGTTGCTTCCCAAGAATAGCTGCTGTTTATTGGATGTCTACTCTGTGTGGTGTGCTTTATGCATGTCATCCCATTTTATCCTCATGACAGCTTGGCAAACTATCATCCTCCCATTTTACAATTGGGGAAACAGACTCAGAGAGATCTTATGCGAGGTCATTTACCCAGGGAATGGTAAAGTCAAGATTCACTCAACAAACATTTATTGAACAACCTAATGTATGGCAAACCTGTACTGGGCATTGGACCTACAGCTGTGAACAAGAGTAGCCATTTGGGGAGGGTTGTTACAAACAAGTAGACAGGTGGGGATAGTACAGTGTGGCACATGCTGAGATGGTAAGAAACTGATGACATGGGAGCATGGAGGAGGGGCACCCATCATACCCAGTGCTGGGAGGTGGGGAAGCAACACAGGCTTTCCAGAAGAAGTGATGTCTGGGCTGGATCTGTAGGAGGAGCAGGATTCAGCCCAGTGAAAGCCATGGTAGGTAAAAAGTGATCCAAATAGAGGGCAGAGCATCACAAAGGGCCAGAATAGAGAGAGAGCATAGTGCTTTGAGAAAGGCCTGAGCATGCTTGAGTATGACTGGAGTAAGCTGAGAGAGGAGACTAAGGTGGTAAGCAGAGGCTCTGAAGTGCCCAGGGAGTCATGAGCAGGAGTTTGGATTGCACTCCAGGTGTGATGAGTAGCTACAGGAGAGCTTTGAGAAAAGGAATGATGAGATCTGATTGGCAGTCTTTGGCTCAGACTGGCCGCTGGGTGGACAGTGGGTTGTAAGGGAACAAGGGTGAAAGTGGAGATATCACAATGATGACTTAGCTCAGGGTGGTAGTACCAAAGGAGACAGATTTGGGGTTTGTATTTCAGGTAGAACTGACAGCACTTCTTATGGATTTGAGGTAGGGGTAAAGAGAGGGAGGAGTCAAGTCAGTTAGACTTCAAAGACCTCAGCTTTCCTTCTCTGCAAAAAGAGGCTGAAGCTGAGGGCTTCCTGCAGCTAAACTTAAGATCTAGAGCAGTGGTCGGCAAACTCATTAGTCAACAGAGCCAAATATCAACAGTACAACGATTGAAATTTCTTTTGAGAGCCAAATTTTTTAAACTTAAACTTCTTCTAACGCCATTTCTTCAAAATAGACTCGCCCAGGCCATGGTATTTTGTTGAAGAGCCACACCAAGGGGCCAAAGAGCCGCATGTGGCTCACGAGCCGCAGTTTGCCAACCACAGATCTAGAGCATTGGAACCACTGGAAAGCAAATGTGTTTATTTTTCCCCCTTCACTTTTCCCTTTTTTATTGAATTTATTGGGGTGACACTGGATAATAAAGTTATACAGGTTTCAGGTGCATAATTCACCATCCCAAGTCAGGTCTCCTTCCATCACCAACAAATGTTTCTTGCTCGCCATTGAGTCAAAGGGACAGGAGAATTTGTTTATTTATTTATTTGAGTGAACACCTTATACATGTGTCCAGGACTGTTTAAGTGCTTTAAAAATATTTACTTACTTAATTCTCATAACAACTGCTTTTATTATCTCAGTTTTTCAGAGGTGGAAACTAAAGCACAAGGAGATAAGTAACCTGATCAAGGCCACACTGCTAGTAAGTGGCAGAGCTGGGATTCAAACTCAGGTTGTCTTATTCCAGAGTTCTATGCTGCTTTGTTCTATGCAAATGAATGGAATCACTCATTTTCTCATTTACTCATGCATTCAATATGTAATTACTAAGGGTATATAATATGTGCTAAGAACTAGGGCTAGAATGATCCACAAAACCAAACCCAGTGTCTGCTGTCATGGAGTTCACAGTCCAGTGGAGAAGGAAGATACTAGCCAAATAACCACACAGACAAATGTGTAAGTGTTAGGGGAGCCTACAATGGGTGTTTGACCTAGTCAGGGAGGTCAGAGAAAGCTTCTCTGAGGAAGTGATAGTTGAGACGATATGGGAAGGATGATTAGGAGTTAATTAGGCAAAGAAGGAAGGAACAACACTCCAGAAGAAATAGTATGCGCAAAGACCCTATAGTGGGAAGGAATGTAGTGTATTTAAGGGACCAAAAGAATGCCAGTGTGGCTGGAGGAGTGAGAGGAGCATGTGTGAGGAGGGCCTGTAATCCCCTCCCAGTTTTGCTTTTGAACTTTTTCATCTACATTTTTTTTTTTTTGGTTTGGTGTAGCCATAATTATTATTTTTTTATTGAGGTATTATATGTGTACATATCTTACCATTACCACCCCACCCCACACCCATACATGCCCTCACCCCCCAGAGTTTTGCGTCCATTGTTTATGCTTATATGCATGCATACAAGTCCTTCGTTTGATTTCTTATCTCCCCCACCTCTCCCTAACTTTCCCCCTGTAATTTGAAAGTCTGTTTGTTGCTTTACTGTCTCTGTATCTATCTTTTTGTTCATCAGTTTATAATGTTCTTTATTATCCATAAATGAGTGAGATCATGTGGTATTTTTCTTTCATTGACTGGCTTATTTCACTTAGTATAATATTCTCCAATTCCATCCAGGTTGCTGCAAATGATGAGAATTCCTTCTTTTTTATGGCAGCATAGTATTCCATTGTGTAGATGTACCACGGTTTTCTGATCCAGTCATCTGCTGACGGGCACCTAGGCTGTTTCCAAATCTTAGCTATTGTAAATTGTGCTGCTATGAACATAGGGGTGCATATATCCTTTCTGATTGGTGTTTCTAGTTTCTTCGGATATATTCCCAGGAGTGCGATTGCTGGCTCAAATGGGAGTTCCATTTTCAGTTGTTTGAGGAAACTCCATACTGTTCTCCACAGTGGCTGCACCAGTCTGCATTCCCACCAGCAGTGCACGAGGGTTCCTTTTTCTCCGCATCCTCGCCAACACTTGTCCTTTGTTGATTTGTTGATGATAGCCATTCTGACAGGTGTGAGATGGTACCTCATTGTTGTTTTGATTTGCATCTCTCGGATAATAAGTGACTTTGAGCATGTTTTCATGTGTTTCTTGGCCTTCCTTCTGTCCTCTTTTGAAAATATTCTGTTTAGGTCTGTTGCCCATTTTTTTATTGGATCATTTATCTTCCTTTTATTAAGTTGCATAAGCTGCCTGTAGATGTTGGAGATTAAACCTTTATCAGTGATAGCATTTGCAAATATGTTCTCCCATAGAGTGGGCTTTCTTGCTGTTTTGTTGATGGTTTCTTTTGCTGTAAAAAAGCTTTTTATTTTGATGTAGTCCCATTTGTTAATTTTCTCTTTAGCTTCCATTGCCCTAGGGGCAGTGTCAGTGAAGAAGTTCTTTTGGCATATGTCTGAGATTTTGTTGCCTGTGGATTCCTCTAGTATTTTTATGGTTTCCCGTCTTATATTTAAGTCCTGTATCCATTTTGAGTTTATTTTTGTGTATAGTGAAAGTTGGTGATCTAGTTTCATTTTTTTGCATGTGTGTGTCCAATTTTCCCAACACCATTTATTGAAGAGACTGTCTTGACTCCATTGTATGTTCATGCCTCCTTTGTCAAATATTAATTGAGCATAGTGGTTTGGGTCGATATCTGGATTCTCTATTCTGTTCCATTGATCTATATGTCTGTTCTTGTGCCAGTACCAGGCTGTTTTGAGAACAGTGGCTTTGTAACACAGCTTGAAATCTGGTATTGAGATCCCTCCTACTTTATTCTTCTTTCTCAGGATTGCTGTGGCTATTCGGGGTCTTTTTTTATTCCAGATGAATTTTTTGAGAGTTCTTTCTAGGTATGTGAAATATGCTGTTGGTATTTTGATGGGGAGTGCATTGAATCTGTAGATTGCTTTGGGTAGTATGGACATTTTAATGATGTTGATTCTACCAATCCATGAACATGGTATGTTCTTCCATCTGTTTACGTCTTCCTCTATCTCTTTTTTCAGTGTCCTGTAGTTTTCCGCGTATAGGTCTTTTACCTCCTTAGTTAAGTTTATTCCTAGGTATCTTAATTTTATTGGTGCGATGGTAAATGGGATTGCTTTTTTAGTCTCTCTTTCTGTAAGTTCACTATTGGTGTATAGAAATGCCATAGATTTCTTGGCGTTAATTTTGTATCCCGCTACATTGCCGAATTCATTTATTAATTCTATTAATTTTTTGATGGAATCTTTTGGGTTTTTAATGTACAATATCATGTCATCTGCAAATAAGGACAGCTTCACTTCTTCTTTTCCAATTCGGATGCCTTTTATTTCTTCTTCTTGCCTAATTGCGATAGCTAATACTTCCAGTACTATGTCAAAAATGACTGGTGAGAGTGGGCATCCCTGTCTTGTTCCTGTTCTTAGGGGAAATGGTTTTACTTTTTGTCCATTGAGTATGATGTTTGCTGTGGGTTTATCATATATAGCTTTTATTATGTTGAGGTATGATCCTTCTATTCCCACCTTGTTGAGAGTTTTTATCAAGAAAGGGTGTTGGATTTTGTCAAATGCTTTTTCTGCATCTATTGATATGACTATGTGATTTTTATCTCTCAATTTGTTTATGTGATGTATCACATTTATTGATTTGCGGATATTGTACCATCCTTGCATTCCTGGGATAAATCCTACTTGGTCATGATGTATGATCTTTCTGATGTATTGCTGGAGCCGATTTGCTAGGATTTTGTTGAGGATTTTGGCATCTATGTTCATGAGGGATATTGGTCTGTAATTCTCTTTCATTGTGTTGTCTTTATCTGGTTTTGGTATTAGGGTGATGCTGGCTTCATCGAAGGAGCCTGGAAGTGTTCCTTCCTCTTGAATTTTTTGGAATAGTCTGAGGAGGATAGGTTTTAGTTCTTCCTTGAAAGTTTGGTAAAACTCTCCTGTGAAGCCGTCTGGCCCCGGGCTTTTGTTTGCCGGAAGCTTTTTGATGACTGCTTCAATTTCTTCCATAGTTACTGGCCTGTTGAGCTGTTTAGATTCTTCCTGATTGAATTTTGGAAGGTTGTATTTGTCTAGGAATATGTCCATTTCCTCCAGGTTGTCCAGTTTATTGGAATAGAGTTGTTCGTAGTATTTTGTAACAATCCTTTGTATTTCGTCGGGGTCTGTTGTTATTTCACCTCTTTCATTTCTGATTTTGTTTATTTGGGTCCTCTCTCTTTGCTTCTTGGTGAGCCTGGCTAGAGGTTCATCAATCTTGTTTATCCTTTCAAAGAACCAGCTCTTGGTTTTGTTGATCTTTTGTATTGTTTCTTTTGTCTCTATGTCGTTTATCTCCGCTCTGATCTTTATTATTTCTTTCCTTCTGCTTACACTGGGCTTTTCTTGTTGCTCTCTCTCTAACTCTTTGAGTTTTTGAGTTAGGTAATTTATTACCATTGTTTCTTGTTTTTTGCAGTAGGCTTGTAGAGCTATGAACTTCCCTCTCAGGACTGCTTTCACTGTGTCCCATAGATTTTGGATTGTTGTGTTTTCATTGTCATTTGTTGCCATGATGTTTTTTATTTCTTCCTTGATGTCTTTGGTAACCCAGTCATGGTTTAATAGCATGCTGTTTAGTCTCCATGTGTTTGATTTCTTTGGGTTGTTTTTATTGTAGTTGATTTCCAGTTTTATGCCACTGTGATCTGAGAAGATACTTGATATGATTTCTATCTTCTTGAATTTGGAGAGACTTTGCCTATGTCCTAACATATGGTCTATCTTTGAAAATGACCCATGTGCACTTGAGAAGAATGTATACTCTGTGGCTTTGGGGTGAAATGTTCTGAAGATGTCGATTAATTCCATCTGGTCTAGTGAGTCATTTAGGATTGATGTTTCTGTGCTGATTTTTTGTTAAGAGGATTTGTCCATGGTGATAGTGGGGTATTGAATTCTCCTACTATGATTGTATTGCTGTCAATCTCTCCTTTGATATCTTCCAGGAGTTTTTTAATGTATATTGGTGCTCCTGTATTGGGTGCATATATGTTTACCAGAGTTATTTCTTCTTGTTGGATTTCTCCCTTTAGTATTATGAAGTGGCCTTCATTATCTCTTGTAATGTCCTTCACTTTGAGATCTAATTTGTGAGATATAAGTATTGCTACCCCAGCTTTTTTTTTTCATTTCCATTCGCCTGGAAAACCTTTTTCCATCCCTTTACTCTCAGTCTGTATGCGTCCTTTTTTTTGAGGTGGGTTTCCTGTAGACAGCAGATATATGGGTTTTGTTTTCTTATCCAATCTGTTACCCTGTGTCTTTTGATTGGGGCATTCAATCCATTTACATTTAAAGTTATTATTGATAGGCACTTATTTGTCGCCATTTTTATTCTATACCCCTGTGTTCCTTCTTTGCTTCCTATTTCTTTCTTTCTTTCTTTTTTTTTTACAGCAGACCCTTTAGCATTTCTTTCATTGCTGGTTTGGTGGTGATAAACTCCCTTAGCCCTTTTTTGTCTGTGAAGCTCCTGATTTCACCTTCAATTTTGATTGATAGCCTTGCTGGGTACAGTATTCTTGGATTGAGACCCTTCCTTTGCATGACTTTGTATATTTCATTCCATTCCCTTCTGGCCTGATGAGTTTCTGTTGAGAAATCAGTTGCTAGTCTGATGGGGGTTCCTTTGTATGTAACTGTCTGTCTCTCTCTGGCCGCTTTT